>NC_140593.1:738683042-739283042 GCF_964204655.1 Triturus cristatus
CCGCTTTCTCCACCCCTGATGGGCACTACCACTTTCGGGTGATGCCCTTCGGCATGAAGAACGCCCCGGCCACCTTCCAGAGACTAGTGAACAAGGTCCTGGCTGGGCTAGAGGCCTTCAGCGCAGCTTATTTAGATGACATTGCCGTATACAGCAGCCACTGGGCTGAGCACCTAGGGCACCTCAAAGCAGTCCTGGCCGCCCTCCAAAGGGCCGGGCTCACGATCAAGGCCAGCAAATGCCAGATAGGCCAAGGATCGGTGACCTATCTGGGCCATCAAGTAGGGAGCGGCCAGGTGGCTCCCCTCCAACCGAAAGTTGATGCCATCCAGGCGTGGGAACCCCCCACCACCCAGACAGCTGTCCGGGCCTTCCTGGGCCTCACCGGGTACTACCGGGGATTCATCAGAGACTATGGGAGCATCGTCGGCCCCCTCACAGAGCTCACGTCAAAAAAGCAACCCAAGAATGTACACTGGACCCCTCGCTGCCAGATGGCCTTCGAGACTCTCAAAACGGCGATGTGCACTGCCCCCGTACTACAGGCCCCTGACTACAGAAAGGAGTTCGTGGTGCAGACGGACGCCTCCGAATATGGAATTGGGGCCGTCCTGTCCCAGGTAGATGCGGAGGGACTCGACAGACCCGTGGCCTTCATCAGCCGACGGCTGCTGCCCCGGGAGCAGCGATGGAGCACCATCGAGCGGGAGGCCTTCGCTGTAGTGTAGGCCCTCAAAAAGCTCCGGCCCTATCTCTTCGGCACCCACTTCCGGGTCCAGACCGACCACCGGCCCTTGCGGTGGTTAATGCAAATGAGGGGCGAGAACCCCAAGCTGCTGAGATGGTCCATCTCGCTGCAAGGGATGAACTTCTCTGTTGAACACCGGCCCGGCAATGACCACGCCAACGCCGACGGCCTGTCCCGCTTCTTCCGCCTCGACGAGGAGAACCCCCAAGGAAATGGGTGACTCTCCCTGCCTTCGGCTGGGGGGACGCCTGTTGGACCCGGCCTCGTGGTGTGGTCTTAACCCTCTTGGATTGTGCTCGTCCCCCGCACCGGCCTACACGGGCCGCCCTTTCAGGCCGCCAGGGACCCCTCCTCCCTTCGAGGCCCCCTTTGGATTGTACCCGTTTTGCTACACCTGCCTCAGCGGCCCCCTTTTCCAGGCCGCACAGGGACCCCTCATCCCTTCGGGGTTCCCCCATGCTTGCTCCACGCACCGGCCCACGCAGCCCGGCTCCCTCCGGCCTCGGCCCCAGCGAAGCCCCGACATCGAGGCACCAAGATCGGGCCAGGGGGCACCGCATGGCCACTTCACCACTCCCGGAGGAGGAGAGTTTCGATGGGCCCCCACCGTCCCTCAACACCTAGGTGCGATCGTCCTCTGGCCTCCCCGGGCCTGGCGCCTCTCCCGCTGGGCATCTGGCCTCTCCCAGCCCGGCCTCTTCGACCCCCCGGGCGCAAGGGTCCGGACATCAAAGTGCTCCAGACCTATATCTGGGGCAACCCCGCAATGGGACAGCAGTTGAATCCCGGAGTCAAGAGCCCGCTGACGGAAACGCAGCTGACCCTACGGAGAAGAACCCTTGCTTGATACTATACCACGAGCCCTGCTGACTGCGTCGCGGCTCCACCTTATTGAGACCAGGAACCTCACGGAACATCGGGGCCCTGCTGACGCTGTCGAGGCCCAACCTCGCTGAAACCTCCACCAGAGCCCTGCTGACGTCGTCGCGGCTCGAGCTGAACTGAAACACCTTAAAGAGCCCTGCTGACCCAGTCGCGGCTCAAGCTCTACGAACTGATCGCCAGAGCCCTGCTGACGCCGTCGCGGCTCGACCACTCCGAGACCCGGAGTCCCTCCAGCTTGAGGATCAAGAACTGGGCCTAAGGTACCCTCGTACCCAGCTGCTACTAAAGACTGTCCCGCTACCCCGTCCCTACCAAAGACTTCGAGACTCTTGCGGATCCCTCGATTCTTCCCCTTGTATATATCGATAACCGTAACTTCCTAAATGCTGATAAAGAATTGCTCGTCTTGATAAACATCCTCGAGTCCTGTGGGGTGGTGTTACTGTGCTAGTACGGTATAGGAGAAGGACCTCTCCTAGGAGGCTTCTCAGCAGCGCTCGGCTACTTCGTACAGTGTGGGGGCCCCCCGGGGTGGTCTCTCCGACTCCCCCGAGGTCCGCCTTCCAACATTTGGTGGCCAGCGACGGGATCCGAGCCGAACGCAGATCGTACAAGCAAGTAACCCACTCGCTATCCATCCAGACGAACAGAGACCATGGAGTTCCAACCAGAACGATTGGAAGAGTACACGCACAAAGAGTTAAAACAGTTCTGCAAGGACAAGGGCATTGCGACCACCGGCCTAGGTACCAAGGAAGAGATGCAGGAAGCCCTGAGAACGTGGATAGAGTCCGAGGCGGGTCCCTCCCAGAGTGAAGGTCCCCTGCCCCTGAATGCAGCCACGCCACCAGCACCGACCCCAGCGAACGGAGAGAGAAACAGCCTGGAAACCGGCCTCTCCGCGGAAGAAATACGAGAGCGGGAGAAGGTCCGGACCCATGAGCTAGAGCTCGCACGACTTCGACTGGACGGCGAACTCCTGCTGGCCGAAAAGAAATTGGCGATGGAACAGCTACGGCTACAAGAGGAGATAGAGGAGAAGAAGCGGCATCGAGAGCTGGAGGAGAAAAGGCTGACCCTCGAAAACGAGCGGGGCCTCAAAGAACTCGAGCTCAAGGCCCAGAAGGGGGAGACCGGCACCCCCAGCAATAGAGACGCTCTGCCGCCCACCGAAGCCAAGGTCCATATTCCCAAAGATGTCGTCAAGGAGTACTATAAAAACGACGACATCCAGCAGTGGTTTAAGGCGTACGAGGTGGCCATGACCTCCCATCGGGTACCCCGGAAGGATTGGGGTGCCGGCCTATGGGGTCGGTTCCTTAGCGAGGGCCAAGACACCCTACTCCAGCTCCCGGAAGAGGTGATGACCTTGTACGACCATATGAAGGAGGCCCTGCTCACCCGCTATGGACTAACCGTGGAAATCTACCGCCAGCGTTTCAGAGACTGCCAGAAAATCCCTGGTACCACGTGGGTAGAGTATGTTGACTTTTTTAGCAGGGCCCTAGAAGGTTGGATCAAAGGGAGCAAGGTCACCACCTATGGGCAGCTGGTCGACCTCATTATTTGGGAACACCTCTCCAACAACTGCTTCGTGGAGCTAAGACAACACCTCCTCGACAGCAAGCTGACCGAGCCGCGGAAGCTCGCCGCCGAGGCCGATCGATGGGTCAACACCCGAGTCCCCCGGAGCTCGATGGGGAAGTACCAGCGAAACCCCACCGGACCCCCCCACCAGCGCGGCGGGGGAGGAGGGTCGAACAGGAATCGGGACTTCCCAGCCCGGCCGCCCCGGAGTCCGCCTCGGGGGCCGCCTCCACAACACACCTCCCCGACCCTAGCCCGAAGAGGGACGACGCCAGCCAAAACCGGACCCCGGCCCACGATAACCTGCTACGGCTGCCAACAAACCGGACACTATGCCAGCGACCCTGCCTGCCCCCGGAACCGACGAAGTGGGACCAGCGGGCCCCCGCCCCGACAACTAGCGGCTGCCGCCCTGGGAGAAGGGGAAGAAGAAGAAGAACCCCTCGACGGGGGGTCCCCTGAGTGGGAGCCGGCGGCCATGTCCCTGGTCTGCCTGGGAAGCCGAGAAATGGTGCCCCGAACACCCATCCCGAGCAACACCCAGAAGTACCAACAGTGGGTCACCATCAATGGACGACGGGCCGAAGCCCTCCGTGACACCGGAGCCAGTGTCACCGCTGTCCGCTGCCACCTGGTGGCCACCGAACAGATCCTGCCGAATGTGCTATGCCCCGTCCGGACGGCCGACAAAAGCGAGAGCATGTGCCAGATGGCCCAGATACCCTTCGAATGGGGAGGGGTGACGGGCATGCTGAAGGTGACTGTCCGCGACGACGCTCCGGTGGACTGCCTCCTGGGGAACGACCTCGAGAGTTCCCCCTGGGCTCAAGTGGAGCGGCGAGAGCATCTCCGAATGCTAGGACTACCCGAATGGGCCTGCGCCACCACCCGGTCCATGGCCGCCCAGGCCCCCCATTCATCCATGGCCACCGACACCGTCGAGCCCGAGGGGCCCGTGCCACCACCTGCCTCCAGCGAAGAAGAAGCGGACCCCGATGCCAGATCCACGGTGCCCCCCCCGGACGAGATCGCCTCTCTCGGCACACTCCCGGAGCTTGCCCAATGGCACCACGACGGGGGCCCCACCAGAGAACAGTTCTTGCAGGAACAGACGACCTGCCCCTCCCTTGAAGGAGTCCGGCAGCAAGCGGCCGCGCAGGCCAACGGTGACCCGACCGGAACCCACTGGGTCTATTGGGCCGAAGGACTACTGTACAGCGAACAGAAGATTGCAGAACTGGGGGCCAGTCGAGTGCTGTTGGTCCCCCTCCGATTCCGGGAGTTCCTCCTTAACCTGGCACATGATGTGCCCCTCGCCGGGCACCTGGGGCAGGACAAAACCTACAGCCGCCTGGTGACCCACTTCTACTGGCCCCGGATGCGGAGGGACGTGGACAACCACTGCCGGTCCTGCCAGACCTGCAAAGCCAGCGGCAAGACAGGGGGACGGGTCAAAGCCCCTCTCCAGCCCTTCCCAGCAGTCAACACCCCATTCGAACGGGTCGGAATAGACATCGTAGGGCCCCTGGACCCCCGGACCGCCCTGGGTCACCGCTTCATCCTGGTCCTTGTAGACCACGCAACCAGGTACCCTGAGGCCATCCCGCTTCGAACTGTGACAGCCCCCGTAGTGGGCCGGGCCTTAATGGGGATCTTCTCGAGAGTGGGGTTCCCCCGAGAAGTGGTGAGCGACCGAGGTACGAACTTCATCTCTAAATACATGCGGTCCCTGTGGCAGCAGTGCGGGGTCACGTACAAGTTCACCACCCCATACCACCCTCAGGGGAACGGACTGGTCGAGCGGTTCAACAGAACCTGAAAAGGCATGATCAAGGGCCTGGAAGAACCCCTACGGCGGAGATGGGATGTCCTGCTGCCGTGCCTCCTGTTTGCCTATCGGGAGGTCCCGCAGAAGTCCCTGGGATTCAGCCCTTTCGAATTGTTGTACAGGCATCCAGTCCGAGGACCCCTCAGCCTGGTCAAGGAGGGCTGGGAGACGAGGTCCCGAGATGCCCCTCCCGACGTCTACAGGTACCTCCTGACCCTACGAAACCAGAAACGGAAGTTCCGAGCCCTGGCCGAAGCCAACCTCGAGGCCAGCCAAGAGGATATGAAAAGATCAAAACGCCTCTACCATCGAGTTTGAGCCGGGCCAGCAAGTCTGGGTCATGTCACCGGTTGACCCCTGCGCCCTCCAGGACAAATGGACCGGGCCCTTCAAGGTGGTGGAAAAAAAGAGCCCTGTCACCTACCTGATCGACATGGAGTCTCCCCGGAACCCCCTCCGGGTTCTACACGCTAACTGGCTCAAACCCCACTTTGCCCGGACCGAACTAAGCCTACTGCTAGCGACCGACGACGGGGGCGAAGGCGACTCCGAGCCCCTACCCGACCTCCTGCGGACCAGCGACCACGACGGGACCATCGAAGGCGTCCAACTCGCCTCCTCCCTGACCCTGGAACAGCACCACGACTGTCAGCAACTGTTGCAGCCCTTTGCGGCCCTCTTCTCCCTCACTCCGGGGGTGACTCCATGGTGTGTCCACGACGTCGACACTGGGAACAGTCCCCCCGTGCGACACAGAGCCTACAGAGTACCCGACCGGGTGCGGGCCTGCATCCAGGCTGAGGTGGCGAAGATGCTGGCCCTCGGGGTCATCGAGCCCTCCGACAGCCCGTGGGCCAGTCCCGTCGCCCTGGTGCCAAAGGCCGCCGCACCAGGCACCCCCCGGAGCTACGATTTTGTGTAGACTACCGGGTCCTGAACGCTGTTACCAAGACCGATGCCCATCCTCTTCCCCGGGCCGACGAGCTCATCGACCGCTTAGGGGCAGGCCGCTACCTGAGCACTTTTGACCTCACCGCCGGGTACTGGCAGATCCAGCTCACCCCCGGTGCCCAAGAGAGATCCGCTTTCTCCACCCCTGATGGGCACTACCACTTTCGGGTGATGCCCTTCGGCATGAAGAACGCCCCGGCCACCTTCCAGAGACTAGTGAACAAGGTCCTGGCTGGGCTAGAGGCCTTCAGCGCGGCTTATTTAGATGACATTGCCGTATACAGCAGCCACTGGGCTGAGCACCTAGGGCACCTCAAAGCAGTCCTGGCCGCCCTCCAAAGGGCCGGGCTCACGATCAAGGCCAGCAAATGCCAGATAGGCCAAGGATCGGTGACCTATCTGGGCCATCAAGTAGGGAGCGGCCAGGTGGCTCCCCTCCAACCGAAAGTTGATGCCATCCAGGCGTGGGAACCCCCCACCACCCAGACAGCTGTCCGGGCCTTCCTGGGCCTCACCGGGTACTACCGGCGATTCATCAGAGACTATGGGAGCATCGTCGGCCCCCTCACAGAGCTCACGTCAAAAAAGCAACCCAAGAATGTACACTGGACCCTCCACTGCCAGATGGCCTTCGAGACTCTCAAAACGGCGATGTGCACTGCCCCCGTACTACAGGCCCCTGACTACAGCAAGGAGTTCGTGGTGCAGACGGACGCCTCCGAATATGGAATTGGGGCCGTCCTGTCCCAGGTAGATTCGGAGGGACTCGACAGACCCGTGGCCTTCATCAGCCGACGGCTGCTGCCCCGGGAGCAGCGATGGAGCACCATCGAGCGGGAGGCCTTCGCTGTAGTGTGGGCCCTCAAAAAGCTCCGGCCCCATCTCTTCGGCACCCACTTCCGGATCCAGACCGACCACCGGCCCTTGCGGTGGTTAATGCAAATGAGGGGCGAGAACCCCAAGCTGCTGCGATGGTCCATCTCGCTGCAAGGGATGGACTTCTCTGTTGAACACCGGCCCGGCAATGACCACGCCAACGCTGACGGCCTGTCCCGCTTCTTCCGCCTCGACGAGGAGAACCCCCAAGGAAATGGGTGACTCTCCCTGCCTTCGGCTGGGGGGGACGCCTGTTGGACCCGGCCTCGTGGCGTGGTCTTAACCCTCTTGGATTGTGCTCGTCCCCCGCACCGGCCTACACGGGCCGCCCTTTCAGGCCGCCAGGGACCCCTCCTCCCTTCGAGGCCCCCTTTGGATTGTACCCGTTTTGCTACACCTGCCTCAGCGGCCCCCTTTTCCAGGCCGCACAGGGACCCCTCATCCCTTCGGGGTTCCCCCCATGCTTGCTCCACGCACCAGCCCACGCAGCCCGGCTCCCTCCGGCCTCGGCCCCAGCGAACCCCCCAATCGAGGCACCAAGATCGGGCCAGGGGGCACCGCATGGCCACTTCACCACTCCCGGAGGAGGAGAGTTTCGATGGGACCCCCACCGTCCCTCAACACCTAGGTGCGATCGTCCTCCGGCCTCACCGGGCCTGGCGCCTCTCCCGCTGGGCGTCTGGCCTCTCCCAGCCCGGCGTCTCCGCCCCCCCACACCGGGCGCAAGGGTCCGGACATCAAAGGGCTCCAGACCTATATCTGGGGCAACCCCGCAATGGGACAGCAGTTGTATTCCGGAGTCAAGAGCCCGCTGACGGAAACGCGGCTGACCCTACGGAGAAGAACCCTTGCTTGATACTATACCACGAGCCCTGCTGACTGCGTCGCGGCTCCACCTTATTGAGACCAGGAACCTCACGGAACATCGGGGCCCTGCTGACGCTGTCGCGGCCCAACCTCGCTGAAACCTCCACCAGAGCCCTGCTGACGTCGTCGCGGCTCGAGCTGAACTGAAACACCTTAAAGAGCCCTGCTGACCCAGTCGCGGCTCAAGCTCTACGAACTGATCGCCAGAGCCCTGCTGACGCCGTCGCGGCTCGACCACTCCGAGACCCGGAGTCCCTCCAGCTTGAGGATCAAGAACTGGGCCTAAGGTACCCTCGTACCCAGCTGCTACTAAAGACTGTCCCGCTACCCCGTCCCTACCAAAGACTTCGAGACTCTTGCGGATCCCTCGATTCCCCCCCTTGTATATATCGATAACCGTAACTTCCTAAATGCTGATAAAGAATTGCTTGTCTTGATAAACATCCTCGAGTCCTGTGGGGTGGTGTTACTGTGCTAGTACGGTATAGGAGAAGGACCTCTCCTAGGAGGCTTCTCAGCAGCGCTCGGGGGGGTGTCTCCGACTCCCCCGAGGTCCGCCTTCCAACAAAAACATAAACAAAAATAATGTCATGAGCAATGCCAATAGCTCTAACTTTAACAATGTCGAGACCATTGCATTGTAAATGCTTGTTGCTAAATGACAGTCGTCGAGACGTTAATTGGGTCGTGGCAGTTGAGGTTGCTACCTCCTCCAATCCTTAGCAACTCAACATAGTTCATTTATATACAGTCCAAGTCCATTGCTTGGTTTAATAAAACGTAAGACAGTGGTTGTGTTAAATGTTTTTTAGGGGGCCAACATAGGTAGGATTACATGGTCTAAACCAATTTTTGGACGAGCAAATGTTTGCCTGTATAACACAGAGACAGTAGGTTCCTGGTCTTTCAGCTGCTCCGTAGTGCTCTGGTAGACTAGATTGTTTTGGGATTATTATATTACATTCACTGCATCACAAGAAGATGCTAGATGAAGTGGATGCAAGGTGAACGGCAGGGGGCAGAAATCATTGGTCAGGTAGCTGCATTGCCAACTTTGTGAGGGAAAGGTTGATAATGACCATTACACTCTGGCATGAAGTGTCTGTACATGCAGGCTACCGCTGCAACTCCCAATCAAAAGAAATTGTATTTATGGGTATGCTTCTTTTGTAATCCATGGCAAGTGAGGACACACACAATATAAAATGGTGCGTGTACTGTTCCCGACTTGAACAAAAAGTCTGTCTTTTTAGATAAAACGTTGGTTCCGGGTGGTTCAGTGCTGTTGATTTCATCTCACTCTCCTGGCACAGCCAAACGATAATCAAACCAGACATGCTTGTAGGAAAGAGGGTTGTCCAGACTCAAAAAGGAGTCTGGTAGCTGGGAGGTTTCCCACTACTGGGGTCTCTGGCTAAAGCTGTTGGCAGGTGGAGGAGTTGCATCCCGATGATGGCTGTGTGGTGTGCTGGCAGAAGCAGCACTTAGGTCAGCAGGTCTGCACTTGACAGCAGTAATGGTGATGAGTAGGATTTGATATGGGTAAGGTATCGAGCCTCCTGTGCACAGTTTGCTACATATTGTAGGCACCCTGTGCCCTTGTTTTCAGACGCCCATTGAGCGTCTCTGCTGTCACAGTTGACTTAGTCTGATATGCAAAATCGCTAAAGATTTGTGAATTTTTGAACCAGTTTCTTTGTCCGTCCCAGATCTGAAACAGGATTTCAAATCAGGAAATAAAGTCTCATAGCCAGAGTGACTGCATCATGTTTAGGACTAGGGTAACCTTCAATCTGTCTGGAGGACATAGACCTAGGAACATCGGGGCTCAAGGATGAAGTCAAATTGCGTGTCAGCAAAGGGTCCCTATTGAGACGATGGGCAGATGGGGCTCTTTTAAAACCTTTGACTACATTGTTGACATGACAAAAGGCACATGCATGGCAATACTGCTAGGCAGTGGAACAGGAATAGGGTTTAGGCCAGTGGGTGCCTACAGCATGTATCATTCTGCTTCTGAGCAGAGCAATAGTTATAGCAAGCTAAATTTGAGAGCATCCACTCCCCTATTTGTCTTGCCATACTCTATTGAGGAATATATAGAGCGCCACAGCTACCTCCAACGGAGGTGTACCGGCGCTAAGGCAGTCGACTAACAAAGGGTGCATACAGAATTAGGAACAGTTGAAGAGCCAGGTTTTCAGAGCTTGCCAGAAGGCTGGTTCTAGTCAAGCGGAGATGGAGCGGCATGGCGTTCCAGAGTTTATCAGTCCATCCTGCGAATGCCCTGTCGCCTATCCTCACCTTCCGAAAGCGGGGGATGGTGAGGAGCTTCAGGTTGTTGAATCGCAAGGCCCGGTGATGTTGGTAGTTTTGGAGTTTGACTTTCAGGTATGCTGGGCCTCGGCTGCTGGTGGCTCTGTACACCAGGGTGAGTGCCTTAAATTCTATACGCCTGATGACAGGCAGCCAATGCAGGTTTCTCAGGTGGGGAGTGATGGAGTGACGGTAGGGTACTTTGCAGATTAATCGGGCTGCTGCATTCTGAATCATCTGCAGTCTACGAATCAGATATGTGGGGAGTCCCAAGTAGAGGCGGTTAGCGTAGTCCAGGTAAGATGTAATTAGGGTGTGAAATACTGTCCTCCTACTGTCCAGTGGGAGGAAGTGGAGGAATTTCCTCAAAGTTCGCAATTTCCTAAAGCAGGAGGAGGAGACTTGCCGAATGAGATTTACAAGAAAGATCGCCATCTAATCTGAACCCCAAGTTTCTCAACGAGTTTCCTGGCTCAGCAGGGGGATTCAGTTCTTGTGGCCACCAGAGCGCAGCGAGTGGAGAGGCCCACTGGTTGAAGAAGAGCAGCTTGGTTTTATCCGAGTTCAGCTGTAGGCAATTTTGGGTCATCCAAGCCAAGATGTTACTCAGACAGCTTCTGAAGTTGACAAACCCAGCCTCCAAATGTTCTTTAAAAGATAACAGAAGCTGGGTGTCATCCGCGTAGGAGATCACCTTCAACCCGAGGGATTCGACCAGGCTGCAAGGGGTGAGAGGCAAGTATTGAATAGGAGTGGACTCAATGCGGATTCCTGGGGAATACAACCTTCATTGTGTCCTAATCCATAGCCCTGGTGGAGACACTGCCCCAGTTTTCACTAAAGTAACCATCTAACACTCTGGACACTTCATGCATAAACACTTGGTCCATTAATGTCTCAACACTCATTCTCCACAGGGGAACTGCCGGAAGCTGCACATACATACGAAATGTGATTAGCAGGGGTCAATGGTCTAAGATATATTGCGCTAGGTACGTAACATTTTCCACCCACTGTAGGACCACATCTGATAGCAGACAGTAATCAATACGGCTCTATGAGCCCGTGGCTGGCACATAGCAAGAGTACAGCTTGCTCTGAGGGTGGCACATTCTCCAAACGTCGTGAAGCCCCTGATTTCTCATCACTTCCTGCAATGCACCCGTCATTACAGGCTTGGTGATTACCTTTGTGGGTGGCGATAATTCGCCCTATTCAAGATACAGTGCAGGGTCATCTATTGTCTGGGCGTACACATTCACCAAGCATACTTCTCTTGCATCTAGAGTGCCTGCAACTATTGCATAGCGCCCCTCCAGATCCGTTTTCCCCTCCTTCACTACAAAACTATGGGGGCCACCCATATCATAGCTCCCCGAGCATAACTAGAGTATGTAGTTGCAAAGACTTGCTCCTGCCATCTGTGCCGCAGGGAGGGCAAGCAGGGACCCCAGGTATGGGTCTCCTGCAAAAAAGGCCATGGATACACCTTATCGGCATAAGTAAGAGTGCACTCTCTTCCTCTTAAAGCGACCCAGTCCTCTGACGTTCCACGTCATAACATTTCCAATCAGAGGGTATCTACAACGTTGGTGTCCGGCAGCATGGGTGCATATAAAATTCTCTGCCACCCCATCCTGCCCCGCTGACCATGTCTTGCAAGCAACGGAATTCAATACAATCATGAAGTCTGAGTCAAAACTTTCCCCAATAAACTAATTCAAAACCCAAATCCTGGGCAACCCCCTGCCCTCCCGCAGGCATTGAGTCCAGACTGGAGGCCCTCCCCCAACAAGGCCATCATGTAGGGCCCGCTGCCACATCCCCCCCAGGAGGCAACAGCCTCCTCAAGTATGTGCGCATTTAGCAAAGGGTACAACATCCTACCGAATCAGCTCAGCAAGACTGTGACCCACGGTGAGCCCCCCACCAACCGCTATTTCGAAGTACCGAGTGGATCATAAATTCAAAGGTATGGACATTCCAGTTGCCCCATTAACAAACCCCACTTCCCCCATATATATATCACATCACTCATTTTGTCCCCCACACCATTCAACATAGCAGCCGCAGAGGGAAGTGGGCATATATGACAACAAAGCACATAAAGCAGGAGAACAGTGCCATAGCATCATATACATTTCGACATCTCCCTTAATGTCTGTCGGAGACCCCACTCCTGCGGCCCTTGGCATTTCAATGGAGCGGGAAGGACTCATGAGTATCCGTAATGCAGTTAGAGTCTGCCAGCGTACTATCTACACAGACAAGGATTCTACTGGTGCGGTCGGCACTTGAGTCCATCAGCCAATCCGTTCAGTGCTGCCGAGCCTGGGGCCCTCGTCCCGGGATCCCAGCCATTTCCTCATATGATCTGGGGTATTCTGCTGAGCTTTCTCCCACAAAGTATCCAGCCAGTCATTGGCCTCCGCAGGGCTCGTGAAGAAGTATGCTTTCCCATTATGTTGTATTCTAAGTTTTGCTGGAAACATGAGGCTATATCGCATGTTGCTGTCCTCAGTTGTTTTTTGTTGTCCAGAAATCCTTCCGAAGGCCTTGTACCCTGCAAGTATAGTCCGGGAAGATCTTGATGACTTGACCATTGAACTTAGGTGTGCCATGCGCCCTAGCCTGATGCAGGATCGCGGCCCGGTCCCTTAAATTAAATAATTGAGCTATGATTGTGCGAGGTGGCACCTCGGGCGTAGGGGCCAGCACCTTGTGTGCCTGCTCAATTGTGAAAACTTTCAAGAATCTTTTGGGGCGTAAAGTGTTCACAATCCAATCTTCCAAGAAGAGCTCCATAGATTCACCCTCTGCTTTTTCAGGAAACCCCACAAGGGGAATATTATTCCTCCTGGAGCGCCCTTCAGCATCCTCCACTTGCACTTCCAGGCATGGGGACTGTGTCCACAGTTCAGATACCATTTTTTGTAAGGGACTCACCTCAGGGTCTATACATACTTTTTAGTGTCCGTGACCCTGTCAGAAATTTTGCGAACACCAGCACGGAGCAATCCCATTTCAACCACCCCTGTGTTTATCTTGGCAAGGGTAAGTTTCCTTCATCCCTTGATCTCGGTCAATATCTCTGTCATAGTTGGAGCTCCCTGCTCCCCCGTTGGGGCCTGAAGTGTTGAGCCCCCCGCTGCTGTGTAAGACTTCAGTGGTTGTGCACAGGTGTCGATTTTGTTGGCTTGAACTGACTTTGCCACCTTATCTTTAGGCATGGCAAACTTATAGCGCCTCGCCTTCAGCAGAGGCCAAAGAACCCCCAAGGCCAAAATTCCCAATCACAGGAGCCCAGAAATTGGCCCATACACAGCCAGGCTCTTGCCACCAGATCACCTCTGCGTCAGGGTGTGATAAAAATGTAACTGAGCCGATCACTGGGGCCCACTGTAAGGCCCCCGTCCACACCAGGATAGCCCTGTAAATCTGCACCGTGGGGGAAGGGGTCCCTAAGCCAGTTCCGCTGCACATGCGGCCCTCGATTATGGCCCTGATGCCCCCCGAATCAGCCAGCAGTCATCGTCTGTTGCCAGGCAGCGCCCCATTTAGACTAGGCCAGATTTCCCATTCACATGGGCCCAAGAAGTGGCCCTTGCGTTGCCAGGCTCTCGCCAGATGATCATCTCTGTGCCAGGGGTGCACAAATTGAAACTGGGCTGGTGCCGAGGACCCGCTGTCAGACCCCTTATGCCAATTTAAAAATGCATGCGTGCGGGCCTCGATTATGTCCAGATACCCCTAGCATCAGCCTGCAACCGCTGCTTATTCTCCAGGCAGCGCCCAGCCTCGAAAAGCCCAGTTGACGGGGCTGCCACCTAAACTTCAGCTCCAAGGCCGCCCAGCACCAGACCTGGGAGCCCCGTCCCAGCCGCGGCTCACCTCCTCTTCAGACCCAACCTCACTGCCCATACAACCAGTAGCACTGCCTCAATACCCGTGGGCGAACCCGGCTTGGTATGGCTTCCTCTCAGTGGTCTGCACCCCTTCAGCGTATGTCTGCAATGCAAGTCCTCTGGCACTCCAGTGTGCGGCCAGCAACAGGCACACGCGATAGCCTCCGGCGATCACACGGAGCCCTTCAGCATGTTATCCCTAGCCGCCGCAAACGTCAGGCACCTTCCCCTACGGAACTCCAGTATCCCAGGGCACCAGGGCTCGAGCAGCTAGAACAAACCACAGCTTCCTCGCCGATGGGCCACAAACCTCCCAGCGGCACTGCCAACTCACAACTCAGGCCACGGGACTGAAAGATCACCCGTCTGCTACCTCCACTGTCAATTCCGCTGCCAATTTGCCCGGGGCACAGCCTTCTTTGTGTGTAGGGGCCAACTGGGGCAACTCGCATCACTATGCCGTTGTGATAAACTGCAGATGGTACAGGGTTATGCAGGATCATAAGGCGGTCAGCGGGAGCTAAGGGGAAACACGTCTAGGCAGCCATCTTGCCTGGCCACGCCCCCAGTTCTGCACAAATAGACTTGTTTTTCAAATGATGGAGTACCTTGCCTAAAACCAAGCATGGAACAAGTACTGATTGCTTCAATCAATCACTTTATTCGATCTAAAAAGAACCATAGATCATAAAAGTACAGTACAATATAAATAATCCGTTTACAAAAGTGTCAATTTATAAAACAAAATTCTAACAGGACGGTATCGTGTCTCATCACTCCCCACCCCTTTATTTCAATAATACAATCAAATCTGAGAAAAAGGATTGCAAAAACCTCAGTTAAGGGTCCGCTAAGTGCTACTGATTGCTTCTTCTTGATTCATTTCCTTCTGTCACTTTTGCGGTGTTTGAAGTACTATTTTTGTTCCCCTAGCGTCCTTGTAATTTCTTTTTCCCCCTGTCATCCCTGTCCCGATGGCTAGAGCGGTCGTCCTTGAAGCTGGGGAAACGGGTTAGAGTGTGGGCAGGTATGCTCAACATCCTGTGATTCTGGGCAAATCAGTTAAGCTCCCTGTGCCTAACAGAAATGAATGTGTCTGCCTGCAACGCAACTGGTGCGCATGTAAAGCATTCCGACACCTTTGGGTTGAGATTGCCCCCGCCCCAAAAAAATGGTAATTACTCAGTGAAATGTTCCCAGGGCAGTTAACCTTTTCAGGAAAAACACTTACTATAAGTTGAGGAAATTAGTGAAAGGTCCCTAGAAACTCAAGGGATAGGCCCATATTGGGCTGCTTCTGAGTGCTTTACAGAAGCAACAGACACACACCTTGTTTAAGTAACACAGTGCATTTGCTTCACTGAGTACTGTGAAGGCTTATAGGAGTTATAGCAATTGGGCTACCAAGTGGAGCACCTGATAAGTATGCATATAAAGGAACGCAGAGACATCCTTCGATTGCTGGAAAATGCAGCAACAAATGACAACATGGTTAATTTAAACAGCTATTGTGTTCCACGAATACTCACAAAATTAACTCTTAATTCATTCTATATACAAAACAGGAAAGTGACTGGCTATCAGGCTAGATGTCTCCGGTACTGATGAAATGTGAATATCTGGTTACAATATTAAAAATGAACTGGAGGTCGAACAGGATATATCTTAGGTGCTGATGAGTTTGTCAAAGTCTCAGTCAGTTTAGTTACATTCAGAGGGGCGCTGTGAACCAATACCATTTGGGAAAATCGTCACAGTTGCTGAAAGCAGTCTTGCATAACCCACATTCTGGAATCAACTAAGGTTAAAGGAGTGAGGTTTGGAACAAGGACAGAACATACTAGTGAAAACAGGATGAAAGGCAGAGTAAAGAGAAGGGACAGGAACGATAGAGAAACATTGCATAGGGAATACTATGATTAAACACAGAATGTGCTCTTAACAGACTGACAAGGGAGCACAATAAGAATATCACACATTCTCCTTTGTAAGAAGAAAATCATTAATTATCAAACACTTTCCAAGAAGGAAGTTTCACACGTGGCGCACATTTGACCCGTTTAGCAACAGAGTTTGAATCAGCCACAGAGGGACTAGGTAAGATGTTATCAGGAAGTACATCCATGGCTACCATGCAAGTGGGAGTACAAGCCTGAGGAACACAAGTCTCAAATAAGTCACAAGAATCTTTTTCAGGAACATCAGGATGGGGAGTTGTGGATTGTGATGTGACATTATCCTCACAGTGGAGGTCACGCCTCAAGGCAGGTAACACAAAGTTATGATCCTCACTAGCAGCCTTTTTTTCTACAGCTGCGGCCAAGAGGGTAGCCATGTCATGGGTACATTTGAGCAATCTTTTGAGACCCTAGCGTTTACCATCTTGGGTGATGACACTATTTTTGCTTGACCTTCACAAATGTGATGGGCCTGTAATATCTTTTGTCACCCTTCGTCACCATCCTGGAAACACACTCTAACAAGGTCTCCAACTTTTATAGAGATTTCCTTGACTTTATAGAATTCATCATAATGAGATTTAGACATCTCCTGGCATAGCTTGACTCCTGTTTGAACTTCACTAAGGTTTCCCCCAGATCTGTCAGTACTATAAGAGGGATACCTGGATTTGAGCCACCAAGAATAAATAGATGATGTGGGTTCTCTGCGCTTCAACAACAAGAAGGGAGATTTACCAGAGATTGAATAGTGAGAGATCCCGTATGCCAAAAACCTTTTCCTTATGACCACACTAAATGGAACCACTCTGACTGAAACCAAATTCACACTGAATTTAAGGGACCTCTTGGTCCTTTCTACAGGCTCATTTTGCATCATACCACAGTTATTTTCAGTTATGTTATTTGCACCTGTAGAGTGCGCGATTACCCTTGGGTGTGGCAAGGATCTTTCTTTTCACGAGGCAAATATCCATGGGCTTCGCCGGGTCCCCCTCATATGCGAATATGTTTATGTCAAAGTTTGAAAATGATAACATATTACATGATCCCAGATGGTGCGATAATCTGATTATTTTCAAAAGATTTATAGATGATATATAATTTGGAGGGGCGACCTGAAACCGATGCAAGAGAATATTGAGAGGCTTAACACATGCCATGATCACATCAAATTCACGCATCACATTGAAAAAGAGAAAATCGCATTTCTCGATGTGTTGGTACAGATTGACGATAATGGAATTAAAACTAATGTTTTCACAAAAGAAACTGACCGTAACAACTGTTTGCACTACAAACGTTTTCACCTGGAATCTCTTAAACAACATCTCCCACTTTCACAATTCATCAGGCTTAAGAGAATCCCATCTAACCCACGAGAAGCTGTGGAATCTATTAATCATTATGCTATAAAATACAGGAAAAGAGGATATCCTAAATATGTGATAGAGAAGTCCATTGACCAAGTGAACACTGAACCTAAAGAACCCATTAATGAGAAACCTACTGTGTGCATATTAAAGTATTCGACGTAAGCCAATACAATAAAAAAACATTAAATGCATTGGATGATGTTCCAAACAGAACCTGATTTACGATCATTATTTGATAAGAAGGTCGTTTTCGCTTTAAACGTTCTCGTAAAATCAAGGAATTATTGTCACACAAGAACATTGAGAGCGGCAAAGACATTTTTAAAGGCATGCAAAAGTGTGGAAATTGCACACATTGTAATAACGTCATCGTAGGGAACATGTTGACAAATCCAACACAAGGTACGAAGATTTCACTGAAGCACTCGAGCACATGCGATACCATGAATGTAGTCTACACAATAAAATGTCCCTGCGGGAAAACATATGTTGGTATCAAAGAACGTACAATCAAAGCTCGAATCACAGAACATAAAAATAATATTCGCTTGAAAAATGTCAAACCCACTGTAGCAATGCATTGGCTGGAAGCAGCACACAATATTTCCCAATTAGGATTCACCATTCTGGAAGCTGTGAAGATTCGACCAGATATGGATCCACATAAACAGTTGTTAAGGTCTGAGTTTTTTTGGATTAAAAAATTGAACTCTATGCAACCCAACGGGATGAACGACCGGATTGAACTTTCATGCTTTCTATGATTAAAAAGTTTGCATTATATACATATTAAATTGCAGATCATGCTTTTTCTTTCAGTGGGTGACCTACATTTTCATACAATTATTCATTTTCCTTTGAGTGTTCTGAGTGTGTAAGATGCGTCATCTCAACCTGTCTGACAGACATTTACAACATGAAGCGTAGCTTCAGAGCAAACATCAGGAGGCACCGCTTACATCAACCGAATTGATGGTTAAGACTATGGGCCCGATTCACAGAACTAACTTAAGACAAAATCCTAAACTTACTACCATTTTGGTATTCACAGAAGGCACTTACTCATTTTGGTATTCACAGAAGGCACTTACTCATTTCGGTATTCACAGAAGTTAGGAGTCCTAACTTTAGGACTCCTAAATGCCTTCTGTGAATACCGAAAGTCTTAAAATTAGGATTTTTCGCAGTTTAGTAGTAGTATAGTTAGGACTCCTAACTTTAGGACTCCTAAATGCCTTCTGTGAATTCCGAAAGTCTGAAAATTAGGATTTTTCTCAATTCAGTAGTCCTAAGTTTAGGACTACTAAATTGAGAAAAATCCTAATTTTAAGAATTTCGGTATTCACAGAAGGCATTTAGGAGTCCTAAAGTTAGGAGTCCTAACTATACTACTACTAAACTGCGAAAAATCCTAATTTTGAAGACTTTCGGTAGTCACAGAAGGCATTTAGGAGTCCTAAAGTTAGGACTCCTAACTTCTGTGAATACCAAAATGAGTAAGTGCCTTCTGTGAATACCAAAATGAGTAAGTGCCTTTTGTGAATACCAAAATGGTAGTAAGTTTAGGATTTTGTCTTAAGTTAGTTCTGTGAATCGGGCCCTATGACTTTAGATTACCACAAGGCATAGTGGTTTTAGTGTTGTTTCACACTGCAATTCAATTGAAATATAATTGGCAATCAATCCGGCAACTCTAGAGGTTTATTTAAACCAATATTGTATTTGCGTGATTTGGGATGGAACCATGTTTTTTTAAAACCAACTTTGAGGTACTGTTATTTAATTCACTCTCTCAATACGAAATACCACTGATACATGCTTAGAACCACAAATGGTTCCCTTTAAACCGGAGTTATTTATGCACACGTCATCACGTCTGAAAGACGTGATTTAGTATTCGCTTGGATACAAGTATTCCCTTTAAATTAAGACGTCATCACGTCTAACGCCATTCAAGAAGCGGCCCGAGACGCTGTGGAATCAACACTGCACGCTTTAAATCTCAGTTGTACCAGTAAGTTTAATTGTCAAACTTTCACATCCTAAGCGGAATGTTTTTTAGCTACGAAATTGTTGGTTAAACTTTAAACGTTAGAATTGCATGCCGCGCACTGTTTATCAATTTACCTTGAGTATGTTAGTATTGGCGCGAAGCACAGTGTGAAACCAGCTTTATTTATTTTTTGCTTCATACACTTAGCATAGTGTTTACACAACAGAATAATGCCTCTAGGCATTTGCATGCTGATCATGATGTCAACACCATTGAGTTTCTGAGTTAAAACTTGTTGTAGTGGGATTAAACTGTTAGCAGCAACTTAGCCCGGAACTTAGTTTTGAGCTGCAGAGCATTGCATAACATTGATCATTTGAAGAGGTCGATTTCACTTTTTTCTTCCAGGAATGAAATTTAAATTTATGTCGTATGAACTATTTTGTATATATGGTAATAGGATAATGGACTGATTTGGCTCTTGTTTTCTATCATTTTCAGACCCCGGATGAAGGGTCAGTATCGACCCGAAATGCATTGGGTTGTGTCAAGCATTTGGAGATTATATTTGTAAAGAAAAGCACTACTTGTGTTTCAACCAATGAATATATTACAATAAATTGATGAAGTAATCAAATGAAGAATTTTTATAATTAAAAAAAAACAAATTATTGTGGAGAAATACAGAGGAGAAACATATTCAGTTTCCTTGTGAATGTGCACCCACCCATCGAGATTGGTTCACCAGACCCGACAATCATTAATTTATACTTTGTTTGGCACTGGGAGACACAGTGTAACTGATGGAGTAGCACACAATGAAAAACAAGATGTAATTCAAAACGTAACATTATTGAGTGCACTGAGAAACATTATCAGTTAAATTTAAGAATGGACCAGTAATATCTAGCCATATATTCTTCCATGGCCAGTAGGCCATGGAACATTCTGCATGGGAGGCACACTAGTTTTACATGACTTCAGCAGACGTCAAAGTGGAGCAATTTCTCACAAAAAGTTCTGCTTCCATATCCATGTCTGGCCACTAAAAATAACTTCTTAGTAAGTATTTTTTAAGTAGGACACTCCCATGTGCCCTTGATGACTCTCATTGATAAGGGATTCTCCTATACCTTGAGGAGGAACACATTTATCATTGCGGAACACAAACCCACCCTCTACAGGAAGCTCTTGAGCTACTTGGGGAAAAGAATGGAGCAAGCCACTCAAAAGTTTGATATCTGGCCATTCCTTGCACACACCTCTTCTAACCTGGATCAGCTTCTTCCTTCTTATTCTCATAAAGCCATTTGTCCTCACCTACACCCATCCCATTTATGGTACAGACATCCTTCACACTTGCAATAACTTCTACACCATCATCATTAAGGTACTCAGATTCTTTATTAACACAAGACAACCTAGATAAACAATCCTCAGGTTGATAACCCGACCAGGAATATGTGTGACATCAAAATTGTCTTCTTGGTATTTCAAACCCAGTTTTACAATATGAGCAGTATCACCCACTCCACCTCCTGGTGACTGGATCTGTGTGTTTCTTGCTTTACACTCCCAAATAAATGAAATCCAGCACTCCCAAGAAGGGGCACTTGGTAAAACAAGAAAAAGCACATGGAAAGGATGCTCAGCACTCATAAAATAAATCAAAAGCCAGTTTAAAAATAAAGCCTGGGGTTTAAAAATGCAACACTCTCCAACAGAAAGACTTTCCCAGATGTCAAATGAAACAGGTAAAACAACATGCAAATGTATATATATACCGTACCGTGAACAAGCCGTAAAGGTGAAACGTGTCGATAGGAGACCATCTGTTATGGAATAAACCGATTAAGCATCCTGGTGTGTCCGTGGCTTCTTTTTCTACAACAGAGGAAAGTATTTAGTGGATATATATATATATATATATATATATATATATATATATATATATATATATATATATATATATATATATATATATATATATATTATCTACTGGCGGTCGCCAGTAGATAGTTATAGTTAGGACCGTGTTTCCATAGGAAATCGGCAACATTCTATTTGGAATAACTTTGGCGCCGGTTGACGAATCCTCGTGAAATTTTCAAAATAGGTGGGGCGCTCCGCTCAGCTCCTACCCTGAAAGTCTCGGGCGGATTCGTCAAGCGGGGGCTGAGAAAAAAGGGGGGTCCCAAAACACGTTTTTCCCATGCAATTTTCCATAGGGACCTTTAGTCCAAGGTACAGCCCGAACGGCTGAACAGAATTACTTGAAATTTGGCAGAGAGGTAGTCCTCAGCTCAGGGATGTGCCTTTTGCATATATGGTGTCAATCTGTTCAGTAGTTCCTGAGAAAATCAAAAGTAAAATCATATACATATCTGGGCGGAGCCTAACGACATATCTCATCGTGAGATCTGATTGGCTGTCAGTACTTCATCCAAGAAGTGTTGGCAGCCATCTTGGGACCAATATACCTGATAGCACCTCATTAAAAAGCATTGCAGTTAATAGAAGGTTTTGTTGATGGTACCATACTCATTTTAGGAATTGTGGTGTGTTCTAAGGTGATTTTACCATGTGAAAAAGCCTTCTGCTGTGATATCATGAACCATGTTTGAGAGAAATGTATTTTCTCATGCTTTTCCCACAGAGGTTTGGAAGGTGATCTATAAGCTAAACTGAGAGCATATTTTCTGTAAATTCACATTATCTTTCTCAGTCATGTAAGAATGAAGTCTGACATTCTCAGTAAAACATGTACATCCAACAAGGGCAGAGACTGTCAGTTGATTCCTTCTTGATTCCTTTGTGTTCTACTGCAGCTCCCCAGAGTGCTCTAAAGAACAACTAGAGCGCTAACAGTCTTACTTATGACAAAAGTATGGCACACCTGAAGCCATCTTGATTGGAATAAAGTGGTAACACTTAAAACATTTAATTTACAAAGGAACAAAATGAGGGGGTTCATTTTGCCATATAAATTATGATTAGTGCTGCAGAAAGAAAAACTAGGGCACATTTTGACTTCTGAAATCCTCTTTTATTTGATAAAAAAATTCTGACATGCAGACTGAAACATGCACTTTGAATACCAACAGCAGACTTGCCTGGTGAGCAGTAGCTTTACTACAGTGATCTAATGAGCAACTAGAGTGCTAACATTCAGAATTTATGGAAAATGTGTGACACATCTGAATGTCTTCTTGGTGGAATCAAAGTAAAAAACTGAAAGTATTTCCTACTGAGGAGACTGTAGTAAATGAGGAAATTAGGAAACTTCATAACAAATAAATCTCCCAAGATGGCCACCAGAGACAAAGGAGCCAAATGTAGCCCACATATCACCCAGATGTAGCCCAAGTATAGCCCAATGACAGAATGTCCCAGAGTGTTCTTAAGAACAACTAGAGCGCTTGCTGTCTTACTTATGACAAAAGTATGGCACACCTGAAGCCATCTTGATTGGAATAAACTGGTAACACTTAAAACATTTAATTTAAAAAGGAACACAACGAGGGGGTTCATTTTGCCATAGAAATTATGATTAGTGCTGAAGAAAGAAAAAATAGGGCACATATTGAGTGACTTCTCAAATCCTCTTCTATTTCATTAAAAAATTCTGATATGCAGACTTAAACATGCACTTCTAATACGAACAGCAGACTTCCGTGGTGAGCAGTAGCTTTACTACAGTGATCTAAGGAGCAACTAGAGTGCTAACATTCAGAATTTATGGCAAATGTGTGACATATCTGAATACCTTCTTGATGGAATCAAAGTAAAAAACTGAAAGCATTTCCTACTGAGGAGACTGCAGTAAATGAGGAAATTAGGAAACTTCATAACAAATAAATCTCCTAAAATGGCCACCAGAGACAAAAGAGCCCAAATGTAGCCCAAATGTAGCCCAAATATCACCCAGATGTAGCCCAAATGTAGCCCAATGACAGAAGTGTGCAAAACACTTATTTTTTGTGTATTTGCAGTTTTATATAGTGCAGACTTGTCAGGTATTGGAGTGCTTTACATGAGCATCGGTTACATCACACAAGATCAAATTCATTTTGGTTGTAGACATGGGGAGATTAAGTGATTTGACCAGAATCAGAAGAATGTTGAGCTGAAGCAGAAAATCCAACCTGGTTCCCCAGTTGCAAAGTCTGCAGCTCTGGAAGTAACACCACACCCTCTCCCCTTGGATGCAACATTTAATCAAGTGGTCAACTGGATAAAAAAACTAAGATTACAAATAATTTAAAAGTTCTTTGTCGCTATTTGAAAACTCAGAAAATATGTCCTCATTTTAGTTTTTTAGAGCACTAACCATAATTTTGATGCAAATAAGACCCTCTCATATATGTAATTTCTAAAGGAAATGCTCTAGGCATTACAGTTTTGATTACATCAAGATGACGTCAGGCGTTCCACACTTTTGTAATAAATATAGAATGTTAGCAATCTAGTTGTTCATTGGGATACTGTTGAGAGGCAGAGGTCAGGGGCACAGACTCTGAAAATTGAAGGCAGGTAGGAGAGTGCAGAGGCAACAATGTGACCACACTAGGCAGGCAGGAAGGGCAGTGGCAGCACAACAGACTATGGAGGGCAGTGGAAAGGGGGCAGGGGCAACAAACCAACAATACAGGACTGGCAAGAGAGGCTGTGGCAATATAATAGACCATTGTGGGCAGAAGGAAGAGGCAGCGGTCATACAACCATACATGCCAACAGACCCGTTTCAGCCAGGAAACGTCCAATGTTTTGAAGCTCAAATGGGCTTTACTTGATCTGTTTCCTGTCTACAATCTTCTCTTTTTCAATGTAACTCAAAGGGGAAAATCAATACCCCAGTTTTATTTCAAAATCTCCCTCTTACCAAGTTCAAAATGTTCGCAAGTATGGTACATTGGATCATGGTAGGCAGGAGGAATTGGGGTAGGGACATGGACTCGGATAACAGAGGACAGGAGGGACATTGAGAGGTGCACCAAACTGACCCTACAGGGCAGGCATCAGGGTTTGCAGCAGCACAATACACCACACAGGGCATGCGGGACGGGAGTGCAGCACAACAATCCATAGAAAGCAATAAGGAGGGGACAGGACCATGCACATGGACAACAGACAACAGAGGGGAAAGAGGCAATGGTAGCTAGCTGACCATAATGGACAGACAGGAGAGAAAGCTGCAGCATAACAGACCATAAAGGGCAGGAGGGACGGATCAGGGGCATTACAATGGAACCGACAAGCCAGGAGGGAGGGAATAGGGGTCTGCACATGGAAACAGAGGGCTGGGGGCAAGGGGGCAGGGCAGGAGCAGCAGGATGACCATGGAGGTCAGGCAGGATGGGCACTAGAAACAAGACACACCATGGAGAGCAACAGTGAGACTAGGATGGCATACACACAGACCATGGAGGGAAGGTGGGAGGGGTCAGGAGCAGCTAGCTGACAACACAGGGAAGGTGGGAGGGGCATGGAAGCACAGAAGACCATGCATGGCAAGCGGGAGGGTAAGTGGCAGCACAATGGCTATGATGGGCAAGAAGGAGGGTGCAGGGGCATGCAGAAAGGACCATGGAGGATAGAAAGGAGGGTCAGGACCTGGGTACAGACAAGAGAGTTCAGGGGAAGGGGCCTCACAACAGACCGCGTGGGGCAGGCAGGAGGAGCAGTTGCAGCACAACAGACCAGGGAGGGCAGAAGGGTGTGGCAGTAAAATGGACAATGGAGGACAAGAGGAAGGGGATAGGGGCATGGCATGTGGACAGGCAGGGTGGAGGTGGCAGGGACAGGTTACAGTCATCTAACAATGCTAGGCAGGTGGGAGGGGAGCTCAACAGAACACTCAGAGTAGATAGGAGTGACAGGTCCATGGAACATGGTGGTCAAAAAGGATGGAGCAGGGGAATGCACAAAGACATCGGAGGGCAGGGGGAAGGAGAATAGGGGCAGCAAGCTAAGCACAGAGGCTAAGCAGGAGATCAATGATGGGCCATAGAATTGGGCAATGGAGGGCAGGAGGAGTGGACTGGTACATCATGCTAAATGGAGGGCAGTGGCAGCACATCAGACCACGCATGGCAGGAGGGAGGAGGCTAGTCCATGGATTCAGACAACAGAGGATAGGGAGGAGGTGGATGGGACAGCAAGCTAACTGTTCATAGAAGGTGGCTATTAGGAACTTTATTGTTTTTAAAATGTGTGTCTGTGCGAACTACTTAAAATATGAACAAGTATGCAGCATAATCTCACTTTTATTCAGGAAGAAGAGGACATTTGGGACTGTGACTCCGGGCTCACTTGGCAGAAACATCCCCTGACCCTCCACCCCCCATCGCAAAATGTAATGCCCGTGAAAAGGGTAGGTGGACGCAGTGTTATATAGAACATAGCCCTGAGAGCACGATTGAAAATGAAAACTAGATATAGTATATGGTATAAACTATGCACCAAAAAGTGTGATATAAGATGAACCGGGCCTTGAAATATAATATGCTATACATTGTGCGCAATGACAGATTCATTGGAGAGCGCGAGATAGCACAGGCACTAGCGCTTGCTATGTGATATGCGCCTTGGAGTGTAATATGCACAGGGCAGTGTTGTGTAACCTAAGTAGTCTCTAAAGTTGTAATATAAAATATGTGCTGGGTAGTGTAACATTGCATATGCACTGTGACAAAGATATGGATCCCAGATTATAATATGTATGGCATAGCGCTGTGCTCCGTCCATCACCACCCCCTTTTGTAGTGCTTTTAACATAGGCATCGAGGAAGGCACGTTAGATGGGGCAATATAACCCGTGTGAAGGCAAGTGTGGCATGACATATTCACGGGGTGGTGTTACAGTGCACATGGGCTAGAGAGTGTCATAGCATACGCACTAGCTGGTGGAATACAACACAGAGGTGTGTGGCACTCTGCGGGCACTGGTGGGTGTAACACAGCATTGGGCTCAGCCAGGAGCACACTGTGACTCTCAAGTGAGGTTTGTCTCCTTTCCGGAGAGTAAAATAAAAAGTATTACACATCTGGCGGTGGATGTGTGTTTTATTAACCGTGAGGGCGTTTCCTGCATAGTTTGTTCGAATTTTTGTCGAATCCCCTTTGAATGGCTTGATGTGCATGTGTATTAAATGTGCCCGTCAATAGCTACCCATGTTTGTATAAAGAAGCGACAAGGGTGTCTACTTGGAGAGTACCCACCAGCGGGGGTGCCGGGATTAGGCACGGTAGGGTGTCAGACATGTTAAGGCTTCACTAGCGGTGTGAATACATTCTACGTGGATTCATTGTATGCATAGTCGCATTTTAATGAATATCACGCAAATCGTCATGGTGATAGGTACATACGGTTTGTCCAGCATGTCCTAGGTGTTTCTATAAATATATATATTTTTAAAATAATAAAAATCAAAGGCCGGCCCCGGGGGATGGGGTCCCCGGGGCCATAAGTGGCCTGAGGAGGGGGGCAACACAGCCCCCCTCCTAAAGAATAAAAAAAAAAAAATAGGCCATGACCCCGGGGTTGGAGTCCCCGGGGCCGATTAAGGCCTTGGGAGGGCCAAATTAATTTTTTTCAACAAAAAAATTAGGGTGCAGGCCCTGGGGGATGGGGTCCCCAGGGCTAAAAAATTAGAAAAAGAAAGGGGGCCACACAGCCCTCCTTCTAAAAAAAAATAAATAAAAGACCGGCATCGAGCCGGAGGTCATGCCCCCTCCTTGCAGCACTCTGCAAACGCGCCCCCTGGCCAGTTGTAAGTTGAGGAATTAATTCCCCTTCAATACTGAGGGTCCCTGAGGGCCAAGTAGCCCAACAGGTATCTCCAGTATGCGCCAGGGAGCTGCGTTGCAGACAGGTGTTCTGAGGCCACGCCCCTTTTTACACCTCCATGCAGCGCACCTCTGTGGCGATTACTGGAGGTACCTAGTGGGCTAGTTTGACCCTAGGGACCCTTAGGATTCAAGGGGACTTAATCTCTCAACTCAGAACGGCCACAGGGCGCGTTTACACAGTGGTGAAGGGAGGGGACGGGGCCTGAGGTGACGTGTGCAAACACGCCCTGTGGCGCGTTTTTAAGTTGGGGAAATAATTCCCTTTCAATCCTGAGGGACCCTGGGGTCCAACTAGCCCACCAGGTGCTTCCAGTAAGCACCACTGCTCTGCGTTGCAGAAAGGTGGTGCAGGCTGTGCCACTTTTTACACCTCTCTGCAACGCAGCTCTGTGGCGCTTACTGGAGGTACCTAGTGGTCTAGTTGGACCCTAGGGACCCTCAGGATTCAAGGGGACTTAATCTCCCAACTTAAAACGGTTACAGGGCGTGTGTACACAGTGGGGAAGGGAGGGGACGGGGCATGAGGTTACGTGTTCAAACACGCCCTGTGGTGCGTTTTAAGAGGTAGTTTTAATCCCCTGCCCTATTATATACTAGGGGCTTACAGAGGAGGTCATGTTAATCACAGGGGGACCCCAACGCATAGTGTGCCCTAGTGTATGTAGGTGTTTTCACTGTATTCTGAGTGTCTTTTAACATAGCACTGGCTCTAGGACTGGTTAGTCAGACTCAGTTACCACCAGTATCCGTCTGAAAAAGTTGAGGGTACAGGATGATTTTGCAACAAGGCTTGTTTCTGCTCTTCTGTTTGTTCTTTCTGCACGTTATACTTCTTCCTGCACTTTTCTTCGTCTTTGAGGACTTCTGTTGCTTCTTTCTGCATTTCTTTTTTTTCTTTCTGTGCGTTTTTCCTTCTTTCGTCACATGTCCTATCTCTGTAGGCATAGCTAGAAATTAGCATTTAAAAAACCTTTGAAATTCACTGAAAAAACCATAGGTTTCAGGCACGTTATAGCTAGGAATTAGCATTTAAAAAACCTTGGAAATTCACTGAAAAAACCATAGGTTTCAGGGGCGTTATAGTTAGCTGGACTTTTCACTCGTACAAAACCATAGAAATTCCCCCGTAATAGTTAGTTCAGCTAACTATAACTCGCGCGCCCGCAATGCACTGCTGATGACGTCACATATTACATCACTCATGACATGGTCAGTGACATCACTCATGACATCACTGATTACATCACTGATGACATCATCCTTGTGATAGAGTGGCAGACCTCCTCTCCCCCTAATATAACCTTTGATACACACATTCAAAAATAGAAATTAAAATTTTCAAAACAATGGACATACCAATACCAGTTACAACAACCTACTCAGTAATTGTAAGATCCACATCCACATCCACTCATTCACCAACAGTCCTATACAGTCACTCATACATGTACTCACTCATCATATGTACTCATACACCTATACATCCTGTTACACAACGCCACTCATCCATAAAGTTACTCACACACATAGTCACTCGTGCTAATAAAGAATCAAACATCCGTTTACCTGCATATACAGTTATACACACACCACCACACTTACTTCTACAGAAACTTACACATACTTAGTCTTTTAAACAATCACTTATAGAAACACATACTTATTCATACAGGAACTCTTTCAATCTCTCACTCTCACATATACTCACTTATATACACCAATAGTCACATATACTAGTTTAAAACATATGTAGTTACTCATAGAGACACTATTGAGACAGTCATTCACTCACTAACACACCCATGCACACACTCATCCACCCATACAGTCCTGCACACATGCTGTCTTCAACACATACAAACAGTGAGTCACTCATTCATGCACCTATGCACTACGTAATACCCCCCACCGAACCATACAGACATCAGACACTTATACTGATACTCAAAAACCAACTCATAACCTATATAGACACTCATGTAGCTACTCACCAACCCATGCAGCCACTTATACACGAAGTGAGAGACTGATACAGATATTTACATATTTAAACATTACTCACTAAGCCATGTATTCACTAAGATACACTTAGTCAGTTATACAATCAATTTTTCAAAAACAAATCATCCATTTAGACACTTATATACCCATTTATTCTTCCATCGACCTTGAGATATACATATATAAAACATATGTAATTTTCAGAAAAACACACATTCACTGGATGATGACATCAGTGATGTCATCAGTGATGTCATTTGAGATGTCATCAGTGATGTCATTTGAGATGTCATCAGTGATGTCATCAGTGATGTCACTGACCATGTCATGAGTGATGTAATATGTGACGTCATCAGCAGTGCATTGCGGGCGCGCGAGTTATAGTTAGCTGAACTAACTATAACGGGGGAATTTCTATGGTTTTGTACGAGTGAAAAGTCCAGCTAACTATAATGCCCCTGAAACCTATGGTTTTTTCAGTGAATATATATATACACACATACATACAAGTCCCTACTCCGAAAACTCCTGATGATACACAACACCGCTGCCAAACTCGTCCTCTGGTACAAAAAACAATGGTCCTAGACTTATATTTCAATTGAATAGATCAAAGATTCTCATTTAGCATATTATTGAATAAAGCAATAAACATAGAAATGCAATATCAACAATTGTCAACATAAAAGTAAATTTACAATTAAAAAGTGCAACAAAAAGACCGTGAACTGGATCACCATGTATTTAGTTGGAAAAATTAGGTGAAAACCAGACAGTATATAATACAAAAATAGCAATTTGAAAAAGGTTGCTCCAGAGGGAGACGTGCAGTGAAACAGAGTGCTCAAGAGTGACGTGGTAAAGAGAGATATTTCAGCAAGAGTATATGAAAAGTTTCAATATATCAAAAAAACAGCGGAACCGGTTGTAAGTCACCGTCCTTGGGTAACCTGGCCCAGTTATATTCACACAATATTATTATATCAGTTCAATACTAGAAGTCAATTCTAGGGTAGCACGTGAAAAAAGGCCAAAGGCTCCAGGTTAAGTTAGTTGGGCGTCGACGTTTCGATCCGACTTATGGCCAACAGGGTAATTAGTTCCTTGGCCGGGCGGATCTTCATCAGGACTACACTGGGCAACTCGTCAAACACAGGTGTGGACATGAGTCCATGGTTTCCTTTATCAATCCAATATGGGGATATTCCTCTTCAACCGTGATTATAGAAGGTCGTGTAATCGAATTACTCCGGGGGTTCTATTCAAGCGCGTCTTCACTTCGCGGCCGTCTCCAGGTAGGAAGGATGCCTCAAAATGTTTTTTTCCAGTGAATATATATATATACACACATACATACAAGTCCCTACTCCGAAAACTCCTGATGATACAGAACACCGCTGCCAAACTCGTCCTCGGCACCCCCCGGCAGGAACACATCAGCCAACACCTACGAAGTCTTCACTGGCTTCCTGTGGAGAAAAGGGTCACCTTCAAAATTCTCACCCACGCCTACAAATGCCTACACAACACCGGACCCAAATACCTCAACGATAGAATCAACTTCCACGTACCCAAAAGAAACCTCTGATCTTCCAACCTCGCACTGGCTAAAACCCCATCCGCAGAGCAGGAGGAAGATCCTTCTCTCACACTGCGGCCAAAACCTGGTACGAGCTCCCGGTAGACATGAGACTCGCACCCTCCCTGAACACCTTTAGGAAGGCTCTCAAGACATGGCTCTTCAGCTAATGGACCTGAGAACGCCACCCCCCCCAGCGCCTTGAGACCCTCACGTGTGAGTAGCACGCTTAACAACCCCTGATTGATTGATTGTGTGTACAGGCAAGTAATAATAAAACACTCACAAGTAATCAAATGCATGAGATAAAACACAAGCAGATAATAATGGAACATTCACTAGTCAAATAATAAGAAAACAAAATATGAGCAGATAATGGTAAAACATAAGCAAATAATAACGAAACATTCACAAGTCAAATAATAATGGAGCAAAACATAAGAAGATAATAATAGTAAAACACACACAAATAACAATAAACACTCACAAGTCAAATAATAATGGAGCACAACATAAGCAGATAATAGTAAAACACACAAATAATAATAAGAAACACTCACAAGTCAAATAATAATGGAGCAAAACATAAGCAGATAATAACAAAACACAGGCGAATAATAATATATATGAAAAACAAGTCAAATAATAATTGAGCAAAACATAAGCAGATAATAATAATGGATGTCCAATGCAAGAAACAAGCAGTGCCAAATGCCAGGAATAAATACTGTCAAATGAGAGATTCAGTTATAAAGAGCACAACATGAAAACATCACAGAGCAATGAAACTCATAACTCATACATCACCTTTGTGTACAGCACAATATTCTGGTAAACTCGACTGGGAATCCCTTTCAGTCACCCAGAAGTCTCAATGGGACAGCAAATATATTCTCGTGACGGTGCGTCCACCTCCAGAGTGAGCTTCTGTATGAGCACCAAAACTTCCTGTCTTTAATATCTTTTTACTAACACAGAGAGACACTTCTAGGCAGTCCTCGCTTCATTTATTGCAAAACCAGGGCTGACACTACCAGTCTGTTTCAGGGTCAAGATGGATGCTGGCCAGCCCTCTGTGTTTTGACTCAGAGACAGGGAAGCACATCCCTCTATCACACTGTCAAACGCACATCCCACACGTTCTGTTACAGCAAGGCTGTTTTGCTTTGTGCTGAGAAGAAAGTAAACAATACGCTTTGAAGCTGCAAGAAGGCACAAAATGAACTCATGCAAAAGCACAAAAATTAGGGTGTACATTCAAAATGGAGTAAGTTAAAACACATTGTTAATGGTAACCACCATCTCACAATATATATGAGTGCATATAGAACTAATGTGAGCTGCTTCTGAAGATAAAACCAGTTTCCCCAGATGAAATGTCTGAGGCGGTTGACTGCCCCTACACATACAAGTAGTTCATGTTCAAAGACAGAATACAACCTTTCAGTGTCATTAAAGGTCATAAAGGCATATCCAAAGGTTCAGTGGCTCTTTTCTGAATTTTGGTTAAGAAAAGCTCCTCATCCATATGCGCTTGCATCAATGGTGATAATGCACTGTACTCCATTTGTAAAAGGTTTAAGCGTTGCAGCACTGACAACTGTTCTTTGGTACATTCGAAAACATAATTTTTCACCAATGGAAAATGGTATCCTCTCAAGTATTTTTTGAGTGGTTCCATGAAGTCGGTAAATTTCCTAACAAACTTCTCATAGTATTCACACAGTCAATTTAAAAACCTTAATTTTTTCCCTAATCATCAGGAGTTGGTGCTTTTTTGATAACATCTACCAAAGATCGTTTTGGAGTTACCCCCCTATCTGAGATGGCTTGAACCAGATAATCAACTTGTTAATTGAATAATCTGCATTTCTGAGGATACAGTACCAGACCTTTGTTAGACAATCTATTGCAAACTACATAAAAAACAGTGAGATGATCGTCCATATTCTCAGAATAGACCAATGCATTATCTTGGAAACAACAGATGCTAGTATCCATGTCTTTAAAGTTGTGATAAAGGATGCATTAGAAGACAGATGCCACAGAGTCTAGACCGAACATTCTTTTGTGCTGAAATGCTCCAAAAGGCGTAACAAACGCTGTCACTGTGCCCCCAGTAGATTTTGCCAGGTGTGCCCAGCAGTGGGTTTGCCTTGCACTGGGCTCATGGCAGGGCCCCTGCGGAGGTGTGGTAGTTCTGACTCCTGCTGCTGAACAGATAAGGAGGCTGCTGAGCTTGAGTGCTTCTCTCTGCGGCCCGAGCATTAGAGCACTCTGGGAGGCGCACTGGTGCCGAGGATTGGGCAGTCCTGATTGGTCCTTTATTGTTGAGTGGCATCAGAAGGATGCCATTAGGTGGTACAATGACAGTGCGCCTCCTGACGGATTCTTAACAGGAGGCTGCTGAGCTTGAGTGCTTCTCTCTGCGGCCCGAGCATTAGAGCACTCTGGGAGGCGCACTGGTGCCGAGGATTGGGCAGTCCTGATTGGTCCTTTATTGTTGAGTGGCATCAGAAGGATGCCATTAGGTGGTACACTGACAGTGCGCCTCCTGACGGATTCTTTACCTCTGCACCCGCGTCTGTAATACGGCACTGGCGCAGAGGGAAGGGATTCTCTCATATGTATGGGGCTATGTCCCCAGGCAAATAGGGGAATGCCCTCTGAAGAAAGCACTTCATGTGCGCCAGCCCGATCAGTATTACAGAAGGGACACACAAGCTTCTGTGGCCCCTTCTGTAATACCCAAGTGCGCCTGGGGCACTTGTATATTACAGCCCTTGATAATCAGTCCCTCCCCCGCAAGCTTATCACCGTTTTATATACCACGATGCAGGGAGAAGGCCTCTGTATGTTATCCTGGGGAGCAAACTGCCTGGAAGAAGGACTCAGACCCCCCACCATTACTGTGGGTCCTCTCCCCGAACTACAGTCTCCGCATTATCCACTTTAAATTTCTCCACAGACTCTATAGTACACCAGCTTAACTAAACAGGATGGGACTTGAAGAAAGCAAAACCAAAGGAAATGATGGACGGAGTGTTGAATATTGCAAGCACTCACCCCCAGTCAACTGATCTGGGTTTAATCCATCACCGTTCTTTAGCCCACTCTGCCACCCCAGTTCAGACATGGCCATATGCAAATCAGTCTGACCCTGTGCCTCATGGGAACAGTCCAGCCCGAACTGCCAAGCCATGTCTTCCCTGGACCGTAAACAAGCTTCCTAGGACCGGTTTCTGGCATTTCAGCCGTCTTCAGCCAGGCTTGCTTGAATCCAGTGGCAAAGTGAGCAAGGGACTCACGTCTGAGCATACCCTGCCAACTTATGGCGAACAAAGCAAAACCCAAGGAAATGATGGACGGAGTGTTGAACATTGCAAGCACTCACCCCCAGTCAACTGATCTGGGTTTAATCCATCACCGTTCTTTAGCCCACTCTGCCACCCCAGTTCAGACATGGCCATATGCAAATTAGTCTGACCCTGTGCCTCATGGGAACAGTCCAGCCCGAACTGCCAAGCCATGTCTTCCCTGGACCGGAAACAAGCTTCCTAGGACCGGTTTCTGGCAGAAGTGGTATTGGCGGAAAGGCGTACAATAGACCGCAACTCCACTCGCGACGAAAAGCGTCGCCTAGCGAGTGCCGCCTTGGAAATTCCAACGTGCAGAACTGCTGACATTGTGAGTTCTCTTCGGTGGCGAATAGATCTAACCAAGGCTCTCCCCACTGTCGAAAGAGACCTTGCGCAACGTCCGAGTGAAAGACCCCATTCGTGATCCATCATGCACATGCGGCTGAGTATCCTGGACTCGCTGTTCGGGAGGCTAGGCCTGAAAGTGGGTCGTATCCAGAACCGCTCCGATGAAGAGGAGCTTCTGAGAGGGAATCAGGTGCGACTTCGGCACATTGATGGAGAACCCCAGCAAATGCAGGAGGTCGGCCGTAGTCTGGAGGTGGGAGATGACTGTCTGGGGCGAGCCCGCCTACAACAGCCAGTCGTCGAGATAGGGGAAGACTGGAACCCCTGATCTGCGCAGATGAGCTGCGATCACCACCATCACTTTCGTGAACACCCTAGGGGCGCTGGTAAGGCCAAAGGGGAGCACGGTAAACTGAAAGTGCTTGTGGCCTACCGCGAACCGCTGTGGGACGGCAGGACGGGAATGTGGAAATATGCGTCCTGCAGGTCCAACGCTACCATTCAGTCTCTAGGGTCGAGGGCAGACAAGACCTGAGTTAACATCTTGAACTTCTCCTTCCGGAGGAAGCGATTGACGTCCCTGAGGCCCAAGTTAGGATTCAGGCCATTGTCCTTCTTGGGCACCAGAAAGTAGTGGGAATAACAACCACCTCCGACTTCTGGTGCAGGAACGCACTTGATGGCCCCCTTGGCCAAGAGGGCCACGACTTCCTGTTGAAGAAGTGCCAAGTGATCCCCGACATGCGGTGGTACTGGGGTGGCATGGCTGGAGGAGTAGTCTTGAAGGGGAGTGAGTAGCCCCTTCGGACTATTTGTAAAACCTACCTGTCCGAAGTGATGGTGCGCCAGTGGAGAAGGTCATGGCGAATCCTGCTGCCCACTGGCGTTTGATGGGCCTGAAAAACCAAACTAGGAAATTTTGGAGGCAGTGGTGGCTGGGCTGGAGGTGGACTGATCCGCCCTCTGGCCCCCTTACCCGCCTCGGCGGGTCCCACATCTGCGCTGAGACTGTTGCTGCGCAAGCCTGTGGCTCTGAAGCGAACATGTCGGGCGCCCCTTCCGTGGCCACGAAAGGAGCGAGAAGCAGAAGGCGGAGGAGGGCACGTGGCAGAAAGGCCCAAGGACTTGGCCGTAGCCCACGAGTCCTTAAAGCGCTCCAACGCACTGCTTTGGTACCTAAAAGGGGAATGCCATCAAAGGGCATGTCCATCAGGGTGTTCTGGACATCCCCAGAGAAACCAGTAGTCCTCAGCCAGGCGTGGCAAAGGAGCGCCACTATCGTTGAAATGGTCCAGCCCAGTAAGTCGGCGGTGTCAAGGGCACATCGATTCGTGAATTTTGCTGAATCTCTCCCTTCAGCAATAGCTGGAGAGAGCACTGTCTGGGCCTCCTCCTGACACTGAGGCAGCACTTGTTCCACCGTATCCCACATAGAGTGGGAATAACAGTCTAAGAGGCATGCGGTGTTCACAGACCGCAGCCCTGAACTGGCGGAAGAAAAAAATCTTCTTACCGAACTGCTCCAGTTTCTTGGATTCCCTGTCCGGGGATGCGGTAGGGAATGCGCTTGGGGACGCAGAGGCTTGGACAACCAAGCTCTCAGGGGTGGGGTGTTGGGCAAGGAAAAGGGGGTCGCCCGGGGCTGGGCGATGGCGATGGCGTCGGCCCACATTCCTATCCACAGGAGCCCCTGTGTTGGGCATGGACCAGGTGCCCAAAAGAACGTCTGAAAGTGCATCATTAAAAGGAAGCAGTGGCTCCGTAGAGGTAGCCGTGGGCTGAAGCGATTCTGTCTGGAGGTTAGTCCTGACGGCCACTGTAGGGAGTTTGAGGTGGAGAGCCTCGGGCGCCCTACGCAACACCACTGTGTAATTTGCACCCTCCTCCGTAGCCACGGTAGGAGGAGTTACCGTGCCAAGGTCAGGAGAGGTATCAAGACCACTGGCATCCCCCAGCTAATCTGCTCAGTCCGGGTCAAACTCACATCGTGCTGTGAGAGGGTCCTCAGACCCCTCCCAGTCCTCCTCTTCCTCAGAAGGCTGATGAACAGGCCGAAAATAAGGAGGCTGGAGATAGAGGTAGAAAGGCCCCATCGGCGTCGAGCGACGCCGTTCCGGTGCGTCCACATCAGGGCTAAAACCGGGGGCGTCGTCGTCCGGGGGCACAGGCGACATCAGAGGTAGTGCCTCGACCGGGATCCATCCGGGCCCGCGGGGCCTTAAGGCGCACCGGTGGGGCCCAACGGCCCAAAGAGGTGGGCCATGCCTGACAGAAATTCCTGCAGCTGGGCTGGAGTCGCTGACGGACCCAGGAAGGGCGGGTAGGCCGATGGCAACTGCGTAGGCTCCGCCAGAGCCACGGGGGAGGCACCACCAGCACCCTCAGCTGCGACGGGTGAGGGAAAGCTGGAGAACGATAACGCTTGTTTGACTTCTTGTGATGCTTCATCTTACCTTACCCGAGTGCGAAAACTTCGATCCCGACGAATGATGGTGGTGGCTCGACCTCCCACGGGACCAGGACCTTAAGCAGTGCAGAGCCGACTGCCGGACTTCAAGCAACTTTCGGGACCGCTCCCTCAAAGTCTTCGGCACCATGGCACGGCAGTCGAGGCAAGACTTGGGGTCGTGGTTGCGCCCTAGGCAGTAGAGACACGCGGTTCGGGTCCGTCATCGACATCAAACAATGACAGTCCCCGCAGGACTTGAAGCCGGGCATCCCTATGACACCAGGAGTCGATCGACTCGAAAGATAGAGACAAAGAGGCCTTGAAAAACTCAGTTAAAAAGTGACTGGGGGTACCCCTCTCTCCAGATCTGCGCTTGCTGGTGCGGAAAAAGAAAGAACTGACGTGAACGACCGAGGGCGGCGTCTAAGTAGCTGCCGCGATGTCATCTCGGCGACCACGACGCCAACGACGGATGCGGAGCCGCACAACGCCACCTTCCGACACGCAGGGGTACTGCTGACGAAAACTTTCCGGATCCATTTGTATGCCTGGGGATAATTCTAAGGTAAGGAATCTATCACTATATGTTTCTTTAAGATCTTCTGTTCCAAATTCTCTTCCGTGATCGTCAAGTTCTGTAGTAAGTGCACAGATTGAGTGTTCTCTCCAGAGATCTTTGGTCATTCTACCCTAAAATACATACTCTTTTATGGTGACCTATATTTTTATGGTAGCAGATCTGTTCTTGAACACTGCTGCAGCAGTGAAGAACCCATACAAATGTATCACATTCCCATCAAAAGTCACTGCTCTGACATCAGAGTTCTTCAGACTGATTTTAATAGAGAATAGGGTTGTGAGAAGTTGGCCTGATGTATGATGTCACTAATTCTAGTGTACACCTTATATCAGTCCAAACAACCCTTATGGTGATTGGGTGTAAAGTCAACCTTATAGACCAGCTATCCTAGTGGTAGCATGGACAAGAGCAGTCTTAGGCTAAACTCTGTATGGCATGTGAAGCCAGCTGTTATACCATTTGTAACCCCTTGAATACCAAATGAAAGGACACCACAACAGATATATATATAAAATAAAGTGTATTTATTCTAGTCAAACCCTCAGCACTCTTTATGAGATTCGAGGTAAGTACAACACAGTCTTATTTAAACATACATTAAGTCACACAGGTAAGTAATACAGTTAGGCCCTAGGGGCCACGCAAACCATATACTAAGTAAGTGGTATAAGAACCACTGTCACGGAAATAGGATAGGCCTAGGCCTAGGGAATCGCTGGGGCTACACTATACTACCAAAGGTTAGGAAGTGGGAGGCCCACGGGATTCAGGTGCAGAGTGGAAACACTCACGCGTAATGCGTATAATCGATAGAAATAGTACAGTTTTGAAATAAAGAGATTAAGGACACTTCTGAAGTAGCTAGGAAGTCGAGACTTGAAAACTAGACACTAGGATAGTCAATACCCTGATGAGCACCGGAGTACCCAAGTTACCTAGCCCACGGGCTGCGGGTGCATAGGTGTGAAGTTGCGTCGGGTTTCGTCGTCGGCTCCTATGGATGCCTGAAGGAAAGAGAAGAGTGTCCGGTGGATCCCAAGCCTGGGATCAAGAAGGAAGGATACCTGCAAGCAGAAGGGACAGAGTCTGGGTCACTAGCCAGTGACCACGTGGAACCAGGAAGGAACCAGGCGATGTCGTGAAGATGCTGGTGAAGAGGTGAAGCTTGTCGCAGCAGCCACGGGTGGCAGGAGACGTCGAGGACGACCAAGACCAGGAGGCGAGCTGTCCCACGAAGGCTCTTGCTGTCGGCGGTGTCGAAGTCGAACTAGGACTCACCAAGCCTTGGCAAGCGGAACCCACGCAGACTTGCTTCGGGTGCAGACCAGGAAGGTCTGGGGTGCTTCTCTTTCACAGAGGAGCAGGAGCCAGTCTGGAGGAGCCAAACCAGCAGTGGAAAATTGAAGGTGTGTCGTCACAAAGGTTACTAGCCAACGGGCAAGTAACCGGACAGACGCGGCAAGCAGGAAAATGCAGAAGGGCCCCACGCAGGACTCGTAGAGTGTGGGGGGCTGGTCTTCGGTGCAGATGATGCTTGGGGTTGGGGCTTCTCAATCCCCGGTGCACAACTTCGAGGGTGCCTCAGAAGCTGCGCTGGAAGGTACTCGCCACTTTTCCCAGGTAGCCGGTCCCACGTCTCTCGTCGCCTCCACGGATCTCAGCTCTGCTGTGGATGTGGATCAGGGTCGGAGAAGTCTGGAAGTCAAGGCTCTGGTCAGGCTATGCAGTCGGTCCCTCGTAGAACTTCAGCAAAGCAAAGGGCAAGTCTCTTGATGGTGCCTGTTTGCACAGGGTAGCCACTCCTTGGCTACAAGGGAGATTCTTCAGTCTTCTTCTTTCGTCGAATGTCGAAGGTCCAGAGTTTCTGTTCAAGTTTCAGGTTCAGGATAATCTAATTTCCTGGGGCCCAGCTACCACTCTTATACTAATCTGGGGGGCTGGGTTGCCTGCTAGGTCACGCCTTATGGGTGGGACCTGGGAGGGGGTGGTTACACCCCCTTCCCTTTGTCCAGTTTCGCGCCAGGACTGGGGCTGGAGTGCCCCAGCACCGGTTTGAACTGGACTATGCATGGGACACCTTGTGTGCCCCAGGCAGTGTCTAGTTTCTTTCATCCCTCCCTGCCCCAATACCCTAAGGCCTGTCTGGGGTGGTGCTAGCACCTCCCAAGGCAGGAAACCTATTGTCCAAGCCTCCCGTGCCGGGATCACTCCCAGCAGCAGGAGGTCAGACTTGTGTCGCGGCAGCAGCATCCATTTTGTGATGCTGGGGCTCTGGTTAACTTTAACCAGGTAAGTAGGTTTCAACATGTCTTCCCCCTCTAGAAGGGAGGGATAATATCCTCATCACCAGAAATGGGATGGGGGTATTATTCCAACCTTACACAACATGTTTTGATAAAGCCAAACCATAGTTACCATAACCGTTTAAGATTATAAGGCACTTTAAGAGTATATGGTAGGCTATATCATAGAACAGCTATAAGGACATGGTTCCGAAAGCTGCAGACAGGCTCAGCTCATGCTAGAGCACCATCTCACATGTTACCAAGCACTCTGCCTCCAGGATTGTTAAGGCCTGCCATAGGAGTGGCTGATAGGTACACATGTGCCTATATCTAAGGTAGGTATAGGAATACTACACCTAAGCAAGGGGTGTTTACACGACCTTGCCCCAGCTGAGTGATCAGCCAGTTGTGTCATAATGGAAGGCCAGGCCAGGGGTGGCACAATACATGCTGCAGCCCCTGGTAGGCCTAGGATACCCCTATGCCCTGGGTACCTAAGGTACACTATACAGGGTCTGATAAGGTGGTCTCTACCAATTGGGTTATGCACCTAAAGTACATAGTATTAATTTAGAGAGAGAACAGCAGGGCTGTGGATCTGATTAGCAGGCCCACAGCCACATCTAAGTCGAAAACCAGTAAAGCAAAAGCAAAAAGTGGGGGTGAACATAGAAAGCAGACCCTACTCTCCTACACAACCCCCCCCCAAACTTAGGGACATTAAACTAACCTTGACCAGTTGAGTCTTCATGTTCTAAGTGGAAATATCTGGAGAGTCCATCTGCATTGGCATGGTCAGTCCCAGGTCTATGTTCCACTGTGAAGTCCATCCCTGTAGGGAAATGGACCACCTAAAAAGTTTGGGCTTTTCACACTTCATCTGATTTAGCCACAAGAGGGGCTTATGGTCTGTCTGAATCTTGAAGTGAGTGCCAAACAAGTATGGCCTCAGCTTCTTCAGGGCCCAAACCACAGCAAAGGCCTCCCTCTCAATAGCTGACCAACGTTTCTCTCTAGGGGTCAGCCTTCTACTTATAAAAGCAATGGGCTGGTCTTGACCATCTATATTCAGTTGTGAAAGAACAGTTCCCACACCTAACTCAGAAGCATCTGTCTGGACAATGAACTCTTTGGAGTAGTCTGGACTTTTCAGAATAGGTGCACTGCACATGGCCTGCTTCAGGTCATCAAATGCTTTTTGACAGCTTACTGTCCACTGAACTTTCTTTGGCATTTTCTTGGAAGTCAAGTCATTAAGTGGTGTCACAATGGACCCATAGTTCTTAACAAACTTTCTGTAGTACCCAGTCAGGCCCAAGAAAGCTCTGACCTGAGTCTGGGTAGTTGGAGGAGTCCAGTCCTTTATGGTCTGGATCTTGCTCTCCAGTGGTTGAACCTGACCCCCACCAACTAGGTGGCCCAGGTACACAACCTTGCTCTGCCCTATCTGGCACTTAGTGGCCTTGATAGTGAGGCCTGCCTTTTGCAGGGCCTCTAAAACATTCCTCAGGTGGACCAGGTGATCCTCCCAGGTGGGGCTAAAGACAGCAATATCATCAAGATAAGCTGCACAGTAGTCATCCAACCCAGTAAGGACTTGATTCACCAGCCTTTGGAAAGTGGCAGGTGCATTCTTCAAACCAAAGGGCATTACCACAAATTGATAATGTCCTCCTGGGGTCGAGAAAGCAGTTTTGGCTTTTGCACTCTCAGCTAGTCTGATTTGCCAGTAGCCAGCTGTGAGGTCAAATGTACTCAAAAACTTGGCAGCTGCCAATCTGTCAATGAGCTCATCTGCCCTAGTTATTGGGTGGGCATCTGTCCTAGTGACAGCATTGAGACCTCTGTAATCCACGCAAAATCTCATCTCTCTCTTACCATCTTGGGTGTGAGGTTTTGGCACAAGAACTACAGGACTAGCCCAAGGGCTCTCTGAAGGTTCAATGACTCCCAGCTCCAACATCTTTTGTACCTCAACTTTTATGCAGTCCCTGACATGGTCAGGTTGCCTGTAGATTTTACTCTTCACAGGCAGACTGTCACCAGTGTCCACCCTCATGGGTGCACCAGTTTGTCTGACTTGGGGTCAGAGAGAACATATGTCTGTAGGATGCAGAACTTGCCTGCAGTCCTGTTGCTGATGATCAGTGAGGCTGTCAGAAAAGACCACACCATCAACTGAGCCATCATCAGGGTTCTGAGTCAACAGGTCTGGGAGAGGGTCACTCTCTTCCTCCTGCCCCTCATCTGTAGCCATGAGTAGCCCCATGTCTGCCCTGTCAACATATGCCTTCAATCTGTTGACATGAAGCACCCTGTGGGGGCTTCTGGGAGTCCCAAGGTCCACCAAGTAGGTGACTATCCGTGTATATGTTCACCTTCATACCTTTCGACAACACACATGCTCTCGTAAGTGCAATTAGCTCTGCTGCTTGAGCCGAGTTATGTGGTATACGTGCGGTTTCGACAACCGTGTTCAAAGTCGTGACAGCATATGCAGCAGTTGTATCACCATTCGGAAGCTTGAAGCATGAACCATCCACCCATAAGGTACCATCACACTCAGTCAAGGCAGTATCTTTAAGATCCACTCTCCCTTTTGTTTCTTCTTCTATTCTAAACAGACAATCATGCTGTTCAATCTCATCTGTGTCTGCTGCAATAGGCAATAAGGTAGCTGGATTCAATGTGTTGCATCTTTTTATGTGTACATGACTCGCTAATAGTGTCAACTCATAACCTGACAATCGGGCACTAGTTAAGTGCTGTGTCTTGGTCCTGTTCAACAACGTGACCACTGCGTGTGGAACCATCACAACTAACGTGTTATTCATTAATAACCCAGCAGACTGTCGAATAGAGACAGCTGCTGCCGCCGTGGCTCTAAAACAACTTGGCAACGCTTTAGCTACCAGATCCAAGGTTGATGAAAAATACACGCATGGGCGCTGCTTGTCTCCAAAAGACTGTGTCAGCACTGACAATGCACAACCTTCTTTCTCGTGAACATATAATGTAAAAGGCTTGCTGTAGTCGGGAGTGCCCAAAACAGGAGCTGAACATAATGCCTCACGCAATTCGGAAAAACTTTTCTGACACTCTTCAGACCATGGGACAAGATTCGGTGTATCTTTACATGTCAATGCTATTAAAGGTTTTGCCAGCAAAGAAAAACTCGGGATCCACTGCCTACAGTAGGAAGTGATACCCAAGAAAGCACGCACTTCTCTCTGTGTTCTTGGCACGCTCAATTTTGCAATGGCCTGAAATCTTTCTGGGGTCAGTTTCCTTCCCTCCTTCGAAAAGAGATGACCTAAGTAGGTCACCTCTTGTCGACAATATTGCAGTTTTGAGAGAGACACTTTGTGATGGAAGGCAGACAAATGACGCCACAATGACACCGTAGCTTCTTTACAAATCTCCTCAGTATCCGCGGCGATTAGTAAATCGTCAACATACTGGATAAGGGTGGCACCACTAGGCAAAACAATTGCATCAAGCTGTGCTTTTAAAGCTTGGCTGTATATTGATGGGCTTTCACAGTAGCCCTGAGGAGCGCGTTTAAAGCGGAAGCTACGACCTCCTAAACTGAAGCCAAAAATGTCCCTGCTTTCCTCTGCAATCGGGATGCTAAAGAAAGCATTCTTTAAATCAATCACTGAGAACCAAGCAGCTGAAGCTGGAATCATAGTTAACAAAGCAGTTATATCAGGGACAACTGGAAACTGTGGCACAACAATCTTATTTACCTCTCTAAGATCGATCACAAATCTGTAAACTGGTGGCTGTGAAGGGTCAGTTCGTTTTAAGACAGGCAAAACAGGGCTATTGCAAACGTTACCTCTTGTCTCTTCAATTACATCTTTTTCAATCAGATCATAGATAATCGCTAGCAACGCTTTCTCACTTTCATTAGAGATCTTGTACTGGGGAATGCGTGGCAATTTAACATTGGCTTTCAAAGTTACCACGTATGGCGGTATTTCCAAAAGGCCCACATCATTAAGACCAGATGCCCAAAGAGCATCCGGAAGAGATGACAATTCAGCTGGCAGTTCATTCCTTGACAAATACATTGGGGAAATCACTTCCCTACCAAGTGTAAGTTGTACTCCCGAGGGGGAACAATATAATGTCGCATGTAATCTCTTCAACAAATCTAATCCTAACAGGTTTTCACCACAACCTGTCGTTAGGATAAGGGGTGCTTTCAGCTCACAAGGTCCAACAGAAAGGGGCATAGGACTAGAGATCGGGTTCCTAACCGGGGCGCCAGAAAAACCTACTGAAACATTCGTGTCGCCAGACAAAGGTGCGCCAGGGAGTTTTGAATGCATAATTGAACTTTTTGCAGCACCAGTATCCAACAGAAAAGGTTCTGACACACCCGCTGTAGTCACCTTGACATACGGTCCACTCTGATCCACTGGCACTGAAACAACTCCCTCTCTTTGTCTACGGCTATCCTAGTAATCATTACTTTCTACATTCTCATCCTCTGCATAATAGTCATTGTTATAGTACTGAGCTGTCCTACCAGTCGCATTGGCTTGCTGATCAAAACTATTAATCGTATTTTGAGATGGAAGAGGGCATGCGTTCTGGGGAACATTCCCGCGTCCCCTACCTCTAGGAGCTTGTTGACCACCTCTACCTCTGGTGCGAAAAGCACCATTAGCGCGCTGTAACAGAATAGGACAACTATATTTGAAATGACCCTCTTCCTTGCAATATGAACATTGATTAGGGCCTACAGAAACGCGCGGTTGAGAATACTCGTACCTTTGCACGTTTCTCTGAAACTGTGGCGGTTGCTGATAATTACTCTGGCCACCACGTGGCGGGTAAGCTTGCTGTAAAAGGACCTTTGTTTTTAATTCTTTCGTTTTCTTGTCTGATTTATCTTTCTCATCCTTCTCTCTATTTTCGTAATACTGTGCAGTAGCCAGTGTTTGCGCTGATGAGGACACAGACCAAGAACGCTCTGAATCTTTTAACTTCTTACACAACTCGGGAAGCAAATTATGCACAAATTTATCAACAAATAATCGTTGACCACCTTCAGTACTCATATCTTGACCACTGTGGTCAATAAACGTTTCTTCAAACCTAGTGAAGAAATCAGACACTGTTTCATCTTTCTTCTGCTTACACGCAGACAATTTATCCCAATTCACACGCATCGCGGGCATTAAAGTCTTCATGTAAGCATTAATTCTACCAGAGAGTTCTGCTACTAGGGCTCAGGTTTCGCACCACCAACTTGTCTAGTATCTGCAGCAATGATATTAGCCCATGTGTCACCTAGTTCTGCATCGTGATCTACATTACGAATTGATCCCCACAAAGGCTGTGGAACAACATTTCCAAACAACATATCTATATCAGCTAGATTCATGATACATGATCCTGCAGTCTGTGACAACTCCTTATAATATCCTGCAGGGTTTTTACGGGGATCAGGCAATGTCTGTTTAAGCGCTATTAATTCAGATCGTTTCCAAGGGACATGTACCCAAACACGCTGAAAATGAGCTGGAGCAATGCCGCGACCGGCATCAGCCGCAACGGCTTCCTTCCATACCGGAGGGACTTCTCTCATGGGGTATTGTCGTACTTTTACCTTTTTCCCTACGGGTAACTCCTGTTCGAACAATGACTGATGACAATCATCATTCCTGAAGGACAGTAAAGTCGCAACTGCTTTATCTACCTCGGGACCCACAATCGTACCTGTTCCAAAATCAAATCGCACTCGACACAACTCCTGTGAGCTTGTGTCTCTACCATGATCTTCCAATTCCTCACAGATGAATTCACACATTTTCTCAAATACATACCTCTGTTTTGGGGCTTCCCATTGGTGAAAAACATTAACAACTGACTCTACATCATAGAGTGAAGAAAAAACAATCCATCTACGTGCCATATGGTCTAATACCTCTTTCTCTTCAGAACCAGGCAGCTGACTACGCAACTGCTTTCGTTGCGAGCCAGGGATCACACTAGATAACACAAGGAGAGGCGACACAAAACTAGCAACCGCACTAGCCATGCGTTGTCGTGCAGAAGGAGAAGTTGAGGCAAGAACGGGGGGAAAGACAGAGGGAAGAAAAACGGGTGCAGATACAGGTACATTGGTAGTCTCAGGAAGAGCGCCAAGGGAGGCAGCTGATGTAGCAGGTAAAGTCGCAGAAGGCAAAGGGGATGCTGGCAGCAAAGTCGGCGGCCCTTGAGGGGGCTGCACCACAAGAGCAGGCGCCGGCGCCGGCTGAGGAGGAGCTGGCGGCTGCAGGAAAGCTTGCGGCACATTAACTGGAGACTGCACATTTACGAGCTGTGGAGGCGCTGTGGCATTTTGCATTTAAGGGGGCGGCGAATTTAGCAAATGTGACATTAGGGAATCTTTCTCTTTCTCTTTTGACTCATCTTGTTGAAGGGGCGACAAAACTGGATAACATTTATCGATCCCTAGTTTACGCTGTCTATGTAACTGCTCATTCATTTGTTCCTCCTCATTATCTTTAAATTGTACAGCTGCTTGCATCATCGACATAGCTTTTTCTCTCTTATTTCTTTTTGCTAGCTTAATTTCCTTCTGTTTGGCTTCCTTTCGCCATAGGCGGAAAGAATCAAACATCGCCGGCCGGGCTTTCTTTTTAAATAATTTAACTTCCAAATTGTCTAAGATATCTGTATCGAAACTACCATTTTGGGGCCATTTTAAAACACCGTCCTTTCTGGTGTATCGGATCCATACTTCATTATATGCAATGGGGCCCACGCCATGTTTTACATAAAGCTCATAAGTTGGAGTTCCAATTGGAGGAACCGGACACGAATCCTCTAATTGGGAATCCCTTTTACAACCCAAACAAAACAAGTTTCCAAATATAATAGAACCAGGCATCTTTGCTCACTAGTCTAGTTTCAAACTTCAAAGGATTATCAAAAAAGCGATAGTCTCGTGAATACACGAGTCCTTCGGCTTTGGCGCTTGCAAGCTCCAAATCAAAGCGATCCCGAAGGGATACCAAAACTAAGAACCAAACTAAGAATTAGGAGACGCTCCACTTATACTTAACTGAGGTATCGATGACGTCACCAGAAGACTCGGTTAATCGTTTCGCTCTACCAAATTATCAAGGGTCCAAAACAGGGCGATAGTCAGGGCAGCAGTCCTTCGTAGCCGTCAGCAAGCGGGGAACCTCGCAGCAAAGACTTTCGGACCACGTCGACATGCAGGGGTCGATGAAGTGGCGGCCTTCCTCCAGAATTTCCACACGAAGCTCCTCACGAACCTCTGGTTTGGACCAGTACCGCTGAAATCGCCCCGAGTTGGGTGCCAACTGAAGTACTGGGGATTTTAGGAACCCAGCGGTGCCAGGGGTAGCACCCTATGACTTCGAGTTCTTCCTGTCTTGGACCACAGAAACACAGAGTCTTGCGGTGGCGTCAAAGATCGTTTTATTATTGACTGCAGCCAGTAACAGCAATCCTAGAAGTACACACAGGTATGTTCTCAGGAGACTGCTCAACATTACAAAACCAGTCTTCTCCTTATATACAAAATATCATGCTTCAGGCACACATTCCTCGTTTTACGATATGGTCATTCATGTGTATTCATTACAAACGAAAAGGCAGAGTCAAGATGACCATCCCACAATCCAGTTCAGCCAGCCCACAATTATTTACCCAGCGAGGCTCAGATCCCTCATCAGATATCAGCAGACCCCAATAAACACGGGCACCTCCTGTTGGTGAAACAAGCCATAAAGCAGGAAGAGTCAGGTGTGAAAGAGATTAGCCGGAGGCTTGTGTGGGATGAAAAGGCTTTATGGTGTGTCAAACCCTGATGCTAATCACAGGTGGCCGTAGGAAGGGGAGCTCATGAGACCGGACTGACCTCGGGCAGTGGAGCCAATTGGCACAGGTCACAGAGAAGTCAAATAGAAGGCACATGTGTTCTGAAGGCCTGTGCATGTCCTTAATGCGCAGCCTATGTGAGGGCAACCATCAGATGGCTACCGCTCTAAAATGGAACCCACGAAGTCAAGGTGTAATATCGTATACAAAGTGCATTTATCGATGAAACGTTATGCAAAACACTTGTGCATACCGCATTGGCCATTCGCGGTTCGCTGATACCGAAATAGGCAGGGTAGGGCCATGCCTCCTACGTGGTCCCAAAATTCAAAGTACCACAAACACGCCCTGTGTCCGTTTTTAGTTGGGAGATTAAGTTCATTTGAATCCTGAGGGTCCCTAGGGTCCAACTAGCCCACTAGGTACCTCCAGTAAGTGCCACAGAGCTGCGTTGCAGAGAGGTGTAAAAAGTGGCACGGCCTGTACCACCTCTCTGCAATGCAGCTCAGTGGCGCTTACTGGAAGCACTTGGTGGGCTAGTTAGCCCCCAGGGGCCCTCAGTATTGAAGGGAAATTATATCCCCAATTTAAAACGTGCCATAGTGCGTGTTTGCACACGTCACCTGAGGCCCCGTCCCCTCTCTTCACCACTGTGTAAACGCGCCCTGTGGCTGTTCTAAGTTGAGAGAATAAGTCCCCTTGAATCCTAAGGGTCCCTAGGGTCAAACTAGACCAATAGGTACCTCCAGTAAGCGCCACAGAGCTGCGTTGTAGAGAGGTGTAAAAAGGGGCTTGGCCTCAGAACACCTGTCTGCAGCGCAGCTCCCTGGCGCATACTGGAGATGCCTGTTGGGCTAGTCGGCCCTCAGGGACCCTCAGTATTGAAAAGGAATTAATTCCCCAACTTACAACTCGCCAGGGGGCGCGTTTGCAGAGTTCTGCAAGGAGGGGGCGTCGCCTCCGGCACGATGCCAGTCTTTTATTTATTTTAATTTTTTAAGAAGGGGGCTGTGTGGTTCCCCTTCTTATTCTAATTTATTGGCCCTGATGACCCCATCCCCCAGGGCCTGTCTCCTAATTATATTTTTTTGACCCCAATCCCCAGGGCCGGCCACTGTTTTTTATTATTTTAAAAAAATATATATTTATAGACACACCTAGGACAAACCGTACGTACCTATCACCATGACGTTTTGCGTGATATTCATTAAAAGGCGACTATGCATACAATGAATCCACGTGGAATGTATTTACACCACTAGTGAAGCTCTGACATGTCTGATGCCCTACCGTGCCTAATCCCGGTAGACACCCTTGTCATTTATTTATACAAACATGGGTAGCTATTGACGGGCACATTTAATACACATGCACACCAAGCCATTCAGAGGGGATTCGACAAAAATTCGACCAAAACTATGCAAGAAACCCCCCTCACGATTAATAAAACACACATCCACTGCCGGATGTGTAATACTTTTTATTTTACTCTCTGGAAAGGGGACGAACATCACTTGAGAGTCACAGCGCGCTCCTGGCAGAGCCCAATGCTGTGTTACACCCACCATTGCCTGCTGAGTGCCACACACCTCTGTGTTGTATTCCACTAGCTAGTGCATATCATATGCACTAGCTAGTGGAATACAACACAGAGTGCACATGGGCTAGAGAGTGTCATAGCATATGCAGCATATGCTATGACACTCTCTAGCCCATGTGCACTGTAACACCACCCCGTGAATATGTCATGCCACACTTGTCTTCGCACGGGTTATATTGCCCCATCTAACGTGCCTTCCTCGATGCCTATGTTATAACGCACAGTGCTATGCCATACATATTACAATCTGGGATCCATATCTTTGTGACAGTGCATATGCAACGTTACACTCCCCAGCACATATTTTATATTACAACTTTAGAGACTAGTTAGGTTACACAACACTGCCCTGTGCATATTACACTCCAAGGCGCATATCGCATAGCACGCGCTAGTGCCTGTGCTATCTCGCGCTCTCCAATGAATCTGTCATTGCGCACAATGTATTGCATATTATATTTCACGCCCGGTTCATCTTATATCACAGTTTTTGGTGCATAGTTTATACCATACACTATATCTAGTTTTCATTTTCAATCGTGCTCTCAGGACTATGTTCTATATAACACTGTGTTCACCTACCCTTTTCACGGGCATAACATTTTGCGATAGGGGGTGGAGGGTCAGGGGGTGTTTCTGCCAAGTGAGCCCGGAGTCACAGTCACAAACGTCCTCTTCTTCCTGAATAAAAGTGAGATTATGCTGAATACTTGTTCATATTTTAAGTAGTTCTCACAGACACACGTTTTAAAAACAATAAAGCTCCTAATACCCGCCTTCTCTGAACAGTTAGCTTGCTGCCCCATCCCCCTCCTCCCCATCCTCTGTTGTGTGAATCCATGGACTAGCCTCCTCCCTCCTGCCATGCATGGTCTGATGTGCTGCCACTGCCCTCAATTTAGTATGATGTACCAGTTCACTCCTCCTGCCCTCCATTGCCCAATTCTATGCCCCATCATTGACCTCCTGCATAAACTCTGTGCTTAGCTTGCTGCCCTTATTCTCCTTCCCCCTGCCCTCCGATGTCTTTGTGCATGCCCCTGCTCCATCCTTTTTGCCCACCATGTTCCATGGACCTGCCACTCCTATCTACTCTGAGTGTTCTGTTGAGCTGCCACTCCCCTCTCACCTGCCTAGCATTGTCAGATGACTGTAACCTGTCCCTGCCACCTCCACCCTGCCTGTCCACATGCCATGCCCCTATCCTCTTCCTCCTGTCCACATGGTCCATTGTACTGCCACACCCTTCTGCCCTCCCTGGTCTGTTGTGCTGCAACTGCTCCTCCTGCCTGCCCTGTGCAGTCTGTTGTGAGGCCCCTTCCCCTGAACTTTCTTGTCTGTGCACAGGTCCTGACCCTCCCTTCTATCCTCCATCGTCCTTTGTGCATGCCCCTGCACCCTCCTTCTTGCCCATCATAGTCATTGTGCTGCCACTAACCCTCCCACTTGCTATGCATGGTCTTCTGTGCTGCCATGGCCCCTCCCACCTTCCCTGTGTGGTCAGTTAGCTGCCCCTGACCCCCTCCCACCTTCCCTCCATGGTCTGTGTGTATGCCATCACAGTCTCACTGTTGCTCTTCATGGTGTGTCTTGCTTCTAGTGCCCATCCTGCCTGACCTCCATGGCTATCTTGCTGCTCCTGCCCTGCCCCCTTGCCCCCAGCCCTCTGTTTACATGTGCAGACCCCTACTCCCTCCCTCCTGGCTTGTCTGTTCCATTGTAATGCCCCTGATCCGTCCCTCCTGCCCTTTATGGTCTGTTATGCTGCAGCTTTCTCTCCTGTCTGTTCATTATGGTCAGCTAGCTACCATTGCCTCTTGCCCCTCTGTTCTCTGTTGTCCATGTGCAGGGTCCTGTCCCCTCCCTCTTGCTTTCTATGGATTGTTGTGCTGCACTCCCGTCCCGCATGCCCTGTGTGGTGTATTGTGCTGCTGCAAACCCTGATGCCTGCCCTGCAGGGTCAGTTTGGTGCACCTCTCCATGTCCCTCCTGTCCTCTGTTATCCAAGTCCATGTCCCTACCCCATTTCCTCCCATGATCCAATGTACCATACTTGCGAACATTTTGAACTTGGTAAGAGGGAGATTTTGAAAAAAAGCTGGGGTATTGATTTTCCCCTTTGAGTTACATTGAAAAAGAGGAGATTGTAGACAGGAGACAGATCAAATAAAGCCCATTTGAGCTTAAAAACATTGGACGTTTCCTGGCTGAATCGGGTCTGTTGGCATGTATGGTTGTACTACCATTGCCTCTTCCTTCTGCCCACAATGGTCTATTACATTGCCACAGCCTCTCTTGCAAGTCCTGTATTGTTGGTTTGTTGCCCCTGCTCCCCCTTTCCACTGTCCTCCATAGTCTGTTGTGCTGCCACGGCCATTCCTGCCTGCCCAGTGTGGTTAAATTGTTGCCTTTGCACCCTCCTACCTGCCTTCAATTTTCAGAGTCCGTGCCCCTGGCCTCTGCCTCTCAACAGTATCCTAATGAACAACTAGATTGCTATCATTCTATATTTATTACAAAAGTGTGGAACGCCTGACGTCATCTTGATGTAATCAAAACTGTAATACCTAGAGCATTTCCTTTAGAAATGACATATATGAGAGGATCTTATGGCATCAAAATTATGGTTAGTGCTCTAAAAGACTAAAATAAGGACATATTGCCTGAGTTTTCAAATAGCGACAAAGCACTTTTAAATTATTTGTTATCTTTATGTTTTTTTATCCAGTTGACCACTTGATTAAATGTTGCACTTAGGGGAGAGGATGTGGTGTTACTTCCAGAACTGCAGACTTTGCAACTGGGGACCAGGTTGGAGTTTCTGCTTCAGCTCGACATTCTGTGATTCTGGTCAAATCACTTAGTCTCCCCATGTCTACAACCAAAATGAATTTGTTCTTGTGTGATGTAACCAATGCTCATGTAAAGCACTCCAATACCTGACAAGTCTGCACTATATAACACTGCAAAAACACAAAATAATAAGTGTTTTGCACACTTCTGTCATTGGGCTATATTTGGGCTACATCTGGGTGATTTTGGGATACATTTGGGCTCTTTTGTCTCCGGTGGCCATTTTGGGAGATTTATTTGTTATGAAGTTTCCTAATTTCCTCATGTACTGCAGTCTCCTCAGTAGGAAATGCTTTCAGTTTTTTACTTTGATTCCATCATGAAGGTATTCAGATATGTCACACATTTGCCATAAATTCTGAATGTTAGCACTCTAGTTGCTCATTAGATCACTGTAGTAAAACTACTGTTCACCATGGAAGTCTGCTGCTGGTATTGAAAGTGCATGTTTCAGTCTGCATGTCAGAATTGTTTAATGAAATAGAAGAGGATTTGAGAAGTCACTCAAAATGTGCCCTAATTTTTCTTTCTGCAGCACTAATCATACTTTTTATGGAAAAATGAACCCCTTCATTTTGTTCCTTTTTAAATTAAATGTTTTAAGAGTTACCACTTTAATCCAAGCAAGATGGCTTCAGGTGTGCCATACGTTTATCATAAGTAGGACTGTTAGCGCTCTAGTTGTTCTTTGGAACACTCTGGGAAGCTGCAGTAGAACACAAAGGAATCAACTGACAGTCTCTGCCCTTGTTGTATGTACATGTTTTACTGAGAATGTCAGACTTCATTCTCACATGACTGAGAAAGATAATGTGAATTTACAGAAAATATGCTCTTAGTTTAGCTTATAGATCACCTTCCAAACCTCTGTGGGAAAAGCATGAGAAAATATTTTTCTCTCAATCATGATATCCCAGCAGAAGGCTTTTTCACATGGTGAAATCACCTTAAAACATACCACAATTCCTAAAATGAGTATGGTACCTTCAACAAATGATTTATAATGTAACTAAAGTCTTAAAACCTTCTATCAACTGCAATGATTTTTAATGAGGTGCTATCATGTATATTGGTCCCAAGATGGCTGCCAACACTTCTTGGATGAAGTGCTGACAGCCAATCAGATCTCAGGATGAGATGTGTGGTTAGGCTCCGCCCACATATCTATATGATTTTACTTTTGATTTTCTCAGGAACTACTGAACAGATTGACACCAGACCTGCAAAAGGCACTTCCCTGACCTGAGGACTACCTCTCTGCCAAATTTCAAGTAATTCTGTTCAGCCGTTCGGGCTGTACCTTGGACTAAAGGTCCCTATGGAAAAATGCATGGGGAAAACAAAATCACATATATATCTGGGCGGAGCCTAACCACACATCTCATCGTGAGATCTGATTGGCTGTCAGCAATTCATCCAAGAATTGTTGGCAGCCATCTTGGGACCAATATACATGATAGCACCTCATTAAAAAGCATTGCAGGTAATAGAAGGTTTTAAGACTTTAGTTACATTATAAATCATTAGTTGATGGTATCATACTAATTTTAGGAATTCTGGTGTGTTCTAAGGTGATTTTACCATGTGAAAAAGCCTTCTGCTGGGATATCATGAATCATGTTTGAGAGAAAAATATTTTCTCATGCTTTTCCCACAGAGGATTGGAAGGTGATCTATAAGCTAACCTGAGAGCATATTTTCTGTAAATTCACATTATCTTTCTCATTCATGTGAGAATGAAGTCTGACATTCTCAGTAAAACATGTACATCCAACAAGGGCAGAGACTGTCAGTTGATGCCTTTGTGTTCTACTGCAGCTTCCCAGAGTGTTCTCTAGAACAACTAGAGTGCTAACAGACTGTAGTGATCAAGTTCACGCAGGTAGATGTAGATCAAAGAAGTTTTATTCAAGATAGTTACAAGATCACAACGAGGCCCCACCAGGAGCAGCCATCAAGTTGCTCAGCCCACTCAACTGTGTCTTCTCTGACTGAATCATCACATTCTAAACAGCATCATCAAAGTAACATTCAATTGGTGGTAAATAGCATTGCATTTACTAAAGTCAGGATATAACATATCCCCCTTTCTTATACGGAAAAACAAAATGAAAAGAAAACGAAAGAGAGAATTGAAGAAACAACGAGAAGATAAGAAAAGAAAACTGATAGAAGTTCAAGAGAACAGGACAGATGGAAAAACAACTGATAGGAACAACCCATCCTCCCTTCTACAAAGAAAAAGGAAGGACACAAAGACGCCAATGACAAACTCCCAAACACACCAGCTGGCCAGACAAGTACGTGAAGAAGTGGGAAAAAGAAAAGAAACAACAGTGAGATGAACTCGGACACAGACAAGATGAGACAAGGAAAGGAAAACGGGAAACAAACACGCAAGCAAAAAAAATGAAGAAAAAGGCACTGGAAATAACAAAAAGTAAAAAAATAAGAGGAAAACTGAATACGAGACAGATAGAGGGCAGATGAGAAAAATACAATAAAATGTAACATCTAAAACCCTCTAAGATATTAGCAAAGTGAGATAATAAAGACATAACATTGCAAAACGTAATATGGAGTTGACATTTGTAGTATAGGGGTAATGGGACTTTGACCCATACAACACACCTGTAAGGAAACAAGTGACTATAACTAAGAGCAAGTTAGACAATGTTAACCAGATAATATGGGTGTGAACCCATGTCTAAACCCTAGGAAAGAAATGGTTAACAAATGCAAACATTTTGTAATCTATGCATAAGTGCGCTAAAGGGACTAAAACCCATTGCATACATACAATGTAGAACAACTGAACTCATCGTATAATCCTATGAAGGATAAAATGGAGAAAACAATCTGTAATGTGAATATGACAAATGAAACAAAGGACTCCAAAAGGGAGAACTTCGGGTCCTTGCACGCACAATGTAAATCCAAGAAAATCATTGAACAACTGAAACCCATTGCAGTCCCAGAGTAGGGAAGCAAAAAGCATGCAAAATGTACACTTGACAGTGAACCCTTGCATAGATCCTCTGTGAGAGAGAAAACAGAATAATGTAATGGACTCTTGACGGCGTTTACCAACTTGGTGTATACCTAGGGTCCATGGAAAACAGAATAATGTAATGGACTCTTGACAGCGCTTACCAACTTGGTGTATACCTAGGGTCCATGGAAAACAGAATACTGTAATGGACTCTTGACGGCGTTTACCAACTTGGCGAACACCTAGGGTCCATGGACAGTAGTGTTGAAGGCACAACGGTGATCCACGCCGGTGAGCGACTACTCACCTGAGCTTTAGAAAGTACAAGACACCCTAGCATAAGGGACAAGACTTAAACATGCCTAACGTGTCACCGTATCTATGTAGTGCATATAAGCATTTGTACATAAACAGTAGAGAACATAGTTTGGTGCAAAAATATTACAAGTATGCATGAGGACTTTGAGATGATACAAACGCTAAAAACTGCAAGTATAGCAGACAACTTTGCTGCCAACAAACATGTGACTATGTGAGAGAATATGGTGCCAATGGACATGTACATGTAAAACATTTGAAAGCTAGAAAAATACACCATAAGTTAACTATAACATAATAGTCACTGGTGTACTTGTCATCAAGATTGGAACAAGGCAGACAAAAATGGACCAACAGCAACTTGAGAGGAAAAGGATCCAGACTAGATAAGCAAGTAAGTACTTTACGTGAAGGACGACGTCAACTAACGATCCATGGGCTGATTGACATGTTGAAGATCACTGAAATATGGCGGTGCAATAAGAAACCACAGGCTGATGAGCAGAAGAGATATAGGACGATGTAACTCTAAACAGCAAAGCTCGTTCAAAATATAAACTGTCAATCAACTTTAAAGAAGCCCCACAAACTTGGTTGAAGAACAGCAGGAAAAAAACCCGGAAAAACAGAACTTGGTTGTTGCCGTGAAGATACTTGATTTGCCTGGTGAAAATACGTGGTTGGCAGACAGCAGGACTGTGAGACAGCAGGACTGTGACATGTAACATCCAAAACGCGGAATGTGCCAACCGCAAGATGGCGGCACGTATCCCACGGCGTGCTGGATGGCTTGCGAAAAGAAAGTGGGCTAAAACAAAACATCTCGCAGTAGAGAACTTGAGTGTGTGCACGTCATAGGAGACACCACGGAGGTGAGGTGAGATGGTGCGCGTGCTAGAGGCAGCAGTTGAACTGACATGTAGCCTCACTGAAAATCAATTACTTAAAACGTTATTAAAAATGTATTTCCCTTGTAAAAATTGAACACACAACACTCGGTTGAATACACAGTACCCAGCAGGCTTCTCAGTGTAGACGAGCACTTCACTCGACAAGGAACACTAAATCAAGCAGGCAAAAAAAAACAATGCCAGGAATGCTTGATATGAGGCAACCAGGAAATAAATGTCCATGCCTCTGCATAAAATGAAATCTAGTTGTTAAAAGAAGAACAGGTAGGCAGTATTGTAGAACAGTTCAGAGACACCTCGACTGCCACACACATGAGCAAACACACTTCTTCACCAGACAGTGTATAAAAGTTAATAATGGCAGGCTTACAGCACAAGACGCAGGCGTTTGCAGACACAGGCATTGGCATTTTAACATTAACCAGATTATATGGGTAAGAATCCATGACTGAAACCTAGGAATAGAAATGGTTAACAAATGCAAACAGATTGATTCATGCATAAATAAGCAGATGGGACTAAGGCACATAACGTACACCCTGTGTGGAGTAAACTAGACTGTGACTGTATACTAGATGTGGGTGGGAACCCGAACCAATGGATAGGAACCCAAAACATATCTCTAGTGACAGTAAAGCACATAAGATGCAAAGGGACAATAACCTATGCATATTCGCCCTGAGTGTAAAGAGATGCAAAAGGACTAAAACCTAATGCATGATAGCCTTGAGCATAGCAACAGAACTTAAGACATAGAACAGAAGCTGTAAAATGAGCAGATGGGACTTAAACCCACTGCTAGCAAATGGGATTACAAACTGATTGCAATCCCAGTGTAGGGGAACAAGAAACATGCCAACAGATCAGCAAACAAATGGTAAAACATTTGTAAAAGAAGCAGAAATGTAATGACATAGCCCTGTGACACACACCGGTGAGCGACTACTCACCCGAGTAACAACTGCCTGGAAAATCCCTTCTGGAAAATAACATAACATAAACGTGCCAAGAAACAAAAATGCAAGAATATGCTGTAAACAATAAACACCCCCTGTCACTGAGTAATTTAAAAGAAAACACTGAAAACTGACATTATCCTTGTGGGTTTCACATCGTAACGAAAAAGCAGGCAGACTTTAAACTGAAGATCAGAGTAGATATCCTTGAGGAAAACCAACCAGACAATGTACACTATGTGACCAACAGACAGTAGGTGCAGGTGACGTCGGTGGATAGATAATTAAACAGCACTTTCAGACAGAAACAGTTAGTTTGAAACAAGTCATGACATCCCAGAAGTAAGGTAAGTGAGAGAGATTTGAAGAAGTTCCAGTCGTGAACCATTTACAGGCAGGCACAAGCACGACAAGGAGAGAGTACCTGTGAGACCACAGAGCTTTCATGATGAGCGTAAACAGTGGCTGGCTGATCTGTGGAGGAAACAGACGACGGGTGAAGGAAAGGCAGCGTCATGCAACGTCAGGAAATACCTCACGCATAGTTAGAGCTTGACTGTGGTTTATTGGTGCTGATGCAAAAGAACAAATCCCACAACGTGACACGTAAAAAGAGTGCTGCAACAACGAATATCAGGATTTGCTTGTAATTTGCGGCTGGGCTCTGAACCTAGGGACAACCAACAATGAACAAATAACGTGTGAAATTGACGTGGTTGACATATTCCATGATTGGCGTTTAAACATATGAAATGGTCGACCCCAACCCCAAGATGGCGTTACGCTTCCTCACGCCGTGCTGGGAGGCTTGCAGCACGCTCAATGTTCAAAGCGCGTAATGACAGTGAAGACTTCGGAGGACGTCACAAACACCCACGGAGACAAGACGTTTGAAAATGCAGGTAAGCTTGCATGCGCCAAAGATACTGCTCGCTTTGTTTTGATTTCAAGTGGAACAAAGCGGGTTACTAACGCTCATTCCCTTGATGTCTCAAAATGCATAATCTCAAAATGCACAACAATGACCGACAAAAAGTGTCTCACCATTCTTGGTCCCCCTTGGCACCACAACTTCATACAAAAGACTGTGCAGAGATGATTGAACGGTATCACTGTAGCATGTGAACACACAGTGTAGACACCTTCCTTGCAGGGCACAAATCCAGATGACAAAGAGGGTTTAGAGTTAGAATGTACCCCATAAGCAGTAGTAGCGAATCCCTGTGGCTCTATAAAATATGGTAATTTTCTCATTCCTCTGGCAGGCACTGTAGCGGGACACTACAACAAGAGAGGGGCACTTCTTCACGGCAGCAAAGCAGGGAAAATAGGTGCACTTGAATGAGTGAGACCAAAAGTAGAATGTCTAAATGAAGAAGCTTACCCTCAATGAAGGCGCAGCACAAAGATGTTGACGGTTGCAGGTGTCCATGTGTGGCAATTGAAGGCACAAGACAAGTAGAATGCAGACGTTGATGCGTGGCAGGCTTACGCTCAATGAAGGTACAGCACAAAGCGTAGACGTTACTAAGCAGGCTTAAAGAGCGGAACAGCACAGGACACAGACATTGGGAGGCTTGAAAAGCGTCAGGCTTACCCTCACTGAAGGCACAGCACTTCCCCAGACATCAGTAGGCTTACCCTCACATGAAGGCACAGCACAAGTAGAAGTAGGCTTTCTCTGAAACTTAGAGATGGACTCAGGAGAGTAGGCAGCCTTAAGACGATAAACAGCTCTTTAAGTAGGAATTCCCAGGAACACGAACAACTGGCAGACTGCTGTGGGCGACCGATGGATGGTCACTGATGGGGTCAAGGATGCCAGTTGAGGGTAGCTGCTTAGCTTGAGTTACTGTAGTTGCTTGAGGTTTGAAGAGGTGATGGATGCAGGTTCTTTTGAAGATCGTCGCCAAAAATTGTAGTGATCAAGTTCACGCAGGTAGATGTAGATCAAAGAAGTTTTATTCAAGATAGTTACAAGATCACAACGAGGCCCCACCAGGAGCAGCCATCAAGTTGCTCAGCCCACTCAACTGTGTCTTCCCTGACTGAATCATCACATTCTAAACAGCATCATCAAAGTAACATTCAATTGGTGGTAAATAGCATTGCATTTACTAAAGTCAGGATATAACACAGACCTACTTATGACAAACGTATGGCACACCTGAAGCCATCTTGATTGGAATAAAGTGGTAACTCTTAAAACATTTAATTTAAAAAGGAACAAAATGAGAATGTTCATTTTGCCATAGAAAGTATGATTAGTGCTGCAGAAAGAAAAATTAGGGCACATTTTGAGTGACTTCTCAAATCCTCTTCTATTTCATTAAAAAATTCTGACATGCAGTAGACTTCCCTGGTGGGCAGTAGCTTTACTACAGTGATCTAATGAGCAACTAGAGTGCTAACATTCTGAATTTATGGCAAATGTGTGACACATCTGAATGCCTTCTTGATGGAATCAAAGTAAAAAAACTGAAAGTATTCCTACTGAGGAGACTGTAGTAAATGAGGAAATTAGGAAACTTCATAACAAATAAGTCTCCAAAGATGGCCACCAGAGACAAAAGAGCCCAAATGTAGCCCAAATATCACCCAGATGTAGCCCAAGTATAGCCCAATGACAGAATGTCCCAGAGTGTTCTAAAGAACAACTAGAGCGCTAACAGTCTTACTTATGACAAAAGTATGGCACACCTGAAGCCATCTTGATTGGAATAAAGTGGCAACACTTAAAACATTTAATTTGCAAAGGGGGTTCATTTTGGCGTATAAATTATGATTAATGCTGCAGAAAGAAAAATTAGGGCACATTTTGACTTCTCAAATCCTCTTCTATTTCATTAAAAAATTCTGACATGCAGACTGAAACATGCACTTTGAATACCAGTGAAGTACTGGGTATTTTAGGAACCCAGCGGTGCCAGGGGTAGCACCCTATGACTTCGAGTTCTTCCTGTCTTGGACCACAGAAACACAGAGTCTTGCGGTGGCGTCAAAGATCGTTTTATTATTGACTGCAGCCAGTAACAGCATTCCTAGAAGTACACACGGGTATGTTCTCAGGAGACTGCTCAACATTACAAAACCAGTCTTCTCCTTATATACAAAATAACATGCTTCAGGCACACATTCCTTGTTTTACGACATGGTCATTCATGTGTATTCATTACAAACGAAAAGGCAGAGTCATGATGACCATCCCACATTCCAGTTCAGCCAGCCCACAATTATTTACCCAGCGAGGCTCAGATCCCTCATCAGATATCGCAGACCCCAATAAACACGGGCACCTCCTGTTGGTAAAACAAGCCATAAAGCAGGAAGAGTCAGGTGTGAAAGAGATTAGCCGGAGGCTTGTGTGGGATGAAAAGGCTTTATGGTGCGTCAAACCCTGATGCTAATCACAGGTGGCCGTAGGAAAGGGAGCTCGTGAGGCCGGACTGACCTCGGGCAGTGGAGCCAGTTGGCACAGGTCACAGAGAAGTCAAATAGAAGGCACATGTGTTCTGAAGGCCTGTGCGTGTCCTTAACGCACGGCCTATGTGAGGGCAACCATAAGATGGCTACCGCTCTAAAATGGAACCCACAAAGTCAATGTGTAACATCGTATACAAAGTGTATTTATCGATGAAACGTTATGCAAAACACTTGTACATACCGCATTGGCCATTCGCGGTTCACTGATACCGAGATAGGCAGGGTAGGGCCATGTCTCCTACGTGGTCCCAAATTTCAAAGTACCACAGACCCTCCTTTTGCCCTTACATAGGTAATAACTATACTCATATTAATCCGAGTCCAGATCTATATTCATAAGGTCATGGAGATGTTGCTGTAGCATCATCCTATTGCTTAGCTCGTCTCTCGATACAGGTTTCCTTATACATAATGTAGCACAGAGGCCACATATCGCAGGAGCACACTGTACACACAGACAGAACAGGAAAAGAATAGCTAAGATCATTCCAATGACCATCAGAATCTTCCAACCCCAGGCAGATATCAGTTCCCAGAACCACCCCATCAGTGACCAATCTCCTTTCTCCATGTGAATAGATTCAGATATTTTATGCGGTTTGGAGATGGCTTGATAGACTGTTGGAGCGTTATCTGGTATGAAAATGCAACAGCTAGATTGGATGACCTTACATAGCCCACCACGGTCTGCAAGTATGATGTCTAGAACCATACGGTTCTGCAAAGTCATGAGGCGATCCGCTTGGAGCTCAGCTGTCAAATTACCAAGGGCACCAGCCGTCACATTGACAGTGGATTCAACCACACGAGTCAGTTGTCTCAGGTTCCTACTATTAACCATCGGTCCCCAAAATGGCAGGAAACCCAAAAAGAAGTCTCCCGCTTCCTGACCGGCAGTATCCTCCTGACTAACAATGCCTCTCACAACTCTGGTCTTGTGATAATCAGAGGCAGCAGTAAATGTTGGCCGTACCAAATTTGCAATATAACATGTGCCCGAGAAATCAGGGGGCAACCATGTATATGCTCGGTCATTGCAAATAAAATATGTACCCGTGGCAGCCAAAAACGCAGGGGAAAACTGTGATGAAAAGGTGTACGTTTCGGTACAGTCACTTTTCCCCAGTTGAGCTCTTGGATTCTGACCATTGCCCTGTAAACAGAGCCGACCTATGTGGGGTATGACCCAAATTGGGGATGACATTTTTCGCTGCCTTTCACCCAGACTAATGCTATACCCCATCGCGTTCCAACCTACATAAGCTCGCAATTCATCCTTAGGAATAGATGAGTATGCGTCGATATCTCTGCTCATATCAGCAATTCCTTTCATTAAGGCCTTATTGTTCGTGCTAGGTCTGATGGAACGCGGTTGTCGCGGGGAGTAGGCATCTAATGCAAAGAGAAACATAGTCTGGAATGCCCAGGATGACCCGTTATAGCTAAACGGCAGCACTAGATATGGGATACCCTTATTAATGGTATGTGGCATTAAACCACACACCCAGCAATTGGTTGTATTCATAACTAGCTGGTGCTGGTGCAGGAATTGGATAAACAAGTTGTTTACAAACTCAGACCGTCTAGCTTGTTCGTGTTCAGGCAGAGGGTGGAAAGAGTGTAAGGAGACAGTAGGAGGAGGTATAGGCTGTACAGTGGGTGCAAATGGCACTTGAGAGGACAAGAATACATATCCTATAGTAAACATCATCATACTAAATAGTATAAACAGACATAATAATACAAAACATTTGCTCTTCATTATTTTACACATTTTCGTCTTAAAGTTCATTTCCTCAGCGGGTCTCTCCATCTTGAAAAACTCCATCCTCTAATCGTGCCGCTCGCGGTGGGTGAGTATCTTCTGCTAAGGAGCACGCCTGTCAGTCCAGGGAACGCCCCAGACCAACCAGAACAGTTGACCTAACGTCTTCGGCCTGTACCCCGAAGTCTTGGCAGCGCGACCCTGCGGCTGAACCCGGATGGTGGTTCGAAAAACAAAAATCAAAAAGTCCTTCAGATGGGAGAGCTATAATATCAAAAAATAGTAAGGGAAGGGGAATTTTTATTTGTTCATAGGCCTTGGCCTCAAGTTATAGCGAATCCGGCCAGGTACTGTCTGGTCTTGAAACAAGAGTTCAGGCTCTGTGGTGTCTATTCGAATTGACGGTGGCACAGCTTCTTGCAAAATATCGTCGCTTTCTCGTTCTGAAGTCGTTCCCTTTACATATGCATCACTAAATGGCACAAAACGAGGGACAGTGTCAGTTTCAGAATCAGGTATCCCCTCCTGGACCCACCGGTCATATGGCAGAGGCAAAGGGATCCGTTTGCAGTGGGTGCCGTGTATCCAATTCTTTTTCCCTTTCACTCGAACCGCTGATCTTGTCGATAGAAGCACGAGGTGTGGGCCGATTCAGCGGGGCTCATCGTTGCTTTTTCGTTGAAAGTTTTTAACAAGCACCCACGAGCCAGGGTCGATAGGGTGTCCTGGAGCTTCAGAGGCCTGGGGCAGAGTATCGTGCACCTGTTGGTGTAAAACACGCAATTTAGCCGTCAATTTATACAGATAGTCAAGCAGTATTGGATGTTCGATTTCACTGAATTTTGTCGGTCTTGGCACACCCCATATGTTGGCTGGCCGGCCAAAAACGATCTCATAGGGACTAAGTCCCACTCGTGAATGCATAGTCATTCTCGTTGATAGGAGTGCTAAAGGCAGGGCGTCAGGCCATTTAAGACCGGAGCTCGCCTGGATTTTGGCCAATTTAAGTTTCACAGTGCCATTGTAGCACTCTACTAGTCCAGCTGATTGGGGGTGATTTGCAGCGTGGAACTTTTGCTTAATGCCTAGTCCCTCACATACTTCTTTCATCACTCGACCCACAAATTCACTCCCATTATCACTCCAGACCATTCTCGGCATTCCAAACCTAGGGAAAAATTCTTTGACAAGGGCTTTAGCTGTGGACAAGGCAGTATTGTCTTTTAAAGGGTATGCTTCTATCCACTTTGAGAAGGCACAGACAACAACGAGAACATATTTTAAATTGTTGCACCTTTCCATGTGGATGAAATCTAGCTGCAAAACCTCGAACGGATACATTGGAGGTGCAAAATGACCAGCTGGAGTTGGGGTTCCCCTACCAGGATTGTATTTCAGACATACCATGCAATTCTTGACCACATTCTCTGCACATTTAGGAATTCCAGCATTTTGCCATACTGGAGCCAACAACTTGCAAATCCCTTTTACACTAATATGGGCCATTCCATGAGCCATTGTCACCACTGCAAGCACATATGCATCGGGTAACAACCAACGCTGATGTTCTGACAAATCAACCCAACAACCATTCTCATCCAATCTACCCGTACTTTCTCTCCACTTGCTCAATTCTTTCTCTGTGGCTTCAGCTTGAAGGGACTTCACGCTCTCTATCGTGTCTTCACACATTCCAACATCACCAACCCATCTTGCAGGGCCTGCAACATACATTCGATTATTGACGTTCTTCGCTGTTTCTTTCGCAACTTCATCAGCAAATGCATTACCACGACCGACATCATCGGTAACTTTCTTGTGCGCACTGCATTTCACAATCGCAACTTGTAGCGGCAAGGTCAGTGACTCAAGGAGATCATTCACCAACTGACCATTCTGAATTTTGGTTCCATGCGAAGTCAGGAACCCACGTTCTTTCCATAATCGCCCAAAACTATGGGCCACGCCAAACGTATACTGACTGTCCGTGTATATGTTCACCTTCATACCTTTCGACAACACACATGCTCTCGTGAGTGCAATTAGCTCTGCTGCTTGAGCCGAGTTATGTGGTATACGTGCGGTCTCAACAACCGTGTTCAAAGTCGTGACAGCATATGCAGCAGTTGTATCACCATTCGGAAGCTTGAAGCATGAACCATCCACCCATAAGGTACCATCACACTCAGTCAAGGCAGTATCTTTAAGATCCACTCTCCCTTTTGTTTCTTCTTCTGTTCTAAACAGGCAATCATGCTGTTCAATCTCATCTGTGTCTGCTGTAATTGGCAATAAGGTAGCTGGATTCAATGTGTTGCATCTTTTTATGTGTACATGACTCGCTAATAGTGTCAACTCATAACCTGACAATCGAGCACTAGTTAAGTGCTGTGTCTTGGTCCTGTTCAACAACGTGTCCACTGCGTGTGGAACCATCACAACTAACGTGTTATTCATTACTAACCCAGCAGACTGTCGAATAGAGACAGCTGCTGCCGCTGTGGCTCTCAAACAACTTGGCAACGCTTTGGCTACCGGATCCAAGGTTGATGAAAAATACGCGCATGGGCGCTGCATGTCTCCAAAAGACTGTGTCAGCACTGATAATGCACAACCTTCCTTCTCGTGAACATACAATGTAAAAGGCTTGCTGTAGTCGGGAGTGCCCAACACAGGAGCTGAACATAATGCCTCACGCAATTCAGAAAAACTTTTCTGACACTCTTCAGACCATGGGACGAGATCGGTGTATCTTTACATGTCAATGCTATTAAAGGTTTTGCCAGCAAAGAAAACCTCGGGATCCACTGCCTACAGTAGGAAGTGATACCCAAGAAAGCACGCACTTCTCTCTGTGTTCTTGGCACGCTCAATTTTGCAATGGCCTGAATTCTTTCTGGGGTCAGTTTCCTTCCCTCCTTCGAAAAGAGATGACCTAAGTAGGTCACTTCTTGTCGACAATATTGCAGCTTTTAGAGAGACAGTTTGTGATGGAAGGCAGACAAATGATGCAACAATGACACCGTAGCTTCTTTACAAATCTCCTCCGTATCCGCGGCGATTAGTAAATCGTCAACATACTGGATAAGGGTGGCACCACTAGGTAAAACAATTGCATCAAGCTGCGCCTTTAAAGCTTGGCTGTATATTGATGGGCTTTCACAGTAGCCCTGAGGAGCGCGTTTAAAGCGGAAGCTACGACCTCCTAAACTGAAGCCAAAAATATCCCTACTTTCCTCTGCAATCGGGATGCTAAAGAAAGCATTCTTTAAATCAATCACTGAGAACCAAGCAGCGGAAGCTGGAATCATAGTTAACAAAGCAGTTATATCAGGGACAACTGGAAACTGTGGCACAACAATCTTATTTACCTCTCTAAGATCCATCACAAATCTGTAAACAGGTGGCTGTGAAGGGTCAGTTCGTTTTAAGACAGGCAAAACAGGGCTATTGCAAACGTTACCTCTTGTCTCTTCAATTACATCCTTTTCAATCAGATCATAGATAATCGCTAGCAACGCTTTCTCACCTTCATTAGAGATCTTGTACTGGGGAATGCGTGGCAATTTAACATTGGCTTTCAAAGTTACCACGTATGGCGGTATTTCTAAAAGACCCACATCATTAAGACCAGAAGCCCAAAGAGTATCTGGAAGAGATGACAATTCAGCTGGCAGTTCATTCCTTGACAAATACATTGGGGAAATCACTTCCCTACCAAGTGTAAGTTGTACTCCCGAGGGGGAACAATGTAATGTCGCATGTAATCTCTTTAACAAATCTAATCCTAACAAGTTCTCACCACAACCTGTCGTTAGGATAAGGGGTGCTTTCAGTTCATAAGGTCCAACAGAAAGGGGCATAGGACTAGAGATTGGGTTCCTAACCGGGGCGCCAGAAAAACCTACTGAAATATTCGTGTCGCCAGAAAAAGGTGCGCCAGGGAGTTTTGAATGCATAATTGAACTTTTTGCAGCACCAGTATCCAACAGAAAAGGTTCTGACACACCCGCTGTAGTCACCTTGACATACGGTCCACTCTGATCCACTGGCACTGAAACAACTCCCTCTCTTTGTCTACGGCTATCCTAGTAATCATTGGTTTCTACATTTTCATCCTCTGCATAATAGTCATTGTTATAGTACTGAGCTGTCCTACCAGTTGCATTTGCTTGCTGATCAAAACTATTAATCATAGTTTGAGATGGAAGAGGACGCGCGTTCTGGGGAACATTCCCACGTCCCCTACCTCTAGGAGCTTGTTGGCCACCTCTACCTCTGGTGGGAAAAGCGCCATTAGCGCGCTGTAACAGAATAGGACAACTATACTTGAAATGACCCGCTTCCTTGCAATATGAACATTGATTAGGGCCTACAGAAACACGTGGTTGAGAATACTCGTACCTTTGCACGCTTCTCTGAAACTGTGGCGGTTGCTGATAATTACTCTGGCCACCACGTGGCGGGTAAGCTTGCTGTAAAAGGACCTTCGTTTTCAACTCTTTCGTTTTCTTGTCTGATTTATCTCTCTCATCCTTCTCTCTATTTTCGTAATACTGTGCAGTAGCCAGTATTTGCGCTGATGAGGAAACAGCCCAAGAACTCTCTGAATCTTTTAACTTCTTACAAAACTCGGGAAGCAAATTATGCACAAATTTATCAACAAATAATCGTTGACCACATTCAGTACACATATCTTGACCACTGTGGTCAATAAATGTTTCTTCAAACCTTGTAAAGAAATCAGACACTGTTTCATCTTTCTTCTGCTTGCAAGCCGATAGTTTATCCCAATTCACACGCATCACAGGCATTAAAATTTTCATGTAGGTGATAATTCTACCAGGGAGTTCTGCTACTAAGGGCTCAGGTTTCGCACCACCAATTTGTCTAGCATCTGCAGCAATTATATTAGCCCATGTGTCTCCTAGTTCTGCATCGTGATCTACATTACGAATTGATCCCCACAAAGGCTGTGGAACAACATTTCCAAACAACATATCTATGTCAGCTAGATTCATGATACATGATCCCGCCGTCTGTGACAACTCCTTATAATATCCTGCAGGGTTTTTACGGGGATCAGGGAATGTCTGTTTAAGCGCTATTACTTCAGATCGTTTCCAAGGGACATGCACCTAAACACGCTGAAAATGTGGCAGAACAGCTGGATTAGCATTCGCATCACCAGGTCTCCAAACTGGAGGAACCTCACGCATTGGATATTGGCGCGCTTTTACCTTTCTCCCCACAGGGGACTCCTGTTCGAACAATGATTGTTGACCATCATCATACCTGAAGGACAGTAAAATCGCAACTGCTTTATCCACATCGGAACCCACAATTGTACCGTTTCCAAAATCAAATCGCACTCGACACAACTCCTGTGAGCTTGTGTCTCTACCATGATCTTCCAATTCCTCATAGAGGAATTCACACATTTTCTCAAATACATACCTCTGTTTTGGGGCTTCCCATTGGTGAAAAACATTAACAACTGACTCTACATCATAGAGTGAAGGAAAAACAATCCATCTACGTGCCATATGGTCTAATACCTTTTTCTCTCCAGGGTCAGGTAGCTGACTACGCATCTGCTTACGTTGTGAACCAGGGGCCATACTAGATGACCCAAAGAGAGGCGACATTAAACTAGTGACTACACTAGCTATTCGTTGTCGTGCAGAAGGAGAAGTCGAGGCAAGAACGGGGGGAAAGACAGAGGGAAGAAAAACGGGTGCAGATACAGGTACAGTGGTAGTGTCAGGAAGAGCGCCAAGGGAGGCAGCTGGTGTAGCAGGTAAAGTCGCAGAAGGCAAAGGGGATGCTGGCAGCAAAGTCGGCGGCCCTTGAGGGGGCGCACTACAAGAGCAGGCACCGGCTGAGGAGGAGCTGGCGTCTGCAGGGAAGCTTGCGGCAAATTAACTGGAGGCTGCACATTTACGAGCTGTGGAGGCGCTGTGGCATCCTGCGCATAAGGGGGCGGCGAACTTAGCAAATGGGACATTAGGGAATCTTTCTCTTTCTCTTTTGACTCATTTTGTTGAAGGGGTGACAAAACTGGATAACACTTATCGATCCCTAGTTTACGCTGTCTATGTAACTGCTCATTCATTTGTTCCTCCTCATTATCTTTAAACTGTACACCTGCTTGCATCATCGATATACCTTTCTCTCTCTGATTTCTTTTTGCTAGCTTAATTTCCTTCTATTTGGCTTCCTTTCGCCATAGGCGGAAAGAATCAAACATCGCCGGCCGGGCTTTCTTTTTAAATAATTTAACTTCCAAATTGTCTAAGACATCTGTATCGAAACTACCATTTTGGGGCCATTTTAACACACCGTCCTTTCTGGTGTAACGGATCCATACTTCATTGTATGCAATGGGGCCCACGCCATGTTTTACATAAAGCTCATAAGTTGGAGTTCCAATTGGAGGAACCGGACACGAATCCTCTAACTGGGAATCCCTTTTACAACCCAAACAACACAAGTTTCCAAATATACTAGAACCAGGCATCCTTGCTTGCTGGTCTAGTTTCAAACTTCAAAGGATTATCAAAAAGCGATAGTCTGGTGAATACACGAGTCCTTCGGCTTTGGCGCTTGCAAGCTCCAAATCAAAGCGATCCCGAAGGGATACCAAAACTAAGAACCAAACTAAGAATTAGGAGGCGCTCCACTTATACTTAACTGAGGTATCGATGACGTCACCAGAAGACTCCGTTAATCGTTTCGCTCTACCAAATTATCAAGGGTCCAAAACAGGGCGATAGTCAGGGCAGCAGTCCTTCGTAGCCGTCAGCAAGCGGAGAACCTCGCAGCAAAGACTTTTGGACCACGTCGACATGCAGGGGTCAATGAAGTGGCGGCCTTCCTCCAGAATTTCCACACGAAGCTCCTCACGAACCTCTGGCTTGGACCAGTACCGCTGAAATCGCCCCGAGTTGGGCGCCAACTGAAGTACTGGGTATTTTAGGAACCCAGCGGTGCCAGGGGTAGCACCCTATGACTTCGAGTTCTTCCTGTCTTGGACCACAGAAACACAGAGTCTTGCGGTGGCGTCAAAGATCGTTTTATTATTGACTGCAGCCAGTAACAGCATTCCTAGAAGTACACACGGGTATGTTCTCAGGAGACTGCTCAACATTACAAAACCAGTCTTCTCCTTATATACAAAATAACATGCTTCAGGCACACATTCCTTGTTTTACGACATGGTCATTCATGTGTATTCATTACAAACGAAAAGGCAGAGTCATGATGACCATCCCACATTCCAGTTCAGCCAGCCCACAATTATTTACCCAGCGAGGCTCAGATCCCTCATCAGATATCGCAGACCCCAATAAACACGGGCACCTCCTGTTGGTAAAACAAGCCATAAAGCAGGAAGAGTCAGGTGTGAAAGAGATTAGCCGGAGGCTTGTGTGGGATGAAAAGGCTTTATGGTGCGTCAAACCCTGATGCTAATCACAGGTGGCCGTAGGAAAGGGAGCTTGTGAGGCCGGACTGACCTCGGGCAGTGGAGCCAGTTGGCACAGGTCACAGAGAAGTCAAATAGAAGGCACATGTGTTCTGAAGGCCTGTGCGTGTCCTTAACACGCGGCCTATGTGAGGGCAACCATAAGATGGCTACCGCTCTAAAATGGAACCCACGAAGTCAATGTGTAACATCGTATACAAAGTGTATTTATCGATGAAACGTTATGCAAAACACTTGTACATACCGCATTGGCCATTCACGGTTCACTGATACCGAGATAGGCAGGGTAGGGCCATGTCTCCTACGTGGTCCCAAATTTCAAAGTACCACACCAGCAGCAGACTTCCCTGGTGAGCAGTAGCTTTACTACAGTGATCTAATGAGCAACTAGAGTGCTACTATTCAGAATTTATGGCAAATGTGTGATACATCTGAATGCCTTCTTGATGGAACCAAGTAAACAAGCATTGAAAATGCATAGGTCTCGCCCTCGTTTAAGTTAAAGCAATTCTGTTTGTAATTAGGTGGCTTTTTAGCTTTGCTTGTATTAGTGTGTTTCAAACTTTCATGTACATAACATGCATATGTATGCATATATGTATATGTATGCATGCATTTATATTTGTATTTATATAGATATGCAGATTATATATATGTTTATATAAGTATATATTACCTACTGGCGGTCGCCAGTAGGTAGTTATAGTTAGGACCACGTTTCCATAGGAAAACCTCAACATTCTATTTTGAATAACTTTGGCGCCGGTCGACGAATCCTCGTGAATTTTTCAAAATAGGTGGGGCGCTACGCTCCGCTCCTACCCTGAAAGTCTCGGGGGGATACGTCAAGCGGGGGCTGAGAAAAAAGGGGGGTCCCAAAACGCGTTTTCCCCATGCATTTTTCCATAGGACCTTTAGACAGGGCTACAGCCCGAACGGCTGAACAGAATTACTAGAAATTTGGCAGAGAGGTAGTCCCCAGGTCAAGGAAGTGCCTTTTGTAGGTTTGGTGTAAATCTGTTCAGTAGATTATGAGAAAATAGCCTTTAAATCAATATATATATATCTAAGCTCGCTCCGTGCGCGCTGGGTGCGCGCACCTCGCCGTGCGCGAGCGCAATTCTGATTGGTTGTTAGATCTTAGTAAACATTCGAATCGGTGGAAATCAGGAAGCGGCGGCCGCCATTTTGTCTATCGCATAAAGAGGGGGTGATAAACAAAGGGGGAGAACTTGAAAAGGGGGCAGAGTGGGTAGAAATAGACCCAGTAGGCATTGTAAGGGGGTCAAAGTAGGACCGGTAGGGCAAAAAAAAAGATTAATATTTTGTTAAAAAATATCGCCGAGTGCGCGCACCCAGCGCGCACCCGAAAAAAAACTTAATAAAACAAATTAAAAAAAAATCGCATTTAAGTGTTTAGATATAAGGTGGCTCTAAAAAGAGCCCTTGTGTTTATTGTTTGTTTTTTGGTACCTACAAGTAAGTACATGGCCCATCTAGCGTAACGTGGGCACGCGGTGCGCGTAGCGCACCGCGTGCCCACCGTGCGTGCACGCCACTAACTGCGTAAAGTGGGCGCGCGGTGCGCGAAGCGCACCGCGTGCTCACTGTGCGCGCACGGTGCGCGAAGCGCAACCTGGCGCGCACGGAACGAACTGCGTTAAGTGGGCGCGCACGCCACGAATGGCGTAAAGTAACTTAGCATTTAAAAAACCGTACAAATTCACTGAAAAAACCATAGGTTTCACACACGTTATAGTTAGGAATTAGAATTTAAAAAACCTTGCAAATTCACTGAAAAAACCATAGGTTTCACACATGTTATAGTTAGCGGAAATTTTACTGATAAAAAACCAATGAAATTCCCCCGTTATAGTTAGTGCAGGCAACTATAACTCACGCGACCGCAATCTTCTGCTGATGACATATGTGTCTTTATGAAAAAAAAATATTTGTAATATATGTATAGCTAAAAATGTATGGAAGAAGACATGGGCAAATAAGTGTCTAAATACAGTATTAGCATCAGCAGAGGATTGCGGTCGCGTGAGTTATAGTTGCCTGCACTAACTATAACGGGGGAATTTCATTGGTTTTTTATCAGTAAAATTTCCGCTAACTATAACATGTGTGAAACCTATGGTTTTTTCAGTGAATTTGCAAGGTTTTTTAAATGCTAATTCCTAACTATAACGTGTGTGAAACCTATGGTTTTTTCAGTGAATATATATATATACACACATACATAAATGCATATGCATATATATGCATATATATATATGTGCATATGTGTGTGTGTAGAGAGAGGTAGAGGTGTAGAGAGGTAGAGAGTAGTAGAGAGAGAGGTAGAGTGAAGAAGAGAGTGGAGAGTAAGAGAGAAGAGAGTGAGTAGTAGAGAGTACCAGAGAGTGAGTAGTAGAGTGAGTAGTAGAGAGTGAGTAGTAAAGAGTAGTAGAGAGTGAGTAGTAAAGAGTAGTAGAGAGTGAGTAGTAGAGAGGGAGTAGTGAGTAGTAGAGTGAGTAGTAGAGAGTGAGTAGTAGTGAATGAGTAGTAGAGAATGAGTAGAGAATGAGTAGTAGAGTGAGTAGTAGAGTGAGTATTAGAGAGTAGTAGAGTGAGTAGTAGAGAGTAGTAGAGAGCGAGTAGTAGAGAGCAAGTAGTAGATAGTGAGTAGTAGAGAGTGAGTAGTAGAGAGTAGTAGAGAGTAGTAAAGAAGTAGAGAGTGAGTAATAGAGCGAGTGGGAGAGAGTAGATGAGAGCGAGTAGTTGAGAGTGAGTAGGAGAGAGTAGTAGAGAGTGAGTAGTAGAGAGTGAGTAGTAGAGAGAGAGTAGTAGAGAGAGAGAGTAGTAGAGAGTGAGTAGTAGAGTAGTAGAGAGTGATTGGTAAAGAGTAATAGAGAGTAGTAGAGAGTAGAAAAGAGTGAGTAGTGGAGGGAGTAGAGAGTGAGTAGAGAGTGAGTAGTAGAGAGCGAGTACTAGAGAGTAGTGGAGTGAGTAGTAGAGAGTAGTAGTAGAAAGTGAGTAGTAGAGAGAGTAGTAGAGAGTGAGTAGTAGAGAGTGAGTGGTAGAGAGTAGTAGAGAGTAGTAGCGTGAGTAGTAGAGAGTATTAGAGAGTGAGTAGTAGAGAGTAATAGAGAGTAGTAGAGAGTATTATAGAGTTAGTAGTAGAGAGTAATAGTAGAGAGTGAGTAGTAGAGAGTGAGTAGTAGAGAGTAGTAGAGAGAGAGTAGTAGAGTGAGTAGTAGAGAGTGAATAGTAGAGAGTAGTAGAGATAGAGTAGTAGAGAGTGAGTAGTAGAGAGTAGTAGCGAGTGAGTAGTAGACAGTGAATAGTAGAGTGAGTAGTAGAGAGTAGCAGAGAGTGAGTAGTAGAGAGTGAGTAGTAGAGAGAGAGTAGTAGAGAGTAGTCAGTCAGTGTCAGTGTCAGTCAGTCAGTGTCAGTCAGTCAGGCAATCAGTGTCAGTCAGTCAGAGTCAGTCAGTCAGTGTCAGTCAATCAGTGTCAGTCAATCAGGGTCAGTCTGTGTCAGAGTCAATCTGTCAGTGTCAGTCAGTCAGTGTCAGTCAGTCAGTGTCAGTCATTCAGTGTCAGCTAGAGCAGCACTGCTGACCTGGTTCTCTGGCTCTAAAGCAGCTCTGCTGACCTAGTTCTCTGGCTCTAAAGCAGCTCTGCTGACCTTGTTCTCTCCCTTTAAAGCAGCTCTGCTGACCCGGTTTCTCTGGCTCTACAGCAGGTCTGCTGACCTGGTTCTCTGGCTCTAGAGCAGCTCTGCTGACCTAGTTCTTAGGCTACCGAGCAGCTCTGCTGACCTGGTTCTCTGGCTCTAAAGCAGCTCTGCTGACCCGGTTCTATGGCTCTAAAGCAGTTCTGCTGACGTGGTTCTCTGGCTCTAGAGCAGCTCTGCTGACCTGGTTCTCTCCCTCTGGAGCAGCTCTGCTGACCTGGTTTCTCTGGCTCTACAGTGGTTCTGCTGACCTGGTTCTCTGGCTCTAGAGCAGCTCTGCTGACCCGGTTCTTAGGCTCTAGAGCAGCTCTGCTGACCTGGTTCTCTGGCTCAAAAGCAGCTCTGCTGACTTAGTTCTCTGGCTCTAGAGCAGCTCTGCTGACCTGATTCACGGGCTCTAGAGCAGCTCTGCTGACCTGGTTCTATGGCTCTAAAGCAGCTGTGCTGACCTGGTTTTCTGGTTCTAGAGCAGCTCTGCTGACCTGGTTCTCTGGCTCTACAGCAGGTCTGCTGACCTGGTTCTCTACCTCTAGAGCAGCTCTGCTGCACTGGGTCTCTGGCTCTAGAGCAGCTTTGCTGACCTGGATCTCTGGTTCTAGAGCAGCTCTGCTGACCTGGTTTCTCTGGCTCTAGAGCACCTCTGCTGACCTGGTTCTCTGCACTCCCAATGCACGCACCCAACTTCACAAAAATATATTTAAAAATAATATAAGTTTATTATAAGTACAAATATGTTATTGTTATGACCATCTTAGATAATCTCTTGCCCTAATATGTATATTAAAGAAACATACATATCATTTTGGAACATAATTTTTTTTTGCGAGAGTTGCGCACCCAGCGCGCCCCAGCACGTATATGACATCACGCGGGACCCGCCACCGCGCAAGCATCTCGTACCGTAATGCGCATGTGTCGCGAATGCGCAGGAGCAGGAGTCGCGGACTGGTCGCATACCAATCACGCACATCACGTAATATTAAATGTATATGATGTAACTGAAAAACAGGCAGCCGTCGCACACCGTACGCGGATCCTTCATGACTTTTCTAAAATAGCGGCTAGAATCCGCGCACCCACCGTGATGTGTACACTTTGAGTGCGCGACTCCTAATTCTTTTTTGAAAAAACATTTTTTTTAAAGAAAATAATATAAATATATTAAAATAATTTTTAACCCCTTGAGTGCCCGCCCCTTTCCCCACCCTGTGCCGGGCGTTTCATTAGCGGGCGGGGTTTATGACGAGCTGGTCTCGTCATGGGCACAGCGCAACCGCGGCCCATGACGAGACCAGCTCGTCATGGGCACTCAAGAGGTTAAAGGTTTTTTTTTGCAATTTTCTGAAAAATCTATAATGTTATTTAATGAATAAAATATTAATAAATGAACAGTTAAAGAACTGTAGAAAATAAGTATAAAAAAATAGATATAGCTACTATCACACTTAAAAATTAGCATTTAAAAAACCTTTGAAAATCACTGAAAAAAACATAGGTTTCAGAGACGTTATAGATAGAAATTAACATTTAAAAAAGCTTTGAAATTCACTGAAAAAAACCATAGGTTTCAGAGACGTTATAGTTAGAAATTAGCATTTAAAAATGACAGCAGTCATCTTAGTCGGTTATGCAGTCATCCTACTCACTCATGAAAAAAATTAATCACACTTACATTTACTTACTTACACAATTGCCCACCCCTTCCCATCTCTTACATTCCTTTCTGATCTCTTCCCATATCCCTCCCCTTCCCATTACACTTCTTTTCACTTCCCTTTCCATTCCCCTCCCTACCCTTCCCTTCCTTCCCACTTCCCTTCTCGTTCCCTTCCTATCCACCATTCCTTCCCTTCATTTCCTTCTCCTGCTTTTCCTGCCCAACCCCACCGCTTCCCGTCCCTCACCCTTCACTTTCTTCCCCTTCCATAATGCTTCCCATATCATCCTTTACCATTCCCTTTCCCTTCACCTTTCCCCCCTCTCCCTTCTCACGTTTTCCCTTTCCTTTCTGTCCCACCCCTCACCCCCTTTCCTTCCTCCCCTTCTTACTTTCCTAAATGTCCTCCTCATCTTCCTACCCCTTGCTTCCCCACCCTCACCACTGCTTCTTTTCATCCCCTCTCCACCCATCAAACTCTCCCTCACTCTCCCCCTCTCTCTTCCCCCTCACCCTTTCCTTCCCCTACCCTCCCTTCCTGACTTCCTCTTACCTCCCTACCTCTTTTTCTTTTCTTTCCTTCCCTTCCCACACCCTCACCCATCACCATCTCTAACCTTCCCTTCCCTTTCTTCTCACTTCCCTGCCCAAAACCCATACTCACCTTGAATCCTAAAACCACCTTGTCACCCCTAAACCCATACCCACCCTGAACCCTAAAATTACCCTTGGGAGCCCAAAACTCATACCCACCCTGAACGAGGGTGGGTATGGGTAATGGGGCACCAAGTGTAATTTTGGGGTTCAGGGTGGGTACGGGTTTTGGGTTGCCAAGGATTATTTTAGGGTTCAGGGTGGGTATGGGTTTGGGGTGCCAAGGGTAATTTTAGGGTCATGGGTTTTGGGGTGCCAAGGGTAATTTTAGAGTTCAGGGTGGGTATAGATTTTGGGGTGCTAATGATAATTTTAGGGTTCAGGGTGGGTGTGGGTTTAGGGGTGCCAAGGGTATGTTTACAGTTCAGGGTGGGTATGTGTTTTGGGGTGACAAGGGTAATAAGGTTCTGGGTGCATTTGAGTTTTGGGGTGCCAAGGAAGATTTTAGGGTTCAGACTGGGTATGGGTATGGGGGTACTAAGGGTAATTTTATGGTTCAGGGCGAGTATGGGTTTGGGGGTGCCAAGGGTAATTTTAGGGTTGAGGGTGAATTTGGGTTTTGGGGTGCTAAGGGTAATTTTAGGACTCAGCGTGGGTGTGGGTTTTCGGGTGTCAAGTGTAATTTTAGGGTTTGGGTGGATATGGGTTTCGGGATGCCAACGGTGATTATAAGGTTCAGGGTGGGTATAGGTCCGGGGTGCCAAGGGTAGTTTTAGTGTTCTGAGTGGGTACGGTTTTTGGGGTGACAAGGGTAACATAAGGGTATTGGGTAGAATTGAGGTGCCTAGGGTAAATTTAGGTTTCAGTGTGGGTATGAGTTTTGGGGTGCCAAGTATTTTATGTAAAGCAGGAAGGCGAGGGGAAGGGAAATGGAAGGAAGGGGAAGAGAATGGCAGGTGAGGGGATTGTGAAGGGGAGGGAAGGGTGAGAGAAAGGCAGACAGATATTGGACGTGAAGGGAAGGGGCAGGGTGTGGGGGTTGATGGGTTAGGGAAGGGTCGCATAGGAAGGGATTGGTGAAGGGGGAAAGGAGGAGTGGGAAGGGTGGGGAGTCAAGGGGTAGAGAGTTGGGAGGAAGGGAAGAGAAGGGTAAGGGGAAAGGGGAGGGGAGGGAAGGGTGAGGGAAAGGGAGGTGAAGGAAGAATAAGGAGGAAGGGAAGGGGGAGGGGAGGGGAGGTGAAAGGAAGTGGAAGGGATGGGGAACAGATTCAAAGGGAATAGAAGGGAAGAAAGGAGAATGAGATTGAAGGGGAGGGGTGGAGATGGTGAAAATGGGTGGGAATGGAGAAGGGAAAGGGGTGGGGAGGAAAATGTAGAAATAAAATAGTGGGGGAAGAGGGAGAGGGATGGTGGAAGGGAGAGGTTAAGGAGAGGAAAGAAAAAGGAAGGGTGGGGTAAGGGGAGGGGTTGGGTGAGCAAAGGGAAGGGAAGGTCAGGGAACAGATGAGAAGGGTGAAGGTGAGTGGGGAGGGGTAGTATTACGGGGAGAGGGAAGGAAAGGGAAGAAACTGGGAAGGGAGGTAGGGGAGGAGAGGAAAACATAGAAATAATAGAGTGGGGGAAGGGACCGGAATGGGAAGGGGGAAGGGAAGAGGAAAGAGGGAGAGGGATGGTGGAAGGGAGAGGTAAAGGAGAGGGATGAGAAAGGAAGGGTGGGGTAAGGGGAGGGGTTTGGGTGAGCAAAGGGAAGGTCAGGGAAGAGATGGGCGGGAATGGAGAAGGAAAAGGGATGGAGAGGAAAGAGTAGAAATAAAATAGTGGGGGAAGGGAAGAGGAAAGAGGGAGAGGGATGGTGGAAGGGAGAGGTGAAGGAGAGGAAAGAAAGGAAGGGTGGGGCAAGGGGAGGGGTTGGGTGAGCAAAGGGAAGCTCAGGGAAGAGATGGGCGGGAATGGAGAAGGGAAAGGGGTGGAAAGGAAAACATATAAATAAGAGAGTGGAGGAAGGGACCGGAATGGGAAGGGGGAACGGAAGTGGAAAGAGGGAGAGGGATGGTGGGAGGGAGAGGTAAAGGAGAGGGAAGAGAAAGGAAGGGTGGGGTAAGGGGAGGGGTTTGGATGAGCAAAGGGAAGGTCAGGGAAGAGATGGGCGGGAATGGAGAAGGGAAAGGGGGGGAGAGAAAAACATAGAAATAAGAGAGTGGAGGAAGGGACCGGAATGGGAAGGGGGAAGAGAAGAGGAAAGAGGGAGAGGGATGGTGGGAGGGAGAGGTAAAGGAGAGGGAAGAGAAAGGAAGGGTGGGGGAAGGGGAAGGGGAGGGGTTGGGTGAGCAAAGAGAATGTCAGGGAAGAGATGGGAAGGGGAAGGGTGGGGTGAGTGGGGTAGTGGCGGTATTAAGGGGAGGGGGAAGTAAAAGGAAGAACATGGGAAGAGAGGGGAAGGTTAAAGGGAAGTGGTAGGGTGAGGGGGAGGGAAGGTAGAGGGGGAGGCGAAGAAAGGAGAAGGAAAGGGATGAGGGGGATAGGGATGGAGAAGTGGCGGGGAGGTGATTGGGAAGAGGGAGGGAGTGGGAAAGCAAGGGAAGTAGAGTGTGATGGGTGAAGGGAATGAAGGAAGGCAGGGTGCAGAGTCGAGGGGGTAGGGAGGTGAGGGGAAAGTAAGGGTAAGGAAGAAGAGATGATGGGAAGGAACAAGTGAAGGGAATCGTGAGGGAGAAGAGAAAGGAAGAGGAGGGGTGTGGTGGGGAAGCAAGGGGAGAGGAAGTGAAGGGAACAGAAAGGGTAGGCAAAGGTGAGGAGAGGGGAAGAGAACAGAAGGGAGAAAGAAGGTGGGAAGGGAAAGTGAAGGGAAAGGAAAAGAAAGGGTTATGAAAAGAGGTGGGGAAGTGGAGAGGGGGAGGAGATGGGGAAGAGGCATGTGGTGGGAGGCAAGAGGATGGGAAGGGAGAGGGCAAAAGGAAAGGGGTGGAGGGAAAGGAAGAGAATAGGAAAGGGAAGGGTGGGGGAAGGATTCAAACGGGAGGGAATATAAGGTAGGGGATGGGGAGGAAGGTGGGAGGGCAAGAGAATAGGATAAGAGGTATGGAAACGGAGGTAAAAGGGGTAGAGGATGGGAAGGGGATGGGGAAGGAAAGTAGGAGGGGAGTGCTAGAGAAAGAGTGAAGGGATGGGAAAGGGAAGGCGAGTGGAAGGAGAAGAGTGGGGGTGGTAGAGAGGTGAGAGGAAGTCAAGGGCAGAGTAGGGAAGAAGGAAGGGTAGGGGAAGGTTGAGGGTAGGGAAGGGGGAAGGTTATGGTGGGGTAGGATAAAGGGGGAGGGGAGGGAGAGGGGAAGGGGAAGGGGAGTAGAGAGTGATTGAGGTGAAGGGAATGGAGGGAAGGGAGGATGCAGAGGCAAGGGGTTAGGGAAGGGTAGGAAAGAAGAGAAGAGGGGAAGGGGTGGGTGAAGGGTGAGAGGAAGGGAATGGTGAGGGGGAAGGGAAAGGAAGAGGGGTGTGGTGGGGAGACAAGGGGTGGGGAAGAGAAGAGACGGGGCGGGTTTGATAAGGGTGAGGAGAGGGGAAGAGAACGGAAGGGTAGAATGAAGTTGGGAAGGGAAAGTGAAGTAAAGGGAGAGTAAAGAGGATGGAAAAGTGGAGGGAAAGTGGGGTGGGAAGAGGAGGGGAAGAGGCATGTGGTGGAGAGGCAAGGGGGGTGATGGGAAGGGAAGGGTGAGGGAAAGAAAGGAGGGGAAGAAAAGGGAGAGAAGAATAGGGAGGGGAAGTGAAGGGTGGAGAAAGGAATACAATAGGAGGGGAAGGGAGAGGAGAGGAGGGAGAGGGGAAGAGAATAAAAGAGAAAAAGAGATGCGGAAAGGGAGGGAAAGAAGTGGTAGAGGGGTAGAGGGGTAGAGGAGATGGAGATATGAAAGAATGGGGAAGGGTGGAGAGGGTGAAGAGGCAAGGGGTAGGGAGGTTAGGGGAAGGAAGGGGAGGGCAGTAGCAAAAGGAAGGGGAGGGGGAAAAGGAATAAAAGGGAAGGGGAAGAGGAGTATGATGGGGAGGCGAAGGGAAGGGGTGGGGTGAACGATGTGACAGGATGGGGATGGAAAGGGAAGGGAAGGTTACAGAATGGTGAGGGGACAGTACGGGGGAGGGGAAAAGGTGAGGGGAAGGAGAGGGAGAGGTAAAGGTAAGGGAAGAGTGAGGGGAAAGGAAGGGTAAAAAGGTAGAAGTGAAGAGAACGGAAAGGAAGAGATGGGCAGGGAAGTGAGAAGAAAGGGAAGGGAAGGTTAGAGATGGTGATGGGTGAGGGTGTGGGAAGGGAAGGGAAGGAAAGAAAAGAAAAAGGGGTAGGGAGGTAAGAGGAAGTCAGGAAGGGAGGGTAGAGGAAGGAAAGGGTGAGGGGGAGTTTGATGGGTGGAGAGGGGATGAAAAGAAGCAGTGGTGAGGGTGGGGAAGCAAGGGGTAGGGAGATGAGGAGGACATTTAGGAAAGTAAGAAGGGGAGGAAGGAAAGGGGGTGAGGGGTGGGACAGAAAGGAAAGGGAAAACGTGAGAAGGGAGAGGGGGAAAGGTGAAGGGAAAGGGAATGGTAAAGGATGATATGGGAAGCAATATGGAAGGGGAAGAAAGTGAAGGGTGAGGGATGGGACGGGAAGGGGTGGGGTTGGGCAGGAAAAGCAGGAGAAGGAAATGAAGGGTAGAGAGGGGAAGGGTGAGGAGGAAGGGAAGGAATGGTGGATAGGAAGGGAACGAGAAGGGAAGTGGGAATAAAGGGAAGGGTAGGGAGGGGATTGGAAAGGGAAGTGAAAAGAAGTGTAATGGGAAGGGGAGGGATAGGGGAAGAGATCAGAAAGGAATGTAAGAGATGGGAAGGGGTGGGCAGAGAGAGGGAGATGTGAAGGACAAGCGTAGGAAGAAAAGGAAAGGGAGGGTGGGGTGGGAAGGGAAGGAGGTTGAGGGGAAGAAAGTATAGAGACGTTCAAAGAGAAGGGTAGGGGAGGGAAAGATAGGGAAGGGTGAGGATGGGAGGAGAGGGGAAGAGAAGGGGTATGGTGGGGAGGGTAGAGGAGAGGAAGGGGAAAGGGAAGGGGTTGGGTGAGCGATGAGACAGGAGGAGATGGGGAAAGAGAAAGGGTTGGGCAAGAGATGAGGCGGGAATAGATGGGGAAGGGAAGAGGCGAGGAGGGTGGGAAGGTAAAGGGTAGGGAGGTGAGGGGAAGGAAGTATAGGGAAGAAGTGAAGGGTGAGGGAAGGGAAGGGAAGAAAAGAGGAGGGTGGGGTGTGGAGTAAAGGTGAGGGTGAAGAATGGGATTGGTGAAGGGAAGGGGGAAGGGAAAGGGAGGCCAGTGGAGGGGAAAGAAGGGAGGAGTGGGGGGGAGTCAAGGGGTAGGGAGGTGAGGGTAAGGGAATGGTATGGAAGGGAAGGGTGAGGGGAAGGTGACCGGAAGGGAGGTGACGGAAGGAAGAATAAGGAGTATGAGAAGGGGGAGGGGAAGAGAGCAGAGGGGATGGAAACCGTGGGGTGGGGTTGGGCAGTCAAAGGAGAAGGGAGGGAAGAGAGGGGAAGGTGGGGAGGAAGGGAAGGTAGGGGAAGGGAAAGAAAGGAAGGGGGAGTGAGGGGAAGGAGGAGATGGAGGAAGGGTGAGGAGGTAAGGGGTAGGAAGGGGAAAGGTAGAGAAGGGAAAGAAAGGAGGAGTGTGGCAGGAAGGAAAGGCAAGGGGTGAGGGAAGGGAAGGAATGGTGGAAGGGAAGGGGAGGATGATGGAACGAGAAGGGAAGGGGGAAAGAAGGGAAGAGTAGAAGGGATGGGGAGGTGGGAGATGGAGAAGGGAAGTGAAAGGAAGGGTGAGGAGAAGGGGAGGGATAGCAGAAGAGATCGGAAAGGAAGGGAAGAGCTGCAAAGGGGGAGGGTAGAGAGAGAGATGGGAAGGAAAGGGAGGGTGGGGAGGGAAGGGGTAAGGAGTTTGAGGGGAAGAAGTATAGAGACGTTCAAAGGGAAGGGGAGGGGAAGGTAGGTAAGGAATGGAATGGGAGGAGAGGGGAAGACGAGGGGTGTGGTGGGGAGGGAAGTGGAAGGGGTTGAGTGAGCGATGAGACGAGAGATGGGAAAAGGAAACAGGAAAGGAAAGGGGAAGAGAAGGGGTTGGGCGAGCGATGAGGCGGGAAGTAATGGGGAAGGGAAGTTGGAGGGGAGGGTGGTAAGGTTGGCGGTAGGGAGGTAAGGGGAAGGAAGTATAGGGAAGAAGGGAAGAAAAGAGGATGGGTGTGGTGCAGTGCAGAGGCAAGGGGAGGGTGAAGAATGGGATTGGTGAGTGGGATTGGTGAAGGGAAGGGGGTAGGGAAGGTCAGGGAAGGGAAGGCAAGGCAAGGCAAGCAGAGGGGAAAGGAAGGGACGAGTGGGGAGGGTGTGGAGTCAAGGGGTTGGGAGGTGATGGGAAGGGTAGGGTAGGGAAGGGTGAGGTGAAGGTGAAGGTGATGGGAAGGGAAGGGAGGTGAAGGGAGGAAGAATAAGGAGGAAGGGAAGGGTGAGTGATGAGGGGAAAAAGAGCAGAGGGGATAGGAACAGAGTGGGGTGAGGTTGGGCAGGGAAAGAAGGGAAGGGTGGAGAGGGGAAGGGTGAGGGGGAAGGGAAGGTAGCGGAAGGGAAAGAAAGGAAGGAGGAGATGGAGGAAGGGTGAGGAGGTAAGGGGTAGGGAAGGGAAGGGTGAGGGTGGGGGGAGGGGAGGGGAAAGAGAGCAGCGGGGATGGGAACAGAGTGGGGTGGGGTTGGGCAGGGAAAGGAGAAGGAATGGAAGGGTAGAGAGGGGAAGGATGAGGAGGAAGGGAAAGAAAGGAAAGGGAGTGTGACGGGAAGGGGAAGGAAGTATAGAGACTTTCAAATGGAAGGGGGAGGAAAAAAGGGTAGGGGATGGATGGGAGGGAGGGAAGGGAATGGGTTGGGTGAGTGATGAGACGGGAGGAGATGGGGATAGAAAAGGGAAAGGAAAGGGGAGAGGAAAAGAAAAGGAAAGAGAAGAGGTTGGGAGAGTGATGAGGCGAGAAGAGATGGGGAAGGGAGGGTGGGAAGGTGAGTGGTTGGGAGGTGAGGGGAAGGAAGTATAGGGAAGATGTGAAGGGTGAGGGAAGGGAAGAAGAGAGAAGGGGAGGGTGTAGAATGGGATTGGTGAAGGGAAGGGGGAAGGGAAGGTGAGCAGAGGGGAAAGGAAGGGAAGAGTGGGGAGGGTGGGGAGTCAAGGGGTAGGGAGGTAACGGGAAGGGTAGGGAAGAGAAGGGTTAGGGGAAGGTGATGGTGATGGGAAGGGAGATGAAGGGAGGAATAATAAGGAGGAAGGGAAGGGTGAGTGGAAGGGTGAGGGGAGGGGAAGAGGCAAGGGGATGGGAACAGTTTGGAAGGGAACGAAATGGGTGGAAAAAAGAAAATGTGATGGAAGGGGAGGAGGCGGTGAATGTGCGGAAAAGGAGAGGAAGAGAAGGGAAAGGGTGGAGAGGGAAAAGGAGAGAAGATGGCGGGATGGGACCGGAATGGATAGAATGGGAAGGGAAATGAGGAGAAGGGAAGAGAGGCTGACTGAAGGGGAGAGGATTGAAGAGGTAAGCAAGAAAGTAATGGAGAGAAAGGGAAATGGAAAGAAACGGCGAGAAGGGGATAGGAGAGGAGAGATGAAAATGTAAGGCAGAGAAGGAAAAAAAGGGATAGGCGGGAATAGAAAGGAAGAGGGAAGGGAATTTGATCAGAAGGGAAGGGAAGGGAAGTTTCAAGCCAGTATCAAGTCAGTTTCAAGCCAGTATCAAGCCAGTATCAAGTCAGTTTCAAGTTTGGTTTCAGTTTGGTTTCAAGTTCGGTTTTCATTTGGTTTATATACTCACCTTGATCCATCCCCACCCACTTCTTTTTGGAGCCTGTTAGGCCTCGGCTGCTTGGGCCTTTCGCGGGCCTCGGCTCCAGCCGCCAGCAGTGGTCCTCTCCGTCTGGTGCTCATGAGTGCAATGCTGGGGCTGCCTGGTTACCAGCATTTTATACCACGGACACGTCACAATAAAGACTTTTCAACGTGTCAACATGCATCACCGGTTTATGGGTGATGACAGGTGTTGCAATGTAAGGGGGGGGCAACTGAGACACAGCTTTAATTCAATTTCCTAAAATAAAATAAAAATCTATTTAGTCACAAAATGATCGTGAACTGAACCTCAAAGACATCCCATCCTACCCGACCTTCTTCCCCGTCAGTGGCCTCTCCTTGTGTCTACTGCGGCGGAGGCCTCCCCTCTCACTTAGCCTGGACCTCGTTGGAGGGCCTGGCACGTCGTAGGTGTTCCATTCACAGGATTCTGCTGCTGGTGCCAGCGTGGACCTCGTGACATCACAATGCTGGGCCTGGCACATCATAGGTATTCCATTCACAGGATGTTGCTGCTGTTGCTAGCCTGGACCTCGTGACATCACAGTGGAGCGTCTGGCACATCACAGGTGTTCCATTCACAGGATTTTGCTGCAGGTGCTAGCGTGGACCTCGTGACATCACAGTGCAGGGCCTGGCACGTCACAGGCATTCCATTCACAGTATTCTGGTGCTGGAAAGGCGCGGGCCTTTTATATGAATTTAAAATGGGTAACTAGACATAATATCGAAAAAAATATATCGAGTGGACAGAATATCGAGTTTTTAATATCGAATGGACACAATATCGAATTGCCAAAATATAGTGGTGAAGAATATCGAAAAACAGGTAAGAAATATTGATTACAATAATATAGAAGTAAGTAATATCGACAGTCATAATATAGTTGTTAAAAATATCGAATTTTTTATAGTGTTTTAAGTGTTAGTATATGTGTCAAAAGTTTGTATTAATATTGTAATGTATGTTAGAATATTTTTAAAGTAATGAATTTTATGTTATTTTATTTTTGTGTAATTCAATTCCGTAGCGGGTTGTGGGTTTATAGGGGAGTAGGGTGGGAAGTAATTTAATTATAGTACATTAAATAATAATTAATAGGAATTATTAATTATTTTTAATTTAATTTTGTGTTTTACTTCTGTAGCGGGTTGTGGGTTTATAGGGGAATAGGGTGGGAAGTAATTTAATTGTTATTAGTTAATTATTAATTAATATTGAAAATTAATTGGTTGTTGATTAATTATTAATTGGTAAATAATTTGTATTAATTGGTAATTAATTAGTATTAATTGTTTAATTGATAATTATGTTAATTGTATTCATTTAATATTTGTAGCGAGTAGTGTGTTTATAGGGGAATATGGTGGGAAGTAATATAATTGAAAATAAATAATTATTTAATTAATTTGTGTATATTGTTAATTAATATATCTTTAATTTAATTTTGCGTTTTACTTCTGTAGCGGGTTGTGGGTTTATAGGGGAATAGGGTGGGAAGTAATTTAATTGTTATTAGTTAATTATTAATTGGTATTGAAAATTTATTGGTTGTTGATTAATTATTAATTGGTAAATAATTTGTATTAATTGGTAATTCATTTGTATTAATTGTTTAATTGATAATTATGTTAAATGTATTCATTTAATATTTGTAGCGGGTAGTGTGTTTATAGGGGAATATGGTGGGAAGTAATATAATTGTAAAAAATTAATTATTTAAATAATTTGTGTATATTGTTAATCAATATATTTTTAATTAATTATTAATTGGTATTATTAGCATTTATTAATGTTTGTTATTGAAAAACAATTGGTTATTAATTAATTATTAATAGATAATTAATTAAACAAAAATGTATTGGTATTTATAAATAATCAATTATTAAATCTTGTGTGATTGGTAATTAATTGTAATACTTGTATTGATATTAATAAATAATTATTTTATAAAAAAATATTAATTTATGATTTTCCCTACTTTAGCACTTACTTGAGTGGAAATAGTAAATTTTGAACTCCCGCTATCCAACGCTTTCCCTACTGTTGCTCTCTCTGGAGTGGGAATAGTAATTTTTATCCCTACGCTATCCAACGCTTTCCCTACTGTTGCACTCACTGGAGTGGGAATAGTAATTTTTACCCCTACGCTATCCAACGCTTTCCCTACTGTTGCACTCTCTGGAGTGGGATTAGTAATTTTTATCCCTACTCTATCCAATGCTTTCCCTACTGTTGCACTCTCTGGAGTGGGAATAGTAATTTTTACCCCTACGCTATCCAATGCTTTCCGTACTGTTGCACTCACTGGAGTGGGAATAGTAATTTTTACCCCTACGCTATCCAACGCTTTCCCTACTGTTGCACTCACTGGAGTGGGAATAGTAAATTTTACTCTCCCGCTATCCAACACTTTCCCTACTGTTGCACTCTCTGGAGTGGGAATAGTAATTTTTACCCCTACGCTATCCAATGCTTTCCCTATTATTGCACTCTCTGGAGTGGGAATAGTAATTTTTTCCCTCTCGCTATCCAACGCTTTCTGTACTGTTGCATTCTCTGGAGTGGGAATAGTAATTTTTACCCTCCCGCTATGCAACGCTTTCCCTACTGTTGCACTCTCTGGAGTGGGAATAGTAATTTTTACCCCTACGCTATCCAATGTTTTCCCTATTATTGCACTCTCTGGAGTGGGAATAGTAATTTTTACCCTCCCGCTAGCCAACGCTTTCCCTACTATTGCACTCACTGGAGTGGTAATAGTAAATTTTACCCGCCCGCTATCCTACGCAGAAAATATTGAATATTTTTAATAAATATTACGTTAATATATATGTATTAATTATTTTTTTTACTTACATTAATTCTTTATTAATTTTAATGCTATTTAAGTATTTTTAAGTATGTGTCAGTTAATTATATGTATTATTTCATTAATTTTACATTACTTTTAAAACATTTAAAAAATTCTATATTTTGACTAACTATATTATTTACAACGATATTTTGGATTCTATATTTTTGTACTTTCCTGTTTGGAGATAGAGAGTCGATATTTTAGTATTCTATATTTTGGCATCGATATTTTTGTAAGTCTATATTTTTGTAGTCGATATTATGTCAGTGATCCTTTAAAATGTGAAGTTTTCTTATTCTTCGTTTGCAATAAATATTTTCGACATTAGGCGCACAGTCGCGCACCAGGTGCGCAACGACTGTTGGGCTGATAGGTCTATACCCCCTACCCCTCCTCCCTCAGCTGGCGTTGGTTGGACTCTCTGTGCGATGGCTGCAGGCCTGAAGGCCGCTCTCACCGGAAGTGGCTGGGGAGTGAGATGAAGGGGGCCCTCAGGGGAGAGTCATGGGATCGGTAGAGATAGGGGAGTCAGATGGAGACCTCGGTGAGAGTCATGGGTTGGGTAGAGGCTGGGGAGTGAGATGAAGGGAGACCTCGGGGGAGAGTCAAGGGGTGGGTAGAGGCTGGGGAATGAGATGAAGGGAGACCTTGGGGCAGAGTCAAGGGGTGGGTAGAGGCTGGGGAATGAGATGAAGGGAGACCTCGGGGGAGAGTCAAGGGGTGGGTGGAGGCTGTGGAGTGAGATAAAAGGGAGACCTCAGGGGAGAGTCAAGGGGTGGGTAGAGGCAGGGAGTGAGATGAAGGGAGATCTCAGGGGAGAGACAAGGGATGGGTAGAGGCAGGGAGTGAGATGAAGGGAGATCTCAGGGGAGAGACAAGGGGTGGGTGGAGGCTGTGGAGTGAGATAAAAGGGAGACCTCAGGGGAGAGTCAAGGGGTGGGTAGAGGCAGGAAGTGAGATGAAGGGAGATCTCAGGGGAGAGACAAGGGGTGGGTAGAGGCAGGGAGTGAGATGAAGGGAGATCTCAGGGAAGAGACAAGGGGTGGGTAGAGGCTGGGAAGTGAGATGAAGGGAGACCTTGGAGGAGAGTCAAGGGGATGGGTAGAGGCTGGGGAGTGAGATAAAGTGATACCTCGGGGAGAGTCAAGGGATGGATGGGTAGAGGCTGGAGACTCAGAGGAAGGAGTTGTGGGTTTAGGGAGAGAGTCCTGGCAGACATTGTTAGTGAGAGTGGAAGGGCAAGGCATGTTGTGACAAAAGAAGGCTGTAGTGTCAAGCAAAGGACGAGCTGCTACGATGACGAGGTGGTCATGGGAGAGGCTGGGATTAAGGAATAGCTTTGGGGGAGGCGAGAGAGGTAGTGAAGTAAGAAGATGCTGTCAGTTTGAGGCATGTGAAAATAAATGGAGGCTGTGGTGCAGGTGAGAATAATTGGAGGCTGGAGTAGAGGGCCAGTGGATTGGGGACCGGCAGGGGCAATATGAGGCACAGGCTGGCTGTCCCTCAGTGCTAGACGGACAGCCAGGGTGAGTTACTTCTAACTGGCTGCATTGTCCACTGTTGGTTGTCATTGTTGAGTCTTGTGGTACATGAAGTAGGAGCACGGGGGAGGAACCGGGTTCAAGCCCCCCCACATACAAGTACTAGCACATGGAGTGGGCGGGGCTCACTTATGCATGCCCATTCACATTGTGTGTGTTGCATAGCAGAAGGCTGATTTTCTCAACCCTTTTTCTGCCAACCTCTGCCTGTCCACCACACTATCTACCCTTCTGCTGATGCCCCAGCCTCTCTGTATGGGGTGCATTCCTCCGCCTGCACAGCCCCGGTCGGGTCTGTGTGTCGAGAAGCAAACTGGCAAGGTAGGAGGCTTGCCAGAGACTGTGCTTTTGTACTGTTTGCCTCTTTATGTGACCTGCCTGTGTGGTACTGTGAACCTATTTGCCTCTGTTTATGTGTACTTGTCTGTTACACACACACTTTACTTGTGTGTCAATGAATTGCGCTACATTGTGGTAAATGTGTGCATTGTTGTGGCATTGTGGAAATGGGGCAAGTGAGTACATTTCTGTTGGGTTGTGGAAAATGGGCGAATATGTGCAATGCTGAGTTAGTAGTGTCAAGGAGCATTAGATTGAACAGTAAAGGGTTAATGTGTGGGTATTAGATTTTCTAAAGTATTGTTATGTTGTCATGTTATCTGTTCTGTTTCTTTTGGACCATTAGTATGGTATTGCAATGGCGGTTGGTGTTGACCAAGAATGGCGGGGTGCAGAGAGGAGAAAAAAACTTAACTTCAGCTGTCGTATCGCGCGCTTCTGCTCTTCTCCTCCAGGCACGAGCTCCCAGACTCCACTGCGGCCAATCCTGATTCTGCTCTCATGCTGCTGGTGGCAGCATGAAGGCAGCGTCAGGGTTGGCCTGAGCGCCGTGTATTTGCGCAGTGAGACGGGGAGCCTGTCCCTGCTTTCTCCAACCCGGCAATGCAGCTCGGGTTAGAGACAGCTTCAACACGCATGACGGTTTGGCCGGCCTGAGATGGCCGATCAAACCGTCATACTCACTGAAGGCGGGGCCCACCACTTCCCTCCCCTCAGTGCCTGGCATCCCCCCTGGCCCGCCGTCAAAGACTTGGCAGGAAAGGAAAAAACACGATAATAAAAAGTCCGCCATAGCAAGGGAGCTGCCGTTGAGGTATTGTAGTGCTTTCATACGTGTGCCCTTTGATACACTGGCAGATTTCCATCAATCAAATGTTAATTGTTTGGTTGTGTTTGGTATTGATGGTTAGTAGTGATTTCTTAAATGTTTTGTATAGTAAGGTTTATTGTTAACGTGAAACTAAAATGAACTGATTCTAGTAAAGTCCTTCTAGTGATCAGTGTCTGTGGTGTGCTGAAGCACTTTGCTGTTTTATATTGAGCTGGGTGGTCAGTTGTCCATTGCCCGGCCTAGGGAGATTGTTTCCTGGCAGCATCACTAGTCTGGTGAAAGGTATCGATGCAGTGTGTGTAGTAGATTTACGTTAAGATCATCTGAATGCCTCAAGGCGTATGTTGATGGGTTGCCTGGGTAGAGCTGGGGAGCTGGCAGCAATTTGCCAACTATATACAGCACCTGGATACCCCCGGGTGATAAGCAGCGCTATACAAATACCGACTGAAGAGCGCACGATAAACATACATTTTTGATTTCTCCGTAGCGTCACAATTGGACAACCTCCTTAAGACTTCCCACTGCCGTTATTTACTCGGCACTCACAGTGAACTACTTGCACTGTTCACCTTTTGGACCATCTAGGCCTCCGTACGTCTCTTCCTTTGGGAATTATGTATAATAGAGGTGTCCACACTAACAGTACCATTACCATCATCAACACGGGTAAAATCCCCATGGGCAGCTGGGAAATTTCTCTCACTCCCCATTCAGACTTGAACCACCATGCTTGATATACACTTGAGGCATGCTTATTATGAGTTTATATTCATTTGTCTATATCTTTATTATCAATTCATCATTAATTTGTTGTTGTTTTCTTTGATGTTGCCATGCTCCCATGTATGCCTTAATACCAGCTTACTCATTGTTACTTAGTGAACCCGTTCAAGTGGTCGGGTCGTCATTCCTTATCTATGAGGCCTTCCACCCCACTCCTGGGAGGTAAGAACTGTGTTTGTCCGTCGGACTCACTCTTTTATTGACATATCACTGAACTCACTACATGTGTCATAGAAGTAATTCTGTAATGTTTTTAATGTTTTTTAATTTTTTGGACCCAGCGTTAGTTCAGACAAGCTTTTAACCTTTTATTTCCCTAACTAATTGTTACTAGAGGAGACCGGCTATCTTCTGGTTGTCAGTATGGTGTTATACCGGTTTTTGATTATACTGGATAGCTCCACCTCTATCAGTTTCTGATGGTATCTATATTCCCCCCCCCCCCTTCTTTTCCTTTTTTTGTCCCCTATTCAGGGGGAACGTCAGTTCAAGAACCCTAAATTTAGGGACTTGTTATTCAGAAGGGTAGATCACATCCTTTGTCTGACCATTGAAGGTCATTACATATAGATTTCTACCCCTCGGTCCTGAAGAAGTGTCGCTCTATCTTGGAGCACTAATACACGAAACATGTTGACCCAAGTCAACTAAAGGCTACCTCAATACCTTTACTCATTAACGTAGCCTCACTGACTTTTAATTAGTCCCAACCTTGAACACTTATTAAAGAGCATCAACAAGGTTAGGGCCTATTTTAAATCACTTTCCGCACACATCAGAAGACATTGTTTTCTAATAGCCCCACACACCTCACTCACAAAACGGCGTTTCTCAGATCAGAAGATCTCCGATAAAGATGCCACCAGGCCCATTGGACATTGCAGCACCAGTCCGACGAGGAGCGCCCAATGATGAAGAATGACACCCTAACAGGTGTGTGAGGGCATTATGATCTGAATTTCAGATCTCCCCAGATACCATTTATAATCGTGTAGAAAGCCATTGATACTTTCTACTTAGGCCCCAAGAGAGGAACTGTACATTTACCGATTTCTCCAAGATTTTGGCTGCTGCTGGTAAAAGGAGATGGGCTAAAGTTGCCGAAGGTGGCCGGATCTACAGTAGGCTTCTTAAGTAAGGGCTGGAGAAAAGAGTGTTACCCCCTACCCCTGCCCCATCCACACTTCCCACTCCCATGCCTGTCCCACGTACACCCAGACGTCAGCATGCACCCACCACAACACACACAGGCACCACACCAGCAGGGAAGGTCCACCGCACACCTCCTGACACGCACACACAGGGTGAAGTAGGCACACCCACTGGGTCGGGGGGCAAACGTGTGACACGCAGCCAGAGTGGGAGTCCGCATTCCACCAAATCCACTCCCTCCAAATCCCCTCCCCTCAGCTCTCCTGGCCACATCTCCCCCAAAGACTCCTTCATGGCCGCTCTGTCCCTGAGCCCCACAGTGACACCACCACGCAAGCGGTCAAGGAAGTCCCCGGTCAGGGTGGTTGATTCCCCCCCCTGTCCACACCCTCCCCCAGTAGCGCTGCAACCCATCCCTCTGACCTCTCCCCCTCCTTGGGGCCTGTGGTTCCTTCGGGTGCAGGGGATTCCCTGGAGGACCTTGCTAAGGTGTGCAGCGAGCTCCTAGAGTCCACCTTTGGCCCTGCCCCACCCCCTGTGGTGGAGTCCTCCATCCCTGCACCCACAACGCCTACCCTTCGCCATCCTGTCCCTGAAGTGCCTGTTCCTTCCCCCCCACATGATGCCCTCACCCCTGTGGAAGACGACGGAATGTAACTGTGCAGGCAAGCTAGGGGACACGCATCCCACTGTGTCCCCCATCCAGCTGTGACTTCTGGACTGCCCTATGGGCTTTGTAAATATTGAACTTCCTACAAACAAGATTTTTTGGATCATGCTGAATAAAGCAATTTATTTTGTTCCCTTGGAACACTACTGCTTTGCTGGTATTGCTGTTGGTGGGGCTGCTACATGGTTGTGGGTGGTGTTCATGTGTTGGGTGTGTGGGAAATGTAGTAGTGTGCTGGTCATAGGGGGGACCCTGGTATCTGTGTGCCATCACACGGTGTTAGCTATGTTTCTCTGTTCATGTATGCAGTTGCTGCATGGTGAAATTGTCCCAAGGTGTATTCCTGCCTCTGTGTACCCTGCCATCTTCCCTGCAGGGTGTTCCCAATATTTAGCGCTGAGCTGTGTGTACATTAGCTGGGTGTGTGACGGACTCCTTCAACTTTGCACATGCATGCTGAGCGATGTCTCCACCTGCATCATTCGTGGCATCTTTGGTAGTCATTGTACTTGTGTATGTGGACTATTGACATGACTTCATGTGGACATGTTTTCTTTTCGGCGCTATGCATGCGTATACTCCCAGCCTCGCACACATGTGGTACATGTACTGCAGGGTCTTTGTGCACCTGACTGACATTTGTGGGCATGGTATCTGTGGCTACTCCACCCTTTGCGTTCCATGGGCACTGCTGGGAGGACTCTGCACACACCCCTCTTATGTCTGGGCACTGCTGGGAGGACTCTGCACCCACCACTCTTGTGACTGGGCACTGCTGGGAGTGATAGGCACCCACCCCTCCTGTCTCTGGGCACTGCTGGGAGTGATAGTCACCCACCCCTCCTGTTAGACCTGGCACCTTGGCGTGAGTCTCCCTTCCTCTTTTTGTCGCTGTGCCTCATGTGTTTTTATGGCGTTGGCCGCTCAGCGCGCTGTGCCACTGCCAACCAGTGTCACGGTGCGAGTGCTCCCTATGTAAATTGTATAAGTTGGTTGGATTCCATGATTGGATTGTTTGGTTTACTATCAGACCCCAGTACAGTGCGCCAGGGGCGCCAGGGCATGTAAATACGAACACCGCTGGTGGGCTTGCAGCACGGGTTGTGCCACCCACAGAAGCGGCCGGTAAAATATATCTGAGGTCTGCCATCGCAGAACCTGCGTGCAATCTGGTACTGACATGCTGACCGGCAAGTGCCCACACTTGCCAGTCCCTAAACCCTTCCCTTAGCTGCATGTTAGTCACCCCTCTGGTAGGCCCACGGGCAGGGTGCATTGTACGCCTAAGGTAGGACAAGCCTGGATGCGTGGCATGTCCTAGTAGTGAATAACCGCCATCTTGTTGTTCACTACTGCAAGGCTACCCTGTTCTCATAGGCCAGTATGGGCAGCCGGGATTATTACACCCTATGATCCTAACCGACCCAGGGAACATGGTAGGAGATCGAGTTTAGTATGCCTGAACTCGGAATAATAAGGTACATCTTTTCGCAAGGTTTATTTTAATATTCCGGGTTTGCAAATGCCGCTTTTAGAAAGTTGGCCTTTGCTTGCCTAAACCTTTCAGCCGCCTCTGCGTGTTGTGTATCTGATGTCTGGCTGGTGTGAGTGACAGGGCTGGGGGAACCCAGATGGGCAGGGCTAGGTAGCCTGGTATGAATAGGACGATCGACAGGTAGATGGGTGGGAGGAGTGCTCCTAGGTTCTGAATAGGACAGTGCTCCGCTACCTCGATGCCGGCTCCACCCCCTGTGGAGCGTCTGATGACTCTGCCCTGCACTCTGAAAGGAGAAGCCTGCATCACGTAAACAAAGTGCTCAGGAACCGGACTGAACTAGGCAAGGGCCCCCCTGGCCTGGGAGAACAAAAGATTTGTGGTATAAATGGAGGAGCCCTGCTCCTAAGAAACTAGATCCGCTTTTGACCAAGAAGAATCTCTGCCTGAGGAGGAGGCACCGGGAAAGCTGTAGGAGGAAGACTGTCCCTATCCTGGGGGATTGGCCTGCAGTGGTGACCTTGCTGCCAAAGGAGAGAAGAGAAACTGTTGCTGAAGACTTTTTACTTTACTTTTACTTTCAAGACTTGTGCTTTTCCAAAACGATCTCCAAGGGCTTGGAACTGAGCTTGCCCCCTGAACTGAGCCCCAGGACCATTGGGCTCTACCTGATCTTCACTCGCCTGCTGCTGGACTGTGGTGTCCTTTCCCTCGCCGGAGCTGTGACCCTCGTGCCCAGTCCCTCCCTGAGCCGTGACCAGGACTGCTTAGCCGCCCCCGCCTTGGGAAGAGCCTCGCTCGATCGGAGCCGCTCCCACTACGCTGTGCTGGGCTGCCCCGTCACCTCGCTCGTTGGAGGCTCGCTGTGCACCTTCACCCTCCCGCCGGAATCGGCGTTGGTGAGCATCTCCAAGCCTCGGACGGTCCGGACGTATCTGCGTGCCTGGCTGCCCCGCTTTGTTCACCCGCCACCTGCAACACCCCGCTCTTGTCGTGAGCCTGAAGATCAGACACCCTCGTGAAGTGTGGGAGCCCCGGACGCCGCCTCGCTCTTCTGTCGAAGAGCCGCTGAAATCCCGCACCCGCCTTTGCGTCAAGAAACAAGGTACTGTACTTACGAACTCGACCGCGAGCTCGCATCGGATCCAGGGTCCGCAACGTTCTTATTTCCCTGTCGTCTGCTGTGTGCTCCCTGGGCGCTGCCTCAGCACGAAGTGCGCTGAGGCCTACAGTTACCTTGTGCCCGCCTAAAGAACTGTCCGTAAAACCAAGAGAACTTGACCGTATTTCCAAGAATTGTGGCCCCATCAGTTCAACGTTACTGGGCCTTGTATTTGAATCTGCTGAAACTACAAAAAAGCTTATTTTTATATACTTCCTGATTGGTGTCCGTTTGTGGTGCATGCAAGGGGTTTACTGTATGTGTAATTGCATTTGCTTAACCGTGTACGCCTGAGACTTAGCCTGGACTGCTCGCGCCACGCACCTAGAGGGTGAGCAGGGGTTATTCTGGGGAGTCATCCTTCGCCCTGACAAGAAGTAAAGGGTCCCTGCTTGTTGTGGGTTCACACCTGCGTCAACCAGAGCCCCCTCATTTCTAACATTGGTGGCAGCGGTGGGATTTACGGATTTGCATTTGTGGTTTACGTATAGTGAATCACTGATCACCACGTAGTGAGAGCAGACCAGTAACACAGCCACAAGGCTAGCATTTGTTTTTGTTTTGCCAAGAGTCTCCGTTGTTAGAGCCATGCCTGGTTCACTTTCAGCCGGAAGGGCGCTTTCCATAATCTCTGGATTTGAAGACGTAGATTGGGACGAAGACGCACTTCAGAATCGTACCAATGAAGACTTGAAAGGTCTTTGCTCCAAGTTCAGGATTGCCCAAACTGGATTGAAAAAGAAGGAACAATTTGTGAAGGCGCTGAGGGCCTGGTATGAGTCAAAGGCACCAGAGAATCAGGTGGAAGTGGTTCCACCAGAAAGTGTCCATGAGTTTGGCAGGTGCCTGTCGCCAGAAGAGTTGGCAGACAGGGCCGCAACCCGGGCACACGAGGTGGAAATGGCAAAACTTCATGGGCAGATGGATATGGAAAAACAAAGATTAGCCATGGAAGAAAAGAAACTACAATTAGAGCATGACATGAAGCTGAGGGAGCTGGAGCTGAAAGCAAAAAGTTTGGAGCTTAATCCCTCTGGTGGCAGCACACCGCCAGTACCGGCGGAACCAAGAGTTTATATTCCCAAGGATGTAGTGAAGGAGTTCTTCAGGAATGACGACATCGGGCAGTGGTTCAGAGCCTATGAGGTAGCCATGTCTTCCCACCGGGTCCCTGAGAAAGATTGGGGAGCGGGGTTGTGGGGAAGGTTCCTGAGTGAAGGGAGGGACACACTGTTAGATTTACCTGTTGATGTTCGTAATTCTTATGCCCATATGAAGGAAGCATTGATGGCTAGGTATGGGTTGACCCCTGAGTTATATAGACAGAGGTTCAGGGGTTGCACTAAGATTCCCAATAGTACGTATGTGGAGTATGTGACTTTCTTTTGCAGAGCACTGGATGGTTGGGTAAAGGGTAGTAAGGCAAATGATTATCAAGGGCTTCTTGATTTAATGGCATGGGAGCACTTGTCCAGTAATTGTTTTCCTGAGCTACGCCAGCACCTGATCAATAGTAAGCTGACTAACCCGAGGAAGCTTGCTGAGGAGGCGGACCGCTGGGTCAGTACCAAGGTCCACAAGGGTACCGTGGGAGATTCCGCCAAAGGTGGGCAGGGTCCCCAGCAGAAGAGTGGGGGGGACAGGGGTAAACAGAAGCAGTTCCAAAAAGGGCCCCAAAATAGTCCCCAAGGGAACCAAGGGAAGGGTTCTCAGCCTCCCCCACCCCAGAAACCGACCGGGGCCCCGACAGGTCCTCCTGTTCCAAAGGGGCCCGTAAGATGTTACAGGTGTAACAATTTGGGGCATTTTGCCTCTGATGTAAAGTGTCCATTGTTTGGTAAACCAGCACCCACTGGTGCTCCACCCCGGCAGGTGACTAGTGTAGCCTTGGGGGAGGAGAGGGATGTCCAAGGTGGGTGGGGTCCCGCAGAGATGTCCCTGGTCTCGCTAGGAGACCGTGAAGTGGTCCCTCCAACCCAGCTGCCTGAGAACACTAAGAAGTACAGGCAGTGGGTGACCATAAATGGCCATAGAGTGGAAGCTCTTAGAGATACAGGAGCCAGTGTGACAGCTGTCAGGTGTCACCTGGTGTCTCAGGAGCAGGTGGTCCCCAATGCCTTCTATCCCGTTGTTGCCGCTGACAACACAGAGAGACACTGCAAGGTGGCTCAGGTTCCCTTTGAGTGGGGGGGGGTCTCTGGTACTCTTCAGGTAGCTGTGAGGCCCGCCATGCCTGTAGACTGTTTGTTAGGGAACGATTTGGAGAGCTCACCTTGGGCTAAGGTGGAGCGGAGTGCTCACCTGGAGATGTTGGGTATGCCGGATTGGGCGTGTGTCACCACACGGTCCATGGCAACCAGTAGAGGTACTCAAGAGGTCCTGGAGCCTGAGAGGGAGGCCCAGGAACCGGCCTCAGAGAGAAGGAGCAAGGGGCGCGGGAAGCCGGCCCCTGAAGTTCCCACGGTCCAGGAGGAAGCAGACCTTGAGGGGGATGCCCTGGAGCCTACAGGGGAGCAGATAGCTGAATTGGGAGACCTGCCGGAGCTGACCCATTGGCAGCAGGAAGGGGGTCCCACCAGGGAGGACTTTTGCAAGGCACAGAAGGAGTGCCCTTCTCTCGTGGGTATGCGGCAGCAGGCTGCAGACCAGGCCGCAGGTGATCAGTCGGGATCGCATTTCGTTTACTGGGAGAACGACCTCCTATATACAGAGCCTAAGGTTGCTGAGCCTGGGTCAGCCCGTGCGCTGGTGGTACCCCAGGACTTCAGGGCCTTCCTACTGGGGCTGGCTCACGATGTGCCATTGGCAGGGCATTTGGGGCAGGACAAGACCTTTGAAAGGCTTGTCAACCACTTTTATTGGCCTCAAATGCGCAGGAGTTCAGATACTCACTGCAGGACATGCCAGACTTGCCAGGCAAGTGGAAAGAGTGGAAGGAAGCAGAAGGCTCCACTCCAGCCATTCCCTGTGGTCGGTACCCCATTCCAGCGAGTGGGGATTGACATTGTAGGGCCACTGGACCCCAGGACAGCGATGGGCAATAGGTTCATCCTGGTCCTGGTGGACCATGCCACCCGGTACCCGGAAGCCATTCCTCTAAGGACAGTGATGGCCCCCGTGGTGGGACGGGCACTGATGGGAATTTTCTCCCGAGTGGGATTCCCTCTAGAAGTGGTGTCTGACCGGGGTACCAATTTCATGTCCAAGTACATGAAATCTCTTTGGCAAGAGTGTGGTGTAACCTACAAGTTCACCACCCCTTACCACCCCCAAGGAAACGGGTTGGTTGAGAGATTCAACCGAACCCTCAAAGGCATGATAATGGGCCTAGAAGGAGCCATGAGGCGTAAGTGGGACGTCCTCTTACCATGCCTTCTCTTCGCTTACCGTGAGGTGCCACAGAAGTCTCTGGGGTTCAGTCCCTTTGAGCTTCTGTATGGTCACCCAGTCAGAGGACCTCTAAGTCTGGTCAAAGAAGGCTGGGAGCAATCTCCCAGGAAGCCTCCCCAGAATGTATATAGTTACATGCTGGCCTTCAGGAATCAGACTAGGCGATTCAGGCAACTTGCTGAGGCAAATCTGGAAGCCAGCCAGGAGGAGATGAAGCGGTGGTACGACCAGAATGCCACTCTGGTAGAGCTTCAGCCTGGACAGAAAGTATGGGTCTTGGCCCCCGTGGAGCCGTGTGCGCTCCAGGATAAGTGGACCGGTCCCTTTGAGGTGGTGGAGCGCAAGAGTCCTGTTACCTACGTGGTGGACCTGAAGTCTCCTAGGAACCCCTTAAGGGTCCTACATGTCAACCGCCTCAAGCCCCACTTGGAGAGGTCCCAAGTGGGCATGCTCTTGGCAACAGATGCTGGAATGGAAGAGGAGACAGAACCTCTTCCTGACCTCCTGTCAGCCAAGGAGCAAGATGGGTCAGTGGATGGTGTCATCCTCTCTTCCACCCTGACCCCTGAGCAACAGAATGATTGTCGCCAGTTGCTGGGACAGTTTTCTGACCTGTTTTCCCTGGTCCCTGGTGTCACTGATTGGTGCGTCCATGATGTGGACACTGGGGATAGTCCACCTGTGCGGCACAAGGCCTACAGGGTGACTGACAGGGTGAGGACCTGCATCAAGGAGGAGGTCTCCAAGATGTTTGCCCTCGGGGTAATTGAGTCTTCTAGCAGTCCTTGGGCCAGCCCCGTGGTCTTGGTCCCAAAGGCTGCAGCGCCGGGAGCCACACCCGAACTCCGGTTCTGTGTGGACTACAGAGGACTCAATTCGGTCACTAGGACCGACGCACACCCCATCCCCAGAGCTGATGAGCTCATCGATCGGCTAGGGGCTGCCAACTACCTCAGCACGTATGATTTAACGTCTGGGTATTGGCAGATCGCCTTGACCGAGGGGGCCAAAGAGAGGTCAGCATTTTCCACCCCAGATGGGCACTACCAGTTCCGGGTTATGCCATTTGGGATGAAGAATGCCCCTGCCACCTTCCAGAGATTGGTCAACCAGGTGTTGGCTGGGCTGGATTCGTTCAGTGCAGCCTACCTGGATGACATCGCAGTGTTCAGCTCCACTTGGGAGGAACACTTGCGTCACCTCTGGGAAGTGTTGATGGCGCTGCGCAAGGCAGGCCTCACGATCAAGGCGAGTAAGTGCCAGATCGGGCAGGGTTCCGTGGTGTACTTGGGACACCAAGTTGGGAGTGGCCAGGTGGCACCCCTTCAGCCCAAGATAGAAACCATCCTGAATTGGGAGGCGCCCAAAACCCAGACGGAGGTGAGAGCCTTCCTAGGTCTCACCGGGTACTACAGGAGGTTTGTCAAGGGGTATGGCAACATGGTTGCCCCCTTGACAGCGCTGACTTCGAAGAAGCAGCCCAGGAAAGTGATCTGGACTGACACCTGTCAGAAAGCTTTTGAGGCCTTGAAAACTGCGATGTGCACGGCGCCCGTGCTCTTGGCTCCCAACTTCTCCAAAGAGTTTATCGTTCAGACAGACGCTTCAGAGCATGGTGTGGGGGCTGTTCTTTCACAGATTAATGAGGAGGGCCTAGATCAACCCGTAGCCTTTCTTAGCAGGAGGTTACTTCCACGGGAACAAAGGTGGAGTGCTGTTGAGCGTGAGGCATTTGCTGTGGTCTGGGCGCTGAAGAAGCTAAGACCCTACTTGTTTGGGTCTCACTTCCGGGTTCAGACGGACCACAGGCCCCTCAGATGGTTGATGCATATGAGGGGTGAGAATCCAAAGCTGTTGAGGTGGTCCATTTCCCTACAGGGTATGGATTTCACGGTGGAACATCGCCCTGGTACAGATCACGCCAATGCTGACGGTCTGTCCAGATTTTTCCGCCTTAGTGATGAGGAACTCCCTGGGGTAGGGTAGTTCTCCCCACTTTTCAGCTGGAGGGGACACGTGTTAGACCTGGCACCTTGGCGTGAGTCTCCCTTCCTCTTTTTGTCGCTGTGCCTCATGTGTTTTTATGGCGTTGGCCGCTCAGCGCGCTGTGCCACTGCCAACCAGTGTCACGGTGCGAGTGCTCCCTATGTAAATTGTATAAGTTGGTTGGATTCCATGATTGGATTGTTTGGTTTACTATCAGACCCCAGTACAGTGCGCCAGGGGCGCCAGGGCATGTAAATACGAACACCGCTGGTGGGCTTGCAGCACGGGTTGTGCCACCCACAGAAGCGGCCGGTAAAATATATCTGAGGTCTGCCATCGCAGAACCTGCGTGCAGTCTGGTACTGACATGCTGACCGGCAAGTGCCCACACTTGCCAGTCCCTAAACCCTTCCCTTAGCTGCATGTTAGTCACCCCTCTGGTAGGCCCACGGGCAGGGTGCATTGTACGCCTAAGGTAGGACAAGCCTGGATGCGTGGCATGTCCTAGTAGTGAATTACCGCCATCTTGTTGTTCACTACTGCAAGGCTACCCTGTTCTCATAGGCCAGTATGGGCGGCCGGGATTATTACACCCTATGATCCTAACCGACCCAGGGAACATGGTAGGAGATCGAGTTTAGTATGCCTGAACTCGGAATAATAAGGTACATCTTTTCGCAAGGTTTATTTTAATATTCCGGGTTTGCAAATGCCGCTTTTAGAAAGTTGGCCTTTGCTTGCCTAAACCTTTCAGCCGCCTCTGCGTGTTGTGTATCTGATGTCTGGCTGGTGTGAGTGACAGGGCTGGGGGAACCCAGATGGGCAGGGCTAGGTAGCCTGGTATGAATAGGACGATCGACAGGTAGATGGGTGGGAGGAGTGCTCCTAGGTTCTGAATAGGACAGTGCTCCGCTACCTCGATGCCGGCTCCACCCCCTGTGGAGCGTCTGATGACTCTGCCCTGCACTCTGAAAGGAGAAGCCTGCATCACGTAAACAAAGTGCTCAGGAACCGGACTGAACTAGGCAAGGGCCCCCCTGGCCTGAACAAAAGATTTGTGGTATAAATGGAGGAGCCCTGCTCCTAAGAAACTAGATCCGCTTTTGACCAAGAAGAATCTCTGCCTGAGGAGGAGGCACCGGGAAAGCTGTAGGAGGAAGACTGTCCCTATCCTGGGGGATTGGCCTGCAGTGGTGACCTTGCTGCCAAAGGAGAGAAGAGAAACTGTTGCTGAAGACTTTTTACTTTACTTTTACTTTCAAGACTTGTGCTTTTCCAAAACGATCTCCAAGGGCTTGGAACTGAGCTTGCCCCCTGAACTGAGCCCCAGGACCATTGGGCTCTACCTGATCTTCACTCGCCTGCTGCTGGACTGTGGTGTCCTTTCCCTCGCCGGAGCTGTGACCCTCGTGCCCAGTCCCTCCCTGAGCCGTGACCAGGACTGCTTAGCCGCCCCCGCCTTGGGAAGAGCCTCGCTCGATCGGAGCCGCTCCCCCTACGCTGTGCTGGGCTGCCCCGTCACCTCGCTCGTTGGAGGCTCGCTGTGCACCTTCACCCTCCCGCCGGAATCGGCGTTGGTGAGCATCTCCAAGCCTCGGACGGTCCGGACGTATCTGCGTGCCCGGCTGCCCCGCTTTGTTCACCCGCCACCTGCAACACCCCGCTCTTGTCGTGAGCCTGAAGATCACACACCCTCGTGAAGTGTGGGAGCCCCGGACGCCGCCTCGCTCTTCTGTCGAAGAGCCGCTGAAATCCCGCACCCGCCTTTGCGTCAAGAAACAAGGTACTGTACTTACGAACTCGACCGCGAGCTCGCATCGGATCCAGGGTCCGCAACGTTCTTATTTCCCTGTCGTCTGCTGTGTGCTCCCTGGGCGCTGCCTCAGCACGAAGTGCGCTGAGGCCTACAGTTACCTTGTGCCCGCCTAAAGAACTGTCCGTAAAACCAAGAGAACTTGACCGTATTTCCAAGAATTGTGGCCCCATCAGTTCAACGTTACTGGGCCTTGTATTTGAATCTGCTGAAACTACATAAAAGCTTATTTTTATATACTTCCTGATTGGTGTCCGTTTGTGGTGCATGCAAGGGGTTTACTGTATGTGTAATTGCATTTGCTTAACCGTGTACGCCTGAGACTTAGCCTGGACTGTTTGCGCCACGCACCTAGAGGGTGAGCAGGGGTTATTCTGGGGAGTCATCCTTCGCCCTGACAAGAAGTAAAGGGTCCCTGCTTGTTGTGGGTTCACACCTGCGTCAACCAGAGCCCCCTCATTTCTAACACCTCCTGTCTCTGGGCACTGCTGGGAGGACTCTGCACACACCCCTCCTGTGTCTGGGCACTGCTGGGAGGACTCTGCACACACCCCTCCTGTGTCTGGGCACTGGTGGGAGGACTCTGCACACACCCCTCCTGTGTCTGGGCACTGCTGGGAGTGATAGGCACCCACCCCTCCTGTCTCTGGGCACTGCTGGGAGGACTCTGCACCCACCACTCTTGTGACTGGGCACTGCTGGGAGTGATAGGCACCCACCCCTCCTGTCTCTGGGCACTGCTGGGAGGACTCTGCACCCACCACTCTTGTGACTGGGCACTGCTGGGAGTGATAGGCACCCACCCCTCCTGTCTCTGGGCACTGCTGGGAGGACTCTGCACACACCCCTCCTGTGTCTGGGCACTGCTGGGAGGACTCTGCACACACCCCTCCTGTGTCTGGGCACTGCTGGGCGGACTCTGCACACACCCCTCCTGTGTCTGGGCACTGCTGGGAGTGATAGGCACCCACCCCTCCTGTGTCTGGGCACTGCTGGGAGGACTCTGCACACACCCCTCCTGTCTCTGGGCACTACTGGGAGGACTCTGCACCCACCACTCTTGTGACTGGGCACTGCTGGTAGGACTCTGCACACACCCCTCCTGTGTCTGGGCACTGCTGGGCGGACTCTGCACACACCCCTCCTGTGTCTGGGCACTGCTGGGAGTGATAGGCACCCACCCCTCCTGTGTCTGGGCACTGCTGGGAGGACTCTGCACACACCCCTCCTGTCTCTGGGCACTGCTGGGAGGACTCTGCACCCACCACTCTTGTGACTGGGCACTGCTGGGAGGACTCTGCACACACCCCTCCTGTTTCACAATATGTACGCTTAGAACATACACGTGTGTGGGTTCGCTCCATGCATATGAGGTGGGGGTACGTGTCGTACTTACACTGTTGGCATGGGGGGTATGCTCCATGCATACGCGGGTGGGGGTACGTGTCGTACTTACACTGTTGGGGTGGGGGGTACGCTCCATACGTACGCGGGTGGGGGTACGTGTCGTACTTACACTGTTGGCATGGGGGTACGCTCCTTGCATACGCGGGTGGGGGTACGTGTCATACTTACACTGTTGGGGTGGGGGGTACGCTCCATGCATACGCAGGTGGGGGTACGTGTCGTACTTACACTGTTGGGGTGGGGGGTACGCTCCATGCATACGCGGGTGGGGGTACGTGTCGTACTTACACTGTTGGGGTGGGGGTACGCTCCATACGTACGCGGGTGGGGGTACGTGTCGTACTTACACTGTTGGCATGGGGGGGTACGCTCCTTGCATACGCGGGTGGGGGTACGTGTCGTACTTACACTGTTGGGGTGGGGGTACGCTCCTTGCATAAGCGGGTGGGGGTACGTGTCATACTTACACTGTTGGGGTGGGGGGTATGCTCCATACGTACGCGGGTGGGGGTATGTGTCGTACTTACACTGTTGGCATGGGGGGTACGCTCCTTGCATACGCGGGTGGGGGTACGTGTCATACTTACACTGTTGGGGTGGGGGGTACGCTCCATGCATACGCGGGTGGGGGTACGTGTCGTACTTACACTGTTGGGGTGGGGGGTACGCTCCATGCATACGCGGGTGGGGGTATGTGTCGTACGTACACTGTTGGCATGGGGGTACGCTCCTTGCATACGCGGTGGGGGTACGTGTCGTACTTACACTTTTGGGGTGGGGGGTACGCTCCATACGTACGCGGGTGGGGGTACGTGTCATACATACACTGTTGGGGTTGGGGGTACGCTCCATGCATACGGGGTGGGGGTACGGTCCGTACATATCCGTCCCCACGCTATGTGATGCTTGTGCGGGCCGTACCCAGGCCTTTGCCACGTGGGTACGAGCCGTCCCGCCATTGTTGGGGTGACGTAGGTGTGGGCGTGGTACGACTCGTACCCACGCTCTTAAGGCGTGGGTACGGGACGTACCTGTCTGGTTGTGTTGCCGGTTCGCGTCGTCAAGAACTTCCGTTGTGGCAGTCGCTGGCTTAGCTGGACACGCCCCCACCCCCTCGTAGTGACCAGGGCCTGAGGGTCAGGTATGTCCAGGGCATGTGAGCTGTGTGACTTTGGTGGGGGTTTTGTGGCCTGCCCTGGTCCTGCCACCCCCCCCCCTTTCCCCCCTCCCTTTGTTGTTCTGACCTTCTGCGGCGTCTGCGTCGGAACCTGTAGAGGAGGTCGACTGCTATGAGGGCCGGGATGACACGTAGGTTCGGGTCCATGTCTGTCCGTCACGTACGGGTACTCCTTGTTCGCGTCGTCCTGTCTGTCCGTCGCGTACCGGTACTCCTTGTTTGCGTCGTCCTGATTTCCCGGCAGTTTTTGGCAGCCGGAAAATATTCACCGTGCGGGATGACGTCGGTGCGAATCGTAATTCCTGGTTCGTGAATGGCAGGCTGCGTGCGTCCCGACGTCACGTCGGCGCTTTCCCGGATCGCATTTGTACGTTTATTTTCGTCGGTCGGGGTTTAGTACGATTCGTACGGAAATGGTGTTTCCGTGCGAATCGTAATTCCATGTTTGTATATTTTGACGACCGGGTACGCGTCGGACGGAGAATATGCTCCGTCCGACGGTTCGTACCCGGTTTTTACCGGATCGTGATCGGCATCTATGTCTTTCCTGAGATTCCTAACCCTAATTTTAAAGATGACCAAAAATATATACAGTTATTATTCTTGATAGGCACGGAGGCAAATGTTGCAAATATGTGATTGCAAAATGTTTGTCTAACCCCCAAACCTAATCTATGGATGCAGTCTCATGCCTGGAGGGGTGACCGCAACATGCTTTCCTAACCTTTCAAGGTGGAATGATAAATATTGTTTATGTTGCTGCTTGTATATTGTGTAAATCGCTTTTCCGTAAAGTATGACTCTATATTGCTGTATATATAACATATATTTTGACATCACCCTTGATTCAATTTGTCCTCAAATGGTAGGACTCACAGTTCTATCTAAACCTACATAAAATACAATATTAACATGTTTAGTGGTATGGTTCAAAACAGGATTGTCAGGGCAGTTTTTGTTTCCTATGTTTCTTATGGAAAAATTCCAATCACACATTGGTTCATTTTCTGGCTTTTTTATATTGGTGTCGTCACTCTATCAGTGATAGTGAGTGAAAGAACAGCCAACACGTGTTTAACCCCTTTACATGGCCATCTGGCCTGGGGCTTCCTCAGGGCGGGGTAAAGGATAATCGGTATTGATCCGGTCGTCTTGGTAAATAGATTTCTTAACGATTCTCAAAGAATTTCAGGCGTAATGCCACTCCAGGTCGTTTTAGTAAGTCGGTCTATTTACCAAGACGACCGGATCAATACCGATTATCCTTTACCCCGTCCTGAGGAAGCCCCAGGCCAGATGGCCATGTAAAGGGGTGAAACACGTGTTGGCTGTTCTTTCACTCACTATCACCGATAGAGTGACAACACCAATATAAAAAAGCCAGAAAATGAACCAATGTGTCATTGGAATTTTTCCATAAGAAACATAGGAAACAAAAACTTGCCCTGACAATCCTGTTTTGAACCTTATCTACATTAGGGGGTTAGGGGTTTCCCCATGTCAAGGGCAAGCGTCAGAGAAGGGAACTTTTGCTCAATATACGGCCAGTAAGGGATCGGGACCTTTTACCCCTTATCCTCCATGTTTAGTGGTATGATGTCTCATCTTTGGTAGGATGTTGTCCCATGTTTGGTGGAATGATGTCTCATGTTTGGTGGAATGATGTCTCATGTTTGGTGGGATGACATCTCATGTTTGGAGGGATGATGTCCCAAGTATAGTGGGATGATGTCTCATCTTTGGTAGGAGGTTGTGCCATGTTTGGTGGCACGATGTCTCATGATTAGATGGATGCAGTTTCATGCATGGAGCGCTACAGTCTCTTGGTTGAATGGATGCAGTCTTGTGTTCTGCAGCATGCTTCCTCATGTGTGGAGGAATGCCATCTGATTTTTTGGAGGGATTCTGTCTCATTTTCGGAGGTACGCCATCTCTTGTTGTTGCAGTGCAGACTATTTCTTGAAGAAATGCAGTTTCTTGCTTGCGTCAGAACAACCTCGTGTTTGGAGGAATGCAATGTCATGCCTAGAGGGGGTGTAGTCTAATGCCTGGATTGATGTAGTCTCATGCTTGAAGGGTTGCAGTCTCATGTTTGAAGGTGTGCTGTCTCGTGCTTGGGAGAATTTGTACCATGTTCTGAGGAACGCTGTGTTATATTTGGAGTGGTGCAGTCTCATGTTTTGGAGCCGTGTAGTCTATTGCTTTAGACGATGCAGTCTCATGCTTGGATCAATGCAGTCTCATATTTGGAGGGATGGTTCAATCTCCTGTTTGGAGGGTGTACAGTCTCACGTTTGAAGACATGCATTCTCATGTGTGACGACATGCAGTCTCTCATGTTTGAAGACATGCAGTTTCATGTTTGAAGACACGCAGTCTCTAGGTTGAAGGCATGCAGTCTCACGTTCGAAGAAATGCAGTCTCACATTTGAAGGCATGCTGCCACATGTTTGGAGGCATGCTGCCACCTGTTTGAAAGTCTAATCTTTGACGACATGTAGTCTCATGTTTGAAGGCATGCAGCCTCATGTTTGTAGGCATGCAGGCTCATGTTTGAAGGCATGCAGCCTCATGATTGAAGGCATGCAGTATCATGTTTGAAGGAATGCTGCCTCATGTGTGAAGGCATGCAGTCTAATTTTTGAAGGCTTGTTGCCTCATGTTTAGAGGCATGCAGTCTCATGTGTGAAGGCATGTTGTCTCATGTGTGAAGGCATGCAGTCTTATGTTTGAAGGCATGCAGTCTCAAGTTTGGAGGCATGCTGCCTCATGTTTGAAGGAATGCAGCCTCATGTTTGAAGGCATGAAGTCTCATGTGTGAAGGCATGCAGCCTCATGTTTGAAGGCATGCAGCCTCATGTTTGAAGGCATGAAGTCTCATGTGTGAAGGCATGCAGTCTCATGTTTGAAGGCAGGCAGTCTCATGTGTGAAGGCAGGCAGTCTCATGTTTGAAGACATGCTGTCTCCTGTTTAAGGGATGCAGTCTCGTGTTTGAAGGCATGCAGTGTCCTGTTTGAAGGTATGCGGTCTCATGTTTGGAGGGATGCAGTCTCATGTTTGAAGACTTGTAGCCTCCTGTTTGAAGGCATGCTGCCTCATGTTGGATGGAATGGAGACAGTCTCTTGCTAGGATGGGTGCAGTCCATTGTTTGGAGGGAAGCAGACTGTTGACTGGGGGCGGACAGGCCCGGACTTAGTCGGGAGGGCTACCAGGGTCGTGCCATGTGCAGGCGATAGGGATGGCCATGGGGCACGTGGGCGGCCCTTCCCCCTTGATCATTACAGGCAGCAAAGATGGCGGATTGTATTCTTTCATCAGTTGTTCATTAATGGATGAAAAATATAATGAAGCAAAACAGTGTTTAAAAAGGACAATAACAATAAACAAATGTCAGTGGTTTCATATTGATTTCATAGTGGAGGAAACCGAGATTGAGACTAGAGCAGAGGCCAAAAATGTTTGCACTGGGCCTGCACATTGGTGCTTCCCTCCACACCGCTAATCCCTCAAAAATAGGGGCACACAAAGGGCACAGGTACACCCTAACACGCAGCCATACAGTCAAACACATACACACACACAGGGCTTTAAGTGAGATGAAAAAACTGAGGGGAGTGTCTCTTAAAGGGGCGTGGCCATTGAAATTATGGGCGTGGCTGAAAACAGCTGAGCTCAAAAAATCTGTGCTTAGCTTAGTGTGCCCCCGTCTGGTATTTTGCTGTTTCTGTCATTTCATCCAGATCAGTGGTCGGAGTGGGGGGAAAAAAGTAGTGGAACTGTGGGCAGAGAATCAGAGGGCGGGAATAACCCAAGGATTGGATCAGTGGACGGAGCCAGCGGTGTGGCCAGAATGCGCAAACATCCCAATTTTTAGTATTTGTTTGGCATTTCACTGCCCAGTTTAATCAACCAATGGATACACATTACTATTTAAGGTTATAATTAGTTATTGACATTAAAATACATTCACAAAGTGGGATATGCTTCTAATCACAGAATGTCCCAAATACGATAAAATGTGGAAGCACAAGTCATTTGTCTCCGAACCATGGAGTTTCTGTCATCAGCACTTCTCCCTTTTTCCACAACAGCAGTTCAAATATCCTAGCTTGCAAAGGTTTTCTATATAATTATGGCTCTGCCATATTTGCCTCATAATGCAAGATCTGCTGCATGATCTGACCATTTAAACTAATAAATTGATGGCTTATTGCACAGGTTGACTGATCACCTTTCTCACTGCAGCATGTGTATGTTAAACTGGTACTAATAAGGCAAAATCTTTCCAGAGACTGTTAGGATGTGTACACATGCCAAAATAATAAAATATCAGAAAATATACTGCATTACTCTGCAGCCTTTTTTTAATGCAAAATTTAGTCAACACTGCAGCATAATTTTGTCTCTATTGCTACTAAATTAATTCCAGTGGTCCCATAGCAGGCAGCACATGTTAAAAGTGCTTGTGAATGAAGCAGAGAGACTGTGACGTTTGCGAACTTAGTTTGGTGTGCGTGCAAATCCTGCATTGCCAATCCCCGGTGATTTGCAGCTACTACTGCTGAAACAAGGCCAATGGAGGTACCAATGGGTGAGGCAGACTGGCCTCAAGGGCAGGGCCGGCCTTAGCACTGGTGGTGCCCTGTGCATTAATGTTCGTTAGTGCCCCCCAATGACCACCTCTGTCATGGATTCCCTCACTATCATCCTTTAACAGTGCCCCTCAAGTCTCCATAAGCACACTCTCTCTCAGATGCATTTAATTTAATTTACAGCACCAGTCATACCATTGTAGGGCGTCAGAGCACTTTACATCACACACAATACACAGAGACAATCAATATGTGTGTAAATCACTGTATAGAAAATGTTACATAAGAATAAGGACTACAACGTGTAGGAGTCACATGACAACCATGCTAGTAGGCAGTATAGCTTAATAGTGACTGGTCTGGAGAAACGCAAACTCAGAATTTAAAAAGTAATACCATGGTTGGGTTTCTCTTTAATAACCAGAATTGAGTTCTGTCCAAAAGAACACGTTTTGCAACATTATGATAATCAAAGACTGGGGGGGGAAACATATTGCTCCAATTTATACCTTGCAGTTTGTATGCAGCTCTTAAATGACAGTTAATAGCTCACTGTTCTGTTAGGATTTTAACTTATAAACGGCAAGTAACAAAAGGATCTCTCTGACAAAAGCAGTAGCGCATGGACCTATTTACATTATGTGCACTTTGTGATCTGCTTGGTACATGTTCTTTGCAGCAGGCACATTAACCCTCTGAGCTACCTTTCCATGAGTCAAAACTTCCACTAGACAAAATTCCGATCTCTCTCTAGGAAGAACATTAATCACCAGAATCATCATGACATTTTTATTGTTGCCGAAAATTGCTGGAGGCCTGGTAGGAGGCAGCAAGCTTTTTTAAAACCATAATATACTTGCAAACATATAATCACAAAAGACATGGGTATTCGCTTTAGGATCTGCACATCCACAACAATAGTTCAAAGTTCATTGATATGTATATCTTGGATTTCACATATAGAGGTGCTCAACGGTGTCAACAATACCCACCCATCAGGGTATCAACACATTTAGGACGAATCCAAATGCTACATATATATACACAGTACACCTTAGCACACCCAAAAAGAGTAACTATAATCCTAAATTTGTAAAAAAACAAATGCACAGCAAACAATGGTCAGTATTTCAAGTGTCCTTAAACACAGTCGTATGACAAGAAACTCTCCAATCAGGTCCGGTTGCAGATTTTTTAATGATCAAGCAACAACACAGAACAGCAGCAGCCGACGCGTTTCGCCCTCTGGGCTTTTTCAAGGCTTGAAAGTCGAGGTTAAGGCTCCTAGCTAGTTCAGAGTCGAAGAATATGTATCATAACTTGAAAGATTAATTACGTATGGCAATACGCCGAGTTGCCATACGTTTCTCACCAGATTTCACTTTGAATCAGGACTTATCAAGGTCCGGTGTGTTTACCAAGACGACAAACCGCTTTTGAGAACGTGTCTCGGCCGCACACATTCACATGTGACATGAAGAGTAACATAGGCGGCGGTGATTCGGGAATTAATCTTTCAAGTTATGATACATATTCTTCGACTCTGAACTAGCTAGGAGCCTTAACCTCGACTTTCAAGCCTTGAAAAAGCCCAGAGGGCGAAACGCGCGTCGGCTGCTGCTGTTCTGCGTTGTTGCTTGATCATTAAAAAATCTGCAACCGGACCTGATTGGAGAGTTTCTTGTCATACGACTGTGTTTAAGGACACTTGAAATACTGACCATTGTTTGCTGTGCATTTGTTTTTTTACAAACTTAGGATTATAGTTACTCTTTTTGGGTGTGCTAAGGTGTACTGTGTATATATACTTGCAAACATGATGCCTCCACCCAAAGTCAGCGCCCGGTGCAGTCACACCGGTTGCACCGCCCTAGACCTGGCCCTTCTCAAGGGTCCTGTGACCTCAGTGATAGAGGCACTGTTGTTCTAGGGTGTGCTGCTTCATAGGCGTGCCCGCAAGACTAGAGGTGAACTTCAGTATGGATTGTGGTGGACAAGCCTTGAAGGTTAACCTACACTTGTCATGCTCGGGTACCCCTGCTGGTGCTAAGACACCAGGGCTTCTAAGGTCTTGTGAAGCCTTCTAGGGTCTAGCATGGGACTGTGCTCTTTCAGGAGAGTGGTCTGGTGGACTGGTTATTAAGGCTGAACCTGGTTCCCCATTTCCAAATTCAGCAGCTCTGGCCAAAGTGCCACATCCTCTCTCCCACTGAACACCATACTGCCCCACTGAGAAACTCACACTGCCTTCAACTACAACCCAATTGTTGCCGGCTATAAACACTTGGATGTGGCTCAATTTACATTACACACTAGACAAGAGCGATATGTGGCCTAGAAAAAAAAGTGACAGCCTCCTGGAAAAAGCAAACACTCATAGGGAATGCAAAATTTAGCAAACCATGTGAAATGTCAGCAGGAACAACATGGTTACCTTAACACTTTTACACTCTCTATTCCGAAATCAGTGAGGGGCATATTAGCAAGACCAGCGATAAAATTATCGCCGTTTTAGCGGCAGGAAACTACCGCTAAAACGGCGATAGTGGGCTTGCTAATATGCGTTATAGAATTTCAATAGAAGCCCAGGTTAGATGTCCTGCACATCTGTTGGACAGGCCACACAGAGGGCTTGCTCCCCCCCCGCACGACAGGGCCCGAGCTCCGGCCCACCCGGCATACCCCCGTGACAAGCCCCTGTACTCCGTCTCCCGACGGACCCTCTACCCTCGGACCCCTACTCATCACGGGGTCCAGCCCCACCGGCTTCCCCGGCCGGGTCAAGCCGACATCTTGGGCCCTGCACCACGCGGCCGCGTGGCCTCACCTCGACCCTAACCCCGGGCCTGGCCGGCCCCGACATCCCGGCACCACCATCCACCCAGGAGGTGAGCGGACCACTTGGCAGGTCAATGGGAGAACGAAGCGTCAAGAGCTCTTCCCCCGCCAGGTGCCGATCGCCTCCAGCAGCCCCCAGGCGCTGGCTCCACCCCCTGCTGGGTGTCTGGACACCTTCATCCCGGACCCTCCGACCTCCAAGTGCGAGGGTCCGGACATCAAAGGGCACCAGCCCTATAACTAAGACAGCTCCGGAGCAGGAAGGCAGTTGTATCCTGGAGTCGAGAGACACCGAGTGAACTCAACCCTGACGGTCTACTGGCGCTGCCGTAGCCGCTCTTGTGAACCATCGTCCTGCCTGCTGGCGCTGCCGCGGCCTTCTGCAACCTTCATCTTCCTGGGACCTGCTGGCGCTGCCGCGGCCCGTTGTAACGACCATCCTCACCGGGACCTGCTGGCGCTGCCGCAGACCGTCATCTTCCTGGGACCTGCTGGCGCTGCCGCGGCCCGTTGTAACGACCATCTTCCCGGGACCTGCTGGCGCTGCCGCGGCCCGTTGTAACGACCATCCGCACCGGGACCTGCTGGCGCTGCCGCGGACCGTACATCTTCCGGAGACCTGCTGGCGCTGCCGCGGCCCGTTGTATCAACCATCCTTACCGGGACCTGCTGGCGCTGCCGCGGACCGTACCACCTAAACACCAAGCTCGAGGATTGTGAGCTCATCATCATCTCATCCGAACTACCTGATTGGTAAATAGACTGACCCGCTACCCCCTTCCCTATCTTACGAGACTCTAATCGAGGGGACCCCTGCGTCCAGACCTCCTTGTACCATTCTACCGTATCATAACTAAGTACCTATAAAGAACACTGAACCTTATCCGTGTGTGATTTCTGTCTGTGGGGGGGAAGTTACTTGTCTGTACGATCGCTGGAGACGGCTCTCCCCGGAGACCTCTCCCCCTGACCCCGGCCGGCCCTCCCGGTCCGTCTACCTTTTCTAACATTGGTGGCCAGCGGCGCGATCCGAATCAACGCGTAATCGTACAGAGAGTAGCTCACCCCACGACAAAAACACGATGTCGACCAAAGATAGCAGCTCCACCGAGAAATTCCAAATGGAGAAATTAGAAGAATACAACCACCGCGAACTGAGACAATTTTGCATAGAACTTGGCATTGCTACCACCGGCCTGAGTACCAAGGATGATCTAAAGCGCGCTCTGGAGTCATGGACAGAAACGGGGGTCACAGGACCCTCCGACCAAAGCAGCGTCACCCCAGACCAAACCAGCATCACACCAGAGGGGAACGCCACGGCTCCCGAGGAGCGGGGAACGGGCCTTCCGCAAGAGGAGATCCGAGAAAGAGACAGAGTCAGATTACACGAGTTGGAGATGGCACGACTCAAGATGGATGGGGAACTCAAGTTAGCTGAACAGAAACTTAACCTCGAGCATATGCGGCTTCGAGAGGAACGAGAAGAAAAGCAGAGACAGAGAGAGCTGGAAGAGAAAAAAATAACGCTCGAGCACGAGCGCCGACTAGCGGAAATAGAACTGCGCAAACAGAATAAGGAACTGGGGGTGCCTGAGCGACCACACACCCCGGGGCCAAGTGAGAAAAAAGTTCACATCCCCAAGGATGTTGTCCGCGAATATGTCCGAGAAGACGACATACAACAGTGGTTTAAAGCCTATGAGATCGCAATGACCTCCCACCGAATCGACCGGAGTGATTGGGGAGCCGGACTTTGGGGGAGATTTATCAACGAGGGTCGCGATGCCCTGCTGCAGCTCCCCGATCACCAAATGTCGTCCTACGACCACATGAAGGCTGCCCTCCTCACCCGCTACGGCCTCACGCCCGAGATGTACCGCCAGAGGTTCAGAGATTGCACCAGGATCCCAGGTACAACTTGGGTAGAATACGTGAACTATTTCAGCCGGGCATTCGAAGGGTGGATCAAGGGAAGTCAGGTCACCACTTACGAACAACTCTTCAACCTTATGGTATGGGAGCACCTGTCAAACAACTGTTTCATCGAGCTCCGGCAGCACCTACTCGACAGTAAACTGATCGACCCCCGGCAGCTCGCCGCCGAAGCTGACCGGTGGGAAAGCACCCGAGTGGGCCGAAGAGGGCCCCACGACCAGAACAGAGGCAACCAAGGCCAGCACCGTCCTCGGGGAGGAGGAGGGGGCCAGGGGCGAGGGAGAGACGCCTTACCAACAACACCCGTGGCCAGCACCCCGCCTCCGGCCGGCCGGGGCAACCCCCCGTTGCGGCCTGGGTACCGAGCCAACGTCACGTGCCACCGGTGCCAGCGACTAGGCCACTACGCCAATGACCCGAACTGCCCGCTAAATCAAACACCCAAGCCCCGCCAGGTAGCGGCCGCTGCCCTAGGGGAAGAGCAATCATCGGAGGGACCCGAAGAGTACGAGCCGGCCCAGCAAGGGTGGGAACCGGCCGCCATGGTCCTGGCATGCCTAGGGGGAAGAGACATGGTTCCGCGGGCTCCCCTACCCGCCAACACCAGAAAATACGGTCAGTGGGTGACCATTAATGGACAGAGAGCCGAGGCCTTGCGTGACACCGGCGCCAGCGTGACGGCCGTCCGCTGTCATCTGGTGAAGCCCGAGCAGATCCTGCCGAACATTCTCTGCCCCGTCCGCTCGGCAGATAACTCTGAGAGTATGTGTAAGATGGCCTGCGTCCCGTTTGAATGGGGAGGGGTCTCCGGCCTACTGAAGGTGACGGTCCGGGACGATGCCCCCGTGGACTGCCTCCTGGGGAATGACCTCGAGAGTTCCCCGTGGGCCACCGTCGAGAAAAGAGAGCACCTGGGGATGCTGGGCCTCCCGGACTGGGCCTGCATAACCACCCGATCCGTGGCCGCCCGGGCCACCCCCCGATCAGAAGAAACCGAATGGCCAGCACCTCCGCCCCCGGTTGCCCCCGTCGAGGACAACGGCGAGTCCGACCTCCCGGACCCGACTATCGAAGCAGACGCACAACACCAGGACCTTCCGGATCTGGCTCAGTGGCGTCAAGAAGGGGGGCCCACCCAAGAACAGTTCCGCCAGGAACAAAAGACCTGTCCCTCCCTCGAGGGACTCCGCCAACAAGCCGATACCCAAAACGCAGGGGACACCACCGGAACCCACTGGGTCTACTGGGACAACGACCTGCTCTACAGCGAGCAAAGAATCGCCGAGCTGGGGGCCGGTCGAGTTTTGGTGGTACCGCTCCGCTTCCGAGACTTTCTGCTCAACCTGGCCCACGATGTCCCCCTGGCTGGACACCTGGGCCAGGACAAAACATACAGTCGCCTGGTGACCCACTTTTTCTGGCCAAAAATGAGGAATGACGTCCTGAACCACTGCCGATCTTGCCCCACGTGCCAAGCCAGCGGGAAGAGTGGTCGGAAGCTGAAGGCCCCTCTGCAACCCTTCCCTGTGGTCACCACCCCGTTCGAGAGGGTGGGGATAGACATTGTGGGGCCTCTGGACCCCCGCACGGCACAAGGACACAGGTTCATCTTGGTACTAGTGGACCATGCCACCCGCTACCCCGAGGCGGTGCCCCTACGGACAGTGACAGCTCCGGTGGTTGGCCGGGCCCTGATGGGGATCTTCTCCAGGGTAGGCTTCCCCCGAGAAGTCGTCAGCGACCGAGGTACGAATTTCATATCTAAATACATGAAGTCCCTCTGGCAACAATGCGGGGTCACCTACAGATTCACGACCCCCTATCACCCCCAAGGGAACGGACTAGTGGAGCGTTTTAACCGCACTCTCAAGGGGATGATTGGGGGATTGGAAGAGCCTCTCCGTCGCCAGTGGGATGTGCTGCTCCCGTGCCTCCTCTTCGCCTACCGAGAAGTCCCCCAGAAGTCCCTCGGCTTTAGCCCTTTCGAACTCTTGTACGGGCACCCTGTGCGAGGGCCCCTCAGCCTAGTCAAGGAAGGTTGGGAGATGGCCCCCTTAACGACCCCTCCCGACGTCTTCAAATACATCCTGGCCCTACGAAACCAGACCCGGCGCTTCAGGGAGATGGCCAAGGCGAACCTCGAGGCCAGTCAGGAGGACATGAAGAGGTGGTATGATCACAATGCCTCCTCCGTTGAGTTCGAGCCTGGGCAGCAAGTATGGGTGATGTCCCCCACCGAACCATGTGCCCTGCAAGACAAGTGGACGGGGCCCTTCAAAGTGGTCGAGCGTAAAAGCCCCGTCACTTACCTCGTCGACATGGGGTCCACCCGGAACCCCCTGCGGGTCCTCCACACCAACCGGCTCAAACCACACTTTGTGCGCTCCGAACTAAGCCTCCTGATGGCGACCGACAGTGGTACAGAAGAAGACTCCGAGCCCCTCCCGGATCTCTTAAAGACTCAGGAGAAGGACGGCTCCGTGGATGGGGTCCGGCTCTCCGACGCCCTCACTTCGGAGCAACGCCAGGACTGCCGGGACCTCCTGCTGCAGTTCGCTGCCCTGTTCTCCCTCACCCCCGGGGTCACCCCTTGGTGTTTGCATGACGTAGACACCGGGGACAGTTCCCCTGTCTGGCACCGGGCCTACCGCGTACCAGATCGGGTACGGGCCTGCATACAGGAGGAAGTGGCCAAGATGCTCACGATCGGGGTCATCGAGCCCTCGGACAGTCCCTGGGCCAGTCCGGTTGTATTAGTTCCCAAGGCCGCTGCCCCCGGCACCGCCCCTGAACTGAGATTCTGCGTCGACTACCGGGGCTTGAACGCTGTCACCCGGACCGACGCTCATCCCATCCCCCGAGCAGACGAGCTGATCGACCGGCTGGGGGCCGCCCGCTACCTTAGTATCTTCGACCTAACGGCGGGCTACTGGCAGATCGGCCTCACACCCAGGGCTCAGGAACGGTCAGCCTTCTCCACCCCCGATGGCCACTATCAATTTAAGGTCATGCCCTTTGGCATGAAGAATGCCCCCGCCACATTCCAACGTCTTGTGAACCAGGTCTTGGCAGGGCTCGAAGAATTCAGCGCTGCCTACCTGGACGATATCGCTGTATACAGCCGCCACTGGTCCGACCACCTCCGTCACCTCCAAGAGGTCCTCCAAGCCCTCCAGCGGGCCGGCCTCACCATTAAAGCCGGCAAGTGCCAAATTGGCCAGGGGTCTGTGACCTACCTTGGGCACCAAGTGGGAAGCGGGCTGGTGGCCCCACTACAACTTAAGATTGCTGCCATCCAGTCCTGGCAGCCCCCCGTCACCCAGACCGAGGTCCGAGCCTTCTTGGGGCTCACCGGCTACTACCGGCGGTTCGTGAAGGACTACGGCAGCATCGTGGGGCCCCTCACGGGACTCACATCTAAGAATCAACCGAAGCGGGTCCACTGGACTCCTGATTGTCAAGCGGCCTTCGAGGAGCTGAAGGCCGCCCTGTGCACCGCCCCGGTGCTCCAGGCCCCCGATTACAGTCGGGAATTTGTAGTGCAGACCGACGCCTCCGACCACGGCATCGGGGCCGTCCTCTCTCAGCTGAACTCCGAAGGTCATGACCAGCCGGTGGCCTTCATCAGTCGACGTCTCCTGGCCCGAGAACAGCGTTGGAGCACAATCGAGAGGGAGGCATTTGCAGTAGTGTGGGCCCTCAAAAAGCTCCGACCCTATCTCTTCGGTACCCACTTCCGGGTACAAACCGACCATCGACCCCTGCAATGGCTGATGCAGATGCGGGGGGAGAACCCAAAACTCTTGCGCTGGTCCATTTCCCTGCAGGGAATGGACTTCACTGTGGAGCACCGGCCAGGCCAAGACCACGCCAACGCGGATGGCCTGTCCCGCTTTTTCCGCCTCGACGAAGAGAGTCCCCAAGGAGATGGGTGACTCTCCCCGCCTTCAGCTGGGGGGGACGCATGTTGGACTGGCCACACAGAGGGCTTGCTCCCCCCCCGCACGACAGGGCCCGAGCTCCGGCCCACCCGGCATACCCCCGTGACAAGCCCCTGTACTCCGTCTCCCGACGGACCCTCTACCCTCGGACCCCTACTCATCACGGGGTCCAGCCCCACCGGCTTCCCCGGCCGGGTCAAGCCGACATCTTGGGCCCTGCACCACGCGGCCGCGTGGCCTCACCTCGACCCTAACCCCGGGCCTGGCCGGCCCCGACATCCCGGCACCACCATCCACCCAGGAGGTGAGCGGACCACTTGGCAGGTCAATGGGAGAACGAAGCGTCAAGAGCTCTTCCCCCGCCAGGTGCCGATCGCCTCCAGCAGCCCCCAGGCGCTGGCTCCACCCCCTGCTGGGTGTCTGGACACCTTCATCCCGGACCCTCCGACCTCCAAGTGCGAGGGTCCGGACATCAAAGGGCACCAGCCCTATAACTAAGACAGCTCCGGAGCAGGAAGGCAGTTGTATCCTGGAGTCGAGAGACACCGAGTGAACTCAACCCTGACGGTCTACTGGCGCTGCCGTAGCCGCTCTTGTGAACCATCGTCCTGCCTGCTGGCGCTGCCGCGGCCTTCTGCAACCTTCATCTTCCTGGGACCTGCTGGCGCTGCCGCGGCCCGTTGTAACGACCATCCTCACCGGGACCTGCTGGCGCTGCCGCAGACCGTCATCTTCCTGGGACCTGCTGGCGCTGCCGCGGCCCGTTGTAACGACCATCTTCCCGGGACCTGCTGGCGCTGCCGCGGCCCGTTGTAACGACCATCCGCACCGGGACCTGCTGGCGCTGCCGCGGACCGTACATCTTCCGGAGACCTGCTGGCGCTGCCGCGGCCCGTTGTATCAACCATCCTTACCGGGACCTGCTGGCGCTGCCGCGGACCGTACCACCTAAACACCAAGCTCGAGGATTGTGAGCTCATCATCATCTCATCCGAACTACCTGATTGGTAAATAGACTGACCCGCTACCCCCTTCCCTATCTTACGAGACTCTAATCGAGGGGACCCCTGCGTCCAGACCTCCTTGTACCATTCTACCGTATCATAACTAAGTACCTATAAAGAACACTGAACCTTATCCGTGTGTGATTTCTGTCTGTGGGGGGGAAGTTACTTGTCTGTACGATCGCTGGAGACGGCTCTCCCCGGAGACCTCTCCCCCTGACCCCGGCCGGCCCTCCCGGTCCGTCTAACTTTTGCTAACAACATCTAACCTGGGCTTCTATGGGAATTCACAAGGACATATTATCAAGCCCATTATTGCCATATTAGAGGCAGTTTCCTGACGCTAAAACGGCGATAATTTTATCGCCGGTCTTGCTAATATGCCCCCGAGTGCTTTTGCTTGAAAAGTTAAGGACATGACTACAGGGCCCTGAATGGACCCATTTCAATTTCCATTGCTTATATCCTTACAAAACGTAAGCAGTATGGTAAAAAGACCATATCCCTGGACGCAGAGCCGCAGCACACATTTTGTTTTCCAATCCACACAGTGCAGTACCTCCAGGATTAGTGCACTAATTGCAAGCCCAGGGAAAACAAAGACAAGAAAAAAAAATAGCGCTTCACTGGCAAACTCTGTAAAAGTGGCGCTAATGTGTTTGGGTGTGAATAAATTCAATCTGGCCAGTTTGCTACCACTCTGTCTTACTTTATTTAGTTATTTTTCATATTTTTAACCTTTTATTCCCGATTCTGCACTTTGGAATTAAAATGTCAGAAAAATACGACATTTCCAGCAAAAGTGTTTTTCTTTTTTGGATCCATTTCACAGGGGAGCAAATAAACGAAAGGAGAGGAAAGAGAGTAAGAACCCCGTCTTGCAGTCACAGTTTTCAGTAAGAGAAGAACTGCTAGACAGACAGAGAGGGAAGAAGGGAAGAAGAAAAGAGTGGGGGGACAGCTGAAGCGGCAGAGCAGAAGTGGACACTGTCTTTTTCTTCTCTGAGCAAGGAGGAAAATACAGGGTCCTGTTACTTCTCTGCAGACCAGCCCGTCACAAACGCCAAGCTTTATTTATAGGCGATGGCGATTTCTTGCGTCCTGGGACGCATTTTCAAAATAAAAAAGTAGGGGAACGGAATCCTTGGAATTAAAGAAGTAGGGGCACGCCGTGCCCTGCCGATCCCGCCCACTTCGACCGCTGATCCAGAAAAACAATACAACAGGTAACATTATAACTACAAGAAGCCAGGATTATTGGCTTTATAAATGGTTGTTAGTTGCATAAGATAAATAAGGAACAACTACGGATTTGTTGCATATAATATTTAAAATGCTTCAGTTCTGAAATGATGAGACTGTGAAAGAACTACAACGAGTCTCTTTGAAGCGACATCAAAGGCAGTGAAGGGTGGTGCTGCTGAAGAGGGAAGATTTGTGTTTCACTCTGAGGGTGAGGGCAGAAACGGAGAGCCCGATAGGGACCCGTCTCAGCACCTGCTTTTCGGCAGGACCCGGCTCACTTAAAGCCGTGACGCCACACACACACGTAAAAGACCAGCACGTGCAGACACGTTCAAATACAGACACATCCAAACACACAAGCATACTATCTCGCACATATACACACACGGGAACTATACACACACACTCGCTGGCACACACAAAGACGGGCACACACAAGCGTGCCAAGAACACAAAAGACCCAAAGGCACTGCCTACCCACAGCGCCTTGAAGAACATAAGCAACTCCCACGTACCCGCTCAGGAAGCCCTAGTGAGGACACAGTGCTCGCTTGCACCTACTAGTCACCATTGACCTAAAAAGTCCTTAACTTGACATATACTAAAACACCAAGGTTTCCTCTAAAGTGTCTTAACTGGGGGGGGCACAACTTTCCAGAAGGTGTGAATAGGAGCAGATGGGGCGCTACCACATTGTCTGTACAGGTGCGGGTCCTTCACACCTTGCACACTGCTCAACACCAGGGATAAGCCCATACACTGGGAGCAAAGTCTCGAGTCATAATCAGTGGCCCCAGAAGGACTTTGTCTCATTACTTTTTGTCTGCACCCCAGAGTAGGGAGGGAAACCTTAAGTCTCACTAGGATCAGGCCTGGCTCCAGCAATCTTTATTTGGGTGGGCCAAGTGCGCATTCGGGTGGGCCGCTGCGGCGCCCAATTTGTCGCTTCTGGAGGTAGCCTACAAGCCCTGATTACATCACATGTACTTGCAAACAGGCAGCATGATACACTGGATTGCTTCTGTGTGTACACAGAGCATGTGGAGAGTTATTTGAAAGTAAGACCAAGGTTTGGACCTAACTGCAAACCCTCGAATTCCAGCAGGCCAGGCTTCAACACAAGTACTTGAATGCTAAGCATAAAATAAAGCGTTCAAGATTAAGGAAGTCCCTATTACTAAAAGAAAGCCATGACACCAGTGCCCCTCATCGCTCCAAAGCACCTCCCCCTCATGACCTCCTCCTCAGACTCCCTCCCTACCACCCTCCACCATAGCCCCTCATCTCTCTGTAGCTCCTCCCCATGACCTCCCCCTCATACTCCCTCCCTCCATACCCCCACCATAGCCCCTCATCTCTCTGTAGCTCCTCCCCCATGACCTCCCCCTCATACTCCCTCCCTCCATACCACCCTCCACCAGGGCACCTCATCGCTCCAAAGCCCCTCCCCCACATGACCTCCTCCTCGCATTTCCTCACTGCCACCCTCCACCATTGCCCCTCATCGCTCAATAGCCCCTCCTTCATGACCTCCTCCTCCTCAGACTCCCTCCCTGCCACCCTCCACCAGTGCCCCTCATCACTCCAAAGCCCCTCCCCATGACCTCCTCCTCAGATTCCCTCACAAACAACCTCCACCAGTGCCCCTCATCTCTCCGTAGCTCCACCCTCATGACCTCCTCCTCAGATTCCCTCATTGCCACCCTCCACCAGTGCCCCTCAGCGCTCCATAGCCCTACCTCCATGATGTCCCCTCGGATTCCTTCATTGCCACCCTCCAACAGTGCCCCTCAGCGCTCCATAGCCCCTTCCCCATGATGTCCCCTCGGATTCCCTCATTGCCACCCTCCAACAGTGCCCATCATCTCTCTGTAGCCCCTCTCTTGTATGCATTTTATTTGCTGTACAGCGCTACGTGTAGTGTAGGGTGTCACAGTACTTTACATCACGCACACATTATGCAGAGACAATGAATCATACAAGTATGTAAATCAGCCAATAGGGAATGTCACATAAGCTAATGCGGATTACCAGGTGTAGGAATCACGTCATCCATACTGCTGGCCAATATGTTTTAACAGGGTTAGGTCTAGAGAAGCACAAACACAGGATTTAAAGCATACCCCAGTGGTTGGGGGTTGGCTTTACTGATTAGAATGTATATCTGCTCAAATAAACTCTTTATTGCAACATTAGAATTATGAAAGACTGGGAAAATTTGAACTAACTAGCAATACAACAACAACAACAAAAATCTAATTATACTATTCTGGTTTGAATGCAGGTCTTTGATGACAGTTCATAGGTCACTGTCCTATGTTAGGATTGTAACTTCTGAACTGCAAGTAATCAAAGGATCTCTGTGACAAAGGCGGTAATCCACTGAGCTATCCACGTTAACTACAGTTTTTCTGCGTTTAAAAACTATAAACAGAAACAAGCATTTGCAAGGCAATAGGTCTCGCATTTATAAGAGTTTGAGCTATTGGCATTGTAAAATTACAATGCCTTTTATTTATGTTTTGGTTTTAAAACAAATAAAAGGCATTGTCATTTACAATGTCAGTAGCATAAATTCGCATAAAAGCAGTGTGTGGAGTGCAGCAGTGTGCGGCGTGCAGCAGTGTGCGGCGTGCAGCAGTGTGTGGCGTGCAGCAGTGTGAGGTGTGCAGCAGTGTGCGGCGTGCAGCAGTGTGTGGCGTGCAGCAGTGTGTGGCGTGCAGCAGTGTGCGGCGTGCAGCAGTGTGTGGCGTGCAGCAGTGTTTCGTGTAGCAGTGTGAGGCATGCAGCACTGTGTGGCGTGCTGCAGTGTGCGGCGTGCAGCAGTGTGCTGCGTGCAGCAGTGTCGTGCAGCATGCAGCAGTGAGTAATGCAGCAGTGGGCAGCAGTGTGTGGCGTGCAGCAGTGTGTGGCGTGCAGGAGTGTGTGGCATGCAGCAGTGTGTGGCGTGCAGCATTGTGAGGCGTGCAGCAGTGTGAGGCGTGCAGCAGTGTGTGGTGTGCAGCAGTGTGTGGCGTAGCAGTGTGTGGCGTGCAGCAGTGAGTGGCGTGCAGCAGTGTGTGGTGTGCAGCAGTGTGCGGCGTGCAGCAGTGGAGGCATGCAGCAGTGTGCAGCGTGCAGCAGTGTGAGGCGTGCAGCAGTGTGTGGCGTGCAGCAGTGTGCGGCGTGCAGCAGTGTGCGGCGTGCGGCAGTGTGCTGCATGCAGCAGTGTGTGGCGTGCAGCAGTGTGTGGTGTGCAGCAGTGTGTGGCGTAGCAGTGTGTGGCGTAGCAGTGTGTGGCGTGCAGCAGTGTGTGGCGTGCAGCAGTGTGCGGCGTGCAGCAGTGTGCAGCATGCAGCAGTGTGAGGCATGCAGCAGTGTGCGGTGTGCAGCAGTGTGAGGTGTGCAGCAGTGTGTGGCGTGCAGCAGTGTGTGGCGTGCAGCAGTGTGCGGCGTGCAGCAATGTGAGGCGTGCAGCAGTGTGCGGCGTGCAGCAGTGTGAGGCGTGAAGCAGTGTGAGGTGTGCAGCAGTGTGTGGCGTGCAGCAGTGTGTGGCATGCAGCAGTGTGTGGCATGCAGCAGTGTGTGGCGTGCAGCAGTGTGAGGCGTGCAACAGTGTGAGGCATGCAGCAGTGTTTCGTGTCGCAGTGTGAGGCGTGCAGCAGTGTGCGGCGTGCGGCGTGCAGCAGTGTGAGGCGTGCAGCAGTGTGAGACCGGCCTCACGGCGTTGCCCTCCCAATCATCCAGCCAACCTGCAACCACCCTCAAGACACGACATCTCCGACTCCGGCCGCCCCAGCCACCCAGATCCGAGGGCCGGCCAGAGCCCTGACAGACTCGACACTCTACCACGCATGTCCGACCGAGGGAGCGGGAACCCTCGAGCCAGACCCAAAGGCGCCAGCCCAGTCACACCTCCGGTCGCCTTCCCCGGGAAGGCTCGATCGGCCACCAGGCCCCTGGGGAGCAGGCGCCTCCCCTGCCGAGCGTCTGGGGTCCCTCCCAGACCCACCTGAAAAGACCAAAGAAGTGAGCGGCAGGAAATCCCGCCGAACCCCCTCCGTCACCCCAGTCCCCCCTCTGCGAGGACCCCGGACTTCAAAGAGCAAGCGGAGTATAACAAGGGGTGCCGGAGAAACGAAGGCAGAGAAGACCTGGAACCATCCGAGCCTGCTGACGCTGTCGCGGCTCCTGAACGCTGAAGTCACCTGGGCCTGCTGAGTGACTCGCGGCCTCTTGCTATCGAACCATCTGAGCCCTGCTGACGAGGTCACGGCTCCCGAGCACGGAACCACCTGGGCCTGCTGAGTGACTCGCGGCCTCTTGCTATCGAACCATCTGAGCCCTGCTGACGAGGTCGCGGCTCCCGAGCACTGAACCACCTGGGCCTGCTGAGTGACTCGCGGCCCCCAGCTATTGAACTATCTGAGCCCTGCTGACGGAATCGCGGCTCCCGAACTCCGACCACCTGTGCCTGCTGAGAGACTCGCGGCGCTCCCCTTGAGGACGACTCGCTAAGAGATCGCCCAGAGAATCGACACCCTCCAGCTCGAGGATTGTGGGCTATCCGCAGGGTATTTCGCAGAGACACTATCTTGAAAGACTGTCCCGCTACCCCCATTCCCCACAACCGATTTGTGGTACTTCGTGCCACTGCTGTACTACTTGCATCTTGGATCATAAAGATCCCTTGAAAATCATCGATAAAAAAGACCTATCGTCCTACAAAGAATACGTGTGGTGTCACTCTGTTCGTAGTGTATATCAGGGTGTGCGCGCCTAGTTCGGCCTACGTGGGAAAGGGGGGTCAAAGGGGAGGGCAAGACGGGCATCGAACCCCCCTCCGGCGAACGCCTTTCCAACATTTGGTGGCAGACGACGGGATCCGAGCCGACACCGAAAGAGAGCGTGCAGTAAACGACTGACACACTACCAAACAGAGATGGAAGGAGAAACCTCCCTGGGTGCCGCAGGTACCGAAATAAGCTCACCGTTCCGAGAGGATCAATTGGACTATTACACACATAGAGAATTAAAACAGTTTTGCAAAGACCTTGGCATCGCTACCACCGGATTAAGCACAAAGGAAGACTTCCAGAAAGTATTGAAAACCTGGGTCGAGACGGGGGCGCCCCCGACCCAAACGGAAGAAGACTCTGCCCATGAACCACAAAGCATCCCGGCGAGAAACAACGGGCCAGATCGGATCCTGTCCCCCGAGGAGCTAGCGGACCGAGAGAGAAGACGCAACCACGAACTTGAACTGGCAAAACTAAAAATCGATGGAGAACTAAAACTAGCAGAGAAGAAGTTGGCCGTCGAGCAGTTACGGCTACAAGGGGAACTCGAAGAGAAGAGACGCCAAAGAGAGCACGACGAAAAGAAGCTCCAGCTAGAACATGAACGCAGCCTGAAGGAGATCGAGTGGCGGGCTAAAAACGAAAAGTCACAGCCACCCGGGAATCCACCGCCCGCTCCCACCGGGGAAACCAAAGTCCACATCCCCAAGGATGTGGTAAAAGAGTATTACAAGAACGACGATATCCAGCAGTGGTTTAAGGCCTACGAAGTCGCCATGACCTCTCACCGAGTCCCGCAGAAGGATTGGGGGGCTGGCCTATGGGGCCGGTTCTTAAGCGAAGGAAGAGACACCCTGCTAGATCTGCCCTCCACGGTCATGAACTCCTACAGCCACATGAAGGAAGCCCTCGTGGGCCGGTATGGACTCACCCCCGAAATGTACCGACAACGGTTCCGAGATTGTAAGAAGATACCGGGCACCACGTGGGTAGAATACGTGAACTTTTACAGCCGAGCCTTGGACGGGTGGATCAAGGGCAGCAAGGTCTCCACCTTCGAAGAACTGTTTGATCTGATTGCCTGGGAACATTTAGCGGCCAACTGCTTTGTAGAACTGCGCCAGCATCTCCTGGACAGCAAACTCACCGACCCTCGGAAGCTGGCCGCTGAGGCTGATCGTTGGGTGAATACCCGGGCCACCCGAGGCCCCGTGGGGGACTACGGCCGCCACAATCAAGGCCCCACCCCGCCAGAGGGGCGGAGGGAACCACGGCCGACCAAGAGACTTCCCCGGGGGGTCCACAACCAGCCCCCCCAGCAGCCCACCAGCGGCGGGTTCAGCCCCGTCTCCAGCAAGCACCGGAGTCGCAGGACGGCTAGGTCCACGAGCTAGGATCACCTGCTTCCGCTGCCAACGGCCCGGACACTACGCCAATGACCCCCAGTGTCCCCAGTATCAGCGAACCACAACGACCAACCCCCCGGCCCGGCAGATGGCCTCCGTAGCTCTGGGGGAAGAGATGGAGGACTCCGAAGAATGGGAACTGGCGGCCATGGCCCTGGTCTCCCTTGGTGATCGAGAAATGGTCCCCGGGACACCCTTGCCCGCCAACACAAAGAAATACCGACAGCAAGTGACCATCAACGGCCACCGAGTCGAGGGCCTCCGCGACACCGGGGCGAGTGTCACCGCGGTCCACCGCAGCCTAATTTCCGAAGACCAGATCCTAACCGGTGCCCTCTGTCCGGTCGTATCCTCCGACAATTCTGAGAGCCTCTGCCAGATGGCGCTGGTGCCCTTCGAGTGGGGAGGGGTCTCCGGAGAACTGAAGGTAGCGGTCCGGACATCACAGCCCGTAGACTGCCTCCTGGGCAACGACCTGGAGAGTTCCCCGTGGGGGCAAGTAGAACGAAGAGCCCATCTGGAGATGATGGGCCTACCAGAATGGGTCTGCGCCACCACGCGCTCCATGACCGCGCGATTGCCTCTCTCCGAGGGCAGTGAGGCCCTCCTACCGAACACTGTCCCCGAGAGCCGGGACACTCTACCAGAAGCGGACAACCCTCCGTCGGAGGGAGAAGAGGACACTAACCCGGGAGAAGGGCCAGAACCTTCCGCCCCGGAGGCCCTGACTGAGCTCGGAGAACTGCCCGAGATGGGCCAGTGGCGCTGTGAGGGGGGGCCCTCCCGGGAAGAATTCTGCCAGGAACAGGCCATTTGCCCCTCCCTCGTGGGACTCAGACAACAAGCCGAAGCCCAGGCCGCCGGTGACCGAACCGGAACCCATTGGATCTATTGGGACAATGGCCTCCTATACAGCGAGCAAAAGTCCGCCGAGCTAGGCGCAGCCCGGGTACTGGTGGTACCCCTGCGTTTCCGGAGCTTCCTCCTGGGCCTGGCTCACGATGTATCCTTGGCAGGACACTTAGGCCAAGACAAGACATATCAGCGATTGGTTACCCACTTCTATTGGCCCAAGATGCGAGCGAATGTAGAAGTACACTGCAAATCCTGCCTCACGTGCCAGGGCAGTGGGAAGAGTGGCGGAAAACGCAAAGCTCCCTTACAACCGTTCCCCGTTGTGAGTACCCCGTTCGAGCGGGTCGGCATCGACATCGTGGGACCCCTGGATCCGAAGACCGCCCAGGGCCACAGGTTCATCCTTGTCCTGGTGGACCATGCCACCCGCTACCCCGAGGCCACCCCCCTCCGCACCGTGACGGCTCCCGTGGTGGGCCGAGCTCTCATGGGGATCTTCTCCCGTGTCGGATTTCCCCGCGAGGTTGTGAGTGATCGCGGCACTAACTTTATATCCCGCTACATGAAGTCCCTGTGGCAGCATTGATGAGTCACGTATAAGTTCACGACCCCCTACAACCCCAGGGCAACGGCCTAGTGGAACGCTTCAAACGTACCCTAAAGGGAATGATCCTGGGCCTCGAAGAGCCCCTGCGCCGGAAATGGGACGTCCTCCTCCCTTGCCTCCTGTTCGCATACCGAGAAGTTCCCCAAAAGTCTCTGGGGTTCAGCCCTTTCGAACTGCTATACGGACATCCCGTCCGAGGGCCCCAGAGCCTGGTCAAAGAGGGCTGGGAGACAAGCCCCCGGGGGACACCCCCTGATGTGTTCCGCTACATCCTGGCGCTCCGCAACCAGACGAGGAAGTTCAGAGAACTCGCAGAGGCTAACCTCGAGGCCAGCCAAGAAGAAATGAAGCGCTGGTATGACCAGAACGCAACCCTGGTCGAGTTCCAGCCGGGCCAGCAGGTTTGGGTCATGGCCCCGGTGAAGCCCTGCGCCCTACAAGACAAATGGATTGGTCCCTTCAAGGTGATCGAGCGGAAGAGCCAGGTCACGTACCTGGTCAATGTACAGTCCCCCCGGAACCCCCTCCGGGTCCTCCACGTGAACCGTCTCAAGCCCCACTTTGTGAGAACGGAATTAAGTTTGCTACTGGCCACCGATGATGGGGCGGAAGAAGACACCGAACCCCTGCCTGACCCCCTGTGTGCTAAAGACCTGGATGGCTCCGTGGAGGGAGTAAGACTTTCAACCACCCTCACGCCCCAACAGTCCGACGACTGCCGCCAGCTGCTCAGACAATTCGCAGACCTCTTCTCCCTCATTCCAAGGGTCACCGACTGGTGTGTCCACGATGTGGACACCGGCGACAGCCCGCCTGTGAGACACCGAGCCTACCGGGTGCCTGACCGGGTCCGCACCTGCATCAAGACCGAGGTACAGAAGATGCTCACCCTTGGAGTAATCGAACCCTCCGACAGCCCCTGGGCCAGCCCGGTGGTCCTGGTCCCGAAGGCGGCTTCCCCGGGGGTCGCCCCCGAACTAAGATTCTGTGTGGACTACCGGGGGCTCAATGCGGTCACCCGGGCAGACGCTCACCCTATCCCCCGTGCTGACGAGCTCATCGACCGCTTGGGGGCCGCCCGGTTCCTCAGCACTTTTGACCTGACCTGCGGGTACTGGCAGATTGCTCTCACGGAGGGAGCGAAAGAACGCTCTGCCTTCTCCACACCAGATGGCCACTACCGCTTCAGGGTCATGCCGTTCGGGATGAAGAACGCCCCGGCCACATTCCAACGGTTGGTGAACAAGGTCCTGGCCGGGCTCGAGGAGTTCAGCGCAGCATACCTTGACGACATCGCCGTATTCAGCTCTCAATGGCACGAGCATCTCCAGCACCTCCGACAAGTACTCATGGCCCTGCACCAAGCCGGCCTAACAGTGAAAGCCAGCAAATGCCAGCTCGGGCAAGGCTCCGTGGTCTACCTGGGGCATCAGGTGGGCAGCGGCCAGGTCGCCCCCCTCCAACCGAAGATCGACGCCATCAAGTCCTGGGAGCCCCCCACCACGCAGACGGAGGTCCGGGCCTTCCTGGGCCTTACAGGGTACTACCGGAGGTTCATTAAAAACTATGGTAGTATCGCGGGGCCCCTCACGGAGTTGACCTCCAAAAAGCTTCCGAAGAAGGTGCAGTGGACCACCCCGTGCCAGCAGGCGTTCGACGCCTTGAAAACCGCCATGTGCACCGCCCCCGTACTCAAGGCCCCCGACTACTCCCAAGAGTTTGTGGTCCAGACCGACGCCTCTGAACACGGCATCGGGGCCGTCCTCTCGCAGTTCGACGACAAGGGCATCGATCAGCCCATAGCCTTCATCAGCCGAAGGCTGCTGCCGCGAGAGCAGCGTTGGAGTACTATAGAACGAGAGACCTTTACCGTAGTCTGGGCCCTCAAGAAACTACGGCCCTACTTGTTCGGAACCCATTTCTGAGTACAGACGGACCACCGGCCCTTGCGGTGGCTAATGCAGATGAGGGGGGAGAACCCCAAGCTACTACGATGGTCCATCTCTCTCCAAGGGATGGATTTCACTGTCGAACATCGCCCCGGGCGGATCATGCCAACGCCGACGACCTGTCCCGGTTCTTCCGCTTCGGCGAGGAGAATCCCCTAGTGGATGGGTAGTTCTCCACGCCTTTCAGCTGGGGGGGATGCGTGTGAGACCGGCCTCACGGCGTTGCCCTCCCAATCATCCAGCCAACCTGCAACCACCCTCAAGACACGACATCTCCGACTCCGGCCGCCCCAGCCACCCAGATCCAAGGGCCGGCCAGAGCCCTGACAGACTCGACACTCTACCACGCATGTCCGACCGAGGGAGCGGGAACCCTCGAGCCAGACCCAAAGGCGCCAGCCCAGTCACACCTCGGGTCGCCTTCCCCGGGAAGGCTCGATCGGCCACCAGGCCCCTGGGGAGCAGGCGCCTCCCCTGCCGAGCGTCTGGGGTCCCTCCCAGACCCACCTGAAAAGACCAAAGAAGTGAGCGGCAGGAAATCCCGCCGAACCCCCTCCGTCACCCCAGTCCCCCCTCTGCGAGGACCCCGGACTTCAAAGAGCAAGCGGAGTATAACAAGGGGTGCCGGAGAAACGAAGGCAGAGAAGACCTGGAACCATCCGAGCCTGCTGACGCTGCCGCGGCTCCTGAACGCTGAAGTCACCTGGGCCTGCTGAGTGACTCGCGGCCTCTTGCTATCGAACCATCTGAGCCCTGCTGACGAGGTCACGGCTCCCGAGCACGGAACCACCTGGGCCTGCTGAGTGACTCGCGGCCTCTTGCTATCGAACCATCTGAGCCCTGCTGACGAGGTCGCGGCTCCCGAGCACTGAACCACCTGGGCCTGCTGAGTGACTCGCGGCCCCCAGCTATTGAACCATCTGAGCCCTGCTGACGGAATCGCGGCTCCCGAACTCCGACCACCTGTGCCTGCTGAGAGACTCGTGGCGCTCCCCTTGAGGACGACTCGGTAAGAGATCGCCCAGAGAATCGACACCCTCCAGCTCGAGGATTGTGAGCTATCCGCAGGGTATTTCGCAGAGACACTATCTTGAAAGTCTGTCCTGCTACCCCCATTCCCCACGACCGATTTGTGGTACTTCGTGCCACTGCTGTACTACTTGCATCTTGGATCATAAAGATCCCTTGAAAATCATCGATAAAAAAGACCTATCGTCTTACAAAGAATACGTGTGGTGTTACTCTGTTCGTAGTGTATATCAGGGTGTGCGCGCCTAGTTCGGCCTACGTGGGAGAGGGGGGTCAAAGGGGTGGGCAAGACGGGCATCGAACCCCCCTCCGGCGAACGCCTTTCCAACAAGCAGTGTGTGGTGTGCAGCAGTGTGCGGCATGCAGCAGTGTGCAGCGTGCAGCAGTGTGCGGCGTGCAGCAGTGTGCTGCATGCAGCAGTGTGTGGAGTGCAGCAGTGTGTGGTGTGCAGCAGTGTGTGGCGTAGCAGTGTGTGGCGTGCAGCAGTGTGTGGCGTGCAGCAGTGTGTGGCGTGCAGCAGTGTGCGGCATGCAGCAGTGTGCGGCGTGCAGCAGTGTGTGGCGTGCAGCAGTGTGCGGCGTGCAGCAATGTGAGGCATGCAGCAGTGTGCGGCGTGCAGCAGTGTGAGGCGTGCAGCAGTGTGTGGCGTAGCAGTGTGTGGCGTGCAGCAGTGTGTGGCGTGCAGCAGTGTGTGGCGTGCAGCAGTGTACGGTGTGCAGCAATGTGTGGTGTGCAGCAGTGTGTGGCGTGCAGCAGTGTGCGGCGTGCAGCAATGTGAGGCATGCAGCAGTGTGCGGCGTGCAGCAGTGTGAGGCATGCAGCAGTGTGTGGCATGCAGCAGTGTGTGGCGTGCAGCAGTGTGTGGCTGCTCTAGCCGTAAGGCTACACCCTCTCCCCATTTAAATACAATACATACAAATGCTAGAGTGGATTGGCCCTTTAGAAAAGAAGGAAATTAAATGGAGAAAATTAGGATGTGAGGGACAAACTGAAGGATCTGATGTGCTGCAATGAGGATGTCCCATCAGTCAACATTGGTAGCGCATCTTGGACTTCTGGCTATGAGCAACTATACTATCATCCAGCATTGGCTACAATTTACAAAGTGGGATATCAAATAGAGGAGCTGACTTGTCGAGGAGCAGCTGGGACACACGTAGGCGGTTGCCATGGCAGCAGGCAGAAACCTACCATACAAGGGAAAGGTTTCTGTTGACCAGTGCAGAATTAAACAGGCAACTACTGTGAAAAACAAGATTTACATTTATTTGAGAACTGAAGCACTGAAATGGAGGCAAAGTACCCTTACTTCTTAACAAAGTGTAAATTGCCTTAAATTTGGCTTGATATTTCGGTTTTGTTTCAAACCTACAATTTAAATATTGCTTTCCCCAGAGGGACCTTCACAATGGAGAATGTTGAAAAAAGATCCGTAGAGTTGAGATGTAAATAAGTCAATGCTAAACTTATTCAGTAGATTAAACTAGTTAAAACAATTCTGCAAATACACGAGCTAAGAAATTAATTGCCAACTTCGCAGGGTTCTGTGCTGAACTTTTCATTAATGATTAACAATTCAGCAAACTGACTGAGGCGCAAAAGTGAAAGCAGGCTGGCTGGCGAGTGGTGTGCGATGTGCGCGCACCATGAAAGTGAGAGGAAAGCCATATGGCGCCTCTGCTCGTCATTGTGCGCGTAACCGCACGCCCGTCGCCAGTGCACGCTCCAGTGGGCTGAAGCGCTTCCCCAAAAGTGGATTGCATGGCGGCACGATGCACGTGATTGGGCGCGTGCTCGCCATGCAATCCGCTTTTGGGAGCACTTTTGGGAGCCCTTCACTAGAGTCTCGCATAGCTATTGCTATTGCAATAGCTAGGCGAGACCTAAAAAGATTGCTCTCCTGTAGAATCATTAATCCCCAGAGTTATCTGGACATTTTAATAGTTGTCTTGCATCCTTAGCAGAGCCAGTCATGATGATGATACACACGATTTAAACAAACAATTTAAATAAAATATACACAGCACACAAAGTATGTGTCTTGCTCACAGTTAAAAACAAGCATTTACAATGCAACGGTCTCGGCATTGTTAAAGTTAGAGCTATTGGCATTGCTCATGACAATGCCGTTTCTTTAAATGTTTTAAAAACAAAAACATAAATAAAAATAATGTCATGAGCAATGCCAATAGCTCTAACTTTACCAATGCCGAGACCATTGCATTGTAAATGTTTGGTAATTGTAGTTAGTAGACCGTTTACTTTCAACAACACTATACATACAGGTTCAAGTTTGGCTCTCCCTATGTTGGTGACTTTTGATTTTGTGTGCCCGGCAAATATTTCTTTATGCGGTTTTTGAGACGGTGTTGTAAGTGATGCAGTTTGCCATTCAGGGTACTGACTGGTTAATTACAAGTGTTAATTTAGATCCCACAGTTTGCCAGTCATTTTTATCAGCACAAATTGAAATTTCAGATGTCACCTCTAATTCGCCTGTTTGTGTGAAAGGACTGCGTGTCACGTACATAGTGCAATTTCACAGAAGAATAGCAGCACACGTTGCAACAGATTTGTTGAATGTAATGAAAAAAATGCATTCCTAGAGATTACTGTTCAAGGGAGACTAGATTTTAAGGTCAAACTGATCTTGTAATGCCTACATAAGACCACAGTCCACCATTATAGCCAATCTCCTTACTAGCTCTCCCATAATTAATGTTAGTTTTACTTTACGTTTAATTATGCTGTATGAAAATCCGACTGTTTAAACTACGTGATTTGTGAGGAAATGTTTCAGGACAGTTTTTGTACCTGGGAGGAGACAACTCTGGGTTTTCTGACAGTAGATATGTTGAAGTATTTTCTGAGTGTGCTGCTATTGGTTAGGGCCTCGGCCTGGTGAATGAAGACTTCACAAAACAATTATCGAGTAACAGTATGAATGTAGGAGCATTGGCTAATTGTGTTTCTTGCTGTCACGATTTTTCAACCATGGTTTAAACATTGTTGGAAAACGTATGCTTTAGAAAACCGCACTGTCTTCAAAGCTAAATGCAGAAGCACGGCAGAAAGCAATCTATTGAGTGCAGTGTTAGGAAGTAGTAAGAGCAGAACAAGATCTAAGCGTACATATGAGAGATCACAAAAAACTCTTTTAAACATACCCAGTCTTAAAAAGTCACTTCTCGGCTGTTTGCCACACTAGTTGAAACCCATGGCTTAACAGAGGATGTAGCCTTACGGCTAGAGCGGTTGACCTCGAAGCTGGGGATCCGGGTTCGAGTCTCGGCAACGACGCTGAACATCCTGTGATTCTGGGCAAATCACTTAATCTACCCGTGCCTAACAAAAATTAATTGCTGTCTGTTATTGATATGATCTTTTACAGTCCTCGTGCTGCAGTTGATTTGTTTGGTCTCTCATTAGACCGTAGGAGACCAATGGAGCACAGTTTTCGTCTCTGTGTCCTGGACTGCTCCAGTTTGTAGCGTACCGTTGTAACTGGCTGTGTCCCACGTGCTGTGTTGACACTGAAACCATTGATTCGCTGGATTTTCTCTCCAAATTGAGACCTGTTAACCCCTTCAGCGCTGCGCGGATTCCCCCGCGGTGCTGAAGGGTTCGAGCGCGGGCGGGGCCATGACGGAACGGTTCCGTCATGAGCACAGCTCAACCGATGCTCATGACGGAATCGTTCCGTCATGAGCATGGAAGGGGTTAAACGCGGAAAGGCAAGGAGAGATTCCTAGCTTCAAGATCACCCTACAGAAATGCTGCTGTGGTAATGTACTCTGTAGCCGGCCTTGTTTTCGCATTGCGTTGTTGTGGCTTGTTTACAGCTTCCTTTGCCTGACTCCGAATCCCTTCGGGATGCTGTGGTGAAAACGTGTGAGCTGTGTGTCCTGTGCGGTAGTGTAGGTGTGCGTGCGTGAGGACGGGAGTTCTGCTCTTCACGTGCTGTAGTTGCTGCGCCTACGCATGAGATTGAAACTGAAGGAGTGAAGGGTAGGCCACTTAAGAGTCACTGGTGCCAGATGGTTCCGCAGTCTTTCAGGCAGGCAGGCAGGCGGTCGCGCTTGCTTCGAGCTTCAGGGTGACATACTCATTTTAAGAGTATTGACACAGCTCTTGGCATGTTCCGTTGGCATGCGTCACTCGCTCGAAACCTCAATTCTCGTTTAAAATGTCTAGTTTTCTCCCAACATGGTTTGAATGCGATCACTATTTAGCTCAAGGCTGCTCCTTAACATAAGTGCCTGCTGTGTCCACCCCTCTGTGACTCGCCCAGTGCCTGAATGTACGATCCCTCCTAAAGCGACTGCAGAATCGCACAGCATTCGCCAGTCGCTGTTCACTGAAAAAAGAACCGATTGCTGTCGCTAGACCCCGCTTTTCACCTAACAAGCCGAGGGCACCGGAAGACACCACCGCCTTTCTCCGAGGCAGAGCAGAAATGCCTCGGAGAAACGCAGCGTCCTTTTCGGATTCGGGGGCGTGTTTTGCTGTTATCTCCTCCAGCCATTGGCTGGAGGAGATAATTAGACTTTCTGCAAAAAACACGCCCCCCGATCCGAAAAGGACGGGGCCTGATCGGAGAGACAAACCTCATCTCCAATGGCTGGCCAGCATTCAAGAGGCCAGCCAATGGAGAAGAGGCGAGAAGAGGGGCGGGTTCAAGCCCCTCTTCTCCAAAACATTAAATCTCTCGACTTCCGGTTCTGCCTTCGGCAGACCGGATGGTCCCGAGACCTAAAAACCTCAACAATAGTCACACATTCTCTTATCTGCTCATTACGAACTCTGTCACAGCCCGATCTAATAAACAGCTCAAAGGGTCAGGAAGGTCAGGAAAATGAATCAGCAAAAACAAACTCCTTTTCACCAGCTGAAAAGAATGAAATATCCTCGCAGCAGGACCGTACACAAATCCTGTGCCAACGAAAGGATTTGTCACCTTCGCCATACCCCTATTGTACCTGCACGAGTGGGTGGGGACACAGCCCACCTTTCTAATAGGAGATGCGTGATTGGGGTTGTGAGCCCAGGCCCAATCACGCAACTCCTAAGGAAAGAAGAAGAGAACGGTTTAAATTGCAGTGGCCATTTTCTGTTGGCCTTGCTAATGTCACTGTCAGGGCCAAGATTCATGTTTGGGTGGGCCAGGCTCATGTTTGGGTGGGCCTGGCCCACCCTCTAGAACCGGGCCTGACTAGGATAGGTAAAAGACAACACTCGGGCAGTCCAGGCCACCTCTAATGTACCACAGTCCAGGAATCTCACGGTGTCCAGGACGCTTCAGGACTTCGGAGCCCAGTAATGTTAGGCACCCAGGGCCACCCTGGTAGATAGGTAGACGGGCCGGCAGATAAGTAGATGGACGGGCAGGTGGATGGATGGATAGACAGACAGATATATAGATCAGAATCACGAGTTATAAAAATAAAAGTTATCAAAAGGCTTCAGCTCACTGAAGATATGTTAATCAATGCTTTGTTTATCATAAACGACGCAGTTTGCGTGTTGTTCATGTGTGTGCACCATAAACCCTAAACATCAAACCTCAACAAGCATTTACAATGCAATGGTCTCGGCATTGTTAAAGTTAGAGCTATTGGCATTGCTCATGACATTATTTTTGCTTATGTTTTTGTTTTTAGAACATTTAAAGAAACAGCATTGTTATTTACAATGTCAATAGCTTAATCACTCAAATGCGAGACCTATTTCATTTGCACCCACACAGAGCCACCCACCCACACACACACAGAGCCACCAACCCACACACACACAGAGCCACCCACAGAGCCACCCTCCCCCACACACACACAGAGCCACCCACAGAGCCACCCACCCACAGAGCCACCCACCCCCACACACACAGAGTCACCCACCCCCACACACACATCCACACACCCCCACACACACAGAGCCACACACACAGAGCCACCCACCCCCACACACACCCACCCACCCACACAGCCACCCACACACACACAGAGCCACCCACACAGCCACACACACACACACAGAGCCACCCACACAGCCACCCACACACAGAGCCACCCACACAGCCACCCACACACACACAGCCACCCACACACACAACCACACACACAACCAGCCACCCACACACACACACACACACCCACACACCCCCACACACACACACACACCCACACACACACCCATGGGTGCTGGCGTGCCCTACATGCATTGTCAATAACTGCTGCAAGACTCTGACAGGGGCAGTAGCATTGAAAGCTGCATTCTAGTGCCTGAGGGGCCCAGGATTGTGAGAGATCGGCAGCGGCCTGTATCATGGCTCTCCTAAAATGGCGGATTGGGATTAGCCCGAATCGGACAGTTTACCGCAAACCCTGCAGAGGGTTAATGTTAAAAATGTTGATTCATGTTTAAACTAATTGACGATCTGGTTTTCAGTGAACAATAGTCTTCCGCTTTTAAATTACTTATAACAAATTGCTTCACAATTGCTGATTGACAGTGTATACCGCGTGCATATTTATGTGTGTGCGCCCCATCCTTCTAAATTAAATTCTGCCTTTGCAGTTTAATTGAACCCTCATTTTATAATGTATTGGGTGTGCGGCTTTTGTGGAGAAGCAGAGATTCTCATATTGTTTTAATCTAAGTTTATACATGGTATTGGTATTGTGGTGCAGTTTATGGTACATTGGTCAGCAGATGGCATGGCGCCCATTACTGGCTGCTTGGCAGACAACTTTATGACACCAACATTAGAAACACAGAACACAACAGGGAGAACCCTTAAGACACCTACCGGTTTTGAAGATTTTGTATGCAATGTGGACGGTAAACTTGGCATTTGGAAAAAAAACGTTTTCCATATTTTAAAAGTTTTACCGTATTGTGTTCATGATAATATGCAAATGCTCGGGGCCCAGCTTCTAGGCGTAACATATGTTAAAAGAAAGACAAATCAGATAAACAACAAGGCTGTAAAAAATATGGAGAGCGTAGCACTTGTAACGAACAGAAATACTTTGATTCCGAGTGATGGCTTTTGAGTAGGGAGTGTAAAACATGACGTGTTCGGTTTATGAAAATAGAAGGGGAGAAAAGAGATTTTTCATTAGCAGGTACCTTCAGCTGTGAAGTCACACATGCTGTGCGCGTGTCGACTACAGTGAATTGCCAGCTAGCAGTCTTCAAGGAACACTACATCCGGGTTCCAGCTGCTCGAAAGACAAGTCATCAGGTCAAGGGCCAAGCGTCAGTTTTATGGGGAAAGAGGGAGGGCCCGTGGCAGTGAGCGGTGCAGAAATCAGTGGGAGGGCTTGTTTTCTGCCAGCGGGCCTGTCGACACGCTCAACCACGGCGTTTCCTTTCTGTCGTAGTCAAATCTGCCTTGCTCCTCTGGGCAGACCTTTGAAATACGAGTGATGTGCGTTGGCCTCAAACCATAAGGAGAAGTTAGCACGTCTCAGAAGTAGCTTTTTTATTAATGCGGCAAAAATAAATCTTTTTTTGCGTATAAGTTTTTACTTTGTAGTTACAGTGACCAGCCACTATCGATGTTGAGGCGTTACGCTTGTAATCCATATTAGCACGATTATTCTCGATTTCAAAAATTACTGTTTGCTTGGCACTGCACATATATGGTCAGTGTAAACCAGTACTGGGCAGAGAAGAGCGAAATAAACAATAGTGCTCGCGTTCGACGATAAACTTACCACACTGATGTGAAGGGCTGTGACGGTCCTCCCCGACCTGACGAGAATGGGGAACCGCACGAGGGTGGAAGGGCGACCCCCTCAGATGCAAAAGCAGGAGGTCGGTTCACAAGCGCTGCCACCATACCGGTACGTGTAACCGCCGGTCCTGGCGGGAAGGAAGCCCGGGGCTTATCAGAGCTTGGAAGAACCGGGAGTGCTGGGGTCGGCATTCTGTGGGGAGAGCCCAGGGGAAGACACGGCAGGGGAATCTCAAAAGTCGAAGTATCCTGGCCCTGACAACTCATGGGTGTTTAAAGGCCACACAAAGGAATAAGGTGTAACTCCTCCCCCAGACACAGAGCCATGAACACCGCCGCCTTTCTCCGAGGTCAAGCAGAAATGCCTCGGAGAATTGCAGCGGCGTTTTCGGATTCGAGGGCGTGTTTTTCTTTCTCTCCTCTTGCCATTGGCTGGAATGTTTACATTCCAGAGGAGAGAAAGAAAGTAAAAAACACACCCCCGAATCCGAAAAAGACGGGGCTTCTTTGGAGAGACAAAGCTCTTCTCCAATGGCTGACCAGCATTTAAGAGGCCAGCCAATGGAGAAGAGGGAAAAAGAGGGGTGGATTAAAGCCCCACTTCTAAAACATTAAATCTCGCGAGCGAGACTGCGCAAGCGCAGCCTTCGCTAGCCGAGACCTAAAAAGGGAAAGAGAGTAAAATGATCAAATATATCAGTGAGGAACAGATGGAGAGCAGCTCCAATGAAGGGCACTCAACTGCTCTATAGGAATGGATGTTGAACTGTGTTTTTCCTTAGTTTATACCTCTCACTGGCAGATTGGTTCCCCACCCCACCCACCTGAGACGGACCCAGGACCTGCTGACCTTCAGGAGACTTCTCAAGACCTGGCTGTTCAATCAGTAGCTGTGCCCCCCCCCACGCCTTAAGACCCTAACGGGAGAGTAGCGAGCTTTACAAATGTTTGATTGAAAATGTTTGATTGATTGGTGTAGCTTGAGACACACTGGCGCCTGCAAAAGAAACAAACCTTGCTGCTGGTAGAGGTGTCAATCGCCATATGTAATTGTAAATGTATTTATATAGCGCTTACAACCCCTGACAAAGCATTGAAGCGCTTTTTTTGACGAGTAGCACACTACTCCGAAAACCAAGAATAGTATATGTGTTGTAAGTTGCACTCTTCTCTTGCTTGGTAAAGTCTCTGCACCCCTCCTTCCTCTCACACTGCTCTAGATGGCACTGTCTGCAGTTGGTTATCGGCATTTCACTGAAATAAAAACTGATGCTATTTCCGAACACACACATGGAGGAGAGCAGCATGGACATGCTTGTTTAATGGACAAGTAGGCTGAAAACGTCACAGCAACGTTAATAAAATTGGACATTGTTGTTGCTGCATGTAAGAGATAATGATTTGCTCCAACCTTCCTTTTACGGTTATGCTTGGAACGGTTTAAAATGGCGGGTGCCTAAAAAGCACTTTTAACACTTACATTTTTTTTTTTTATTATTATTTATTTGCCTGATTACCTAAAACAATTGCAGAATTACAAGCGTGATAAAACGTAATCCAGGAGATTCGTAAAATCATGTTAATAAATCTAAAATAGCTCTGTAATTTTAGACATAAGTCGTAGTATCTATCCCCAAATTCATACAACCACATTATTATTATTTTTTTTTCAAAACTGGCGTTTTAAACAATGAATGCCATAATATCTATGTTAAAACTAAGGATTTCATCGTGGAGGTTAAAGTTAATTCAGACATTTGCAATTAAAAACTTTTCCAGCTTGTTCTAAAATAAGCGGTAATTGCAGGTTTGTGTCCGGGGAATCAGTGAGCTGCTTAAGATGTGTTGAAAATGTGTAGAGTTGTGTACATGACTCCATCGATTGTGCTCATGCTCTCACGTATTACAGCAAAAGCGCTGCCGGGTTGAGGCCCAAAGACACGTGGGCAGTGGCGGCTCCTCTGCTAAGGTGGAGGAGCGTTGCCCCACTGCTTTACAGCAGTGCAATGGAAAAAGTAAAATGATAATAACTGAAGTTATTATCATTTTATTTTTAGTATTCCAGTTGCCGCCAGGTTAGGGCAGGGCAGGGCCGGACTCCTTGTGTCACAGGGCGGAGGAGTGGCTGGTGCTGCACCTAAAGTGCCCATGACTGTTTGGCTGGCTGTTTTGGGCCGACCAAACAGTCATGATGCGCACGTTGCATGTTCTCCACGCAGGCTGCATTACAGCCTGGGTGGAGAACATGTCCAGGCTCCCACTCCCTCTCTGAGCACTGAACCACGGCGTTCAGACCAATCACCACGCTGCTATCAGCAGTGTCATGATTGGCTGGGTGAGTCTGGAAGCCTGGGTGCTTCCTGTTCCTGGTTCCTGTGAGGAGAGGCGGCGGCTGGCGACAGCGACCAGCAGGTAAGTTTTATTTTTTATTTATTTTCGAAGCCCCCACATTCCCTCATCCCCCCCCTCCACCGTCCCCTACTAACCGCCATTGGATGTGGGTTTATAAAATTGTGTTAAATATTCCATTCAGGACTAGTGTTGGTGGGCTGAGGGTTACATAAATTAACAGCACTGATTTGCAATGCCTTAAAGTGCAAGAAAAAGTTAGAAATATAATATTACAATTCCAGGCGATGTAACATCATTTTCCAATGCAGCATTAAAAACCTGTCTGTGTGATGTGAACAAAACTTTCTACCATGGTAAAATATACCGAATATTTTAATGACGATGTCAGGCATTGCAATAATTCGGGGTAAGAAATGGAAGCGTGAGTGCAAAACGCGCATGATGGACATGTTAAAAGGGCCTAAAACAAAACCTTTATTCAATGCACAGCAAAGATGCCATTGAGTAGTGCAGTAAGAGGAGAAGTAACAATGAAACTGGCATGAAGGTGTGTAAGTAAATGCTAAATAAAAAGCAACAATGCTTCCACTAAAATATTAAATGCCATTCGTGCAAGTTAAAAACAACAAAACAACACATGCTAAATAAACAAAAGCAACATAAAAGGAGGGCATGTTCTTGGCGTCTGGTGAGGCATTATATTAAAGTGAATGGATCACTTAACTCCATATCACCTATTTCAAAGCCCGTTATATGAAACAAACAGACATTAAACGCTAACATAACAGCCTCTGAAAATACTACCTCGTCTGATCCAAAGACAAAATGCTGGGAGCAGCACAAAGCATACCAGGGTGGGGGAAATTGGAGGGGGGGGTGAGTAAAAATAACACAAGGTGAGGGGTGGGTGATTAAAGTGACACAAGCAACAGTGGTGGGAGGAAAGAAGCAATAGGACACGAACAGCGGTGGAAGGGAAGAAGCAATAGGACATGAACAACAAACAAAAAGAGAAATAGTACCTCAAGCACAGCACGATCAGTGGAAGGACAGCAACCAAGCTGAAATAATCAGTACTTGGTCCATGCTCCAACCAAAAGAAGAGGAAGTGGATCCAGCATGTGCTGGCCAATTATGAAACTGGATCGAAGAGTGACAACAAGCAAAGGGGGGCTCCAAGTCCCTTGTGTACAATAAAACTCACTAACGAGAGAGCATGCAGCACATGCACTGACTCAGACGAGACCTAAAAATCTACATCTAGACACAGAGGTATATTTACAAATATTTCATGTAATGCAATACAGCAGGGCAACTTGCTTCGCTGTGTTGTGCTTGTGGCATTCTAGCGCAAAAGCAGGCATCCTTGCGTCATGCTGCAAGGATGTCTGTGTTATGAGCAGCATTGTTTTTGTGCAGCAAGGGACTCCCTCCTGCACAAAAATAATCCTTTGAGGCATTTTACTCTTTCTTTGTGTGCTGTAGAACGCAGCATGCATAAAAAGAGGAAATACCGAGGGGAAATAAAAATATTGGTAGGTTTTTCAGGGGGCACCCCTAAAGGACGCTCTCTGGGTGCATGTCCTAATAAATCTAGTACAGATTTATTAAGACAGGGCCTTTGATACCAAACACCCTAGGTTTCAGTAAAGTCATCATGTAGCTGGGGAACTCATAATGACCAGTGCCCAGTACATATACTTAAGATCACTTCCCTGTTTACTTGCACCATCTAGTAAATGAACTAGACAACACAGGGGCATACCTGCTCATGAAGATTTGCCCCATAATGTAATATAATTCACCTTGCCTTAGAGCTACAAGGTCTGCTGTAGGGGTGACTTGCATATATTACCTACAGTGACTTTGGCATGGCACACAGTGAGTGTGCCATGTGAGTTTTCACTCATGGGTTGCACCATGACACTCAGTCTGCAATGGCACCCCAAATGCAATTAGTAGAAGGGTCCCTTAGGGTGTCATAATACATGCTGCAGTCCTGAAGGACCCTCTATAGTGCCCAGGCGCAAGGTACCATGGGCACTTAGGGACTTACAGGGGTGCTAAAGTGTTTGCCAATTGTGTTACAAGCAGACCATTTTAACTTGTTTTTAGGAGAAGAGCACGGGCCTGGTTAGCAGGGACCCAGTGCACATCTAGTAGCGTCACTTGAAGCCGATCAACATTACATGAAACATCTAAATTTTTTGCAATATTTCTCCTGCCTTTTTTTATTTCAAATAAAAGCAACAAAAACAGCACTACCCAAGCATGCACACATTAATTTCCCCAAGGTTACCAAACAGCACTGTGCTGTTTCCAAGAGCACAAGCTGTGATGAAGTCGGTTTATCATCAGTGTAGTAAAGTGATTATAGCTAGGAGCCCTGTCACCATTTGTGTTACTGGGGTACATAGAATAGAGTCATTTAGTGATAGTACATCATCATTTTCATCTTTATTTCGGTCACTAGGACCATAAAAGAGTGCAACAGGTATACAATTGAAAATTAGGCAATCAAAAATATCACGCATAATTACATTAAAATCAATCATAAGACAATTGGTCTAGAATCGTCAAAAATATTCATTCAGCAATATTTAGCTTAATACATCGGTTACGGCTAAACCACATTGCTGTTAAAAATTTTGCGACTGCAAATACAATTGGGGCCGATAAATCTGTTTTTAAAATTCTAAATGCTGGGAAATGCTGCCTAAAGCCAAAATTTTTGAGGAGTGGGACAAGCCAGTAGTTCCTTGCTCTTTGATAAGCTGGGCAAAAAAATATAATATGCAAGTCAGTCTCTCGCGGATGAGCGCAAGCTGGGCATTGCACTGTAGGCTGGGGATATGTCCAGCGGTCTGTGTACGCCCTGAGGGGGAGAGTGCTATATCGCCATTGCATATATAACTTCCTTGTATTCAAAGGGCCGATATCATCAAAGGCAAGCTCTAGATGATATGAGTCTTTAAACCCCAGAAAATGTTCTGATAAGGACCCCTCCCGTGCACTCTCAATTAAGACGCGTAAGTTGTGCTCATAATAAACCTTGGAGATAGATTTGCGTGAGATCCTGCAGCATGCATTTCCTGGATCAGACCACAAATCCGGTCTACCTAGTGACTCGCATGTTTGTTTAATATATCTTAGCCATGGGATTTGTGCGGCTTTAGCAAGACGCAAAATCTCAAGAAGCTCAGCTCTATAATTAGAAAGTTCCGACACAAGTTGGTCGCACACTGCTCGTCACACCAGCAAGTTGCCCCAAAGGACTGTGGTGAATGTAGTGGCGACGGCGGGTACGCCTATGCCACGATGTGTAAAAAGAAAACAGTATGTGTTGCATTTAGCCATCCCTGGACACGTGTTTCGAGGTAGTTGCCTCTCGTCAGCAGGGAGCAGGACAGTGTAACGGGGTGCCGAGTGGACTGCCAAAATGTAATTAAAACAGGTCAAATACCTCTCATGGCGCGCAGGTGCAGAACCAGGGCTCGTCAGCCCGTTAGCTCACGGGAGCCGTAATAATTTGAACACAAGTTGGTCGCACACTGCTCCTCACACCAGCAAGTTGCCCCAAAGGACTGTGGTGAATGTAGTGGCGACGGCGGGTACGCCTATGCCACGATGTGTAAAAAGAAAACAGTATGTGTTGCATTTAGCCATCCCTGGACACGTGTTTCGAGGTAGTTGCCTCTCGTCAGCAGGGAGCAGGACAGTGTAACGGGGTGCCGAGTGGACTGCCAAAATGTAATTAAAACAGGTCAAATACCTCTCATGGCGCGCAGGTGCAGAACCAGGGCTCGTCAGCCCGTTAGCTCACAGGAGCCGTAATAATTTGAACACAAGTTGGTCGCACACTGCTCGTCACACCAGCAAGTTGCCCCAAAGGACTGTGGTGAATGTAGTGGCGACGGCGGGTACGCCTATGCCACGATGTGTAAAAAGAAAACAGTATGTGTTGCATTTAGCCATCCCTGGACACGTGTTTCGAGGTAGTTGCCTCTCGTCAGCAGGGAGCAGGACAGTGTAACGGGGTGCCGAGTGGACTGCCAAAATGTAATTAAAACAGGTCAAATACCTCTCATGGCGCGCAGGTGCAGAACCAGGACTCGTCAGCCCGTTAGCTCACGGGAGCCGTAATAATTTGAACACAAGTTGGTCGCACACTGCTCGTCACACCAGCAAGTTGCCCCAAAGGACTGTGGTGAATGTAGTGGCGACGGCGGGTACGCCTATGCCACGATGTGTAAAAAGAAAACAGTATGTGTTGCATTTAGCCATCCCTGGACACGTGTTTCGAGGTAGTTGCCTCTCGTCAGCAGGGAGCAGGACAGTGTAACGGGGTGCCGAGTGGACTGCCAAAATGTAATTAAAACAGGCCAAATACCTCTCATGGCGCGCAGGTGCAGAACCAGGGCTCGTCAGCCCGTTAGCTCACGGGAGCCGTAATAATTTGAACACAAGTTGGTCGCACACTGCTCGTCACACCAGCAAGTTGCCCCAAAGGACTGTGGTGAATGTAGTGGCGACGGCGGGTACGCCTATGCCACGATGTGTAAAAAGAAAACAGTATGTGTTGCATTTAGCCATCCCTGCGCGCAGGTGCAGAACATAGGCGTACTCGCCATGAGAGGTACTTCACCTGTTTTAATTACATTTTGGCAGTCCACGCGGCACCCCTTTACACTGACCTGCTCCCTGCTGACGAGAGGCAACTACCTCGAAACACGTGTCCAGGGATGGCTAATGCATACACATACTTTTCTACATACATCGTGGCATAGGCGTACTCGCCGTCGCCACTACATCTACCACAGTTCCTTGGGGCAACTTGCTGGTGTGACGAGCAGAGTGGGACCAACCTTTGAATCATTTATTACGGCTCCCTTGAGCCAACGGGCTGACGAGCCTTGGACCTGCACCTGCGCGCCATGAGAGGTACTTCACCTGTTTTAATTACATTTTGGCAGTCCACGCGGCACCCCTTTACACTGACCTGCTCCCTGCTGACGAGAGGCAACTACCTCGAAACACGTGTCCAGGGATGGCTAATGCATACACATACTTTTCTACATACATCGTGGCATAGGCGTCCTCGCCGTCGCCACTACATCTACCACAGTTCCTTGGGGCAACTTGCTGGTGTGACGAGCAGAGTGGGACCAACCTTTGAATCATTTATTACGGCTCCCTTGAGCCAACGGGCTGACAAGCCTTGGACCTGCACCTGCGCGCCATGAGAGGTACTTCACCTGTTTTAATTACATTTTGGCAGTCCACGCGGCACCCCTTTACACTGACCTGCTCCCTGCTGACGAGAGGCAACTACCTCGAAACACGTGTCCAGGGATGGCTAATGCATACACATACTTTTCTACATACATCGTGGCATAGGCGTACTCGCCGTCGCCACTACATCTACCACAGTTCCTTGGGGCAACTTGCTGGTGTGACGAGCAGAGTGGGACCAACCTTTGAATCATTTATTACGGCTCCCTTGAGCCAACGGGCTGACGAGCCTTGGACCTGCACCTGCGCGCCATGAGAGGTACTTCACCTGTTTTAATTACATTTTGGCAGTCCACGCGGCACCCCTTTACACTGACCTGCTCCCTGCTGACGAGAGGCAACTACCTCGAAACACGTGTCCAGGGATGGCTAATGCATACACATACTTTTCTACATACATCGTGGCATAGGCGTACTCGCCGTCGCCACTACATCTACCACAGTTCCTTGGGGCAACTTGCTGGTGTGACGAGCAGAGTGGGACCAACCTTTGAATCATTTATTACGGCTCCCTTGAGCCAACGGGCTGACGAGCCTTGGACCTGCACCTGCGCGCCATGAGAGGTACTTCACCTGTTTTAATTACATTTTGGCAGTCCACGCGGCACTCCTTTACACTGACCTGCTCCCTGCTGACGAGAGGCAACTACCTCGAAACACGTGTCCAGGGATGGCTAATGCATACACATACTTTTCTACATACATCGTGGCATAGGCGTACTCGCCGTCGCCACTACATCTACCACAGTTCCTTGGGGCAACTTGCTGGTGTGACGAGCAGAGTGGGACCAACCTTTGAATCAATTAGAAAGTTCCGGCGTGGTCCATATTTATAGAGCTGAGCTTCTTGAGATTTTGCGATAGTACATCATTTTGCTGTGATAACGGAGATGTTTTTACAGTAAAGAATATTTAAGTGCATATCAGGCAAGTTGTGAGCATTTTATTATTTAAGAACAATGCATGTTATACCTGCTTTAAAAGGGGAAAAGGTTAGCTAGACCCTGCTCAGATTTGAACTTTTGACGTTTTTCAGCAAGTATACTGAACCATTGTACCTAGTTTTTGTTAATCACAAAAGGAGGAAGCACACTGCCTGACATAAGCTCAGATCCATTGTGGTAAATGTGGTGTAAGATGACATTCAGTTTAGTTGAAAGTCTTAAATATTCACCATTGTCAGTTCAGTCAGTGCTGTGCATCTCTAGACACATGTTTCAGGATTGCTGTCCTTCTGCAGTAGAGCATAACAAGTGAAATTTCGGGGCGCTGGCTATGCTGCTCAGTCTTACTTTCAGGTTTGTACCACACCCAGAGCAAGGTGCACCCCAAAGATCGTCAGCCCAATAACTCAGCAAGGAGCCAATCACAAAAAGAGGAGGGGGCACACTGCCGGGCATACCAGCACACCATTTGCCCAGATGCAGTGTGGTAAATGCGGTACATGATACCATTCACTTAAGTTCAAAGTCTTTAGTATTCACCATTGTTGGTGCAGCCGGTGCTGTGTATCTTTTCTGGAAGAAAATTCTTCTAACTACTTCTGCTGTCACACCAGTAAGAAGAATCATCAACAATTCCTTAACTACAGGAATATTTCCAGAAATCATACATAAGCCCGTTACTAAAGAAAACAAACCTGGACCCGCTTAACCCCGACAACCACAGACAGGGCCGGACTGGCCATAGCGGGCACCGGGCAATCCCCCGGTGCGCCGCACGGGTGGGGGCCGGTTTTGGGCCCCTGGGGGCCGTTTTTGTTACAGGGCCGTTTTTGCAGCATAGCTGCAAAATCGGCCCTGTAACAAAATCGGCCGAAAACCGGCCCTGGCAAAGAGCTCGGCGGCACCCCCAACCCCCCTGCGGGGACGGGGGGGGGGCAGCCAAGCACTTTGCCAGGGCCGGTTTTAGTTCCCAGTCCGGCCCTGACCACAGACTAATTACAAATGGACCTTTCCTGGGCAAACTGATAGGAAGAGCAACATTCGCCCCAATGTCACAATTCATTGAAGATAATTCCATACTTTCAGACTTCCAAACAGGAATCCCTCCAGGAAGAGGCAGAGAATCAGCCCCCATTGCCATCTGGGATGACCATATGAACACAGTTGACCAGAAGGAGCTTGCTGCACTACTTCTCTTGGACCTCTCAGCTGCCTTTGACACAGTTAACCACGACACTCTAATACAAAGACTCTACGAAGCTGGCATAGAAGGGACTGCTCTCAACTGGATCACATCCTTCCTTCAAAACAGAACTAATGACATCCATACGCCCCCCCCACCGTTTCTCATCCAAACCATACTTGACAAAAGCAGGGGCCCCTCAAGGCTCTATCATCCTGCTCATGCTTTGCCACATCTACATGAAGTCATTACTGGCACGGATCAATCAATTTCACCTCATGTGCTATAACTATGCAGATGACACTCAAATTCCTCATAAACTGAAAAGCCCTGAAGACATTGGAAACTCACAAATTTTCAGTTGCCTCAGAGCCGTTGATCAGTGGATGACAAAGAGCCATCTCACATTGAATGCTTTCGAAACTGAAATACTCACATGTGGCAAATGAAAAAATGAAGACCCACTCTGCAACTGGCCTGGTGATCTGGCACAATCTTCTAAAGTTTCTAAGGAAGTAAGAAACCTTGGACTTACCATGGACTCCAAGTCATCAATGAATGCCCAAGTGGACAAATTAGCAAGATCAAGCTTTGTGGCCATAAAAACTCTGCAATGCTTTTTCCTCCACCTGGGATTTCAACACGCGGTCCAGGCTACTATCTCTCTTTCTGGCAAAACTCTACATCAATAGCCTCTACCACGGATCATTCGTAAAAACTCTGAAAATACTACAACGGATTCAGAACTCAGCTGCCAGACTACTTCTACATGTAAAGCTACAAGCCCACATCTCCCCTGCCTTGAAATCCCTGCATTGGTTACCGGTTGCCAGAAGCTGCTTTGCTTCACCCACAAAGCGATACATGGAACAGGACCACTCTTCACCAGGAATAAAATTACCAAATACATTCAGCAAAGGAACCTCTACTCAAGATGGCACTGCGCCTCAAAATCCCATCTTACAAGAAAAAAAATCATGGGTGGCACATCCATTCAAGAAGCCAAACTATGGATCTCTTTACCCCTCAAGATAGGATCCATGGATAACCACCTTATCTTCTGAAAACTACTCAAGAGTTGGCTCTTCCCCACATAACCACCATGCGCAAACAGAAATATACAGCATATCCCTGCGTATATAAGCAGTTATTTAGATTATATATGTTTACCTAGATATGTGTATTCCTTTGTATACATGTGTATACTAATCTGGATTATAAATGTATAGATTTTCAGTCTTACTGCTTAACAAATGTACATTTTACTTATGGTTACATTTTTCTGTATTTAACATGTACATAGGTCACTGCATAAATAAGTACATTTTTAGAATAACTATTCATCTACAATTGCTTCACTATTGGCGGCAAATATATGTGTGCACATATATATATAAACTTACCGGCTGGAGGAGTGCGTCTCTAATGCAGGGCATTTTTGGTTGAATAAATCACAAGCGGCAGGTCCAGCCGTGGGAGGTCGCACCGCCCTTGAAGACTGAGAAGGGATCGTCATACCTGAACTCATCGGGACGAGGACGGCGCAGCTGGTGCATCTAATGGGGAGCAAGCTTTCAGCTCTGGGGCCCACTGGAGGGCGATCACTGGTCCTTAAAACATTTTAAAAGGCACACAACCACTGGAGGTGAATACTGGGCATGAATTACAAACTACAAGTTCCAGCATGCACTGAAATTGACTTCACCGAGAATGGCACACCGGAGGCCAATTGATTAATTAATGTAGCACGCAGGGAACTGTGGGTATGCGCAAAGGAGATGTGCTGTTTTAAACCTGCCTCTGATGAAAGAGCATGAATGCTCTGAAACGCGTTAGGCCAAAGGACAATTAAAGCGGAGCTGTAATCCTGTTCCTTGCAAATAAAAGTTTGTAAACTTACCGGCTGGAGGAGTGCGTCTCTAATGCAGGGCATTTTTGGTTGAATAAATCACAAGCGGCAGGTCCAGCCGTGGGAGGTCGCACCGCCCTTGAAGACTGAGAAGGGATCGTCATACCTGAACTCATCGGGACGAGGACGGCGCAGCTGGTGCATCTAATGGGGAGCAAGCTTTCAGCTCTGGGGCCCACTGGAGGGCGATCACTGGTCCTTAAAACATTTTAAAAGGCACACAACCACTGGAGGTGAATACTGGGCATGAATTACAAACTACAAGTTCCAGCATGCACTGAAATTGACTTCACCGAGAATGGCACACCGGAGGCCAATTGATTAATTAATGTAGCACGCAGGGAACTGTGGGTATGCGCAAAGGAGATGTGCTGTTTTAAACCTGCCTCTGATGAAAGAGCATGAATGCTCTGAAACGCGTTAGGCCAAAGGACAATTAAAGCGGAGCTGTAATCCTGTTCCTTGCAAATAAAAGTTTGTAAACTTACCGGCTGGAGGAGTGCGTCTCTAATGCAGGGCATTTTTGGTTGAATAAATCACAAGCGGCAGGTCCAGCCGTGGGAGGTCGCACCGCCCTTGAAGACTGAGAAGGGATCGTCATACCTGAACTCATCGGGACGAGGACGGCGCAGCTGGTGCATCTAATGGGGAGCAAGCTTTCAGCTCTGGGGCCCACTGGAGGGCGATCACTGGTCCTTAAAACATTTTAAAAGGCACACAACCACTGGAGGTGAATACTGGGCATGAATTACAAACTACAAGTTCCAGCATGCACTGAAATTGACTTCACCGAGAATGGCACACCGGAGGCCAATTGATTAATTAATGTAGCACGCAGGGAACTGTGGGTATGCGCAAAGGAGATGTGCTGTTTTAAACCTGCCTCTGATGAAAGAGCATGAATGCTCTGAAACGCGTTAGGCCAAAGGACAATTAAAGCGGAGCTGTAATCCTGTTCCTTGCAAATAAAAGTTTGTAAACTTACCGGCTGGAGGAGTGCGTCTCTAATGCAGGGCATTTTTGGTTGAATAAATCACAAGCGGCAGGTCCAGCCGTGGGAGGTCGCACCGCCCTTGAAGACTGAGAAGGGATCGTCATACCTGAACTCATCGGGACGAGGACGGCGCAGCTGGTGCATCTAATGGGGAGCAAGCTTTCAGCTCTGGGGCCCACTGGAGGGCGATCACTGGTCCTTAAAACATTTTAAAAGGCACACAACCACTGGAGGTGAATACTGGGCATGAATTACAAACTACAAGTTCCAGCATGCACTGAAATTGACTTCACCGAGAATGGCACACCGGAGGCCAATTGATTAATTAATGTAGCACGCAGGGAACTGTGGGTATGCGCAAAGGAGATGTGCTGTTTTAAACCTGCCTCTGATGAAAGAGCATGAATGCTCTGAAACGCGTTAGGCCAAAGGACAATTAAAGCGGAGCTGTAATCCTGTTCCTTGCAAATAAAAGTTTGTAAACTTACCGGCTGGAGGAGTGCGTCTCTAATGCAGGGCATTTTTGGTTGAATAAATCACAAGCGGCAGGTCCAGCCGTGGGAGGTCGCACCGCCCTTGAAGACTGAGAAGGGATCGTCATACCTGAACTCATCGGGACGAGGACGGCGCAGCTGGTGCATCTAACGGGGAGCAAGCTTTCAGCTCTGGGGCCCATTGGAGGGCGATCACTGGTCCTTAAAACATTTTAAAAGGCACACAACCACTGGAGGTGAATACTGGGCATGAATTACAAACTACAAGTTCCAGCATGCACTGAAATTGACTTCACCGAGAATGGCACACCGGAGGCCAATTGATTAATTAATGTAGCACGCAGGGAACTGTGGGTATGCGCAAAGGAGATGTGCTGTTTTAAACCTGCCTCTGATGAAAGAGCATGAATGCTCTGAAACGCGTTAGGCCAAAGGACAATTAAAGCGGAGCTGTAATCCTGTTCCTTGCAAATAAAAGTTTGTAAACTTACCGGCTGGAGGAGTGCGTCTCTAATGCAGGGCATTTTTGGTTGAATAAATCACAAGCGGCAGGTCCAGCCGTGGGAGGTCGCACCGCCCTTGAAGACTGAGAAGGGATCGTCATACCTGAACTCATCGGGACGAGGACGGCGCAGCTGGTGCATCTAATGGGGAGCAAGCTTTCAGCTCTGGGGCCCACTGGAGGGCGATCACTGGTCCTTAAAACATTTTAAAAGGCACACAACCACTGGAGGTGAATACTGGGCATGAATTACAAACTAAAAGTTCCAGCATGCACTGAAATTGACTTCACCGAGAATGGCACACCGGAGGCCAATTGATTAATTAATGTAGCACGCAGGGAACTGTGGGTATGCGCAAAGGAGATGTGCTGTTTTAAACCTGCCTCTGATGAAAGAGCATGAATGCTCTGAAACGCGTTAGGCCAAAGGACAATTAAAGCGGAGCTGTAATCCTGTTCCTTGCAAATAAAAGTTTGTAAACTTACCGGCTGGAGGAGTGCGTCTCTAATGCAGGGCATTTTTGGTTGAATAAATCACAAGCGGCAGGTCCAGCCGTGGGAGGTCGCACCGCCCTTGAAGACTGAGAAGGGATCGTCATACCTGAACTCATCGGGACGAGGACGGCGCAGCTGGTGCATCTAATGGGGAGCAAGCTTTCAGCTCTGGGGCCCACTGGAGGGCGATCACTGGTCCTTAAAACATTTTAAAAGGCACACAACCACTGGAGGTGAATACTGGGCATGAATTACAAACTACAAGTTCCAGCATGCACTGAAATTGACTTCACCGAGAATGGCACACCGGAGGCCAATTGATTAATTAATGTAGCACGCAGGGAACTGTGGGTATGCGCAAAGGAGATGTGCTGTTTTAAACCTGCCTCTGATGAAAGAGCATGAATGTCCTGAAACGCGTTAGGCCAAAGGACAATTAAAGCGGAGCTGTAATCCTGTTCCTTGCAAATAAAAGTTTGTAAACTTACCGGCTGGAGGAGTGCGTCTCTAATGCAGGGCATTTTTGGTTGAATAAATCACAAGCGGCAGGTCCAGCCGTGGGAGGTCGCACCGCCCTTGAAGACTGAGAAGGGATCGTCATACCTGAACTCATCGGGACGAGGACGGCGCAGCTGGTGCATCTAATGGGGAGCAAGCTTTCAGCTCTGGGGCCCACTGGAGGGCGATCACTGGTCCTTAAAACATTTTAAAAGGCACACAACCACTGGAGGTGAATACTGGGCATGAATTACAAACTACAAGTTCCAGCATGCACTGAAATTGACTTCACCGAGAATGGCACACCGGAGGCCAATTGATTAATTAATGTAGCACGCAGGGAACTGTGGGTATGCGCAAAGGAGATGTGCTGTTTTAAACCTGCCTCTGATGAAAGAGCATGAATGCTCTGAAACGCGTTAGGCCAAAGGACAATTAAAGCGGAGCTGTAATCCTGTTCCTTGCAAATAAAAGTTTGTAAACTTACCGGCTGGAGGAGTGCGTCTCTAATGCAGGGCATTTTTGGTTGAATAAATCACAAGCGGCAGGTCCAGCCGTGGGAGGTCGCACCGCCCTTGAAGACTGAGAAGGGATCGTCATACCTGAACTCATCGGGACGAGGACGGCGCAGCTGGTGCATCTAATGGGGAGCAAGCTTTCAGCTCTGGGGCCCACTGGAGGGCGATCACTGGTCCTTAAAACATTTTAAAAGGCACACAACCACTGGAGGTGAATACTGGGCATGAATTACAAACTACAAGTTCCAGCATGCACTGAAATTGACTTCACCGAGAATGGCACACCGGAGGCCAATTGATTAATTAATGTAGCACGCAGGGAACTGTGGGTATGCGCAAAGGAGATGTGCTGTTTTAAACCTGCCTCTGATGAAAGAGCATGAATGCTCTGAAACGCGTTAGGCCAAAGGACAATTAAAGCGGAGCTGTAATCCTGTTCCTTGCAAATAAAAGTTTGTAAACTTACCGGCTGGAGGAGTGCGTCTCTAATGCAGGGCATTTTTGGTTGAATAAATCACAAGCGGCAGGTCCAGCCGTGGGAGGTCGCACCGCCCTTGAAGACTGAGAAGGGATCGTCATACCTGAACTCATCGGGACGAGGACGGCGCAGCTGGTGCATCTAATGGGGAGCAAGCTTTCAGCTCTGGGGCCCACTGGAGGGCGATCACTGGTCCTTAAAACATTTTAAAAGGCACACAACCACTGGAGGTGAATACTGGGCATGAATTACAAACTACAAGTTCCAGCATGCACTGAAATTGACTTCACCGAGAATGGCACACCGGAGGCCAATTGATTAATTAATGTAGCACGCAGGGAACTGTGGGTATGCGCAAAGGAGATGTGCTGTTTTAAACCTGCCTCTGATGAAAGAGCATGAATGCTCTGAAACGCGTTAGGCCAAAGGACAATTAAAGCGGAGCTGTAATCCTGTTCCTTGCAAATAAAAGTTTGTAAACTTACCGGCTGGAGGAGTGCGTCTCTAATGCAGGGCATTTTTGGTTGAATATATATATATATATATATATATATATATATATATATATATATATATATATATATATATGTGTGTGTGTGTTTGTGTGTAAATAAGACAAATAAATTAGCTTAAAGTACTGTAACACTTAAAAGTGTGTTTATTTAATACAACTTAAACCTAGATATGTTACCTTACTTATACACACATACCTTCCATGTACTTATGTATCTTTATATTTACTACTTTACTCCTAAATTAGCATCTCCAATGCACTACGCTATTTCTCACCCTATACCTCTCTTAATATATCTTCTACCTCCACTCTGACTACTATGATCCCCCAAAATAGCCTTTGCTAGACTCTTCCTTACTCTTCCCTTACTTTGATCCACAAAAATAACCCCTTTCTAGACTCTTCCCTCCTCTACCCCTCCCTTGTATCATCTCAAACCTCTTTTACTATTTAGAACTCTCAAACAAGCCTTTCTAAACCCTTCCCTCTGACTCTTCCCCCCCCCCACCTCCCCTTTACTCATGCCAAACCTGCCCCTGCTGCTATGATCTGCAAATAAACACCTTCTAGACCCTACGCTCTTCTAACCCTCCACTATCATTTTCAATCCAACAGACCCACATGTCCACTGCTCAAATTTATTTCATATTTCCCTGTGCTAATTCACTACTAATCCTGTTTGGGTTCAAGAGTAGAAATGTGCTGTGATGCTTCATCAGGGGTACCAAGTGCTACATAAAAGCAAACACCTCCCTCTTCTCTCTCTCCACTATTCTCTTCAACTCAAATAACAGACTCACATGTCTACCAGTCAAATACATTTTATATTTTCCTATACTAACTCACCACTAATCCTGTTTGGGTTCCGGAGTAGTGTTTTACTCGCCGAAAAGCACTTAGATGCCTTGTCGTGGTAGTAAGCGCTATATAAATGAAATTACAGTAAGGGTCGTCTGGACTTTCTGCACAGTGTAGATCATTTTGGTACACTATATAGAACGCTACCTTCCTACAGCGAGGCAAATAAACAAATCCATTCTCACTGAAACAGAGATTTAAAAGAATAGAAAAGTTTGAGCGTTTTTCAAATGTGAGATTAATTTGGATTTGCTTTAGTTATCCTGGTGGTCTGTGCAAAAGTTTGGATCTAGAAGGCGAATGGCACTCCCTAAGCCTTGTATACATAATTTACTTAATTTGAGGAACGTGCAATAAATGCGAGCCTTTGAGCGTAAGAGTCTAGATGTATTACGCTGCAACGAACCCGCACCAAAACACAGTAGACTAGAACCATCATGTGCTTTGCGGCTCAAACATACGCTATTAAAGAGCATGCATTGGTAGATAGGGACTCAGTGAAGTTCTAACTTATTTCAGAAAATTGGTTGAATTTTCCAAAGTGTATCAACACCCAGAAAGCAGAATTCTGGACCCCTATAATTTAAGGAGGGGATTGTGAGAAAGGCAGAGATACAAGCTTAGAATAGTTCAGGCGCGGCTGTTGCATGAGGCTACTGCATAAAACGCCACCTTTCAATTCCTACATATTCACCAACCAGATTCTGTGGTCAGGCTTCAAGCCAACCATCTACACACCATCATGATGTGCCAAGTTGTACTACGGTGTACTCTTTTACCTACTTTTACTCACCTTTGTGAATCATCCCGAAGCACCCAATTCCCATTTTGTAAACGTGTAGAGATGGCTCAGTCCATTCTATTTTGACTCGATGTTTATGAATAATTTCAACATTTTCCCATTTTATTCAGATTTTAGGTCCCAGGTAAGCAAAATCTTCACCCAACGCAGCAGTGATCTGGAAGGGAAAGAGCATAAGAGCGCCATATCTATATAGATATGGCTTTGTTTTCCTCTCACCCTTCACTGGCGATCTTTAGGCTGCCATAGTGCAAGGGTGTGTGCCTTCTGTAAGGAATAGTTTTTGTTCTTGAAGGGGACTATTCCAGGGCAAAAACTATCTTTTAACTCTTTTCTTGTTAGTGTAACCTAACCCAAGAAGGGTAAGGAAGAAGAAAATAGAGGAAGAGAAGACTTTAAAATATAAATTAGGGGTCTTTGTGGCTCTATTGGAGAGGTAGCATACCTTACTTGGTAAGTGTGAGAAGCTGTCTTGGTATATGGTGTATACTTATGTAAGTTGGCACCTTGCTCCAATCCAGACAACAGTTATGGTGATTTTAGTGGTCTTAGACAACCTTAGAAAGCTCTCTAAGTGGTAACTGTGGAGAGCAGCCTCCAGGCTTAGTCCAGAAGAAGTGTAAAGCAGTTTGTTTTACCAGAACATAATCTTATTGATACAGATTAAGTGAAAAAGAACCACACAGTGTATTTGTAAAAATATGTATCTATGATATAAACAATGCACACAATACTTTTCAATAGAAACGGGTAAGTAGCTTGTAATACACAGTGGTCACCAGGGGGGAGACTAAACCATATATTAAAATAGTGGTACGCAAATCACGACTTGAGTCAAGACTATACCTAGCAGACATCGAAGTGCTGGGGACCCAAGGAGCCACCCAAGGTAAGTAACTAGGAGCCCCACAGAGGCCGTGTGCAATGTGGGAACACGACCGCGAGTTCAATCCAAGTCAATGGATAAGTCGCGGTTGCAATTTTAAAGAAGAAGGACCCTTCCGAGTGGACCCTGAAGAAACCCAGTGAAAGACAGAAGTTTAGAGAGCCACACCACCCGTGGAGCCGGGTGCATAGGTGTGAAGTGACATCGGAAATCGCAGTCGAACCCAATGGAGGATTTCAGGAAGATGCCGCTGCTGGAGAATGTGAAAGTGTTCGGTGGAACCCAAAGGTGGATTCAAGTCAAGAAGCACCTGAAAGCAGCGGTGACAGAGTCTATGCCACTTGGAAGTGACCAGGCGACCTAGAAGACGAATGCCCACCGAAGTCGTGTGTTGCAGGAGAGTTGACGGTGACCTTGGCGCTGCAGCTGTGAGGACCAGGCGGTGCTGTGGAAGACCAGGAGCATTTCACGAGCTGTCCCACATTGGATGTCGACAGTTGAGGGGTCGGTGTCAGTCGGGAGCACCAACAAGCCTTGGCAACTGCAAACAACGTGGAAAGCAAAGAAGGTGAAGTCGGGACCAGCAAGGTCCAGGTGACTCACCACAAGCAGAGGAGTTAGGGCAGGTCCCAAGCCATCAGAGGAGCCCAAGGAATTCAATGATGACCCTCAAGAGGACCCACAGGCCGTAGGCACTGGAGTCGCGAGAGGACGTAGAGCAGCTCACCAAAGAAGCAGGCCCACGATGCAAGTGATGTGGTGAGGACGAAGATCTTGGTCACTGGAGATGCTTGAGGTTGAGGCTACTTGGAGTCCAAAGATTTTAGTGGAAGGAAGCCAACACGCCTTTGAAACTGCAAGTCGATGCGGTGCACAGTGGTTCAGTTCCTGCAGGGAGCCCAGGATCAGCAGACCGGTCAGCTTAGTTGCCGTGCCTGCAGATGCAGGGAAGATACTCCTTCACTTCAAGGGAGATTCCTTCAGGTGTCTTGGATGCCCACAGGCCCTGGAAGGTTCCTGTATGGTGCACAGGAATGGATGTTGCAGCCGACGAGTAGGGCGAGGAGATCAGGAGCAGCAGGAGTCTTCCCGGTTGCAGCCTTGATGCCCTGAGTGAAGTCCAGCGAAGTCCAGAGTGCCCAGGTGGTTGATGAAGTGGTGTCTGCAATTAATCTTGTCCCATGACGAATCTAGGGACCCACCCTCAGGTAAGCCCTTAAGTACTCTAAGGAAAGGGTTGGGATGAAGCAGGGTTCCTCACAGGGGAGGGGTCGGACAGTGGGGAGGATACTCCCATATCCTTTGTCCAGTTGTGCACCAGAGCGGAAGTCAATGGAATATATGTATTTACTACGCATGTGATACATCACATGCCATTACAACGCGGTTGTTACAACAACCGCAAGGTTACATCACGAACCATTACATCGCCGTTACAATGACTTGCTGTCGGGGGCGCGCTGGACTTAGGAATAGTATAATTTACTATTCCTACTCCAGTTTCTGTAACAGCAGGGAAGGTGTTGGATTGTAAATCCAACACCTTCTGCCCCCTACAGCAAGTCGTTGTAATGGCTTGCAATGTAATGTTTCGCGATGTAACAACACCGTCGTTGTAACGACCGTGTTGTAATGGCATGCGTTGTATCACATGCGATGTAAACACTGTTTCCCGAGCCAATGGCTCCCTGATCTGGTTTGAACTGGACTATACAAGGAGGGCACCAAATGTGCCATTCAAGCATACTAAACGGCGCTAGCAAGCTCTCCCGCCCGGAATCAATACACTAAACCCTGTCTGGTAGGTGGTCACACCTCCCTGTGACAGGATACATATTGTTCTGTCTTCCCCTGCTTGAGCATCGCTCAACTGCAGGAGGGCAGACTCGTGTGTCTTGTCGGCAGCAGCCATATTGTGCTGTCTGGGTCTAGAAGACTGATACCGGGAGCACTGAGGGCCTCCTGGAGGAGCTTTATATTGCATGGAATCATACCTCCCACACCGTTTACGGTTGCATGGAATCATACCTCCCACACCGTTTACAATGTGGAGGTATGATTCCAACATGTGTGATACCAAACACGATAGGATCCATAACAGCCAATTTCGAGATGGTCATCATGTAATAACGCAGTGCCTCTCTATATGGTATATGGCTGTCTCACAACCCGGGAGAATGGATTCTGTTGGGGTGTCCTGCTCATGCAGGGGGCACTCTCACACCCTCACACTGAAAGCATATGGCTGGGTCCAAACTGGAGTAGCATAGTGACCAAAAGAATTATGGATTTAATCCAGATCTCTTGACTGAGGCTGAATGTTTGATTTGTTCTGCATTCCGTTTATCATTTGTGTGTCTTTTACTGAGAAATATATGGCAGGTCTAAAGTATTCATTCAACAATTTTCTATGTTCTATGGTTGTAGCCCTGCTTCACTTCGTTTGCTTAAAAATACCAAATTACTTGCACAAAGAGGGCTTTTATGAATATGTCTCCCATTACATAGGCATAACACCTTTGTTTTACTCGCAATGAAGTGTTACTTTAAGTGTCACACATATGGGGTGGCAATGTCACACATGAACACACAAAAAACTTGGAAATGTCACATATAAACTGAAAATTTGGCAGCTATGTGCCCTTGGCTTTCTCTGTGCCCTACGTGCCCAGTCTCCTGGCAGAACTCACACATTGTCTATGTGCTAGTTCCTCAAAGCCCTTTTACCAGAGAACAAGGTGCTCGTATGGCTTCCCATTGACAAGGTCTCTCAGCAGCGCAGTACTTCATGGCTTGTTTTGGCACAGCTCTCCACTCTACATGAGAGGCAGTTGATGCTGCCTTTACAAGGCCTCTCAGTGGCGCAATACCTCACAGCTTGCATTGGCACAGCCCCTCAATCTTTATGATAGGTGATTGGCAGTAAAGGTGGAAGAGCCACTGCAGGGTCAAGACATATACTCTGTGGCTCTGGCTCAGCTCGAGGTCCTCTTGAGCCCTCGAGCCCAAATGAGCAGAGTTTGCATCCGGCTTCTGGCTGCCACCCAAAGCATTAATCTGTTATGTAAAATGGGGGAAAGTGATGTCAATCTAGTGTCTGAATTGCATAAAGTGAAACCAGAAAATATAGGATTAATCCCAGCTTACACACTTGACCAAATGGTGTGGTCCCAGGCAAATATTTTATTTCACTATGCCTCCTTTTTCTTTATTATTGCATATTAGAGCATCTTGCAATATTGAGTCATGGAATGCAAACTATACGCAATGCTGCTCAGTATAGTGTGGTGCTTCAGCTTTTCGATATCTGCGCAACATCTCAGGCATCTAGCGCAGATTGAGAACGAGGATTCAACCTCATGAACACTATCGACAGTAACTTGAGAAATATACTAGCGGTGAAGCATTTCGATATGCTGATGGGGACAAAGACCTACCTCCTGAATGGGAAAGTTAGCCATGATAGAGTTTATCAGCACTTGAAAAATGGCAGGATCTGAAGTGAGAAGCAAACAAGTCACCCATCTAGTGATGGCACTTGACTTGTCTGAGCGGTCCCCTCCCACAGTCCATGTTTGCCTGGATGTGAAACATTTCACAAACTATCGCTCAGAGGGGATATCCTGACACTACTCGGTAGCTTGCACACCAAATTGTAAATATCTTATGAAATTGTGCAATTTGTGTGTATGCGATCTTGTATAGGGTCCCATCATTTCCTCAACCTATGAACAGTGCTCCAATTGAGAATCTTTATTAATATCTTAGAATGGTAAAACCGTTGGAGCCCTGTCCTTTTCTAAACCAGGAGTGTACTTGCCTGTGTAACCAATTCATGTCATGTTGTGTATTTCTAAATGGCAAACCTGTCTTAAGGCCCCTTCAAGGGGTGCTGTATGTGTGGAGGTGGTTTTTGCACTGATATTTGTCGTTGCACTCGCATGCATGGTCCGGTTCTTGGTGCACATAGCCTTGGCTGCAGAGACCATACACTGCCACACACACAGAGGAAATAAATAGAGTAAACATTGCTTGGCCATATGCTCCATTTGAGCCTTTGGGGTCGGCTACCTTCTGGTTTCCTTCTGCCACTGATTTCTTCCTGATGGCTGTGTCTGCAGGGCGACGGGTGGGGGGCTTGGGGTCTTACTGCTCCCCCCTCCGCTCCTTAAGTTGGTTTTCGGCCACAGTGGATTCCTCTTTTCCTTTGGTTTCTGAGGGTATCTTGACGGCCTTTGGTTCTGTTCCCGTGTCTGGCGCTGTGGGGCGTTTCTGTTTCTGGGTGCCCCTCTGGCACTTTCTGTTTATTTTCTACGCCATGCTTTGTTTTCCAGGTCTGTAGCTGTTGTTGGTCTCCTGGTCTGGTGGAGAGGGGTTCTTACCATCTCTCTCGCCTTGGTCCTCTTGGTTCGGGTTGGCCTTTTCCCTTTCTTTTTCTGTCACTGGCCTACCTGTTCTAGCGTGTTTTCTTGGGTGGTCTGCCAGGAATGTTTCTGCCCTCTGGGCTGCTTTATCGGGTGCTTCCTTCCAGGTATTTGGCTTGCTACCAATTGGGCTTTGCTTCGCCCTTTCATGGCCCATGGCTGTTTGCCCTTGTGGGTGATAGGTTCCTGCTTTAAACCAAAATAAAATGCATGTGAGAGTGGGGCCATGGAGAGATGAGTGACACTAGTCAAGCGTGGTAGTGAGGGAATCAGTAAAGAAGATCAGGGGGCAGGACCAAAAATGATTGTTGCACCGAGCGTCACCAGTGCTAAAGTGGGCCCTGGTGTGTTGTTTTGGGTCACGCATGCGCAAGATGGCCTCTGTTAACCGCCCATGAGTGTCCTTTCATTTTGGACACCCTTGGATGTGGCGCGCATCGAGGGCATATATAAATTGCCAGGTAAGCGTGTTGCTGCTATGTCTTTGTGGTACAGTTAAGTTCCAATTTATTGTATTAAGATGGGCAAATATTCCAGTATACGGTGACGTGATTTTCCTTCATCTGCCTCTTCTTGCTCTCCGGATACATCTCCCTCTCCGAAGCGCTCCAGGTATGGGAGGGTGGAGGAAGAGCAGGGAATTCTGAGAATTGTTTTACAGACTCTTTCTGCTCTTAAGGGGGAGGATGTCCCTGTAGGAGAGTAGGATCTGCCTCTTATGGTTACCCCCACTTTTTGCTGATGTATCACTGTTTTCGACTCAGACTGACCGGGATTCTGCTATCCAGGACCCAGTCTATCTGCTTTCTCCTGTAAAACGATTGCATGTACTTTAGGTACACTCCAGATTGGATTCTGGGGTACACTTATAAGTCCCTAGTATATGGTACACAGTGTACCCAGGGCATAGGTACCCCAGAGGCCTCTCAGGAGCTCAAGCATGTATTGTGCCACCACTGAGAGACCATTCAAAATGACACCACAGGTCTGCTACTGCAGCCTATGTAAGGTGGTGCATGCCCCCCTTACTTAGATATAGGTTCCCTATATCTATTCTAAATCACTACACATTTAAACCTATCAGTCACCCCTATGGCAGGCCTTAACAATCCTTTAAGGCAGGGTGCTGTGTTTTGCGTAAAAGGGTGCCCCTGCATGAGTAGGGCCCCTCTGCAGCCTTCGGAATCTATTCTCCGGGGTTGTCTGTGATGCAACCAGACCATATATACTTAAGTGCATCATAACCTTGCGGAAAATACTAACTTTAAAACGGCTGCTTAGAAACATGTCGTGTTTGGTGTCAAACACCTTGGAATCATACCTCCCCACCAGTACCTGGCGGGGTAGGTATGATTCCACCCTTCTAGAGGGACCTATGCGAAACACCGGTACACCCGGTACCAGCTTTCTCGAACTGGGGATCACAGAATGGATGCTGCCAGCCACATACACGAGTCTGGCCTCCTGCTGCCGAGCCAAGCTCGAGCAGACGAAGGCCTGACAATAGGTTTCCTGTCACAGGGAGGTGTGACCACCTCCCAGACAGGCTTTAGTGTATTGGGGCTGGGTGGGTGCCCTCAGAGAGTGTGAGAAAGTCTGCACTGGGGGCACATTTGGTGTCCCCATGCATCGTCCAGCTCAAAACGGTTGCAAGAGCCATTTGCTCCTGCTCTGGCGCAAAACTGGACAAAGGACATGGGTGTAGCCACCCCTCTGTCCTACCCCTCCCCTAGTAGGGTCCCCAGGTATAGTCCAACCCCTTCCCTGGGTATAATGTGGCAAACCTGACTACAGGACTTTGGATTTTACCTGGATTAAACTCTGCAAGCAGAAACTAAGTACTTGGACGGTCTTCACTTCGCTGGACGACAGAAGAATCTCCCTTGGAGTAAAGGAATTACTCCCCTGCAGTAGCAGGCACCTAAACGCATCTGACCAGTTTGCATCTCACGAGCTCCTGAGGACTCGGGAGATTTCTTCAATGCAGGAGGTGGGTTCCCGAGCATCTCTGAGGACGATCTGCTCTCTCAGCAATCCTGTGACCAGTATCCCTCTTGGGGACTGTGCAACACGAACCCCTGTGCACCGTGTAGTTTTGCAGCAGCATATGCTTTTTGGCAATCCCTGAGGCTGTGCTTCGGACTACGTGTAGTCCCAACTCCGAGCAGCATTTTCACCGAAGATCTCTGGCCTCCACTCCACGAGTGCTTTGTGGGCTGGTGCTTTGTAATTCCGCTCGAGGTCCCATCGCGATCCCTGGTCTGTGGGTCCTGGCGAGGGTCACTTTGATTTTCCTTGGGCTTCCCTGGTTGCTCCAGACGTGCCCTGACTCCCCATAGCTTGGAGAGTCTCCTGGACCTTGCTGGTCCACACTGTAACCTGTTTCCTCTGCCCAAGTGGGTTGCCTTTGCCAAGGCTTGTTGGTGTTTAATCCAGACACTGACCCCACAGCACTCGACATCCTTCTTAGGACAGTTCCCCTCCGGACTTTGGTCATCGTCGACATCTCCTGGTCCTCGTGGCTGCAGAGTCAAGCATCCTATCTTCACACCCGAAGCACCCGACATCGGTGGGCATTCGTCTATCGAGCACTTGGTCACCCTGAAGTGACCCAGACTCTGTACCTTCTACTTTCAAGTTCTTCTCACCTCGGATCCAGGCTTGGATTCCACTGGACATTTTTAATCTTCCCGGCAGCAGTACTTCTTCGCATCACTCCATTGAAAACGACGAGGGTTTCCGACACCATTTGACCTCTATGCAACCGGCATCTCTGGGATAGGTAACACGGGTACCTCGGTACTCACAAGGGTGCTGGCCTTAGAACCTTCTATGTTCCAAAGGGTTTGCTTGAAGTCCTCTGCGAAGTGTCCTTAAACTGTAATTTTCTAACCGCAACTTTCCCATAGAGTTGTACGGAGCTCGCGTCTGTGTTCCACACTGCACCCGTCCTCTGTGGGCTCCCTGTGTCACTCCTTTGGGTGGTTCCTTGGGGTCCCAGCGATTCTACGTGCTCTAGGCCCTGCGTCTATTGAAGTCATTATTGTTATACCATGTTTTTAGTATATGGTTCGGTCTCTCCCTGGAGCCCGTTCTGTATGGTGCTATTTACTGTTGTTCTATTGATTAAGCATTGTGTGCTTTGTGCTCTAATCTCGTATAGAGGTTAGTAGAGAGTGTTTATGTTGGACAGGCCACATGAAGGGCTTGCTCCCTCCCCGCATGACAGGGCCCGAGCCCCGGCCCTCCAGGTGTTACCCACAGAAACAACCCGCACCCCGTCCCCAGACGGGATTCCTGCCCCCGGACCTCTCTGTATCATGGGGCCGAACCACTACCGGCTCCCTCGCCCGGCCCGGCCGCCATCTTGGACACTGCACCACGAGGCCGCGTGGCCTCAGCTCGACCCTAACCCTGGGCCTGGCCAGGCCCCGACATCCCGGCACCACCATCCACCCAGGAGGTGAACGGACCACTTGGCAGGTCGATGGGAGAAAGAAGTGTCGATGGCTCTCCCCCGCCAGGTGCCGATCGCCCCCCAGCTCCCCCGGGCGCTGGCTCCACCCCCCTGCTGGGTGTCTGGACTCCCTCATCCCGGACCTCCCGACCTCCAAGTGCGAGGGTCCGGACATCAAAGGGCGCCAGACCTATAACTGGAGCAGCTCCAGAGCAGGAAGGCAGTTGTATCCTGGAGTTGAGAGACACCGTGAAGAACTCATCCTTGACGGACTACTGGCGCTGCCGTAGTCCTGCCTTGTGAACTATCATCCTGCCTGCTGGCGCTGCCGCAACCTTCTGCATCCTTCATCCTCGTCGGGACCTGCTGGCGCTGCCGCGGACCGTTGTAACTACCATCCTCGTCGGGACCTGCTGGCGCTGCCGCGTACCGTTGTAACTACCATCCTCGTCGGGACCTGCTGGCGCTGCCGCGGACCGTTGTAACTACCATCCTCGCCGGGACCTGCTGGCGCTGCCGCGGACCGTTGTAACTACCACCTTCACCGGGACCTGCTGGCGCTGCCGCGGTCCGTCCATCTTGAACGCCGAGCTCGAGGATTGTGAGCTATCCATCATACCATCGCATCTACCTGATTGGTAACAAGACTGTCCCGCTACCCCCTTTCCCAACCAAGAGACTAGAATCGAGGGGACCCCTGAGTCCTGACCTCCTTGTACCATTCTATCGTACCTAAAGATTGCTTATAAAGAACGTTAAACCTTATCATTGTGTGGTGTACCTCTGTGGGGGGGAAGTTATTCGTCTGTACGATCGCTGGAGACGGCTCTCCCCGGAGACCTCTCCCCTTGTCCTCGGCCGACCCTCCCGGTCCGTCTAACATTGGTGGCCAGCGGCGCGATCCGAATCAACGCGTAATCGTACAGAGAGTAACTCACCCCACGACGAAACCGCAATGACAACCAAAGAGAGCGGATCCACCGAGAAATTCCAAATGGAGAAATTGGAAGAGTACAGCCATCGTGAATTGAAACAATTATGCATTGAACTAGGCATTGCTACCACCGGCCTGAGTACCAAAGACGATTTCAAGCACGCCATTGAGTCGTGGGCAGAAACCGGGGCCGCCAGATCCCCGGACCAAAACATTGCAGCATCAGAGAGGAACACCACGGCTCCCGAGGAGCGAAGAACGGGTCTCTCGCAGGAAGAGATCCAAGAGAGAGAAAAAAGCAGACTACATGAGATAGGAATGGCACGGCTCAAAATGGACGGTGAACTAAAATTAGCCGAACAAAAACTGAACCTAGAACATCTGCGGCTCCGAGAAGAACGGGAAGAAAAACAGAGGCAGAGAGAGCTCGAAGAAAAGAGATTAGCATACGAACACGAGCGCAAACTGGCAGAAATAGACCTACGGAAGCAGAACAAAGAACTGGAGGTGCCCGAGCGACCGCGCACCCCGGGAGCGACAGAAAAGAAAGTCCACATCCCCAAGGATGTCGTTCGAGAGTATGTCCGAGAGGACGACATACAACAGTGGTTCAAGGCCTACGAGATCGCCATGACCTCCCACCGGATCGATCGAAGTGACTGGGGAGCCGGTCTATGGGGGAGGTTCGTCAATGAAGGCCGCGATGCTCTGTTACAGCTCCCCGACCATCTGATGTCATCCTATGACCACATGAAGGCTGCCCTCCTCACCCGATATGGGCTCACACCCGAAATGTACCGCCAGAGGTTCCGAGACTGCACCCGGATCCCGGGTACAACTTGGGTGGAATATGTCAACTATTTCAGCCGAGCCTTCGAGGGTTGGATCAAGGGAAGCCACGTAACGACCTACGAGCAACTTTTTAATCTCATGGTGTGGGAGCACCTCTCTAACAACTGCTTCGTCAAACTCAGGCAGCACCTCCTCGACAGTAAATTGACTGACCCACGGCAACTCGCCGCCGAAGCTGACCGGTGGGAAAGCACCCGAGTGGGCCGGAGAGGGCCGCACGAACAGAACCGGAACAACCAAGGTCAGCACCGTCCCCGAGGAGGAGGAGGAGGCCAGGGACGAGGAAGAGACACCGTCCCGGCCGCTCCCGCGGCCAGCACCCCGCCCCCGGCCAGCCGGGGCAACCCCCCGATGCGCCCGGGGTTCCGAGCCAATGTCACGTGTCACCGATGCCAGCGAGTCGGCCACTACGCCAATGACCCGAACTGTCCACAGAACCAAACTCCGAGACCCCGCCAGGTAGCTGCCGCCGCCCTGGGGGGAGAACAAATCTCCGAAGAACAGGAAGAATACGAGCAGGAACAACAAGAGTGGGAACCGGCCGCCATGGTTCTAGCGTGCCTAGGGGGAAGAGACATGGTCCCGCGGGCTCCCCTACCCGCCAACACCAGAAAATATAGTCAGTGGGTGAACATTAATGGACGCCGGGCCGAAGCACTACGTGACACGGGGGCCAGTGTGACGGCCGTCCGCTGTCACCTGGTAAAACCAGAGCAGATCCTGCCGAACATTCTCTGCCCCGTCCGTTCAGCCGACAATTCGGAGAGTCTATGTCGGATGGCCTGCGTCCCCTTCGAATGGGGAGGAGTCTCCGGCATGTTGAAGGTGACGGTCCGAGATGATGCCCCCGTGGACTGTCTCCTGGGGAATGATCTTGAGAGTTCCCCGTGGGCCGCCGTAGAAAGAAGAGAGCACCTGGGGATGTTGGGCCTCCCGGACTGGGCGTGCGTAACCACCCGGTCCATGGCCGCCCGTGCCATCCCCCGACCAGAAGAACCAGAATGGCCAGCACCTCCTCCCCCGATCGCTCCAGTAGAGGACACCGACCATACCGACCCCCCAGAGCAAACCCCCGAAGGGCTCGCTCAGCCCCAGGACCTTCCCAACCTGGCTCAGTGGCGTCAAGAAGGGGGGCCCACCCAGGAACAGTTCCGTCAAGAACAGAAGACCTGTCCCTCCCTCGAGGGACTCCGCCAGCAAGCCCTCGCCCAGAGCGCAGGGGACACCACCGGAGCCCATTGGATCTATTGGGACAACGACCTATTGTACAGTGAACAGAGGATCGCGGAGTTAGGGGCCAGTCGAGTGCTGGTGGTGCCCCTCCGTTTTAGAGACTTCCTGTTAAATTTGGCCCACGATGTCCCTCTGGCTGGACACCTGGGCGAGGACAAAACCTACAGTCGCCTGGTGACCCACTTTTTCTGGCCAAAGATTAGAAACGACGTCCTCAACCACTGCCGGTCCTGCCCCACGTGCCAGGCCAGCAGGAAGAGCGGCCGCAAACTCAAAGCACCTCTGCAACCCTTCCCAGTTGTCACCACCCCGTTCGAGAGGGTGGGAATAGACATTGTGGGGCCCCTGGACCCCCGTACAGCACAAGGACATCGGTTCATCCTGGTACTGGTGGACCACGCCACCCGCTACCCCGAGGCTGTGCCCCTGCGAACTGTAACAGCCCCGGTGGTCGGCCGGGCCTTAATGGGGATCTTCTCCCGGGTGGGCTTCCCCCGAGAAGTCGTCAGCGACAGAGGCACAAACTTTATTTCGAAGTATATGAAGTCCCTCTGGCAACAGTGCGGGGTCACCTACCGATTCACGACCCCCTATCACCCTCAAGGAAACGGACTAGTCGAGCGGTTCAACCGCACGCTCAAGGGAATGATTGGGGGATTGGAAGAGCCCCTCCGTCGCCAGTGGGATGTACTACTTCCGTGCCTCCTCTTCGCCTATCGAGAAGTTCCCCAGAAGTCCCTCGGCTTTAGCCCTTTCGAACTCTTGTACGGGCACCCTGTGCGAGGGCCCCTCAGCCTAGTCAAGGAAGGTTGGGAGATGGCCCCCCTAAAGACCCCTCCAGACGTCTTCAAGTACCTCCTGACCCTACGCAATCAGACCAGGCGATTCAGAGAAATGGCGAAAGCGAACCTTGAGGCCAGTCAGGAGGACATGAAAAAATGGTACGATCAAAATGCCTCCTCCATCGAATTCGAACCTGGCCAACAAGTGTGGGTGATGTCCCCCACCGAACCATGTGCCTTGCAGGACAAGTGGACGGGGCCCTTCAAAGTGGTCGAACGCAAGAGCCCCGTCACCTATCTCATCGATGTGGAATCTCCACGGAACCCCCTCCGGGTCCTCCACACCAACAGACTCAAACCCCACTTTGTGCGCTCGGAGCTCAGCCTCCTGATGGCTACAGACAGTGGAGCGGAAGAAGACTCCGAGCCTCTCCCTGATCTTCTGAAGACTTGGGAGAAAGATGGTTCCGTGGACGGGGTCCGGCTCTCCGATGCCCTCACCCCGGAACAGCGCCAAGGCTGCCGGGACCTCCTGCTGCAGTTTGCTACCTTGTTTTCCCTCACCCCAAGGGTCACCCCCTGGTGCTTGCACGACGTGGACACTGGGGACAGTCCCCCTATCAGACACCGGGCGTACCGCGTACCAGATCGGGTACGGGCCTGCATCCAAGAGGAGGTATCAAAGATGCTCACGCTCGGGGTCATCGAGCCCTCGGACAGCCCCTGGGCCAGCCCGGTCGTGCTGGTCCCCAAAGCTGCTGCCCCCGGCACCACTCCTGAGCTCCGATTCTGCGTCGACTATCGGGGCTTGAATGCTGTCACCAGAACCGACGCTCATCCCATCCCCCGAGCGGATGAACTGATCGACCGCATGGGGGCTGCCCGCTACCTCAGCATCTTCGACCTGACAGCGGGCTACTGGCAGATCGGTCTCACACCCCGGGCCCAAGAACGATCCGCCTTTTCTACCCCCGATGGCCACTACCACTTCAAAGTCATGCCCTTCGGCATGAAGAATGCCCCAGCTACCTTTCAGCGACTGGTGAACCAGGTCTTGGCGGGGCTCGAGGAGTTCAGCGCCGCCTACCTGGACGATATCTCTGTGTACAGCCGCCACTGGTCCGACCACCTCCACCACCTCCGAGAGGTCCTGCAGGCCCTCCAACAGGCCGGCCTCACAATCAAGGCCAGCAAGTGCCAAATTGGTCAGGGGTCCGTGACCTATCTCGGACACCAGGTGGGAAGCGGTCTGGTGGCCCCTCTGCAACTCAAAATCGCTGCCATCCAGTCCTGGCAGCCTCCAGTCACGCAGACCGAGGTCCGAGCCTTCTTGGGGCTCACCGGCTACTACCGGCGGTTCGTGAGGGACTATGGCAGCATTGTGGGGCCCCTCACGGGACTCACATCCAAAAACCACCCGAAGAAGGTCAACTGGACCCCAGACTGTCAAGCGGCCTTCGAGAAGCTGAAAGCCGCCATGTGCACTGCCCCTGTGCTCCAGGCCCCCGACTACAGTCAGGAATTCATCGTACAAACAGATGCCTCCGACCATGGCATCGGGGCGGTCCTCTCCCAGCTGAACTCCGAGGGACTTGACCAACCGGTGGCCTTCATCAGCAGACGCCTCCTGGCCCGAGAACAGCGCTGGAGCACCATCGAGAGGGAGGCCTTCGCAGTGGTGTGGGCCCTCAAAAAGCTCCGGCCCTATCTCTTCGGTACCCACTTCCGGGTGCAAACAGATCATCGACCCCTGCAGTGGCTAATGCAGATGCGGGGGGAAAACCCCAAACTATTGCGTTGGTCCATCTCCCTGCAGGGGATGGACTTCACTGTGGAACATCGACCGGGCCAAGACCACGCCAACGCAGATGGCCTGTCACGCTTTTTCCGCCTCGACGAGGAGAGTCCCCAAGAGGATGGGTGACTCTCCCCGCCTTCAGCTGGGGGGGACGCATGTTGGACAGGCCACATGAAGGGCTTGCTCCCTCCCCGCATGACAGGGCCCGAGCCCCGGCCCTCCAGGTGTTACCCACAGAAACAACCCGCACCCCGTCCCCAGACGGGACTCCTGCCCCCGGACCTCTCTGTATCATGGGGCCGAACCACTACCGGCTCCCTCGCCCGGCCCGGCCGCCATCTTGGACACTGCACCACCAGGCCGCGTGGCCTCAGCTCGACCCTAACCCTGGGCCTGGCCAGGCCCCGATATCCCGGCACCACCATCCACCCAGGAGGTGAACGGACCACTTGGCAGGTCGATGGGAGAAAGAAGTGTCGATGGCTCTCCCCCGCCAGGTGCCGATCGCCCCCCAGCTCCCCCGGGCGCTGGCTCCACCCCCCTGCTGGGTGTCTGGACTCCCTCATCCCGGACCTCCCGACCTCCAAGTGCGAGGGTCCGGACATCAAAGGGCGCCAGACCTATAACTGGGGCAGCTCCAGAGCAGGAAGGCAGTTGTATCCTGGAGTCGAGAGACACCGTGAAGAACTCATCCTTGACGGACTACTGGTGCTGCCGTAGTCCTGCCTTGTGAACTATCATCCTGCCTGCTGGCGCTGCCGCAACCTTCTGCATCCTTCATCCTCGTCGGGACCTGCTGGCGCTGCCGCGGACCGTTGTAACTACCATCCTCGTCGGGACCTGCTGGCGCTGCCGCGGACCGTTGTAACTACCATCCTCGTCGGGACCTGCTGGCGCTGCCGCGGACCGTTGTAACTACCATCCTCGTCGGGACTTGCTGGCGCTGCCGCGGACCGTTGAAACTACCATCCTCGCCGGGACCTGCTGGCGCTGCCGCGGACCGTTGTAACTACCACCTTCACCGGGACCTGCTGGCGCTGCCGCTGTCCGTCCATCTCGAACGCCGAGCTCGAGGATTGTGAGCTATCCATCATACCATCGCATCTACCTGATTGGTAACAAGACTGTCCCGCTACCCCCTTTCCCAACCAAGAGACTAGAATCGAGGGGACCCCTGAGTCCTGACCTCCTTGTACCATTCTATCGTACCTAAAGATTGCTTATAAAGAACGTTAAACCTTATCATTGTGTGGTGTACCTCTGTGGGGGGGAAGTTATTCATCTGTACGATCGCTGGAGACGGCTCTCCCCGGAGACCTCTCCCCTTGTCCTCGGCCGACCCTCCCGGTCCGTCTAACAGTTTAGTAATAAATACATATATTTTATATAACACTTGTGTGGTTCTCCTTTCATTTGGTCACTCAGGAGGTTCTGATCTGGTAAAACAAGTGGCTTTGCATTCCTTCAAGACTTAGCCTGAAGGCTGCTCTAGATAGCTACCACTAGGATAGCTTTCATAAAGGTTATCTTTAACCTAATCACCATAAGGTCGTTTGGACTGGTGCAAGGTGCCCACTTTACCTAGTGGACAGCATATACCAGGCCAACTTCACACAGCGGGCCCGTGAGGGGTGCAGGCTGGAGGAGGGCCCATGAGGGGTGCAGGCTGGAGGAAGGCCACAGAGGGGGTGAGGGCTGGAGGAGGGCCCGTCAGGGGCGCAAACTGAAGGAGGGCCCGTGAGGGGGGTCCCTGAGAGAGCGCAGGCTGGAGGGCCCGTGAGGCACCTAGGCTGGAGGAGGGCTCGTGAGGAGGTGCAGGCTGGAGGAGAGCCTGTGAGGGGTGCAGGCTGGAGGAGGGTCCGTGAGGGGCACAGGCTTGAGGAGGGATGTGAGGGGTCGCAGGCTGGAGGAGGGCCCATGAGGCGTGCAGGCTAAATGAGGGCCAGTGAGGGGGGACGCAGGCTGGAGGAGGGCTATTGAGCGGCGCAGGCTAGAGGGGGTATGTGAAAGAGCGCAGGCTTGAAGAGGGCCCATGAGGGTCGTAGGCTTGGGGAGGGCCCGAGAGGGGGTACGGGCTGGAGGAGGACCCATGAGGGGCACAGGCTGAAAGACGGCCAGTGAGAGGGTGCAGGCTGGAGGAGGGCCCGTGAGGGGCGCAGGCTGGAGGAGGGCCCATGAGGGGTGCAGGCTGGAGGAGGGCCCGTGAGGAGGTGCAGGCTGGAGGAGGGCCCGTGAGGAGGTGCAGGCTGGAGGAGGACCCGTGAGTGGTTGCAGGCTGAAGGAGGGCCCATGTTATGCTATGTTATAGCGACCTGTAAAGCACGCGATTACCAAATAGGTATCCTGGCGCTGTCCACTACTCCTGAATCCTAAGTGGCAGAACTAATTACCGAAACAACCAGGTCTTCAGCGCTTTTCTGAAACACAGTAGGCTATCCATACGTCTCAAATGGAGAGGCAGCCCATTCCATAACTTGGCTGCACCAAAGGAAAAACTACGTCCCCCCCAGCGGGCTTTTTTTATGACGGGGACCGTTATCAAATTGGCGTCAGATGATCGAAGGCGCCGCGGAGGTACATACCTTTTAAATTGTTTTATTAGAAAGTCCGAGCCCTCACCATTTAAAGCCTTGAAAACCAGGCAAAGAGATTTAAACTGCACTCTGCTTTTAACTGGAAGCCAGTGAAGGTCTCGGATGGATTTTGAGATGGGAGCAAATTTCGGGGTGCCAGTTAAAAGTCTTGTGGCAGCATTCTGTAATAACTGCAATCTATGCAACAAATTTTCCTGAATGTTAAGGTACAAACTGTTACAGTAGTCCAACCTGGATGTTACGAGGGCCGTTACCACTGTTTTTCGGCAATCGTAGGGGAGCAGGATCAGGATTTTTTTCAGCGTTCTCAGGATATAACCTATTTTTGAGGCTACTGCTTTAACCTGAATGGCCATGGAGAGTTTGGCATCCACCACCATCCCGAGGTTTTTTACCTTGTCAACCGGGGTGGGAAGAGCCCCTAGTTCTTGCGGCCACCATAAGGGGTCCAGAAATTGGGGTTATTCCCGAACAATATGACCTCTGTCTTATTTGAGTTCAGCCTAAGGCAGTTGCTGGCCATCCAGTGCCCCACTTCCGACATACAGGACTGAAAATTAAAATCCAGCCCCTTTTCACGCCCTGGAAGTAAAGACACCACGATTTGCGTGTCATCTGCATATGAAGTGACACTGAACCCGTGGCGTCTGACAACGGGGGCAAGGGAGGCCACATAAATGTTGAACAAGGTGGGGCTTAATGAGGACCCTTGCGGAACCCCGCATGGTAAGGAGAAGGGTAGGGAGGAGAAGTTTCCCAGGGACACAGTTTGGCTGCGGTCCGAGAGAAAAGAGTTTAGCAAATCCCATGCTTTTTGCCGAATTCCCCCTTTCCTTAACCGATCCATCAATAAGCCGTGATGGACCGTATCGAACGCAGCCGATAGGTCCAAAAGGATCAAGGCCGCTCTACTTCCCTGATCCACCGCCGACCTGATCTGTTCCGTGGCATTGATCAAAGCGGATTCGTTACTATGTCCTTCCCGAAATCCGTGTTGAGAAGCGTCAAGCATAAAGGTGCTCTTCATAAAGGCAGTAAGTTGTTGATTCATTGCCTTTTCAATTAGTTTAGCTGGGAGAGGGAGACGGGAAATGGGCCGGAAGTTATTTGGATCGGAAGGGTCCAGGCTAGGTTTTTTTAGTAGTGGAAGAATGGAGGCCTCCTTCCAGATTTTTGGGAATTTCCCTCCTTCAAACATTCCATTGGAAATCGGAGTAAGATAGGAGGCTACGGAAACAGGGGCTAGGTTAATGATTTTCATTGGGCAGGGATCCAGTGGAGATCCGGAGTTTACTTTGGTAAGTAAATCCAATGTGTCCTGCAAGTTTAATGGCCTAAAAGCCTCCAAGGTATCCGCCATCATGGCCAAATCTTCAGCCTCCAGCTCGGACTCGCGACCAATCCTGATAGAGTCACCGAGACTGGTGAAGATGTTATTAACTTTAGTTTGAAAAAATAGCGCAATTTTTTCGCAAAGCTCTATGCTTGACTGAACGGGGGCTGGTTTGACTGAAGACAAGTTGGTGATGACGAGAGAGAGCTCTTTAGCCGAGTTTTTAGCCGCCACTATCTGAGCGGTGTAGAACATCTGTTTTGCGGCACGTAACATGTGTTTATATGTAGCCATGCTTGCCAGATATATCGTCTTTTCCTTATCCGAATAGTCCTTTCTCCAATTTCGTTCAAGTCTCTTGCATATGCATTTTTGCAGTTTTAGTTCCTTAGAGTACCAGGGGGCTGAGGGAACCATTCTTTTGAGTACAGCTAGTTTGGGTGGTGCGAGATCCGAACAGGCATTTCGTGTAGGAAGAGGCAGCCACCTCCATATCGCTGGCAATAGGTGTGAGAGAAGTTGTTAATACCCTAGATAGGGTCTCTGCTTCCACCCTGTTCCATGCTCTAACTTTCTTCCGTTAACTTTGGTACCTCTCATTAACTGTATGGGGTTTAGCTGTGAGGTTGAACAGAACTCCAGCATGGTCTGACCAAGCCAGCGGTAGCAGGCCCGAAAAAGATAGCTCCGGAATGTTTGAAAAGACCCCATCAAGGGTATGTCCCGCCAAATGCGAGGGACCCGTTACTTGTTGTGAGAGCTCTGCGGCTTCCATAAGGTCTAGTAGACGTGCCATTTCCGGGTCGTCCGCCCGTTCCAGGTAGAAATTAAAATCCCCTAATATAGTATGGGAATTCCCCATCAGAGCATCCTCTAAGAGGGTTCCTAGCGCAGGAAAGAAAGAGGATTTAGCACCAGGAGGTCTATATATGAGAATACCTTTAAATGAAAAATGGTTGGTTAACCTCAGATTAAACGCAAGTGCCTCGCAAGCAAGCAGGGTAAGCGCCTTAAACGTTCCCTGGATCGAGCTATGGTAGAGGATGGCCAGACCGCCCCCCCCTCTTGTTAGGTCTTTTAAGAACCTCACAATAAAAACCAGGGGGGGTGGCTTTAACTAGGTCTGGCCCGGACGCCTCGTCCGTCCAGGTTTCTGTAATAAAAGCGATTTTAGTGCCCAGGTCCATCAGTAAATTAGCACATTCCGTGCTATGTTTCACCAACGATCTGGCGTTTATAAGAATGCGCCAAAGTGCTGCATGGCACCTCTAGCAGAGGATCCAACCTCCTTCAAGGCTTTGATGGGTTCGGAACATACTGGCGGAAGCTGCATTCGACAATTGGGGCAGGAACCTGGGGGCAGACCAAAACTGGTCTCAGCCATCAGGCGCGTGCAATTGGCATTACGTCCCCTCTCGTTTAGCTCCAACAAAAAATCTCTAGAGTAGTAAAGTTGTTTGCGCGGACCTGAATGCAAAAGGCAAAGGATTTGGGCGCTGAGCGCGACCTGGGCGCAGACGGGCTTGCCTTAGGCGCGCCTTCGGCACGCCAGCGGCACGGTCGCGCCAGTGCCCCTAAAGTAGGCGTCAACCGCTGACTAGACCGCCAACCCGTTCTCCCCTTCAAGATGGCCGGCGCTGCCCAGGGGACCCCGCTCCACAGGTAAACGCCTGTTCGGGTCTGGGACGGCATCGGGTAAGTGGGAGAGGCAACAGTTCGCTGCTAGAGCTAAATGAGGGGGTGCAGGCTGGAGGAGCGCCTGTGAGGGGGTGCGGGCTGGAGGAGGGCCTGTGAGGGGGTGCGGGCTGGAGGAGGCCCATGAGGAGGTGTAGGCTGGAGGAGGGCTCGTGAGGGGGTGCAGGCTGGAGGAGAGCCCGTGAGGGGTGCAGGCTGGAGGAGGGCCCGTGAGGGGCACAGGCTGGAGGAGGGCTAATAAGGGGCGCAGGCTGGAGGAAGGCCGTCAGGGGGTGCAGGCTGGAGGAGGGCCCATGAGGGGTTGCAGGCTGGAGGAGGGCCCGTGAGGCGCGCAGGCGGGAGGTGGGCCCGTGAGAAGGCTTAGGCTGGAGGAGGGCCCGTGAGGGGGTGCATGCTGGAGGAGGGCCCGTGAGGGGGCGCAGGCTGGAGGGCGACCTGTGAGGGGCGCAGGCTGGAGGAAGGCCCGTGAGGGGGTGTGGGCTGGAGCAGGGCCTGTGAGGGGGTGCGGGCCGGAGGAGGGCCTGTTGGACAGGCCACATGAAGGGCTTGCTCCCTCCCCGCATGACAAGGCCCAAGCCCCGGACTCCCAGGTGTTACCCACAAGGGCAACCCGCACCCCGTCTCCCAACGGAACTCCTGCCCCCGGACATCCATGTATCCTGGGGCCGAACCACTACCGGCTCCCCCGGCCGGATCAGCCGCCATCTTGGACACTGCGCCACGAGGCCGCGTGTCCTCAGCTCGACCCTAACCCTGGGCCTGGCCCGGCCCCGACATCCCGGCACCACCATCCACCCAGGAGGTGAACGGACCACTTGGCAGGTCAATGGGAGAAATAAGTGTCGATGGCTCTCCCCCGCCAGGTGCCGATCGCCCTCCAGCTCCCCCGGGCGCTGGCTCCACCCCCTGCTGGGTGTCTGGACTCCCTCATCCCGGACCCCCCGACCTCCAAGTGCGAGGGTCCGGACATCAAAGGGCGCCAGACCTATAACTAGGGCAGCTCCAGAGCAGGAAGGCAGTTGTATCCTGGAGTCGAGAGACACCGAGAAGAACTCAGCCTTGACGGACTACTGGCGCTGCCGTAGCCCTGCCTTGTGAATTATCGTCCTGCCTGCTAGCACCGCCGCGGCCTTATGCATCATCCATCCTCGTCGGGACCTGCTGGCGCTGCCGCGGACCGTTGTAACGACCACCTTCATCGGGACCTGCTGGCGCTGCCGCGGACCGTGTAACGACCACCTTCATCGGGACCTGCTGGCGCTGCCGCGGACCGTGTAACGACCACCTTCACCGGGACCTGCTGGCGCTGCCGCGGCCCGTCCAAGCTAGAACACCGAGCTCGAGGATTGTGAGCTATCCACCATACCATCTCAGCTACCAGATTGGTAACCAGACTGTCCCGCTACCCCCTTTTCCCAAACCCAGAGACTAGAATCGAGGGGACCCCTGAGTCCAGACCTCCTTGTACCATTTCATCGTACCTTAAGAAATCACCTATAAAGAACGTTAAATCCTATCCTTGTGTGGTGTATATCTGTGGGGGGGAAGTTACTCATCTGTACGATCGCTGGAGACGGCTCTCCCCGGAGACCTCTCCCCTTGTCCTCGGCCGACCCTCCCGGTCCGTCTAACATTGGTGGCCAGCGGCGCGATCCGAATCAACGCGTAATCGTACAGAGAGTAGCTCACCCCACGACAAAACCACGATGTCAACCAAAGAGAGCGGATCCACCGAGAAATTCCAGATGGATAAATTGGAAGAGTATAGCCATCGTGAACTGAAACAATTCTGCATGGAACTAGGCATTGCTACCACCGGCCTGAGTACCAAAGACGATTTTAAGCACGCCATTGAGTCGTGGGCAGAAACCGGGGTCGCCGGATCCCCAGACCAAAACGGTGCAGCATCGGAGAGGAACGCCACGGCTCCCGAGGAGCGAGGAACGGGCCTCTCGCAGGAAGAGATCCAAGAAAGAGAAAAAAACAGATTACATGAGTTGGAAATGGCACGACTCAAAATGGACGGTGAACTAAAATTAGCCGAGCAAAAACTGAACCTAGAACATCTGCGGCTCCGAGAAGAACGGGAAGAAAAACAGAGGCAGAGAGAGCTCGAAGAAAAAAGACTAACATTCGAACACGAGCGCAAACTGGCAGAAATAGAACTACTGAAGCAGAACAAAGAACCGGAGGTGCCCGAGCGACCGCGCACCCCGGGAGCAACCGAAAAGAAAGTCCACATCCCCAAGGATGTTGTCCGAGAGTATGTCCGAGAGGACGACATACAACAGTGGTTCAAAGCCTACGAGATCGCCAAGACCTCCCACCGGATCGATCGGAGTGACTGGGGAGCCGGCCTATGGGGGAGGTTCGTCAACGAAGGCCGCGATGCCCTACTGCAGCTCCCAGACCATCAGATGTCATCCTATGACCACATGAAGGCTGCCCTCCTCACCCGATATGGGCTCACACCCGAAATGTACCGCCAGAGGTTTCGGGACTGCACCCGGATCCCGGGTACAACGTGGGTGGAATATGTCAACTATTTCAGCCGAGCCTTCGAGGGTTGGATCAAGGGAAGCCACGTAACGACCTACGAGCAACTTTTTAATCTCATGGTGTGGGAGCACCTGTCTAACAACTGCTTCGTCGAGCTCAGGCAGCACCTCCTCGGCAGTAAATTGACTGACCCACGGCAACTCGCCGCCGAAGCTGACCAGTGGGAAAGCACCCGAGTGGGCCGGAGAGGGCCACACGAGCAAAACTGGAACAACCAAGGTCAGCACCGTCCCCGAGGAGGAGGGGGAGGCCAGGGGCGAGGGAGAGACACCGTCCCGGCCACTCCCGCTGCCAGCACCCCGCCCCCGGCCGGCCGGGGCAACCCCCCGATGCGCCCGGGGTTCCGAGCCAACGTCACGTGTCACCGATGCCAGCGAGTCGGCCACTACGCCAATGACCCGAACTGCCCACAGAACCAAACGCCAAAACCCCGCCAGGTAGCTGCCGCCGCCCTGGGGGGAGAACAAATCTCCGAGGAACAAGAAGAATATGAGCAGGCGCAACAAGAGTGGGAACCGGCCGCCATGGTTCTAGCGTGCCTAGGGGGAAAAGACATGGTCCAGCGGGCTCCCCTACCCGCCAACACCACAAAATATAGCCAGTGGGTGAACATTAATGGGCGCCGGGCCGAAGTCCTACGTGACACAGGGGCCAGTGTGACGGCCGTCCGCTGTCACCTGGTAAAACCAGAGCAGATCCTGCCGAACATTCTCTGCCCCGTCCGCTCAGCCGACAATTCCGAGAGTCTATGTCGGATGGCCTGCGTCCCCTTCGAATGGGGAGGGGTCTCCGGCATGTTGAAGGTGACGGTCCGGGATGATGCCCCCGTGGACTGTCTCCTGGGGAATGATCTTGAGAGTTCCCCGTGGGCCGCCGTCGAAAGAAGAGAGCACCTGGGGATGCTGGGCCTCCCGGACTGGGCGTCCGTAACCACCCGGTCCATGGCCGCCCGTGCCATCCCCCGACCAGAAGAACCAGAATGGCCTGCACCTCCTCCCCCGATCGCTCCAGTAGAGGACACCGACTATACCGACCCCCCAGAGCCAACCCCCGAAGGGGTCGCCCAGCCCCAGGACCTTCCCGGCCTGGCTCAGTGGCGTCAAGAAGGGGGGCCCACACAGGAACAGTTCCGCCAGGAGCAGAAGACCTGTCCCTCCCTCGAGGGACTCCGCCAGCAAGCCATCGCCCAGAGCGCAGGGGACTCCACCGGAGCCCATTGGGTCTATTGGGATAACGACCTGTTATACAGTGAACAGAGAATCGCGGAGTTAGGGGCCAGTCGAGGGCTGGTGGTGCCCCTCCGTTTCAGAGACTTCCTGCTAAATTTGGCCCACGATGTCCCCCTAGCTGGACACCTGGGCCAGGACAAAACCTACAGTCGCCTGGTGACCCACTTTTTCTGGCCGAGGATGCGAAACGACGTCCTCAACCACTGCCGGTCCTGCCCCACGTGCCAGGCCAGCGGGAAGAGCGGCCGCAAGCTCAAAGCACCTATGCAACCCTTCCCAGTTGTCACCACCCCGTTCGAGAGGGTAGGAATAGACATTGTGGGGCCCCTGGACCCCCGCACAGCACAAGGACATCGGTTCATCCTGGTACTGGTGGACCACGCCACCCGCTACCCCGAGGCTGTGCCCCTGCGAACTGTAACAGCTCCGGTGGTCGACCGGGCCTTAATGGGGATCTTCTCCCGGGTGGGCTTCCCCCGAGAAGTCGTCAGCGACCGAGGCACAAACTTTATCTCGAAATATATGAAGTCCCTCTGGCAACAGTGCGGGGTCACCTACCGATTCACGACCCCCTATCATCCTCAAGGGAACGGACTAGTTGAGCGATTCAACCGCACACTCAAGGGAATGATTGGGGGATTGGAAGAGCCCCTCCGTCGCCAGTTGGATGTACTACTTCCGTGCCTCCTCTTCGCCTATCGAGAAGTTCCCTAGAAGTCCCTCGGTTTTAGCCCTTTCGAACTCCTGTACGGGCACCCTGTGCGAGGGCCCCTCAGCCTAGTCAAAGAAGGTTGGGAGATGGCCCCCCTCAAGACCCCTCCAGACGTCTTCAAGTACCTCCTGGCTCTACGCAATCAGACCCGGCGATTCAGGGAGATGGCAAAAGCGAATCTTGAGGCCAGTCAGGAGGACATGAAAAAATGGTACGATCAAAATGCCTCCTCCGTCGAATTCGAACCTGGTCAACAAGTGTGGGTGATGTCCCCCACCGAACCATGTGCCTTGCAGGACAAGTGGACGGGGCCCTTCAAAGTGGTCGAACACAAGAGCCCCGTTGTTGGACAGGCCACACGAAGGGCTTGCTCCCTCCCCGCCTGACAGGGCCCAAGCCCCGGCCCACCAGGCGTGACCCACGAGAATCACCCGCACCCCGTCTCCCGACGGGACTCCTGCCCTTGGACCTCCATGTATCACGGGCCCAAGCCACCACCGGCTCCCTCGGCCGGGTCAAGCCGCCATCTTGGGCCCTGCGCCACGAGGCCGCGTGGCCTCCCCCCGACCCTAACCCTGGGCCTGGCCAGTCCCGACATCCCGGCACCACCATCCACCCAGGAGGTGAGCGGACCCCTTGGCAGGTCAATGGGAGAACGAAGCGCCAAGGACTCTCCCCCGCCAGGTGACGATCGCCTCCAGCTCCCCCAGGCACCGGCTCCACCCCCCGCTGGGTGTCTGGACACCTTCATCTCGGACCCTCCGACCTCCAAGTGCGAGGGTCCGGACATCAAAGGGCACCTGCCCTATAACTGGAGCAGCTCCGGAGTAGGAGGTAGTTGTATCCTGGAGTCGAGAGACACCGAGAGAACTCAGCCTTGATGGACTACTGACGCTGCCGTAGCCCTATCTTGTGAACTATCGTCCTGCCTGCTGGCGCTGCCGCGGCCTTCTGCAACATCCATCCTCGTCGGGACCCGCTGGCGCTGCCGCGGCCCGTTGTAACGACCATCTTCACCGGGACCTGCTGGCGCTGCCGCGGCCCGTTGTAACGACCATCTTCACCGGGACCTGCTGGTGCTGCCGCGGACCGTACCTCAACCATCTTCACTGGGACCTGCTGGCGCTGCCGCGGACCGAGTATCGACCATCTTCACTGGGACCTGCTGGCGCTGCCGCGGCCCGTACCAACTAGACCACCAAGCTCGAGGATTGTGAGCTACCCACCATACCACCTCAACTACCAGACTGGTAACCAGACTATCCCGCTACCCCCTTGTCCCACCTTGAGAGACTTGAATCGAGGGGACCCCTGAGTCCAGACCTCCTTGTACCTTTCCATCGTACCGTAAGAAGTGCTAGTAAAGAACGCTAACTCATCTCCTTGTGTGGTATCTGTCTGTGGGGGGGAAGTTATTTATCTGTACGATCGCTGGAGACGGCTCTCCTCGGAGACCTCTCCCCTTGTCCTCGGCCGACCCTCCCGGTCCGTCTAACATTGGTGGCCAGCGGCGCGATCCGAATCAACGCGTAATCGTACAGAGAGTAGCTCACCCCACGACAAAACCACGATGTCAGCCAAAGATAGCGGTTCCACTGAAAAGTTCCAAATGGATAAGTTGGAAGAATATAGCCACCGCGAACTTAAACAATTCTGCATGGAACTCGGCATTGCTACCACCGGCCTGAGTACCAAAGATGATTTGAAGCGCGCCCTTGAGTCATGGGCAGAAACGGGGATCACCGGATCCTCCGACCAAAACAGTGTCGCACCAGAGGGGAGCGCCACGGCTCCAGAGGAGCGGGGAACGGGCCTCTCGCAGGAGGAGATCCAGGAAAGAGAAAGGAACAGATTACACGAGTTGGAAATGGCACGACTCAAGATGGACGGTGAACTAAAATTAGCCGAGCAGAAATTAAATCTAGAGCATCTGCGGCTCCGAGAGGAACGAGAAGAAAAACAGAGACAGAGAGAGCTTGAGGAAAAAAGAATAACACTCGAACACGAGCGCAAACTGGCGGAAATAGAACTTCGGAAACAGAATAAAGAACCGGGGGTGCCTGAGCGACCGCACACCCCAGGGGCAACCGAGAAAAAAGTCCACATCCCCAAGGATGTTGTCCGAGAGTATGTCCGAGAAGACGACATACAGCAGTGGTTCAAAGCCTACGAGATCGCCATGACCTCCCACCGGATCGACCGGAGTGATTGGGGAGCTGGACTATGGGGGAGGTTCGTCAACGAAGGTCGCGATGCCCTGTTGCAGCTCCAAGATCACCAAATGTCGTCCTACGACCACATGAAGGCTGCCCTCCTCACCCGCTACGGCCTCACACCCGAGATGTACCGCCAGAGGTTCAGAGACTGCACCCGGATCCCGGGTACAACTTGGGTGGAGTACGTAAACTATTTCAGCCGAGCCTTCGAGGGTTGGATCAAGGGGAGCCATGTAACGACCTACGAACAACTCTTTAACCTTATGGTATGGGAACACCTGTCGAACAACTGCTTCGTCGAGCTCAGGCAGCACCTCCTCGACAGTAAATTGACTGACCCCCGGCAGCTCGCCGCTGAAGCTGACCGATGGGAGAGCACCCGAGTGGGCCGGAGAGGACCACACGAGCAGAACCGAAGCAACCAAGGCCAGCACCGTCCTCGGGGAGGAGGAGGAGGCCAGGGGCGAGGGAGAGACCCCCTCCCGGCAACCCCCGTGGCCAGCACCCCGCCCCCGGCCGGACGGGGAAACCCCCCGATGCGTCCAGGGTTCCGAGCCAATGTCACGTGCCACCGATGCCAGCGAGTCGGCCATTACGCCAATGACCCGAGCTGCCCGCAGAACCAAACGCCCAAGCCCCGCCAGGTCGCTGCCGCCGCCCTGGGGGAAGAACGACTATCAGAGGAACAGGAAGAGTATGAGCCGGCCCAGCAAGAGTGGGAACCGGCCGCCATGGTTCTAGCGTGCCTAGGGGGAAAAGACATAGTCCCGCGGGCTCCCCTACCCGCCAACACCAGGAAATACGGTCAGTGGGTGACCATTAATGGGCATCGGGCCGAGGCCTTACGTGACACAGGCGCCAGTGTGACGGCCGTCCGCTGTCACCTGGTGAAACCCGAGCAGATCCTGCCGAACATTCTCTGCCCCGTCCGCTCAGCCGACAATTCCGAAAGTCTGTGTCAAATGGCCTGCGTCCCCTTCGAATGGGGAGGGGTCTCCGGCATGTTGAAAGTGACGGTCCGGGATGATGCCCCCGTGGACTGCCTCCTGGGGAATGACCTTGAGAGTTCCCCGTGGGCCACCGTCGAGAGAAGAGAGCACCTGGGGATGCTGGGCCTCCCGGACTGGGCCTGCGTAACCACCCGGTCCATGGCCACCCGTGCCGTTCCCCGACCAGAAGAACCGGAATGGCCAGCACCTCCGCCCCCGGTCGCCCCAGTAGAAGACAACGACGAGGCCAACCCCCTGGAACCAACGACCGAAGGGGACGCGCAACCCCAGGACGTCCCCGGCCTGGCTCAGTGGCGTCAAGAAGGGGGGCCCACCCAAGAACAGTTCCGCCAGGAGCAAAAGACCTGCCCCTCCCTCGAGGGACTCCGCCAACAAGCCAGCGCCCAGAGCGCAGGGGACTCCACCGGAACTCACTGGGTCTACTGGGAGAACGACCTGCTATACAGCGAACAGAGAATCGCAGAGCTAGGGGCCGGTCGAGTACTGGTGGTACCTCTCCGCTTCAGAGACTTCCTGCTCAACCTGGCCCACGATGTCCCCCTGGCTGGACACCTGGGCCAAGACAAAACGTACAGTCGCCTAGTGACCCACTTTTTCTGGCCGAAGATGCGGAACGACGTCCTGAACCACTGCCGGTCCTGCCCCACGGGCCAGGCCAGCGGGAAGAGGGGCCGTAAGCTGAAGGCCCCTCTACAACCCTTCCCAGTGGTCACCACCCCGTTCGAGAGGGTAGGAATAGACATTGTGGGGCCCCTGGACCCCTGCACAGCACAAGGACATAGGTTCATCCTGGTACTAGTGGATCACGCCACCCGCTACCCTGAGGCGGTGCCTCTACGAACTGTAACAGCTCCGGTGGTTGGCCGGGCCCTAATGGGGATCTTCTCCCGGGTGGGCTTCCCCCGAGAAGTCGTCAGCGACCGAGGCACGAACTTCATCTCCAAATACATGAAGTCCCTCTGGCAACAGTGCGGGGTCACCTACCGATTCACGACCCCCTATCACCCCCAAGGGAACGGGCTAGTGGAACGATTCAACCGCACTCTCAAGGGGATGATTGGGGGATTGGAAGAGCCCCTCCATCGCCAGTGGGATGTACTACTCCCGTGCCTCCTCTTCGCCTACCGAGAAGTTCCCCAGAAGTCCCTCGGTTTTAGCCCTTTCGAACTCCTGTACGGGCACCCTGTGCGAGGACCCCTCAGCCTAGTCAAAGAAGGTTGGGAGATGGCCCCCCCGAAGACCCCTCCAGACGTCTTCAAGTACCTCCTGGCCTTGCGTAATCCGACCCGGCGCTTCAGGGAAATGGCCAAGGCGAACATCGAGGTCAGCCAGGAAGACATGAAGAGATGGTATGACCACAACGCCTCCTCCATCGAGTTCGAACCTGGTCAACAAGTGTGGGTGATGTCCCCCACCGAACCATGTGCCTTGCAAGATAAGTGGACGGGGCCCTTCAGGGTGGTCGAGTGCAAAAGCCCCGTCACTTACCTCATCGACATGGGGACCCCCCGGAACCCCCTTCGGGTCCTCCACACCAACAGACTCAAACCACACTTTGTGCGCTCAGAACTCAGCCTCCTGATGGCTACAGACAGTGGAGCAGAGGAGGACTCCGAACCCCTCCCGGATCTCCTGAAGACTCAGGAGAACGACGGTTCCGTGGACGGGGTCCGGCTCTCCGATGCCCTCACCCCAGAGCAACGCCAGGGCTGCCGGGACCTCCTGCTGCGGTTCGCTTCACTGTTCTCCCTCACTCCCGGGGTCACCCCTTGGTGCTTGCACGACGTGGACACCGGGGACAGTCCCCCTATCCGACACCGGGCCTACCGCGTACCAGATCGGGTACGGGCCTGCATACAAGAGGAAGTGGCCAAAATGCTCACGATCGGGGTCATCGAGCCCTCGGACAGTCCCTGGGCCAGCCCGGTTGTATTGGTCCCCAAAGCCGCTGCCCCCGGCACCACACCTGAACTGAGATTCTGCGTCGACTACCGGGGCTTGAACGCTGTCACCCGAACCGACGCTCATCCTATCCCCAGAGCGGATGAATTGATCGACCGGCTGGGGGCCGCCCGCTACCTCAGTATCTTCGACCTAACAGCGGGCTACTGGCAGATCGGTCTCACACCCCGGGCTCAAGAACGATCCGCCTTCTCTACCCCCGATGGCCACTACCGCTTCAAGGTCATGCCCTTCGGCATGAAGAACGCCCCCGCTACATTTCAACGTCTTGTGAACCAGGTCTTGGCGGGGCTCGAAGAGTTCAGCGCTGCCTACCTGGACGATATCGCTGTATACAGCCGCCACTGGTCCGACCACCTCCTCCACCTCCAGGAGGTCCTACAGGCCCTCCAGCGGGCCGACCTCACGATTAAGGCCGGCAAATGCCAAATTGGTCAAGGGTCCGTGACCTACCTGGGGCACCAGGTGGGGAGCGGGCTGGTGGCCCCACTACAACTTAAGATTGCTGCCATCCAGTCCTGGCAGCCCCCCGTCACCCAGACCGAAGTCCGAGCCTTCTTGGGGCTCACCGGCTACTACCGGCGGTTCGTGAGGGACTACGGCAGCATTGTGGGGCCCCTCACGGGTCTCACGTCCAAGAACCAACCGAAGCGGATTAACTGGACCCCCGATTGTCAAGCGGCCTTCAAAAAGCTGAAGGCCGCCCTGTGCGCCGCCCCGGTGCTCCAGGCCCCCGATTACAGTCGGGAATTCGTAGTACAGACAGACGCCTCCGACCACGGCATCGGAGCGGTTCTTTCCCAAGTGAACCCCGAGGGTCATGACCAGCCGGTGGCCTTCATCAGCCGACGTCTCCTGGCCCGAGAACAGCGCTGGAGCACAATCGAGAGGGAGGCCTTCGCAGTGGTGTGGGCCCTCAAAAAGCTCCGGCCCTATCTCTTCAGTACCCACTTCCGGGTACAAACCGACCATAGACCCCTGCAGTGGCTGATGCAGATGCGGGGGGAAAACCCGAAACTATTGCGCTGGTCCATCTCCCTGCAGGGAATGGACTTCACCGTGGAGCACCGGCCGGGCCAAGACCACGCCAACGCAGATGGCCTGTCACGCTTCTTCCGCCTCGACGAGGAGAGTCCCCAAGAAGATGGGTGACTCTCCCCGCCTTCAGCTGGGGGGGACGCATGTTGGACAGGCCACACGAAGGGCTTGCTCCCTCCCCGCCTGACAGGGCCCAAGCCCCGGCCCACCAGGCGTGACCCACGAGAATCACCCGCACCCCGTCTCCCGACAGGACTCCTGCCCTTGGACCTCCATGTATCACGGGCCCAAGCCACCACCGGCTCCCTCGGCCGGGTCAAGCCGCCATCTTGGGCCCTGCGCCACGAGGCCGCGTGGCCTCCCCCCGACCCTAACCCTGGGCCTGGCCAGTCCCGACATCCCGGCACCACCATCCACCCAGGAGGTGAGCGGACCACTTGGCAGGTCAATGGGAGAACGAAGCGCCAAGGACTCTCCCCCGCCAGGTGACGATCGCCTCCAGCTCCCCCAGGCACCGGCTCCACCCCCCGCTGGGTGTCTGGACACCTTCATCTCGGACCCTCCGACCTCCAAGTGCGAGGGTCCGGACATAAAAGGGCACCTGCCCTATAACTGGAGCAGCTCCGGAGTAGGAGGTAGTTGTATCCTGGAGTCGAGAGACACCGAGAGAACTCAGCCTTGACGGACTACTGGCGCTGCCGTAGCCCTATCTTGTGAACTATCGTCCTGCCTGCTGGCGCTGCCGCGGCCTTCTGCAACATCCATCCTCGTCGGGACCTGCTGGCGCTGCCGCGGCCCGTTGTAACGACCATCTTCACCGGGACCTGCTGGCGCTGCCGCGGCCCGTTGTAACGACCATCTTCACCGGGACCTGCTGGCGCTGCCGCGGACCGTACCTCAACCATCTTCACTGGGACCTGCTGGCGCTGCCGCGGACCGTGTATCGACCATCTTCACTGGGACCTGCTGGCGCTGCCGCGGCCCGTACCAACTAGACCACCAAGCTCGAGGATTGTGAGCTACCCACCATACCACCTCAACTACCAGACTGGTAACCAGACTATCCCGCTACCCCCTTGTCCCACCTTGAGAGACTTGAATCGAGGGGACCCCTGAGTCCAGACCTCCTTGTACCTTTCCATCGTACCGTAAGAAGTGCTTATAAAGAACGCTAACTCATCTCCTTGTGTGGTATCTGTCTGTGGGGGGGAAGTTATTTATCTGTACGATCGCTGGAGACGGCTCTCCTCGGAGACCTCTCCCTTGTCCTCGGCCGACCCTCCCGGTCCGTCTAACACCCGTCACCTATCTCATCGATATGGAGTCTCCCTGGAACCCCCTCCGGGTCCTCCACACCAACAGACTCAAACCCCACTTTGTGCGCTCGGAACTCAGCCTCCTGATGGCTACAGACAGTGGGGCGGAAGAAGACTCCGAGCCTCTCCCTGATCTCCTGAAGACTCAGGAGAAAGACGGTTCCGTGGACGGGGTCCGGCTCTCCGATGCCCTCACCCCAGAGCAACGCCAAGGCTGCCGGGACCTCCTGCTGCAGTTTGCTACTCTGTTTTCCCTCACCCCAGGGGTCACCCCCTGGTGCTTGCACGACGTGGACACTGGGGACAGTCCCCCTATCCGACACCGGGCCTACCGCGTACCAGATCGGGTGCGGGCCTGCATCCAAGAGGAAGTGTCCAAGATGCTCACGCTCGGGGTCATCGAGCCCTCGGACAGCCCCTGGGCCAGCCCGGTCGTGCTGGTCCCCAAAGCCGCTGCCCCCGGCACCACTCCTGAACTCCGATTCTGCGTTGACTATCGGGGCTTGAATGCTGTCACCAGGACCGACGCTCATCCCATCCCCCGAGCGGATGAATTGATCGACCGCATGGGGGCTGCCCGCTACCTCAGCATCTTCGACCTGACAGCGGGCTACTGGCAGATCGGTCTCACACCCCGGGCCCAAGAACGGTCCGCCTTTTCTACCCCCGATGGCCACTACCACTTCAAGGTCATGCCCTTCGGCATGAAGAATGCCCCAGCTACTTTTCAGCGACTAGTGAACCAGGTCTTGGCGGGGCTCGAAGAGTTCAGCGCCGCCTACCTGGACGACATCGCTGTATACAGCCACCACTGGTCCGACCACCTCCACCACCTCCGAGAGGTCCTGCAAGCCCTCCAGCGGGCCGGCCTCACAATCAAGGCCGGCAAGTGCCAAATTGGTCAGGGGTCCGTGACCTACCTCGGACACCAGGTGGGAAGCGGTCTGGTGGCCCCTCTGCAACTCAAAATCGCTGCCATCCAGTCCTGGCAACCCCCAGTCACGCAGACCGAGGTCCGAGCCTTCTTGGGACTCACCGGCTACTACCGGCGGTTCGTGAGGGACTATGGCAGCATTGTGGGGCCCCTCACGGGTCTCACGTCCAAAAACCACCCGAAGAAGATTAACTGGACCCCCGACTGTCAAGCGGCCTTCGAGAAGCTGAAAGCCGCCCTGTGCACCGCCCCTGTGCTCCAGGCCCCCGATTACAGTCGGGAATTCATTGTGCAAACGGACGCCTCCGACCACGGCATCGGGGCGGTTCTCTCCCAGCTGAACCCCGAGGGTCTTGACCAGCCGGTGGCCTTCATCAGCAGACGCCTCCTGGCCCGAGAACAGCGCTGGAGCACAATCGAGAGGGAGGCCTTCGCAGTAGTGTGGGCCCTCAAAAAGCTCCGGCCCTATCTCTTCGGTACCCACTTCCGGGTGCAAACCGATCATCGACCCCTGCAGTGGCTAATGCAGATGCGGGGGGAAAACCCAAAACTATTGCGCTGGTCCATCTCCCTGCAGGGGATGGACTTCACTGTGGAACATCGACCGGGCCAAGACCACGCCAACGCAGATGGCCTGTCACGCTTTTTCCGCCTCGACGAGGAGAGTCCCCAAGAGGATGGGTGACTCTCCCCGCCTTCAACTGGGGGGGACGCATGTTGGACAGGCCACATGAAGGGCTTGCTCCCTCCCCGCATGACAAGGCCCAAGCCCCGGACTCCCAGGTGTTACCCACAAGGGCAACCCGCACCCCGTCTCCCAACGGAACTCCTGCCCCCGGACATCCATGTATCCTGGGGCCGAACCACTACCGGCTCCCCCGGCCGGATCAGCCGCCATCTTGGACACTGCGCCACGAGGCCGCGTGGCCTCAGCTCGACCCTAACCCTGGGCCTGGCCTGGCCCCGACATCCCGGCACCACCATCCACCCAGGAGGTGAACGGACCACTTGGCAGGTCAATGGGAGAAAGAAGTGTCGATGGCTCTCCCCCGCCAGGTGCCGATCGCCCTCCAGCTCCCCCGGGCGCTGGCTCCACCCCCTGCTGGGTGTCTGGACTCCCTCATCCCGGACCCCCCGACCTCCAAGTGCGAGGGTCCGGACATCAAAGGGCGCCAGACCTATAACTAGGGCAGCTCCAGAGCAGGAAGGCAGTTGTATCCTGGAGTCGAGAGACACCGAGAAGAACTCAGCCTTGACGGACTACTGGCGCTGCCGTAGCCCTGCCTTGTGAATTATCGTCCTGCCTGCTGGCGCTGCCGCGGCCTTCTGCATCATCCATCCTCGTCGGGACCTGCTGGCGCTGCCGCGGACCATTGTAACGACCACCTTCATCGGGACCTGCTGGCGCTGCCGCGGACCGTGTAACGACCACCTTCATCGGGACCTGCTGGCGTTGCCGCGGACCGTGTAACGACCACCTTCACCGGGACCTGCTGGCGCTGCCGCGGCCCGTCCAAGCTAGAACACCGAGCTCGAGGATTGTGAGCTATCCACCATACCATCTCAGCTACCAGATTGGTAACCAGACTGTCCCGCTACCCCCTTTTCCCAAACCCAGAGACTAGAATCGAGGGGACCCCTGAGTCCAGACCTCCTTGTACCATTTCATCGTACCTTAAGAAATCACCTATAAAGAACGTTAAATCCTATCCTTGTGTGGTGTATATCTGTGGGGGGGAAGTTACTCATCTGTACGATCGCTGGAGATGGCTCTCCCCGGAGACCTCTCCCCTTGTCCTCGGCCGACCCTCCCGGTCCGTCTAACAGGGCCTGTGTGGGGGTGCAGGCTGGAGGAGGGCCTGTGAGGAGGCCCAGGCTGGAGGAGGGCCCGTGAGGGGTGCAGGCTGAAGGAGGGCCCGTGAGGGGGTTCAGGCTAGAGGGCACATGAGGGGTACAGGCTGAAGGAGGGCCTGTGAGGTGGTGCAGGCTGGAGGAGGGCCCGTGAGGGGATGCAGGTTGGAGGAGGGTCTGTGAGGGGTCGCAGGTTGGAGGAGGGCCCATGAGGGGTGCGGGCAGGAGGATGGCCCGTGTGGGAGTTGCAGGCTCAAGGAGAACCTGTGAGGGGGTGCGGGCTACAGGAGGGACCGTGAGGGATGAAGGCTGGAGGAGGGCCCCTGAGGGTTGCAGGCTGAATGAGGGCCCGTGAGAGGGTGCAGGCTGAGAGGGTGCAGGCTGCGGGTGGCCCGTGAGGGGGCGTAGGCTGGAGGGTGGCCCATGAGGGGGCGTACGCTGGAGGGCGGCCCGTGGCGGGTGCAGTTTGAAGGAGGGCCCATGAGGGGCACAGGCTGAAGGAGGGTCCGTGAGGGGGCTCAGGCTGGAGGAGGGCCCATGAGGGGTGCAGGCTGGAGGAGGGCCCGTGACGGATGCAGGCTGGATGAGGCCCAATAAGGGGCGCAGGCTGAAGGAGGACCTGTGAGGGTTGCAGTCTGGTGGAGGGCCCATGAGGGGCGCAAGCTGGTGGAGGGCCCGTGAGGGGGGTGCAGGCTGAAGGAGGGTCCGTGAGGGGGCTCAGGCTGGAGGAGGGACCATGAGGGGTGCAGGCTGAAGGAGGGACCGTGAGGGGGTGCAGGCAGGGGGGTCCATGAGGGGGTGCAGGCAGAAGGAGGGCCCATGAGGGGTGCAGGCTGGAGGGTGGCCCGTGAGGGGCACAGGCTTGAGGAGGGCCCGTGAGGGGGTGCGGGCTGGAGGAGGGCCTGTGTGGGGGTGCAGGCTGAAGGAGGGCCTGTGAGGGAGGAGGGTCCTTGAGGGGGCTCAGGCTGGAGGAGGGCCCGTGAGGGAGCTCAGGCTGGAGGACGACCTGTGAGGGGTGCAGGCTGAAGGAGGGCCCGTGAGGGAGTGCGGGCTGGTGGAGGGCCTGTGAGGGGGTGCAGGCTGGAGGGGGCCCCTGAGGGGGTGCAGGAGGGCCTGTGAGGTGGTGCAGGCTGGAGGAGGGCCCATGAGGGGGAGCAGCCTGGAGGAGGGCCCGTGAGGGGTGCAGGCTGAAGGAGGGCCCGTGAGGGGGTTCAGGCTGGAGGGCACATGAGGGGTACAGGCTGAAGGAGGGCCTGTTAGGTGGTGCAGGCTGGAGGAGGGCCCGTGAGGGGATGCAGGTTGGAGGAGGGCCCATGAGGGGTGCAGGCTTGAGGAGGGCTGTGAGGGGTTGCAGGTTGGAGGAGGGCCCATGAGGGGTGCGGGCAAGAGGATGGCCTGTGTGGGAGTTGCAGGCTCAAGGAGAGCCTGTGAGGGGGTGCGGGCTACAGGAGGGACCGTGAGGGATGAAGGCTGGAGGAGGGCCCCTGAGGGTTGCAGGCTGAATGAGGGCCCGTGAGAGGGTGCAGGCTGGAGGGCAGCCCGTGAGGGGGCGTAGGCTGGAGGGCGGCCCATGAGGGGGCGTAGCCTGGAGGGCGGCCCGTGTGGGGTGCAGTTTGAAGGAGGACCCATGAGGAGGAGCGGGCTGGAGGAGGGCCTGTGAGGGGGTGCAGGCTGGAGGAGGGCCCGTGAGGGGCACAGGCTGAAGGAGGGTCCGTGAGGGGGCTCAGGCTGGAGGAGGGCTGTGAGACCGGCCTCACGGCGTATGCCCTCCCGATCATTCAGCCAACCTGCAACCACCCCCAAGACACGGCATCTCCGACTCCGGCCGCCCCAGCCACACAGACCCAAGGGCCGGCCAGAGCCCCCGACAGTCTCGACACCCTATCACGCATGTCCGACCGAGGGAGCGGGAACCCCCGAGCCAGACCCAGAGGCGCCAGCCCAGTCACACCTCGGGTCGCCTTCCCCCGGGAGGACTCGATCGGCCACCAGGCCCCTGGGGAGCAGGCGCCTCGCCTGCCGAGCGTCTGGGGTCCCTCCCAGACCCACCTGAAAAGACCAAAGAAACGAGCGGCAGGAAATCCCGCCGAACCCCCGCAGTCTCCCAAGGCCCCTCTCTGCGAGGACTCCGGACTTCAAAGGGCAGGGGGAGTATAATAAGGGGTGCCGGAGGAATGAATGGCAGAGAAGACCTGGAACCATCGAAGCCTGCTGACGCTGTCGCGGCTCCCGAACACCGAACTACCTGGGCCTGCTGAGTGACTCGCGGCCCCCAGCCATTGAACCATCTGAGCCCTGCTGACGAGGTCGCGGCTCCCGAACTCTGAACCACCTGGGCCTGCTGAGTGACTCGCGGCCCCCAGCCATTGAACCATCTGAGCCCTGCTGATAAGATCGCGGCTCCTGAACTCCGACTACCTGTGCCTGCTGAGTGACTCGCGGCTCTCCCCTCGAGGACAAATTGGCAAGAGATCGCCCCGAGAACCAACACCCTCCAGCTCGAGGATTGTGAGCTACCCACAGGGTACTTCGCAGAGACACTACCACCAAAGACTGTCCCGCTACCCCCATTCCCCTACCACCGATGTGTAGACTCTTGTGCCGCTGATGTACTCCTTACGATTTGGATCATAAAGATCCCTTGAAACCTTCGATAAAAGAACCTATCGTCCTACAAAGAATACGTGTGGTGTCACTCTGTTCGTAGTGTAAGCTCAGGGTGTGCGCGCCTGGTTCGGCCTACTTGGGAGAGGCGGGTCAAAGGGGTGGGCAAGACGTGCATCGAACCCCCCTCCGGCGAACGCCTTTCCAACATTTGGTGGCAGACGACGGGATCCGAGCCGACACCAGAAGAGAGCGTGCAGTGAACGACTGACGCACTACCAAACAGAGATGGAAGGAGAAACCTCCCTGGGTGCCGCAGGTACCGAAATGAGCTCGACGTTCCGAAAGGATCAATTGGACTATTATACGCATAGAGAATTAAAACAATTTTGCAAAGACCTTGGAATCGCTACCACCGGATTAAGCACAAAGGAAGACTTCCAAAAAGTATTGAAGACCTGGGTCGAGACGGGGGCGCCCCCGGCCCAAACGGAAGGAGACTCCGCCCATGAACCACAAAGCATCCCGGTGAGAAACAGCGGGCCAGAGGGGAACCTGTCCCCCGAGGAACTAGCAGACCGAGAGAGAGGCCGCAACCACGAACTTGAACTGGCCAAGCTGAAAATCGAGGGAGAACTAAAACTGGCCGAGAAAAAGCTAGCCGTCGAGCAGTTACGGCTACAAGGGGAACTCGAGGAAAAGAGACGCCAAAGAGAGCACGACGAAAAGAAACTCCAGCTGGAACATGAACGCAGCCTGAAAGAGATCGAGTTGAGGGCTAAAAGCGAAGAGTCACGACCTTCCGGGAATCTACCATTCGCTTCCACCGTGGAAGCCAAAGTCCACATCCCCAAGGATGTAGTAAAGGAGTATTACAAAAACGATGATATCCAGCAGTGGTTTAAGGCCTACGAAGTCGCCATGACCTCTCACCGAGTCCCGCAGAAGGATTGGGGGGCTGGGCTATGGGGCCGGTTCTTAAGCGAAGGAAGAGATACCCTGCTGGATCTGCCCTCCACGGTCATGAACTCCTACAGCCACATGAAAGAAGCCCTCGTGGGCCGGTATGGACTCACTCCCGAGATGTACCGGCAACGGTTCAGAGATTGCAAAAAGATACCGGGCACCACATGGGTAGAATACGTGAACTTTTACAGCCGTGCCTTGGACGGGTGGATCAAGGGCAGCAAGGTCTCCACCTTCGAAGAGCTGTTTGATCTGATCGCCTGGGAACATTTAGTGGCCAATTGCTTTGTAGAACTGCGCCAACATCTCCTGGACAGTAAACTCACCGACCCTCGGAAGCTGGCCGCCGAGGCTGACCGTTGGGTGAACACCCGGGCCACCCGAGGCCCCGTGGGAGACTACGGTCGCCACAGTCAAGGACCCCCCCGCCAGAGGGGCGGAGGAAACCACAGCCGACCGAGAGACTTCCCAGGGGGGCCCCCGCACAGCCCTCCCAGCAGCCCACCAGTGGCAGGTCCAGCTCCGCGCCCAGCCAGCACCGGAGCCCTGGGGCGGCTAGGGCCACGAACCAGGATCACCTGCTTCCGCTGCCAACAGCCCGGACACTACGCCAATGACCCCCAGTGTCCCCAGTATCAACGAACCGCAACGACCAACCCCCCGGCCCGGCAGATGGCCTCCGTGGCCCTAGGGGAAGAGATCGAGGACTCCGAAGAGTGGGAACCAGCTGCCATGGCCCTGGTCTCCCTTGGTGATCGAGAGATGGTCCCCGGGACACCCTTGCCCGCCAACACGAAGAAGTACCGACAGCAGGTGACCATCAACGGCCACCGAGTCGAGGGCCTCCGCGATACCGGGGCAAGTGTCACCGCGGTCCACCGCAACCTTATCTCGGAAGACCAGATCCTACCCGATGCCCTCTGTCCGGTCATATCCTCCGACAATTCCGAGAGCCTCTGCCAGATGGCTCTGGTGCCCTTCGAGTGGGGAGGAGTCTCCGGAGTATTGAAGGTAGCCGTCCGAACGTCACAGCCCGTAGACTGCCTCCTGGGCAACGACCTTGAGAGTTCCCCGTGGGGGCAAGTGGAACGAAGAGCCCATCTCGAGATGATGGGCCTACCCGAATGGGTCTGCGCCACCACGCGCTCCATGACCGCGTGATTGCCCCTCTCCGAGGGCGGTGAGGCCCTCCCACCGAACACTGACCCCGAGAACCGGGGCACCCTGCCAGAAACGGACAACCCTCCTTCGGAAGGAGAAGAAGACACTAACCCGGGAGAAGGGCCGGAACCTTCCGCCCCTGAGGCGCTGACGGAGCTCGGAGAACTGCCCGAGATGGCCCAGTGGCGCTGTGAGGGAGGTCCCTCCCGTGAAGAGTTCTGCCAGGAACAGGCCACCTGCCCTTCGCTCGTGGGACTCCGACAACAAGCAGAAGCACAGACCGCCGGTGACCGGACCGGAACCCACTGGGTCTATTGGGACAATGGCCTCGTATACAGTGAACAAAAGTCAGCCGAGCTAGGCGCAGCCCGAGTACTGGTAGTACCCCTGCGCTTCCGAAGCCTCCTCCTGGGCCTGGCCCACGATGTACCCTTGGCAGGACACTTAGGCCAAGACAAGACATATCAGCGATTAGTTACCCACTTCTATTGGCCCAAGATGCGAGCAAATGTAGAAGTCCACTGTAAATCCTGCCTCACGTGCCAGGGCAGTGGGAAAAGTGGCGGAAAGCGCAAGGCTCCATTACAACCCTTTCCCGTTGTGAGTACCCCGTTTGAGCGGGTCGGCATCGACATCGTGGGACCCCTGGATCCGAAGACCGCCCAGGGCCACAGATTCATCCTCGTCCTGGTGGACCATGCCACCCGCTACCCCGAGGCCATTCCCCTCCGCACCGTGACGGCTCCCGTAGTGGGCCGGGCTCTCATGGGGATCTTCTCCCGTGTCGGATTCCCTCGCGAGGTTGTGAGTGATCGCGGCACTAACTTCATATCCCGCTACATGAAGTCCCTGTGGCAGCAGTGCGGAGTAACATATAAGTTCACGACCCCCTACCACCCCCAGGGCAACGGCCTGGTGGAACGCTTCAACCGAACCCTGAAGGGGATGATCCTGTGCCTCGAGGAGCCCCTACGCCGAAGATGGGACGTCCTCCTCCCTTGCCTCCTGTTCGCGTACCGGGAAGTTCCCCAAAAGTCCCTGGGGTTCAGCCCATTCGAACTACTATACGGACACCCCGTCCGGGGGCCCCTGAGCCTGGTCAAGGAGGGCTGGGAGACAAGCCCCCGGGGGACCCCTCCTGATGTGTTCCGTTACATCCTGGCGCTCCGCAACCAGACCCGGAAGTTCCGAGAACTTGCAGAGGCTAACCTCGAGGCCAGCCAAGAAGAAATGAAGCGCTGGTATGACCAGAACGCAACTCTGGTCGAGTTCCAGCCGGGCCAGCAGGTTTGGGTCATGGCCCCGGTGAAACCCTGCGCCCTACAGGACAAATGGACTGGCCCCTTCAAGGTGATCGAGCGAAAGAGTCAGGTCACGTACCTGATCGATGTACAGTCCCCACGGAACCCCCTCCGGGTTCTCCACGTGAACCGTCTCAAGCCCCACTTTGTGAGAACGGAGTTGAGTTTGCTACTGGCCACCGATGATGGGGCGGAAGAAGACACGGAACCCCTGCCCGACCCCCTGTGCGCTAAAGAACTGGATGGTTCCGTGGAGGGAGTGAAACTGTCGACCACCCTCACTCCCCAACAGTCCGACGACTGTCGCCAGCTGCTCAGACAATTCGCAGACCTCTTCTCCCTCATCCCAAGAGTCACCGACTGGTGTGTCCACGACGTGGACACCGGCGACAGCCCACCTGTGAGACACCGAGCCTACCGGGTGCCTGACCGGGTCCGCACCTACATCAAGACCGAAGTACAGAAGATGTTAACCCTTGGAGTGATCGAACCCTCCGATAGCCCCTGGGCCAGCCCGGTAGTCCTGGTCCCGAAAGCGGCCGCCCCTGGGGTCGCCCCCGAACTAAGATTCTGTGTGGACTACCGGGGGCTCAATGCGGTCACCCGAGCGGACGCTCATCCTATCCCCCGCGCCGACGAGCTCATCGACCGCCTTGGGGCCGCTCGTTTCCTCAGCACCTTCGACCTGACCTGCGGTTACTGGCAGATTGCGCTCATGGAGGGAGCAAAAGAACGCTCCGCCTTCTCCACACCCGATGGACACTACCGCTTCAGGGTCATGCCGTTCGGGATGAAAAATGCCCCGGCCACTTTCCAGCGGTTGGTAAACAAGGTCCTGGCCGGACTCGAGGAGTTCAGCGCAGAGTACCTTGACGACATAGCCGTATTCAGCTCTCAATGGCACGAGCATCTCCAGCACCTCCGGCAAGTACTGCTGGCCCTGCGCCAAGCCGGCCTAACAGTGAAGGCCAGCAAATGCCAGCTCGGGCAAGGCTCCGTGGTCTACCTGGGGCATCAGGTGGGCAGCGGGCAGGTCGCCCCCCTCCAACCAAAGATCGACGCCATCAAGTCCTGGGAGCCCCCCACCACTCAGACGGAAGTCCGGGCCTTCTTGGGCCTCACAGGATACTACCGGAGGTTCATTAAAAACTATGGTAGCCTCGCAGGGCCTCTCACGGAGTTGACCTCCAAAAAACTCCCGAAGAAGGTGCAGTGGACCCCCCCCCGTGCCAACAGGCGTTCGATGCCTTGAAAACCGCCATGTGCACCGCACCAGTACTCAAGGTCCCCGACTACTCCCAAGAGTTTGTGGTCCAGACCGACGCATCCGAACACGGCATCGGAGCCGTCCTCTCGCAGTTCAACGACAAAGGCATAGATCAGCCCATAGCCTTCATCAGCCGAAGGCTGCTGCCTCGCGAACAGCGTTGGAGTACCATAGAACGAGAGACCTTCGCCGTAGTCTGGGCCCTCAAGAAACTACGGCCCTACTTGTTCGGAACCCACTTCCGAGTGCAGACGGACCACCGGCCCTTGCGGTGGCTGATGCAGATGAGGGGAGAGAACCCCAAGCTATTACGATGGTCCATCTCCCTCCAAGGGATGGACTTCACTGTCAAGCATCGCCCCGGAACGGATCATGCCAACGCCGACGGCCTGTCCCGGTTCTTCCGCTTCGGCGAGGAGAACCCCCCAGTGGATGGGTAGTTCTCCACGCCTTTCAGCTGGGGGGGACGCGTGTGAGACCGGCCTCACGGCGTATGCCCTCCCGATCATTCAGCCAACCTGCAACCACCCCCAAGACACGGCATCTCCGACTCCGGCCGCCCCAGCCACACAGACCCAAGGGCCGGCCAGAGCCCCCGACAGACTCGACACCCTATCACGCATGTCCGACCGAGGGAGCGGGAACCCCCGAGCCAGACCCAGAGGCGCCAGCCCAGTCACACCTCGGGTCGCCTTCCCCCGGGAGGACTCGATCGGCCACCAGGCCCCTGGGGAGCAGGCGCCTCGCCTGCCGAGCGTCTGGGGTCCCTCCCAGACCCACCTGAAAAGACCAAAGAAACGAGCGGCAGGAAATCCCGCCGAACCCCCGCAGTCTCCCAAGGCCCCTCTCTGCGAGGACTCCGGACTTCAAAGGGCAGGGGGAGTATAATAAGGGGTGCCGGAGGAATGAATGGCAGAGAAGACCTGGAACCATCGAAGCCTGCTGACGCTGTCGCGGCTCCCGAACACCGAACCACCTGGGCCTGCTGAGTGACTCGCGGCCCCCAGCCATTGAACCATCTGAGCCCTGCTGACGAGGTCGCGGCTCCCGAACTCTGAACCACCTGGGCCTGCTGAGTGACTCGCGGCCCCCAGCCATTGAACCATCTGAGCCCTGCTGATAAGATCGCGGCTCCTGAACTCCGACTACCTGTGCCTGCTGAGTGACTCGCGGCTCTCCCCTCGAGGACAAATTGGCAAGAGATCGCCCCGAGAACCAACACCCTCCAGCTCGAGGATTGTGAGCTACCCGCAGGGTACTTCGCAGAGACACTACCACCAAAGACTGTCCCGCTACCCCCATTCCCCTACCACCGATGTGTAGACTCTTGTGCCGCTGATGTACTCCTTACGATTTGGATCATAAAGATCCCTTGAAACCTTCGATAAAAGAACCTATCATCCTACAAAGAATACGTGTGGTGTCACTCTGTTCGTAGTGTAAGCTCAGGGTGTGCGCGCCTGGTTCGGCCTACTTGGGAGAGGCGGGTCAAAGGGGTGGGCAAGATGTGCATCGAACCCCCCTCCGGCGAACGCCTTTCCAACAAGGGCCAATAAGGGGTGCAGGCTGAAGGAGGACCTGTGAGGGGTGCAGTCTGGTGGAGGGCCCATGAGGGACGCAAGCTGGTGGAGGGTCCGTGAGGGGGGTGCAGGCTGAAGGAGGGTCCGTGAGGGGGCTCAGGCTGGAGGAGGGACCGTGAGGAGTGCAGGCTGAAGGAGGGACCGTGAGGGGGTGCAGGCAGGGGGGTCCATGAGGGGGTGCAGGCAGAAGGAGGGCCCATGAAGGGTGCAGGCTGGAGGGCGGCCCGTCAGGGGTGCAGGCTTGAGGAGGGCCCATGAGGGGGTGCGGGCTGGAGGAGGGCCTGTGTGGGGGTGCAGGCTGAAGGAGGGCCTGTGAGGGAGGAGGGTCGTTGAGGGGGCTCAGGCTGGAGGAGGGCCCGTGAGGGAGCTCAGGCTGGAGGAAGGCCCGTGAGGGGTGCAGGCTGAAGGAGGGCCCGTGAGGGAGTGCGGGCTGGTTGAGGGCCTGTGAGGGTGTGCAGGCTGGAGGGGGCCCCTGAGGGGGTGCAGGAGGGCCTGTGAGGTGGTGCAGGCTGGAGGAGGGCCCGTGAGGGGGTGCAGTCTGGAGGAGGGCCCGAGAGGGGTGCAGGCTGAAGGAGGGCCCGTGAGGGGGTTCAGGCTGGAGGGCACATGAGGGGTACAGGCTGAAGGAGGGTCTGTGAGGTGGTGCAGGCTGGAGGAGGGCCCGTGAGGGGATGCAGGTTGGAGGAGGGCCCATGAGGGGTGCAGGCTTGAGGAGGGCTGTGAGGGGTTGCAGGTTGGAGGAGGGCCCATGAGGGGTGCGGGCAGGAGGATGGCCCAAGTGGGAGTTGCAGGCTCAAGGAGAGCCTGTGAGGGGGTGCGGGCTACAGGAGGGACCGTGAGGGATGAAGGCTGGAGGAGGGCCCCTGAGGGTTGCAGGCTGAATGAGGGCCCGTGAGAGGGTGCAGGCTGGAGGGCGGCCCGTGAGGGGGCGTAGGCTGGAGGGCGGCCCATGAGGGGGCGTAGGCTGGAGGGCGGCCCGTGAGGGGTGCAGTTTGAAGGAGGGCCCATGAGGAGGAGCGGGCTGGAGGAGGGCCTGTGATGGGGTGCAGGCTGGAGGAGGGCCCGTGCGGGGCACAGGCTGAAGGAGGGTCCGTGAGGGGGCTCAGGCTGGAGGAGGGCCCGTGAGGGGTGCAGGCTGGAGGAGGGCCCGTGACGGATGCAGGCTGGAGGAGGGCTAATAAGGGGCGCAGGGGGGAGGAGCCAAGATGGCGACCGAGACGGCAGCGTAGACTCCCGGCTCCGTGAACCTCCGCATCCCGCACGGATATCCTACCTGAGATCCTCAACCTGTGCTACGTGGTCGTGTTTCTGAAGGAGAGGGGCTCCCGACTGTGTGACTCCGAGGTTTCTAGCCGTGCTATCGCCGGAGAAAACTGCATCGGAACTTTACGGCCTGTGCGGCCCTGGAGCCGGGACATCGAGTGGACGCCGTGGCCGGGTGGCAGTGCGACAACAGCGGCCGGTGGTGACTGGGTGGAGTCGGCCCACCGGAGCGGTGCCAAACTCGGCCTACATTTCAGCGTGGTCGCTTCTACTGCCCAGTGTAGCTGACCGAGTGCATGACCGGGGGTGCAAATCTTAGATCCTCCGGTGACTGCCCCTGCCTTGCTGGTGAGCTGCCCGGCCGCCGTCCGTATCCTGCCCCGATCATTGCGGGCCGCCCCCGGATTTCTACGGGAGCTGGTCCGTGGTGGGGACGACTGTTGCCCGTGACCACGGATAGTTTTTTGCCTGCCCCCGGAACCCGGTCACCCGCGACGTGGCCATCGCGACGCTTGTCCCGGGGTCCCGGCCCCGGTGAGGGTCGGGCATACTTGGCGGCCATCTTGGGTCGATGAAGCCTACCATCCTGTCCGCTGGGCCGCAGCGGGCCTGTGAGCGAACGATTATTGGGAGTGTGGCGGCGAGATCACAGAGAGCTGAGCTGGGGTACGGCGACCTCCTCGAGGCTCTTGGTACTCTTCACTCCTCCTTGGTTCATGGTTTCGTGATCTTGGGGAGTAAGCTCGATGGTGTGGCGTCGGAGTTGGGGCAGTGGCGGCCCGCCTGTCCGCACGAACACAGAGTCTACTCACACTGCGCGCAGGAGGACGCTGTGGCGGCCACCCCTGAGGTTAGTACACGACTGGACGCCCCGGCCAGTGTGCTACAGTGTGTTCGACCTTCTGAGGGCCTGATCTGTCCCGGAGGCGTTGGACCTGAGTGGGATGTGGTGGCCTCATCCCGTGCATGCCCTCCTGTGACCCAGAGACAACTCCAGCAACTAATGTCTGCTTTGGCTGCTTCTGCCTTCCTGAACCTTGCGTGCAGTGCAGATCCTGGGGCAGCACTGGGAAGCCTGTTTCCTCACGTGGCGGACTGTGTTGATGCTCAGAGACTTCCACCCCGCCTGTGTGCGTCGCTTCTCTGTCGTTGTTGGACATTCCTCTGCCTAGAAACATTGGGTATGGTGCTGGGTCGAGGGGTTGGCATGGGCAGAATTCCACAGAGTGGTCAGGGATGAGGCTGGCCCCTCGGGGGTGGTCGCCTAGTGGACGGGCGGGCTTGGGGTGGTGTGCTCTCCTGACATGGCTACTGGCACAATAGGTGCATAATGCTCCCCATCGTGGTTTGAGAAGATTGTTTTTGTGCTGTTCCTTGTTCACTTTAGGGGAACCTTACCGTGCGGGAGGGAGAAGCCGGGGGTCTGTTATGAAGGCCCTCCTCCAGTTTATAAATACTTTCTCTACCCCCCCGTCTGGTGGGGGTCCTTTCCTACTTCTTTTTCCCTATTCTCCTACATTTCGGGTCTGGTTCCAGGGCGACAGGCACACTGCTGGGGGGGGGGGGCCGTACTCATCTGCAGAGGTGCAGGGTGGGGGGTTGGGGGAGGGGATTCTGTATTCTTCCATCTTTTTTTCCATGGCCTCCTTTTTCTTCTCTGATTCTTTTTGTTTTTCCTTTTCTGGGATCAGCGTGATACACCTCCTTTTGCTATGCCTCGTTGCCGTTCCATGTGTTCACAACTTCAGGGGTGTTCTTGGGGAGTTCTGGCGGGGGACTGCGGGCGCAACTGTATACTATGTTTTTCCCCATCCTGATGTTCTTGTGTTTGCGCCGTTGACCGAATAGATTGCTGTAAATCGCTAACGTTCATTACTCTGCATATCCGTGATCGTTGTTTTTAAAATTGCTTGTCACCTGATCTTTCTGCTTTGTTTCATCATAAAATGAAAACCTCTTTCTCCTGGTGCCCTACTCACGCTTTTCGCAGTATTAGCAGTACGATTTTGCTCCCCGAAGTGCTGCCTGTGTTTATACTTGTCGTTATTGCTCTGATTGCTTAGCGGCCGGCCCTGGGGGGTTGTAGGCCCATACTTGTTCTCATTGAACTGTCAATAAAGGTTTTCAAAAAAAAAAAAAAATATATATAAGGGGCGCAGGCTGAAGGAGGACCTGTGAGGGGTGCAGGCTGGTGGAGGGCCCATGAGGGGTGCGGGCAGGAGGATGGCCCGTGTGGGAGTTGCAGGCTCAAGGAGAACCTGTGAGGGGGTGCGGGCTACAGGAGGGACCGTGAGGGATGAAGGCTGGAGGAGGGCCCCTGAGGGTTGCAGGCTGAATGAGGGCCCGTGAGAGGGTGCAGGCTGCGGGTGGCCCGTGAGGGGGCATAGGCTGGAGGGCGGCCCATGAGGGGGCGTAGGCTGGAGGGCGGCCCGTGGCGGGTGCAGTTTGAAGGAGGGCCCATGAGGGGCACAGGCTGAAGGAGGGTCCGTGAGGGGGCTCAGGCTGGAGGAGGGCCCATGAGGGGTGCAGGCTGGAGGAGGGCCCGTGACGGATGCAGGCTGGAGGAGGCCCAATAAGGGGTGCAGGCTGAAGGAGGACCTGTGAGGGTTGCAGTCTGGTGGAGGGCCCATGAGGGGCGCAAGCTGGTGGAGGGCCCGTGAGGGGGGTGCAGGCTGAAGGAGGGTCCGTGAGGGGGTGCAGGCAGGGGGGCCCATGACGGGGTGCCGGCAGAAGGCGGGCCCATGAGGGGTGCAGGCTGGAGGGTGGCCCGTGAGGGGCACAGGCTTGAGGAGGGCCCGTGAGGGGGTGCGGGCTGGAGGAGGGCCTGTGTGGGGGTGCAGGCTGAAGGAGGGCCTGTGAGGGAGGAGGGTCCTTGAGGGGGCTCAGGCTGGAGGAGGGCCCGTGAGGGAGCTCAGGCTGGAGGAGGGCCTGTGAGGGGTGCAGGCTGAAGGAGGGCCCGTGAGGGAGTGCGGGCTGGTGGAGGGCCTGTGAGGGGGTGCAGGCTGGAGGGGGCCCCTGAGGGGGTGCTGGAGGGCCTGTGAGGTGGTGCAGGCTGGAGGAGGGCCCGTGAGGGGGAGCAGCCTGGAGGAGGGCCCGTGAGGGGTGCAGGCTGAAGGAGGGCCTGTGAGGGGGTTCAGGCTGGAGGGCACATGAGGGGTACAGGCTGAAGGAGGGCCTGTGAGGTGGTGCAGGCTGGAGGAGGGCCCGTGAGGGGATGCAGGTTGGAGGAGGGCCCATGAGGGGTGCAGGCTTGTGGAGGGCTGTGAGGGGTTGCAGGTTGGAGGAGGGCCCATGAGGGGTGCGGGCAGGAGGATGGCCCGTGTGGGAGTTGCAGGCTCAAGGAGAGCCTGTGAGGGGGTGCGGGCTACAGGAGGGACCGTGAGGGATGAAGGCTGGAGGAGGGCCCCTGAGGGTTGCAGGCTGAATGAGGGCCCGTGAGAGGGTGCAGGCTGGAGGGCGGCCCGTGAGGGGGCGTAGGCTGGAGGGCGGCCCATGAGGGGGCGTAGGCTGGAGGGCGGCCCGTGAGGGGTGCAGTTTGAAGGAGGGCCCATGAGGAGGAGCGGGCTGGAGGAGGGCCTGTGAGGGGGTGCAGGCTGGAGGAGGGCCCGTGAGGGGCACAGGCTGAAGGAGGGTCCGTGAGGGGGCTCAGGCTGGAGGAGGGCCAATAAGGGGCGCAGGCTGAAGGAGGACCTGTGAGGGGTGCAGTCTGGTGGAGGGCCCATGAGGGACGCAAGCTGGTGGAGGGTCCGTGAGGGGGTGCAGGCTGAAGGAGGGTCTGTGAGGGGGCTCAGGCTGGAGGAGGGACCGTGAGGAGTGCAGGCTGAAGGAGGGACCGTGAGGGGGTGCAGGCAGGGGGGTCCATGAGGGGGTGCAGGCAGAAGGAGGGCCCATGAGGGGTGCAGGCTGGAGGGCGGCCCGTGAGGGGCGCAGGCTTGAGGAGGGCCCATGAGGGGGTGCGGGCTGGAGGAGGGCCTGTGTGGGGGTGCAGGCTGAAGGAGGGCCTGTGAGGGAGGAGGGTCGTTGAGGGGGCTCAGGCTGGAGGAGGGCCCGTGAGGGAGCTCAGGCTGGAGGAAGGCCCGTGAGGGGTGCAGGCTGAAGGAGGGCCCGTGAGGGAGTGCGGGCTGGTGGAGGGCCTGTGAGGGGGTGCAGGCTGGAGGGGGCCCCTGAGGGGGTGCAGGAGGGCCTGTGAGGTGGTGCAGGCTGGAGGAGGGCCTGTGAGGGGGTGCAGCCTGGAGGAGGGCCTGTGAGGGGTGCAGGCTGAAGGAGGGCCCGTGAGGGGATTCAGGCTGGAGGGCACATGAGGGGTACAGGCTGAAGGAGGGTCTGTGAGGTGGTGCAGGCTGGAGGAGGGCCCATGAGGGGATGCAGGTTGGAGGAGGGCCCATGAGGGGTGCAGGCTTGAGGAGGGCTGTGAGGGGTTGCAGGTTGGAGGAGGGCCCATGAGGGGTGCGGGCAGGAGGATGGCCCGTGTGGGAGTTGCAGGCTCAAGGAGAGCCTGTGAGGGGGTGCGGGCTACAGGAGGGACCGTAAGGGATGAAGGCTGGAGGAGGGCCCCTGAGGGTTGCAGGCTGAATGAGGGCCCGTGAGAGGGTGCAGGCTGGAGGGCGGCCCGTGAGGGGGCGTAGGCTGGAGGGCGGCCCATGAGGGGGCGTAGGCTGGAGGGCGGCCCGTGAGGGGTGCAGTTTGAAGGAGGGCCCATGAGGAGGAGCGGGCTGGAGGAGGGCCTGTGATGAGGTGCAGGCTGGAGGAGGGCCCGTGAGGGGCACAGGCTGAAGGAGGGTCCGTGAGGGGGCTCAGGCTGGAGGAGGGCCCGTGAGGGGTGCAGGCTGGAGGAGGGCCCGTGACGGATGCACGCTGGAGGAGGGCCAATAAAGGGCGCAGGCTGAAGGAGGACCTGTGAGGGGTGCAGGCTGGTGGAGGGCCCATGAGCGGGTGCAGGCTGGTGGAGAACCCGTCACGGGGTGCAGGCAAGATAAGAGCCGTGTAAAGCGTGAGAGGCCGAGAAAGGGGTGTCGGCTGGGTTTGAGGCCAGTGAAGAGATGGGGCTCGTGATGTGTTGACAATAACTGGGAGGCTCTGGGTGGTGGAGGCTGGATCTGAGAGCGGTGAGTGAGGACTGTTGAGAGGTGAGTGGGGTCCGAGACCTCATTTGGGAAGGCTTTTATTTTATTCTATGCGTTTTTATATAGCGCGGACTTTACCCGAAGCTGTCAGAGCGCTTCACAATAGGAACAGCAGCGTTACATGAGGAGAAAATTACAAGTGAGCATGTTACAAAAGCAAACGTTACATTACATGAGGCAAAAGTGACATTTGTGCATGTATCAAAAGCAAACAAAATACAAGAAGAGGTGGCAAACTATACCTTACAAGAGGAAAAAGTGACATTTGTGTAAGTTACATAAGCGTACAAGATACAAGTAGAGGTATGGGAGAGAGTGAAAAAGAGCCGTGAGGGGTGCTGTCCGGATGATAGAAGTATGAGGCGGTGAAGGCAGGTTGGTTATAGGCCTGTGAAGGGACGGTGGCATGGGTGAGAGGTCTGCCAAGGGGGTGAAGCCGGGATGAGAGGCCTAACGGGGGGTGAAAGCAGGGTGGGCTCCGGCCGCGAGGGCTGGGTGAGAGTCGTGTAAGGTGGAGAACTGGTAAATCACAGAGCCCATATTACACGATGAATCCTAAAGCTAATCCCACTGGAGGCCACAGAGACGTACGGGAACTGTTTGCATGAATTTGTCATGAGGTGCGTGGGTGCCGTGGGGGGGGGGGGTACATTCTTCCCTGTGTTGATTCTATGGTTTTCGGCTCATTTGCTTCCCTCTGTGCTCTGTGCCTTCAGGAGCCGCTACAGCCTGACACGAAGAGACCCAGAGCTGCGCACCAGGGCCACAAACTTCAGACATATCGCCCCCCCCCAACATTCTTAGCAGGCCACAGGTTTACGGGCACCTCTGCGACCCCAAAGCCCTGTGACCTCGACCACATGCCGCCACTCGTGTGATCTTCGGTATATCTGGGCCAGTATTTACAGTAGGCGCTGTGTACATCAGGCATGTTGCAGTCAGCGTTCTAGCGGTTAGCGCTAGAACGCGTAATTTACGTGTGTTATGCGCACGCCACGCCGGTGGCGTGCGCCAGTATAAAAATAAATGGGCGTGCCTTGCGGAGGCAGTCACGCCGACACCATCAACGTGTGTGGGCTCCAATTATTAGCGCGCCGCTAATTAGCGCCCTAGGCCTGCCGCGCACATCTCAACAATGGCGACGAGGGCGGTCTGAACCCGCCGTGCATCCTGTTCATCAGCTGTTCGCTACTCTACTCGCGGCGGCCCCGCGACCGGCACCCCGCCGATCTACCTGCCTGTTCGGATCTGTCTCAACGCGGCCTGCTGCTGGACCCCCCTTCGTGCATCCCTGAGTGACGGTGAGCGCACGTGTGCACCAATCACAGCACCCAGCGGTAGCGGACGAAAATTCCCGCTTGGTTTGCCAGTTTCCATGATTCCCAAAGACGCTTTCCTCTGTAGCCTGGACATTTGAAGCTCCCGTCCCAGGATCTGCCTCCCTGAGTGTGCTGTGCGTGTGCCTCCTTGCTCCCTCCTAAGTTTGCACCAAGTGGTCCAGCCTTCCAAGTCCTGGTGCCCCTCAGCCGTCGTGCAGCCATGGGTGACGATGCCCGCCCTGCGCCAGCAGTCCCTTTTCACCCACCAACTGGTGTCCTGCCGCCGTTCAGCGAGACAGCTGACCCCGCCACAGCCGCCCCACGCTGGCAGACGTGGATTGGCCGGCTCAACAATTACTTCACGGGGTCCAGAGAGACTGATGGCACTGTGAAGCGCTCCCTCCTGCTTCACTATGCTGGTGAGGAGGTGTACACGCTCTTCAAGCACCTCCCCAACACGGGGAATGCGGACAACTACGACACGCCGTCACAGCGCTCAACGCGCACTTTGACCCCCAAATGAATCCTGATTTCGAACATTTCAAACTGCGACAAGCACGGCAGAAGGAAGGGGAGTCAGTGGACGCATTCCACGCCCGACTGAGAATACTCGCGGACACACACCTCGCAGGGGACAGGGCAAAAGAGGAGATCAGAGCGCAACTGATATGCGGTATCCGAAGTAAGAAACTGCGGAGCCTCATCCTACGCCAACCGAACATCCCGTTGGCTGACATCCTGGTGCTCGCAAGGTCCCACGATCTGTCCGATGCCCGTGCGGAGGAAATGGAGCAAGCAATCACGCGGAACTCGGGGCCAGGCATGCCCATCAAGGTAGAACGCACCGACGCAGTAAGGACACAGGAGAGGCCGCACCGACAGGCGCCTAGAAGGCCAGCACAAGCCCAGTGTGGGTACTGCGGATACGAAGAACATTCAGGAAAACCCTGCCCAGCAAAAGGAAAAACGTGCACGCACTGTGGCACCCCAAACCACTTTGCCTCTGTATGCCGGAAGCGCTCTACGAGGATCGACCACCGAGGGAAGAGGCCAGCAAGGAACATGGTGAGGCAACTATCCCAGCTGTCCTTGGCATCCCACGCGGACGCACGCCGCAGGCCAACGCAGGCGCTGCGTGAAGAAGACTCTGACTCAGACGACGAAGGGGAGACGTACCTAGTCTTGTTCACTAAAGCTCTCAAAAGCACAAGGAGGCCACAACCTCGGTGTGACATCATGGTAGCAGGGTCAAGAGTGGACGCAGTAATCGATACTGGAGCATCAGTCACCGTCATGGGAGTGCAGCAGTACAACCGCCTCAGGCCGAAACCTGAACTCAAGACGTCGAATGCCCGAATCTATGCCTATGGGAGCGATGTGCCCCTACCACTAGTAGGGAAGATGAAGGTACCCGTGAGCACAGGGGATGCGGAGGTAACTATCGACATCCACATCATCAATCAGTGTTGGACAGGCCACACGAAGGGCTTGCTCCCTCCCCGCACGACAGGGCCCGAGCTCCGGCCCGCCAGGCATAACCCACGAAAAGCACCTGTACCCCGTCTCCCGACGGATCTTCTGCCCTCGGACCTCTACTCATCCCGGGGCCCAGCCCCACCGGCTCCCCCGGCCGGTTCAAGCCGCCATCTTGGGTCCTGCACCACGAGGCCGCGTGGCCTCGGCCCGACCCTAACCCCGGGCCTGGCCGGCCCCGACATCCCGGCACCACCTTCCACCCAGGAGGTGAGCGGACCACTTGGCAGGTCAATGGGAGAACGAAGTGTCAAGAGCTCTTCCCCCGCCAGGTGCCGATCGCCTCCAGCTCCCCCAGGAGCTGGCTCCAACCCCTGCTGGGTGTCTGGACACCTTCATCCCGGGCCCTCCGACCTCCAAGTGCGAGGGTCCGGACATCAAAGGGCGCCTGCCCTATAACTGGGGCAGCTCCGGAGCAGGAAGGCAGTTGTATCCTGGAGTCGAGAGACACCGAGAGAACTCAGCCTTGACGGACTACTGGCGCTGCCATAGCCCGCTCTTGTGAACCATCGTCCTGCCTGCTGGCGCTGCCGCGGCCTTCTGCAACATCCATCCTCGTCGGGACCTGCTGGCGCTGCCGCGGCCCGTTGTAACGACCATCCTCACCGGGACCTGCTGGCGCTGCCGCGGACCGTACATCGACCATCTTTCCGGGACCTGCTGGCGCTGCCGCGGACCGTACATCGACCATCTTTCCGGGACCTGCTGGCGCTGCCGCGGACCGTGTACCGACCATCTCAACCGGGACCTGCTGGCGCTGCCGCGGCCCGTACCAACTAAACCACCAAGCTCGAGGATTGTGAGCTAGTCATCATCTCATCCGAACTACCTGACTGGTAGACAGACTGTCCCGCTACCCCTTACCCTGCTTTGAGAGACTTGAATCGAGGGGACCCCTGAGTCCAGACCTCCTTGTACCATTCAACCGTACCCTAAGAAGTGCTTATAAAGAACCCTGAACCTTATCCGTGTGTGGTATCCGTCTGTGGGGGGGAAGTTACTTGTCTGTACGATCGCTGGAGACGGCTCTCCCCGGAGACCTCTCCTCCTGACCCCGGCCGACCCTCCCGGTCCGTCTACCCTTTCTAACATTGGTGGCCAGCGGCGCGATCCGAATCAACGCGTAATCGTACAGAGAGTAGCTCACCCCACGACAAAAACACGATGTCAGCCAAAGATAGCAACTCCACCGAGAAATTCCAAATGGATAAATTAGAAGAATACAACCACCGCGAACTGAGACAATTCTGCATAGAACTTGGCATTGCTACCACCGGCCTGAGTACCAAAGATGATCTAAAGCACGCCCTAGAGTCGTGGACAGAAACTGGGGTCGCCGGACCCTCCGACCAAAGCAGCATCACACCAGAGGGGAACGCCACGGCTCCCGAGGAGCGGGGAACGGGCCTCTCGCAGGAGGAGATCCGAGAAAGAGAAAGAACCAATTGCACGAGTTGGAAATGGCACGACTCAAGATGGATGGGGAACTCAAGTTAGCTGAACAGAAACTCAACCTCGAGCATATGCGGCTCCGAGATGAACGAGAAGAGAAGCAGAGACAGAGAGAGCTGGAGGAGAAAAAAATAACGCTCGAGCACGAGCGCAAACTGGCGGAAATAGAACTTCGGAAACAGAATAAAGAACTGGGGGTGCCTGAGCGACCACACACCCCGGGGCCAATCGAGAAAAAAGTCCACATCCCCAAGGATGTTGTCCGCGAGTATGTCCGAGAAGACGACATACAACAGTGGTTTAAAGCCTACGAGATCGCCATGACCTCCCACCGGATCGACCGGAGTGATTGGGGAGCCGGACTTTGGGGGAGGTTTATCAACGAGGGTCGCGATGCCCTACTGCAGCTCCCAGATCACCAAATGTCGTCCTACGACCACATGAAGGCTGCCCTCCTCACCCGCTACGGCCTCACACCCGAGATGTACCGCCAGAGGTTCAGAGATTGCACCCGGATCCCAGGTACAACTTGGGTAGAATACGTGAACTATTTCAGCCGTGCCTTCGAGGGTTGGATAAAGGGGAGCCATGTCACCACCTACGAACAACTCTTTAACCTGATGGTATGGGAGCACCTGTCGAACAACTGCTTCGTCGAGCTCAGGCAGCACCTCCTCGACAGTAAGCTGACTGACCCCCGGCAGCTCGCCGCCGAAGCTGACCGATGGGAAAGCACCCGAGTGGGCCGGAGGGGGCCACACGAACAGAACAGAAACAACCAAGGCCAGCACCGTCCTCGGGGAGGAGGAGGGGGCCAGGGGCGAGGGAGAGACGCCTTGCCAGCAACACCCGTGGCCAGCACCCCGCCTCCGGCCGGCCGGGGCAACCCCCCGTGGCGTCCTGGGGTCCGAGCCAACGTCACGTGCCACCGATGCCAGCGAGTCGGCCACTACGCCAATGACCCGAGCTGCCCGCAGAACCAAACACCCAAGCCCCGCCAGGTAGCTGCCGCCGCCCTGGGGGAAGAGCAATCATCGGAGGAACCAGAGGAGTATGAGCCGGCCCAGCAAGAGTGGGAACCGGCCGCCATGGTCCTGGCGTGCTTAGGGGGAAGAGACATGGTCCCGCGGGCTCCCCTACCCGCTAACACCAGGAAATACGGTCAGTGGGTGACCATTAATGGACAGCGAGCCGAGGCCTTGCGTGACACAGGCGCCAGTGTGACGGCCGTCCGCTGTCACCTGGTGAAGCCCGAGCAGATCCTGCCGAACATTCTCTGCCCCGTCCGCTCGGCAGACAACTCTGAAAGTATGTGTCAAATGGCCTGCGTCCCATTCGAATGGGGAGGGGTCTCCGGCCTGTTGAAGGTGACGGTCCGGGACGATGCCCCCGTGGACTGCCTCCTGGGGAATGACCTCGAGAGTTCCCCGTGGGCCACCGTTGAGAGAAGAGAGCACCTGGGGATGCTGGGCCTCCCGGAATGGGCCTGCATAACCACCCGGTCCATGGCCGCCCGTGCCGTCCCTCGATCAGAAGAACCAGAATGGCCAGCACCTCCGCCCCCGGTCGCCCCAGTAGAAGACAACGACGAGGCCAGCCTCCCAGACCCGACGACCGAAGGGGACGCGCAACCCCAGGACCTTCCTGACCTGGCTCAGTGGCGTCAAGAAGGGGGGCCCACCCAAGAACAGTTCCGCCAGGAACAAAAGACCTGTCCCTCCCTCGAGGGACTCCGCCAACAAGCCAGCGCCCAGAACGCAGGGGACTCCACCGGAACTCACTGGGTCTACTGGGATAACGACCTGCTATACAGCGAGCAAAGAATCGCCGAGCTGGGGGCCGGTCGAGTACTGGTGGTACCTCTCCGCTTCAGAGACTTTCTGCTCAACCTGGCCCACGATGTTCCCCTGGCTGGACACCTGGGCCAGGATAAAACGTACAGCCGCCTAGTGACCCACTTTTTCTGGCCGAAAATGAGGAACGACGTCCTGAACCACTGCCGATCTTGCCCCACATGCCAAGCCAGCGGGAAGAGTGGTCGGAAGCTGAAAGCCCCTCTGCAACCCTTCCCTGTGGTCACCACCCCGTTCGAGAGGGTGGGGATAGACATTGTGGGGCCTCTGGACCCCCGCACGGCACAAGGACACAGGTTCATCTTAGTACTGGTGGACCATGCCACCCGCTACCCCGAGGCGGTGCCCCTACGGACCGTGACAGCTCCGGTGGTTGGCCGGGCCCTAATGGGGATCTTCTCCCGGGTAGGCTTCCCCCGAGAAGTCGTCAGCGACCGAGGCACGAACTTTATATCCAAATACATGAAGTCCCTCTGGCAACAATGCGGGGTCACCTACAGATTCACGACCCCCTATCACCCCCAAGGGAACGGACTAGTGGAGCGTTTTAACCGCACCCTCAAGGGGATGATTGGGGGATTGGAAGAGCCCCTCCGTCGCCAGTGGGATGTACTACTCCCGTGCCTCCTCTTCGCCTACCGAGAAGTTCCCCAGAAGTCCCTCGGTTTTAGCCCTTTCGAACTCCTGTACGGGCACCCGGTGCGAGGGCCCCTCAGCCTAGTAAAAGAAGGTTGGGAGATGTCCCCCCTAAAGACCTCTCCAGACGTCTTCAAATACATCCTGGCCCTACGCAATCAGACCCGGCGCTTCAGAGGGATGGCCAAGGCGAACCTCGAGGCCAGCCAGGAGGACATGAAGAGGTGGTATGATCACAATGCCTCCTCCGTTGAGTTCGAGCCTGGGCAACAAGTATGGGTGATGTCCCCCACCGAACCATGTGCCTTGCAGGATAAGTGGACGGGGCCCTTCAAAGTGGTCGAGCGCAAAAGCCCCGTCACTTACCTCATCGACCTGGGAACCTCCCGGAACCCCCTCCGGGTCCTCCACACCAACCGACTCAAACCACACTTTGTGCGCTCAGAACTCAGCCTCCTGATGGCTACGGACAGTGGGGCAGAGGAAGACTCCGAACCCCTTCCGGATCTTCTGAAGACTCAGGAGAATGACGGCTCCGTGGACGGGGTCCGGCTATCTGACGCCCTCACTTCGGAGCAACGCCAGGGCTGCCGGAACCTCCTGCGGCAGTTCGGTACCCTGTTCTCCCTCACCCCCGGGGTCACCCCTTGGTGTTTGCACGACGTGGACACCGGGGACAGCCCCCCTGTCCGACACCGGGCCTACCGCGTACCAGATCGGGTACGGGCCTGCATACAGGAGGAAGTGGCCAAGATGCTCACAATCGGGGTCATCGAGCCCTCGGACAGTCCCTGGGCCAGTCCGGTGGTATTGGTTCCCAAAGCCGCTGCCCCCGGCACCGCACCTGAACTGAGATTCTGCGTCGACTACCGGGGCTTGAACGCTGTCACCCGGACCGACGCTCATCCGATTCCCCGAGCAGACGAACTGATCGACCGGCTGGGGGCCGCCCGCTACCTTAGTATCTTCGACCTAACAGCGGGCTACTGGCAGATCGGCCTCACACCCAGGGCTCAGGAACGGTCAGCCTTCTCTACCCCCGATGGCCACTACCAATTCAAGGTCATGCCCTTCGGCATGAAAAATGCCCCCGCCACGTTTCAACGCCTCGTGAACCAGGTCTTGGCGGGGCTCGAAGAGTTCAGCGCTGCCTATCTGGACGATATCGCTGTATACAGCCGCCACTGGGCCGACCACCTCCGTCACCTCCACGAGGTCCTACAGGCCCTCCAGCGGGCCGGCCTCACAATTAAGGCCGGCAAGTGCCAAATTGGCCAAGGGTCTGTGACCTACCTTGGGCACCAAGTGGGAAGCGGGCTGGTGGCCCCGCTACAACTTAAGATTGCTGCCATCCAGTCCTGGCAGCCCCCCGTCACCCAGACCGAGGTCCGAGCCTTCTTGGGGCTCACCGGCTACTACCGGCGGTTCGTGAAAGACTACGGCAGCATCGTGGGGCCCCTCACGGGTCTCACGTCCAAGAACCAGCCGAAGCGGATTAACTGGACCCCCGATTGTCAAGCGGCCTTCGAGAAACTGAAGGCCGCCCTGTGCACCGCCCCTGTGCTCCAGGCCCCCGATTACAGTCGGGAATTCGTGGTACAGACCGACGCCTCCGACCACGGCATCGGAGCCGTCCTTTCTCAGTTAAACCCCGAGGGTCATGACCAGCCGGTGGCCTTCATCAGTCGACGTCTCCTGGCCCGAGAACAGCGCTGGAGCACCATTGAGAGGGAGGCCTTCGCAGTGGTGTGGGCCCTCAAAAAGCTCCGGCCTTATCTCTTCGGTACCCACTTCCGGGTACAAACCGACCATCGACCCCTGCAGTGGCTGATGCAGATGCGGGGAGAGAACCCAAAACTCTTGCGCTGGTCCATTTCCCTGCAGGGAATGGACTTCACTGTGGAGCACCGGCCCGGCCAAGACCACGCCAACGCGGATGGCCTGTCCCGCTTTTTCCGCCTCGACGAAGAGAGTCCCCAAGGAGATGGGTGACTCTCCCCGCCTTCAGCTGGGGGGGACGCATGTTGGACAGGCCACACGAAGGGCTTGCTCCCTCCCCGCACGACAGGGCCCGAGCTCCGGCCCGCCAGACATAACCCACGAAAAGCACCTGTACCCCGTCTCCCGACGGATCTTCTGCCCTCGGACCTCTACTCATCCCGGGGCCCAGCCCCACCGGCTCCCCCGGCCGGTTCAAGCCGCCATCTTGGGTCCTGCACCACGAGGCCGCGTGGCCTCGGCCCGACCCTAACCCCGGGCCTGGCCGGCCCCGACATCCCGGCACCACCTTCCACCCAGGAGGTGAGCGGACCACTTGGCAGGTCAATGGGAGAACGAAGTGTCAAGAGCTCTTCCCCCGCCAGGTGCCGATCGCCTCCAGCTCCCCCAGGAGCTGGCTCCAACCCCTGCTGGGTGTCTGGACACCTTCATCCCGGGCCCTCCGACCTCCAAGTGCGAGGGTCCGGACATCAAAGGGCGCCTGCCCTATAACTGGGGCAGCTCCGGAGCAGGAAGGCAGTTGTATCCTGGAGTCGAGAGACACCGAGAGAACTCAGCCTTGACGGACTACTGGCGCTGCCATAGCCCGCTCTTGTGAACCATCGTCCTGCCTGCTGGCGCTGCCGCGGCCTTCTGCAACATCCATCCTCGTCGGGACCTGCTGGCGCTGCCGCGGCCCGTTGTAACGACCATCCTCACCGGGACCTGCTGGCGCTGCCGCGGACCGTACATCGACCATCTTTCCGGGACCTGCTGGCGCTGCCGCGGACCGTACATCGACCATCTTTCCGGGACCTGCTGGCGCTGCCGCGGACCGTGTACCGACCATCTCAACCGGGACCTGCTGGCGCTGCCGCGGCCCGTACCAACTAAACCACCAAGCTCGAGGATTGTGAGCTAGTCATCATCTCATCCGAACTACCTGACTGGTAGACAGACTGTCCCGCTACCCCTTACCCTGCTTTGAGAGACTTGAATCGAGGGGACCCCTGAGTCCAGACCTCCTTGTACCATTCAACCGTACCCTAAGAAGTGCTTATAAAGAACCCTGAACCTTATCCGTGTGTGGTATCCGTCTGTGGGGGGGAAGTTACTTGTCTGTACGATCGCTGGAGACGGCTCTCCCCGGAGACCTCTCCTCCTGACCCCGGCCGACCCTCCCGGTCCGTCTACCCTTTCTAACAATCAGGAAGTGGACACGCTCCTAAGCGGTCACGCAGCCGAGGACCTAGGGCTACTGGCGTTCCTCCGGAAAGTTCAAGACACCCAGACAGCCAACCTACTGGATCAGTTCCCAGAGCTGTTCACCGGTCTAGAGAGCATCAAGGGCCCACCAGTCAAGCTCCACATTGACCGCGCCGTTGCGCCCACGGCGCTCAAACACAGACGAATCCCGTTCCACCTACGCCCCCTGGTACAGAAAGAGCTCAAGAAGCTGGAGGAGCAGGGAGTCATCGAGACTGTCACCGGGCCCACACCCTGGGTGTCCCCCATGGTTATAGCTGAGAAGCCCTGTCAGCCAGGCAAGATCAGGGTGTGCATCGACATGAGGCTGCCCAACAAGGCCATCAAGAGGGAACGGCACATCACGCCTACCATGGACGATATCATCGCCGACCTCAATGGAGCCCGTTGGTTTTCGAAGTTGGACTTAAATGCTGGCTACCACCAGTTGACCCTAGCTAAAGAGAGTAGATACATCACAACGTTCAGCACTCATCTAGGGTTGCGAAGGTATCGGCGGCTCAACTTCGGGATCTCGTCGGCCACAGAGATTTTTCAAAACACCATTCGGGACATCCTGCAAGGCCTGCCCGGAGTCATGAATGTGAGTGATGATATCCTGATACACTCCACAACTGTAGACGAGCACTACCGGCGGGTCCGAGCCACGCTAACACGACTCAAAGAGTACGGGGGTCACACTCCACAAAGACAAATGCCAACTCTTCCAACAACGCATCGAGTTCTTCGGCTACACGTTCACGAGCAACGGCATCCAAGTCGATCCAAGAAAGTCCCTAGCCATCAAGAATGCCCCCGCACCAGCGTCCGCCTCAGAGGTTCGCAGCTTCTTGGGTATGGCTACCTACTGCGGACGGTTCATTCCGAACCTGGCAACAATTGCCGAACCGCTCAGACACCTCACTAAGAATGATGTCCAATGGCGGTGGGGACCGCACGAAGACCAAGCATTCCAAGCCATAAAGACGGCGCTCCTCGACCAGACCACACTGGTCTACTTCGACCCGGCCAGGAAAACTGAGCTGCTCGTTGACGCCAGCCCGGTAGGGCTGGGAGCAGTGCTCACACAGGAACAGGAGCAGGGGCAATGGGCGACGCTGGCGTACGCGAGCAAGGCGCTCACAGCAACCGAGCAGAGATATTCCCAGATTGAGAGGGAAGCACTGGCTATAAAGTGCGGCTGTCGACACTTCCACCTATACGTTTGCGGACACCCATTCACAGTCGTGACGGACCACCAGCCGCTAGTGCCCCTTTTCAAAGGGACAGCACCACACCCACCCCCGCGAATCGAGCGATGGGCCATTGGGCTGCAGCAATACGAGATGGACATCACATATCGGCCGGGCGCCAAGAACCCAGCTGACTTCCTGTCCAGACATCCGGACAAAGAAGAACACGGCCCCACCGGGAAGGAGGAGGAAGAGGATGCCGAAGTACATCTCGATCTCTTAGCCGCTCTGACCTGCCCCCAAGTGCTGACACTCCAGGAGATCAGGCAGGCCACGGAACAAGACACAGTAATAACACGGACCCGGGAAGCTCTCCAACGAGGGTCGTGGACAAACTTCTTGCAATCAGCCAACACGTGGACGGAGGACGAACGCAGAGACTTGCAACAAATCTGGCGAGTGCGGAACGAACTCAGCGCGACGAGAGAAGGAATCGTCCTGCGAGGAGCCAGGATTGTTATACCAACAGCGCTGCGCCGCAAAGCCACAATCCTCGCCCACAAAGGGCATCAGGGGACCGAGAAAATGAAGGCCCGGATGAGAGAAAAGGTATGGTTCCCAGGAATGGACACCCTAGTGGAGGACACCGTGAGGAGCTGCCCGGCGTGTCAAGTGACAAGCGGACCGGAACCCCCGGCCCCCATCGTGACCGAAGAGACAGGGAGACACCCGTGGGACAAGGTTAGTGTAGACTTCGGGAGTCTCGCCCAAGGAAGGGTCACACTAGCGGTCATGGACAGTTTCTCCAAATACCCCCTGGTGGAAGCGTTGCCATCCACGGCGTTCACGTTCGTAGAGCCAGCTCTCGAGAAGATATTCAGCATGTTTGGGCGTCCCTCCGAGCTGAAGAGTGACAACGGACCACCGTTCCAAGGCCACGGATTTCGGGACTTCCTCGCACGCCAGGGCATTCGGCACCGGCGGATCACCCCTCAGTGGCCCCAAGCCAATGGCGAAGTTGAACGGTTCATGCGAACATTAAATAAAGTCATACGGATAGCCTGCGTTGAACACCAAGATCCGGAGCGGGAGATCCAACGGTTCCTAGGAGAATACCGGAGCACACCCCATTGCACCACCAAGCAAGCACCGTGGGCCCTCATGCTCAACGGGGTTCGCAAGGACGGACTCCCCACGGCCCCAGGGTGGACCCCACCACCTTTCCAAGAGGAACAGACTTTCCAGCGGAGGGCACACCGCAATCAGCAAGCGAGCCGGTCACGAGGCAGCAGGAACCGCACCGTCCGGCTGGGAGACAGTGTGCTCATCAGAAATCGTAGACCCGGAGGGAAATTCAAACCATGGTATGAGCCGGGGAACTGGGTAGTGGAACGAATACGGGGAACAATGGTCACGGCCCGGCGCGGACCAGAGTCGGCCACGGGCAACATCTCGTGGTTCAAGCGTATCCCCGCCGCAACTGAACGCTGTGGTGACCGGGACAGAGAGGACGAGGATGACACCGTGGTCCCTGAACCTGTGACCGAACCCCAGCTACCCCAGGTTAGACCTGAGCCAGAACCCGGGCCAGAACTCCCCGGTCCCGGGGCCCCTGAGGCCGGTGACGGTTGCCCCGAAGATCCTAACACCCGGGCGACCACCAGGTATGGACTGAGGGGAAATCCCCCCCCGAGCAGCCGCCTCAAAGACTTCGTGTGCCAAGTAAGTGAGTGACTGTTAAGTTCAATGGCGGTGTTTCGTCATCCAAGTTGGAGAGGGATGTTGCAGTCAGCGTTCTAGCGGTTAGCGCTAGAACGCGTAATTTACGTGTGTTATGCGCATGCCTCGCCGGTGGCGTGCGCCAGCATAAAAATAAATGGGCGTGCCTTGCGGAGGCAGTCACGCCGACACCATCAACGTGTGTGGGCTCCAATTATTAGCGCGCCGCTAATTAGTGCCCTAGGCCTGCCGCGCACATCTCAACAAGGCACACATGAGCACAGGTTTCTCGCAGCCCTGCCAAGTCTTCTAGGTCCATCCATGATGTGCTGCTCCAGTCCACTTTTTTTCCCTTGTTTTCCGGGACTTGTGGTCTTGTTTATTTCTTTATATAGCAGGACTACATGTCCCATAATTCAGAGGAAAAAACTGGACTGTAACAGCACATCACACAATGACCTCGAGAAATTGGCAGCTATGGCTAAAGCTCATAGGAAAAGTAGAAGCATCCCAGAGCGACACACAGTAAAGATTGTTCTAGAAACTCTTAGCAGTGAGCCCCGTTACGAGCCTGGTGATGAATTAGACCTCCTACTGTGAATGGGGTACCCTTCCCGAGGCGAGACCCACCTATAAGCAGAGACTCAACAACTGCTCCTGGGTGTGATTGGTTGAAGAGCGGCACAAATAAAGCGGCACAAATTCAGCTATATTGTTAAAGTTAATAAATACTAGCGCAAGACACCCCTGTGTGAGTATCATCGAACGTGCTTGTACGAATGTGAGTGTGCAAGCGAGTTGTGACAATCAGCCTTAGCTCCGCGCCTTCCCAACAGCACCACCAGAATCCTGTGAATGGAACACCTGTGACGTGCCAGGCCCTCCACTGTGATGTCACGAAGTCCAAGCTAGCACCAGCCTCCCGTGAATGGAACACCTGTGACGTGCCAGGCCCTCCACTGTGATGTCATGACGTCCAAGCTAGCACCAGCATCCCGTGAATCGAACACCTGTGACGTGCCAGGCCCTCCACTGTGATGTCACGAAGTCCAGGCTAGCACCCGCAGCAGAATCATGTGAATGGAACACCTGTGACATGCCAGGCCCTCCACTGTGATGTCACGAAGTCCAGGCTAGCACCCGCAGCAGAATCCTGTGGCTGGAGCACCTGTGACGTGCCAGGCCCTCCACTGTGAAGTCACGAGGACCACGCTAAGTGCATAGGGGAGGCCTCCGCCGCAGCAGAGACAAAGAGAGGCCTGAGGGGGGAGAAGGTCGGGTAGGATGGGATCGTCTTTGAGGTTCATCGCAGAATCATTCTATGAATAAATACGTTTTTTTGTGGTTTTTTTAGGAAACTGAATTAAAACCGTGTCTCGACCCCCCCCCCCTCCTTATACTGCAACACCTGTCATCACCCATACACCGGTGATGCATGATGACACGTTGAAAAGTCTCTATTGTGACGTGCCCGTGGTATACAAGGCTGGTAACCAGGCAACCCCAGCATTGCACTCATGAGCACCAGAGGGAGAGGACCACTACTGGCGGCTGGAGCCGAGGCCCGCGAGAGGCCCAAGCAGCCCGGGCCTAACAGGCTCCAAAAAGAAGTGGGTGGGGATAGGTCAAAAGGAACAAGGTGAGTATATAAACCAAATGAAAACCGAACTTGATACCAAACTGAAACCAAACTTGAAACTGACTTGAAACTGGCTTGAAACTTGCTTGATACTGACTTGATACTGGCTTGATACTGGCTTGACACTGACTTGATACTGGCTTGAAACTTCCCTTCCCTTCTGTTCAAATTCCCTTTCCTTCCCTCTTCCCTTCTCTTTCCCTTTTCCTCCTCTTCCTTACATTCCTATCTCTCCTCCCCTGTCCCCTTCTCCCCCTTTTAATTTCCCTTTCCCTCCATTATTCTTCAATCTTCTCCCCTCCTGTCACTCCCCTTCCCATTCCATCTTCTTTGGTCCAATCCCGAACTCTCTTAGCTCTCCCTTTCACACCCCTGCCCTTCTCCCTCCACCTTCCACTCAACTTCCATTCTCTTCTCCATCCCTTCTTTCCCCTCTCCTTTCTGCTTTCTCTCCCCTTAACCTCACCCTCCCACTACACCTCTCCTTCCCCTCTCCTTTCCTCTTCCTTTCTATTTCCTTCTCTTTCCCATTTCTCCTCTGCCTTACATTCCTATACCCTTCTTCCTCTTTCTTTCTTTCTTTCTATTTCCATTTCCCTTTCTTCTTTACCTCTTTAATCCTCTCCCATTCTGTCACTCCCCCTTCTCTTCTCATTCCATCCATTCAGGTCCCATCCAGCACTCCAATCTTTCCTTTTCCTTCTCCACCCTTCCCTTCTCTCCCCTTTCCCTCACCCCTTCACTTCTCCTCTCCCTCCACCTTCCCCATACACATCCCTCCCCTTCCCAATCCCCTCACCTTCCATTCTCTCTCCTTCCATTTCCCCTTTCCTTCTTACCCCTCTCCTGCGTGCTTTCCCTTCCCTTTTCCTCGCTCTCCCACCATCCCTCTCTCTCCCTTTTCTCTTCCTTACCCTCTTCCTTCTCTCCCTTAATATTCCCATCTCTCCTCTCCTATTCCCTTCTCTCCCTTTCTTTCCATTTTCCTTTCCCTCCATTACTTTCTTCCTTATCTCTTCAAACCTCTCCCCTTCAGTCACTCCCCCTTCCATTTTTTTCTTTTCTGTTCCCTTCCCATTCCGGTCCCATCACGCAGTCTCTTATTTCTCCTTTTCCCTCTTCACCCCTTCCCTTCTCCATTCCCTCCCATTCACCCTCTCCTCCCGTTCCTTCCCATCCCATGTTCTTTCCATCCAATCTGATCCCATCCCCTCTGCTTTCTTTCTTTCTTTCTTTTTCTTTCTTTCTTTCTTTCTTTCTCTTCTCCCCTCACCCTTCCACTCACCCTTCCCATGCCTTCTTCCCTACCATACCCTTCCCCATCACTTTCCAACCCCTTGACTCCCCACCCTCACTACTCCTCCCTTTCTTTCCCCTCGCTTGCCATCCCTTCCTTGACCTGACCTCTTCACCAATCCAATCCCTTTCCATCCCTCACCCTCCGCTTGTCTCCCCCACACCCCATCTCTGTTCTTCCCTTCCCCTTCCCATCACCCTTCCCTATACTTTCTTCCCCTTACTCCCTACCCCTTGCCTCTCGACCCCTTTTTTTTCTTCTCTTCCCTTCCTTCCTTCCTTTCTGATCAACTTCCATTCCCTTCCATCCCATCCACCATCCCCATTCCTTCCCTCCCCAATCTTCTATCCTGCTCTTCCCCTTCCCTCTTCCTCACACTCCCTCCTCACATTTCTCTTGTCTCCCCCTCCTGTCTCCCTTCACCTCTCCCTCCCCTTCTTCCCTCTCCCGGCACTTCCCCTCCTTTCCCTTCTCTTCCCCCTCACTCTTCCCATTCCATCACTCGCACCATTCCCTAACCCATCCACCCCACCCCACTCCCCGCCCCTTCCCGTCACTTTCCCTCTCCCTCCACCTTCCCCTCACCCTTTCCTCCCCTCTCCTTCCTGCTTTCCCTTCCCAATTCCATTCTCTTTCCCTTTTTTCATTCTGTGCCTTACATTTCTATCCCCTTCTACCCCTTTCTTTCAATTTCCCTTTTCCTCCATTACTTTCTTCAGTACCTCTTCAATCCTCTCCCCTTCTGTCACTCCACCTTCCCTTCTCATTCCATGCATTCCAGTTCCATTTGGCACTCATCTCTCCTTTTCCCACTCCACCCCTTCCCTTCTCTTCCCCTCCATTCCTTCCCATTCACTGTCTCCTCCCCTTCCATCCCATTCTCTTGTCTTCTCTTCCTTTCCCTTCCAATCTGTCCCCATCCCCTCTGCTTCCTTTCCCCTACCCTCACCCTTTCACTCACACATCCCTTCCTCCTTATTCTTCCTTCACCACCCTTCACTTTTACCATTCCCTCCCCTTTCCCTTCCCTTCTTCCATACCTTATCCTACCCTACCCTTCTCCTTCGCCTCCCAACCCTTTGACTCCCCCCACATTCCCCACTCCTCCCTTTCCCCTCCACTTGTCTTCCCATCCCTCACCCCCCCCTGCATCCCCATCCACCCTTCCTTCCCTTCTATTCCCTTCTGATCACCTTCCATTCCATTGCCATCCCCTGCTCTTATCCTTCCCTGTCAAACTCCCTCTTTCTCCTCGCCCTTCCCTTGTCTCACTCTCTACCCCTCTCCCTTCCACACTCCCTCTCCCTTCCCCTCCCTTCTCCTTCCCGGACCTTCCCCTCCTTGCTCTTCCCTCCCCTCCCCTTACCTTCCCCTCCTTTCTCTTCTCTCCCCTTCTCTTCCCCCTCCCTTTTTCCCCTCATTCGTCTCTACCTTTCCCTTCTCAATCAACTCACCTTCCATTCTCTTCCCCTCTCCTTCCTGCTTTTCTTCCCCTTTACCTCACCCTCCCACTACACCTTTCCTTTCCCCACTCTTCCCTTCTCTTTCCCTTTTGTCCTTCTCTGCCTTTATTTCCTATCTCTGCTCTCCTATCCCCTTCTTCCCCATCTTTCCATTCCCATTCTCCTCCATTACTTTCTTCCTTACAGCTTCAATCCTTTCCCCTTCTCTCCATTCCGGTCCCATCCGGCACTCTTATCTCTCCTTTTCCCTCTCCACCCCTTCCCTTCTCTCCCCCTCATTCCCTCCCATTCATCGCCTCCTATGCTCCCCTTCCGTCCCCTTTTCTTCTCCATTCCCTTCCAGTCTGTTCCCATCCCCTCTGCTCCCTTTCCCCTCCCCCACCCTTCCACTCACCCATCCCTTCCTCATTATCCTTCAACTACCTCACCCTTCCCTCCCCTTTCCCCTCACCCTTCCATTCTTACCTTCCCACTCACCTACCAACCCCTTGACTCCCCACCCATACCACTCCTCCCTTCCTTTCCCCTCCGCTTGCCATCCCTTCACCAATACAATCCCTTCCCTTTCCTCACCCTCCCTTTGCCTCCCTACCTCAACCCTCCTCTTTTCTCCCTCACCTTCCCCTCTCTTTCCCTTCTTCCCTTACCTGAACTTGCCTTCCCCCTTCCCCTCCACCTTCCCTTTCCATACCCTACCCCACCCTTCCCAAACCCATCCACCCATACTCCCTGCCCCTTCCCCCTCCTCCTTCCCTTTACCCTTCCAATCCCCTCACCTTCCATTCTCTTCCCCTACCATTTACCCTGTCCCTCTCCTTCCTGTTGTCCCTCTCCTTTACCTCTCCCTCCCACCATCCCTCTCCCTCTCTTTTCCTTTCCCTTCCCTTCCCCCTTCCAATTCTGGTCCCATCCCCACCTCTCTTATATCTACTTTTTCCTCTGCGACCCCTTTCCCTTCTGCATTCCTGCCCATTTTCACAATCTCCTCCCCTCCCATTCTCTTTCTGTTCCCTTCCAATCTGTTCCCATCCCTCTGTTTCCTTTTGCCTCCCCTCACCCTTCCCTTCCTCCTTATTCTTCCTTCACCTCCCTTCCCCTTCCCATCAACCATCTCTTCCTTTCCTCCCAACTCCCTACCCTTTGACTCCCCACCCTTCCCTCTCCTCCCTTCTCCCTTCCCTTCACCAATCCAATCCCTTCCCATTTTACCCATCCCTAACCCATCCAATCCCATACCCAGACGCTTCCCTTCACTTCCACTCACCGTCAACGTTCCTCTCACCCTTCCCTCCCTGTCACAATCCCCTCACCTGCCATTCTCTTCCCCTTCCTTCCATTTCCCTTTTCCCCTCTTGTTCCTGCTTTACTTCTCCCTCCCACTACCCCTCTCCCTCCCGTTTCCCCTCCACCTTCCCTTCCAGTCATTCCCTTCCCTCCACCCCTCCCCTTCTCATCCTTCCCTCTCATCCTATCCCCTCCCCATTCCCTTTCCACTTCCCCTCACTTTCTTTCCTTCACCCTTCCCACTTTGCTCTTTCCCATCCTGTCCCCTTTTCCTCCTATTCCCTTCCCACTCCCTCCTCTCTTTCTTTCACCCTTCACTGCCCTCCCCTTCTCTTTTCCCCTCCGTCTCCTTCCCCCTAACTACCCTCACCATTTCGTCCCCTTCCCTTATACCTTCCATTTCTGTTCTCTTCCTCACACCACCCCTGCCCCCTCTCCTTCCCCATCCATCACCATTCCCATCCACCCCCATTCCCCCCCTCGTGCTTCCCTACCACACTCCTACCCTTCCCTCCTCTTCCCTCCCATCCTCTTCGCTCCCTTCCCATCCCTTCCCTCCCTTCCCTTAGGGTTCAGGGTGGGTATGGGATTTGGGGTGACAAGGACAATTTTAGGGTTCAGGGTGGATTTGGGTTTTGGGGTGATAAGGGTAAATTTAGGGTTCAGGAAGGGTATGGGTTTTGGAATAAGGGTACATTTAGGGTTCAGGAAGCGTATGGGTTTTGGAATAAGGGTAATTTTAGGGTTCAGGGGGGATTTGGGAATTGGGGTGCCAGAGGTAAATTTAGGGTTTAGGTTGGGTATGGGGTGCCCAGAGGTAATTTTACGGTTCAGGGTGGGTATGGGTTTTGGGATACCCAAAACCCAGATCCATGCAGAACCCTTAAGTTACTATTGGCACCCCAAAACCTATACCTACCCTGAACCCTAAAATTACCCTTGGCACCCCAAAACCCATACCAACCCTGAACCCTGAAATCACCCTTCCCACCCCAAAACCCAAATCCACCCTGAACCCTAAAATTACCCTTGTCACCCCAAAACCCATACACACCCTGAACCCTAAAATTACCTCTGGGCACCCTAAAACCCATACCCACCCTCACTCTAAAATCACCCTTAGCACCCCTAAACCCATACCCACTCTGAACCCTTAAATTACCCTTGGAACCCTAATACCCATACTCACCCTGAACCCTAAAATTACCCTTGGCACCCCAAAAACCCATATCCACTCTGAACCCTAAAATTACCCTTGGCATCCCAAAACCATACCCACCCGGAACCCTAAACGTACCCTTGGCATCCCAAAACCCATATCCACCCAAACCCTAAAATTATACTTGGCACCCCAAAACCTATACCCACCCTGAACTCTAAAATTACCCTTGGCACCCAACAAATCCAAATCCTCCCTGATCCCTAAAATTACCCTTGGCATCCCAAAACCCACACCCACCCTGAATCCTAAAAGAAACCTCTGCACCCCAAATCCCATACCCACCCTGAAACCTAAAATTACCATTGGCACCCCAAAAGCCATACCCACACTGAACCCTAATATCCCTGGCACCCCAAAAGCCATACCCACCTTGAACCCTAAAATGACCCCTGGGAGCCCGAAATCCCATAACCAACCCGAACCCCAAATTTACCTGTGGCACCCTAATACCCAAATCCCCCCTGAACCCTAAAATTACCCTTGTCACCCCAAAACCCATACCCGACCTGAACCCTAAATTTAACCTTGGCACCCCAAAACCCATATCCACCCTAACCCTAAAATTAATCTTCGCACCCCAAAACCCACACCCACCCTGAACCCTTAAATTACCCTTGGCACCCCAAAACCATACTCACCCTGAACCCTAAAATTACCCTTGGCATCCCAAAACCCATATCCACCCAAATCCTAAAATTACTCTTGGCACCCCGAAACCCATGCCCACACTGAACCCTAAAATTACCCATAGCACCCCAAATCCCAAATCCCCGAACCCTAAAATTACCATTGGCACCCCAAAACCCACACCCACCCTGAATCCTAAAATTACCCTCTGCACCCCATTACCCTAATCCCCCCTGAACCCTAAAATTATCATTGGCACCCCAAAACCCACACCCACTCTGAATCCTGAAATTACCCTTGGCACACCAAAACCCACACCCACCCTGAACCCTAAATTTACCTTTGGCACTCCAAATCCCAAATCTTCCCAGAACCCTAAAATTATTCTTAGCACCCCAAATCTCATACCCACCCTGAACTCTAAATTTACGTTCTGCACCCCAAAAGCCAAATCCACACAACCCTATTACCACCCTTGGCACCCCAAAAACCGTTTAACCCTGCACAGTAAAATTACATTTGGCACCCCAAAACCCATACCCACCCTGAACCCTATAAACACCCATGACACTCCAAAGCCCATATTCAACTAAACTCTAAAATTACCCTTGGCACCCCAAAACCCATACCCACACTGAACCCTAAAATTACTCTTGGCACCCCAAAACCCATACCCATCGTGAACCCTAAAATTACCCTTGTCACCCCAAAACCCAAATCCACCCTGAACCCTGAAATTATCCATGGCACCCCAAAACCCGTACCCACACTGAACCCTAAAATGCCCTTGGCAACCCAAAACCCATGTCCACCCTGCATCCTAAAATTACCCTTGGCACCCCAAAACCCATTCCCACCCTGAACCCTAACATCTCATTTGGTACTCCAAAACCCATACCCACCTTGAACCCTAAATTTACCCTTGGAAACCCAAATTTACCCAGAACCCTAAAAATACCCTTGGCGCCACTAAAACTCATACCCAACCGGAGCCCTAACTTTACCCTCTGCACCCCAAAATCCATACCCTGAACCCTAAAATTACCCTTGGAAACCAAAAACACATACCGTGAACCCTAAAATAACCTGTGGCACCCCAAAACCCATATCCACCCTGAACCCTAAAATTACTCTTGCCACTCCAAAACCCATGCCCACCCTGAATCCTAAAATTACCCTTGGCATCCCAAAATCTATTCCCACCCTGAACCCTAAAATCACCCTTGGCACCCCAAAACCCATACCCCCTCTGTACCCTAAATTTACCCTTGGCACCCTAAATCTACCCAGAACCCTAAAATTACCCTTAGCATCCCAAAACCCATATGCACCCTGAACCCTAAACTTACCCTCTTCACTACAAAAGCCAAATCCACACTGAACCCTAATACTATCGGCACCCCAAAAACCATACCCACCCTGAACCCTAAAATTCCCCTTGGCACCCCAAAACCTATACCCACCCTGAACCGTATAATCACCCTTTGCACCCCAAAACCCATAGCCACCCAAATCCTAAAATAACCCTTTGCCCCCCAAATCGCTTACCCATCCTGAACCCTAAAATTACCCTTGGCACTCCAAAATCCATATCCACCCTGAACCCAAAAAATGACCATTGTCACCCCAAAACCCATACCCATCCTGACCCTCAAATTACCCTTGTCACGACAAAACACTACCCCTGGGCGTAGTTCGCGAAGTAGCACTACGCGAAGCTACGCGAACTGCGTAGTACCCTGTTCGCACTGTGCAAGATGTCGTTTTCAATGAACTCTAAAATTACCCTTGGCACCCAAAAAATCCAAAATCCACCCTGAACCCTAAAATTACCCTTGGCATCCCAAAACCCATACCCTTCCTGATCCCTTAAATAACCCTTTGCACCCCAAAACCTATATGCACCCTGAATCCTAGAATTACCCTTGGCACCCCAAAACCATACACACCCTGAACCCTAAAATTACCCTTGACATCCCAAAACCATACCCACCCTGACCCATAAAATTACCCTTGGCACACCAAAACCCACACCCAACCTGAACCCTAAATTTACCTTTGGCACCCTAAATCTTCCCAGAACCCTAAAATTATCCTTAGCACCCCAACACTCATACCCACCCTGAACTCTAAATGTACCTTCTGCACCCCAAAAGCCAAATCCACACAACCCTAATATTACCCTTGGCACCCTGCATGGTGAAATTACATTTGGCACCCCAAAACCCATACCCACCTTGAACCCTATAAACACCCATGACACTCCAAAGCCCATATTCAACCAAACTCTAAAATTACCCTTGGCACCCCAAAATCCATTCCCACCCTGAACCCTAAAATCTCATTTGGTACTCCAAAACCCATACCCACCTTGAACCCTAAATTTACCCTTAGAAACCCAAATTTACCCAGAACCCTAAAATTACCCTTGGCGCCACTAAAACTCATACCCAACCTGAGCCCTAAATTTACCCTCTGCACCCCAAAACCCATACCCACCCTGAACCCTAAAATTACCCTTGGAAACCCAAAACACATACCCACCGTGAACCCTAAAGTCGCCTGTGGCACCCCAAAACCCATATCCACCCTGAACCCTAAAATTACCCTTGCCACTCCAAAACCCATGCCCACCCTGAATCCTAAAATTAACCTTGGCATCCCAAAATCTATTCCCACCCTGAACCCTAAAATCACCCTTGGCACCCCAAAACCCATACCCCCTCTGTACCCTAAATTTACCCTTGGCACCCTAAATCTTCCCAGAACCCTAAAATTACCCTTAGCATCCCAAAACCCATATGCACCATGAACCCTAAATTTACCCTCTTCACTACAAAAGCCAAATCCACACTGAACCCTAATACTATCGGCACCCCAAAAACCATACCCACCCTGACCCTAAAATTCCCCTTGGCACCCCAAAACCCATAGCCACCCAAACCCTAAAATAACCCTTCGCCCCCCAAATCGCTTACCCATCCTGAACCCTAAAATTACCCTTGGCACTCCAAAATCCATATCCACTCTGAACCCAAAAAATTACCATTGGCACCCCAAAACCCATACCCACCCTGAATCCTAGAATTACCCTTGGCACCCCAAAACCCATACCCACCCTGAATCCTAGAATTACCCTTGGCACCCCAAAACCCATACCCTCCCGAACCCTGAAATTATATTTGCACCCCAGAACCAATACCCACCCTGACCCTAAAATTACATTTGGCACCCCAAAACCCATACCCACCCTGAACCCTAAAATAATTCTTGGCACCCCAAAACCCATGCCCACACTGAAACCTAAATTTACCCTAGGCACCCCAAATATACGCAATACCCTTATATTACCCTTGTCACCCCAAAAACCGTACCCACTCAGAACCCTAAAACTACCCTTGGCACCCTGGACCCATATCCACCCAAACACTAAAATTACCCTTGACACCCCAAAACCCACACCCACGCTGAGTCCTAAAATTACCCATAGCACCCCAAAACCCAAATTCACCCTCAACCCTAAAATTACCCTTGGCACCCCCAAACCCATACTCGCCCTCAACCCTAAAATTACCCTTAGTACCCCCAAACCCATACCCAGTCTGAACCCTAAAATCTCCCTTGGCACCCCAAAACTCAAATGCACCCAGAACCTTATTACCCTTGTCACCCCAAAACGCATACCCACCCTGAACTGTAAATATACCCTTGGCACCCCTAAACCCACACCCACCCTGAACCCTAAAATTATCATTAGCACCCCAAAACCTATACCCACCCTGAACCCTAAAATTACCCAGTGCCAAGTGTAATTTTAGGGTTCAGTGTGGGTATTGATTTTGGATTGCCAAGGATAAATATAGAGTTCAGGGTGGGTATGGGTTTTGGGATGCCAAGGGTAATTTTACAGTTCAGGGTGTGTATGTGTTTTGATGTGCCAAGAGTTATTTTAGGGTTCAGGGTCTGTATTGGTTTAGGGGTGCCAAGGGTAATTTTAGGGTTCAGTGTGGGTATTGATTTTGGATTGCCAAGGGTAAATATAGGGTTCAGGGTGGGTATGGGTTTTGGAATGCCAAGGGTAATTTTACAGTTCAGGGTGTGTACGTGTTTTGATGTGCCAAGTGTTATTTTAGGGTTCAGGGTGGGTATGGGTTTTGGGGTGACAAAGGTAAATTTAGGGGATAGGGTGGGTATGGGTTTTGAGGTGGCAAGGGTAATTTTAGGATTCAGGGTGGGTATGGGTTATAGGGCGCCAAGGTTAATTTTAGGGTTCAGGGTGGGTATTGGTTTTGGGGAGCTAAGGGTAATGAGAAGGAGGGGAAAAGTGAAGGGAAGGGCAGTGAATGGTGAAAGAAAGGGACAGTGGGTGGGAAGAGAACAGGAGGGAAGGGAGAGGGACAGGAAGGTAAAGAGCGAACTGGGAAGGGAGAAGAAAAGGAAGTGAGGGGAAGTGGAACGGTGAAGGGAAGGGAATGGGGAGGGGATAGGATGGGAGGAAAGAGTGAGTAAAGGCGATGGGAAGGTTGGATGAAAGGGAATGGATTGAGAGGGGAGGTAAGGGGGAGTGGAAACGGGAGGGAGGGGTAGTGGGAGGGAGAAGTAAAGCAGGAAGGAGAGGGGAAGGGAAATGGGAGGAAGGGGAAGAGTATAGCAGGTTAGGGGATTGTGAAGGGGAGGTATGGGTGAGAGAAAGTTAGACAGATATTGGACGTGAAGGGAAGGGGCAGGGTGTGGGGTGGATGGGTTAGGGAAGGGTCGCATAGGAAGGGATTGGTGAGGGGAAGGGGGAAAGGAGGAGTGGGAAGGGTGGGGAGTCAAGGTGTAGGGAGTTGGGAGGAAGAGAAGAGAAGGGTAAGGGGAGGGAAGGGTGAGGGGAAGGGAGGTGAAGGAAGAATAAGGAGGAAGGGTAGGGTGAGGGGAGGGAAGGTGAAAGGAAGTAGAAGGGATGGGGAACAGATTCAAAGGGAATAGAAGGGAAGAAAGGAGAATGAGATGGAAGGGGAGGGGTGGAGATGGTGAAAAGGGGTGGGAATGGAGAAGGGAAAGGGGTGGGGAGGAAGAAGTAGAAATAAAATAGTGGGGGAAGAGGAAAGAGGGAGAGGTGAAGGAGAGGAAAGAAAAAGGAAGGGTGGGGTAAGGGGAGGGGTTGGGTGAGCAAAGGGAAGGGAAGGTCAGGGAACAGATGAGAAGGGGAAGGGTGAGGGTGAGTGGGGAGGGGTGGTATTAAGGGGAGAGGGAAGAAAGGGGAAGAAAATGGGAAGGGAGGTTGGGGAGGAGAGGACAACATAGAAATAATAGAGTGGGGGAAGGGACCGGAATGGGAAGGGGCAAGGGAAGAGGAAAGAGGGAGAGGAATGGTGGGAGGGAGAGGTAAAGGAGAGGGAAGAGAAAGGAAGGGTGGGGTAAGGGGAGGGGTTTGGGTGAGCAAAGGGAAGGTCAGGGAAGAGATGGGCGGGAATGGAGAAGGGAAAGGGGTGGAGAGGAAAACATAGAAATAAGAGAGTGGGGGAAGGGACCGGAATGGGAAGGGGAAGGGAAGAGGAAAGAGGGAGAGGGATGGTGGGAGGGAGAGGTAAAGGAGAGGGAAGAGAAAAGAAGGGTGGGAGAAGGGGAGGGGTTGGGTGAGGAAAGAGAAGGTCAGGGAAGAGATGGGAAGGGGAAGGGTGGGGTGAGTGGGGTAGTGGCGGTATTAAGGGGAGGGGGAAGTAAAAGGTAGAACATGGGAAGGAAGGGGAGGCAAGAGGTAGGGAGGTGAGGGGAAGGGTAAAGGGAAGTGGTAGGGTGAGGGGGAGGGAAGGTTGAGGGGGAAGGCGAAGAAAGGAGAAGGGAAAGGGATTAGTGGGATAGGGATGGGGAAGTGGCGGGGGGGTGATTGGGAAGAGGGAGGGAGTGGGAAAGCAAGGAGAGTAGAGTGTGATGGGGTGAAGGGAATGAAGGAAGGCAGGGTGCACAGTTGAGGGGTATGGAGGTGAGGGGAAGGTAAGGGTAAGGAAGAAGAGATGATGGGAAGGAACAAGTGAAGGGAATCGTGAGGGAGAAGAGAAAGGAAGAGGAGGGGTGAGGTGGGGAAGCAAGGGAAGAGGAAGTGAAGGGAACAGAAAGGGTAGGCAAAGGTGAGGAGAGGGGACGAGAACAGAAGGGAGAAAGAAGGTGGGAAGGGTAAGTGAAGGGAAAGGAAAGGAAAGGGTTATGAAAAGTGGTGGGGAAGTGGAGAGGGGAAGAGATGGGAAAGAGGCATGTGGTGGGGAGGCAAGGGGATGGGAAGGGAGAGGGCGAAAGGAAGGGGGTGGAGGGAAAGGAAGAGAAGAATAGGGAAGGGAAGGGTGGGGGAAGGATTTAAACGGAAGGGAATAGGAGGTAGGGGATGGGGAGGAAGGTGGAAGGGGAAGAGAATAGGATAAGAGGTATGGAAAGGGAGGCAAAAGGGGTAGGGGATGGGGAAGGAAAGTAGGAGGGGAGTGCTAGAGGAAGAGTGAAGGAATGGCAAAGGGAAGGTCAGGGAAGGGAAGGCGATTGGAAGAAGAAGAGTGGGAGTGGTAGGGAGGTGAGATGAAGTCAAGGGCAGAGTAGGGAAGAGTGAAGGGTAGGGGAAGGGAAGGGAAGAGTCAAGGGTAGGAGAAGGGAAGAGTGAAGGGTAGGGAAGAGGGAAGGGTATGGTGGGGTAGGGTAAAGGGGGAGGGGAGGGAGGGGAGAGGGGAAGGGGAGTAGAGAGTGACTGAGGTGAAGGGAATGGAGGGAAGGGAGGATGCAGAGGCAAGGGGTTAGGGAAGGAAAGAAGAGAAGAGAAGAGGGGAAGGGGTGGGGGAAGGGTGAGAGGAAGGGAATGGTGAGGGGGAAGGGAAAGGAAGAGGGGTGTGGTGGGGGGACAAGGGGTGGGGAAGAGGAGAGACGGGGCGGGTTTGGTAAGGGTGAGGAGAGGGGAAGAGAACGGAAGGGGAAAAAGACGTTGGGAAGGGAAAGTGAAGTAAAGGGAGAGTAAAGGGGAAGTAAAAGTGGAGGGAAAGTGGGGTGGGAAGAGGGGAAGAAGCAAGTGGTGGGGAGGTGATGGGAAGGGAAGGGTGAGGGGAAGAAAAGGGAAAGAAGAATAGGGAGGGGAAGTGAAGGGTGGAGAAAGGAATAAAATAGAAGGGAGGGGAAGGGAGAGGAAGGAGGGAGAGGGGAAGAGAATAGAAGAGAAAAAGAGGTGCAGAAAGGGAGGGAAAGGGGTAGAAGAGGGGTAGAGGAAGAAAGTGGAAGGGAAGGATTGGAGAAGGTGAGGGGTGGAGGGGTAGGGAGATGGAGATATGAAGGAGTGAGGAAGGGTGGAGAGGGTGAAGAGGCAAGGGGTAGGGAGGTTAGGGGAAGGAAGGGTAGGGAAGTAGCAAAAGGAAGGGGAGGGGGAAAAGGAACAAAAGGGAAGGGGAAGAGGAGTACGATGGGGAGGCGAAGGGAAGGGGTGGGATGAAGATGTGACAGGATGGAGATGGGAAGGGAAGGTTAGAGAATGGTGAGGGGACAGTAGGGGAGGGGAAAAGGTGAGGGGAAGGAAGAAAGGGAGGGGAAGGAGAGAGAGGGAGAGGTAAAGGTAAGGGAAGAGTGAGGGGAAAGGAAGGGGAAAAAGGGAGAAGTGAAGAGAACGGAAAGGAAGAGATGGGCAGGGAAGTGAGAGGGAAGGGAAGGTTAGAGATGGTGATGGGTGAGGGATGGAAAGGGACGGAAAGAAAAGAAAAGAAAAAGGGGTAGGGAGGTGAGAGGATATCAGGGAGGCTAGGGGAAGGGAAAGGTGAGGGGAAGAGAGAGGGGGAGTGAGGGAGTTTGATGGGTGGAGAGGGGATGAAAAGAAGCAGTGGTGAGGGTGGGGAAGCAAGGGGTAGGGAGGTGAGGAGGACGTTTAGGAAATTAAGGAGAGGAAGGAAAGGGGGTGAGGGGTGGGACAGGAAGGGAAGGGAAAACGTGAGAAGGGGGAGGGAGAGGTGAAGGGAATGGTAAAGGATGATATGGCAAGCGATAGGGAAGGGGAAGAAAGTGAAGGGTGAGGGATGGGACGGGAAGGGGTGGGGTTAGGTTGGGCAGGGAAAGCAGGAGGAGGAAATGAAGTGTAGAGAGGGGAAGGGTGAGGAGGAAGGGAAGGAATGGTGGATAGGAAGGGAACGAGAAGGGAAGTGGGAAGGAAGGGAAGGGTAGGGTTGAAGGGGAGGGAGGAGATTGGAAAGGGAAGTGAAAAGAAGGGTAATGGGAAGGGGAGGGATAGGGGACAGAGATCGGAAAGGAATGTAAGAGATGGGAAGGGGTGGGCAGAGAGAGGGAGATGTGAAGGACAAGCGTAGGAAGAGCAGGAAAGGGAGGGTGGGGAGGGAAGGGAAGGGGTAAGGAGGCTGAGGGGAAGAAAGTATAGACACGTTCAAAGAGAAGGGTAGGGGAGGGAAAGATAGAGACGGTGGGGATGGGAGGAGAGGGGAAGAGAAGGGGTGTGGTGAGGAGGGTAGAGGAGAGGAAGGGGGAAGGAAAGGAGTTGGGTGAGCGATGAGACAGGAGGAGATGGGGAAAGGAAAGGGAAAGAGAAAGGGTTGGGCAAGCGATGAGGCTGGAATAGATGGGGAAGGGAAGGGGTGAGGAGGGTGGGAAGGTAAAGGGTAGGGAGGTGAGGGGAAGGAAGTATAGGGAAGAAGTGAAGGGTGAGGGAAGGGAAGAAAAGAGGAGGGTGTGGTGTGAAGGAAAGGTGAGGGTGAAGAATGGGATTGGTGAAGGGAAGGGGGAAGGGAAAGGGAAAGGGAGGCCAGCGGAAGGGGAAAAGAAGGGAGGAGTGGGGAAGGTGGGGAGTCAAGGGGTAGGGAGGTGAGGGTAAGGGAATGGTAGGGTAGGGAAGAAGGGAAGGGTGAGGGGAAGGTGACCGGAAGGGAGGTGAAGGAAGGAAAAATAAGGAGGATGGGAAGGGTGAGGGGAGGGGAAAGAGAGCAGAGGGGATGGAAACAGTGGTGTGGGATTGGGCAGTGAAAGGAGAAGGAAGGGAAGAGAGGGGAAGGTGAGGAGGAAGGGAAGAGGAGAGGTGTGGCAGGAAGGAAAGGCAAGGGGTGAGGGAAGGGACGGAATGGTGGAAGGGAAGGGGAGGATGAGGGAACGAGAAGGGAAGGGGGAAGGAAGGGAAGGGTAGAAGGGATGGGGAGGTGGGGGATGGAGAAGGGAAGGGATAGAAGAAGAGATCGGAAAGGAAGGGAAGAGCTGCAAAGTGGAGGGTAGAGAGGGAGATGTGAAGGGAAGGAAAGGGAGGGTGGGTGGGGAAGGGAGGGGAGGGAAGGGGTGAGGAGTTTGATGGGAAGAAGTATAGAGACGTGGGAAGGGGAGGGGAGGGAAAGGTAGGTAAGGAATGGGAATGGGAGGAGAGGGGAAGACGAGGGGTGTGGTGGGAAGGGGAGTGGAAGGGGTTGAGTGAGCGATGAGACGAGAGATGGGGAAAGGAAAGGGGGGATCAAAGGAAAGGGGAAAAGAAGGGGTTGGGCAAGCGATGAGGCGGGAATTAATGGGGAAGGGAAGGTGGAGGGGAGGGTGGGAATGTTGGTAGTAGGGAGGTGAGGGGAAGGAAGTATAGGGATGAAGGGAAGAAAAGAGGATAGGTGTGGTGCGGAGGAAAGGGGAGGGTGAAGAATGGGATTGGTGAAAGGAAGGGTGTAGGGAAGGTCAGGGAAGGCGAGCAGAGGGGAAAGGAAGGGACAAGTGGGGAGGGTGTGGAGTCAAGGGTTTGGGAGGTGAGGGGAAGGGAAGGGAAGGGTGAGGTGAAGGTGATGGGAAGGGAGGTGAAGGGAAGAATAATAAGGAGGAAGGGAAGGGTGAGTGGAAGAGTGAGGGGAGGGGAAAAAGAGCAGATGGGATAGAAACAGAGTGGGGTGAGGTTGGGCAGGGAAAGGAGAAAGAAGGGAAGGGTAGAGAGGGGAAGGGTGAGGAGGAAGGGAAGGTAGCGGAAGGGAAAGAAAGGAAGGAGGAGATGGAGGAAGGGTGAAGAGGTAAGGGGTAGGGGAGGGGAAGGGTGAGGGTGGGGGGAGGGGGGAGGGGAAAGAGCAGAGGGATGGGAACAGAGTGGGGTGGGATGGGGTTGGCCAGGGAAAGGAGAAGGAATGAATGGGTAGAGAGGGGAGGGATAAGGAGGAAGGGAAAGAAAGGAAGGGGAGTGTGAGGGGAAGGAAGTATAGAGACTTTCAAATGGAAGGGGGAGGGGAGAAAAGGGTAGGGAACGGATGGGAATGGGAGGGAAGGGTTGGGTGAGCGATGAGACGGGAGGAGATGGGGATAGAAAAGGGAAAGGAAAGGGGAGAGGAAAAGGAAGGGAAAGAGAAGAGGTTGGGGGAGCAATGAGGCGAGAAGAGATGAGGAAGGGAAGGAAGGGGTGTGGAGGGTGGGAAGGTGAGGGGTAGGGCGGTGAGGGGAAGGAAGTATAGGGAAGATGTGAAGGGTGAGGGAAGGGAAGAAGAGAGAAGGGGAGGGTGAAGAATGGGATTGGTGAAGGGAAGGGGGTAGGGAAGAGAAGGCGAGCGGAGGGGAAAGGAAGGGAAGATTGGGGAGGGTGGGGAGTCAATGGGTAGGGAGGTGAGGGGAAGGGAAGGGTGAGGGGAAGGTGATGGTGATGGGAAGGGAGATGAAGGGAGGAAGAATAAGGAGGAAGGGAATGTTAGACGGACCGGGAGGGTCGGCCGAGGACAAGGGGAGAGGTCTCCGGGGAGAGCCGTCTCCAGCGATCGTACAGACGAATAACTTCCCCCCCACAGAGGTACACCACACAATGATAAGGTTTTGACGTTCTTTATAAGCAATCTTTAGGTACGATAGAATGGTACAAGGAGGTCAGGACTCAGGGGTCCCCTCGATTCTAGTCTCTTGGTTGGGAAAGGGGGTAGCGGGACAGTCTTGTTACCAATCTAGTAGCGGAGATGGTATGATGAATAGCTCACAATCCTCGAGCTCGGCGTTCTAGATGGACGGGCCGCGGCGGCGCCAGCAGGTCCCGGTGAAGGTGGTCGTTACAACGGTCCGCGGCAGCGCCAGCAGGTCCCAGTGAAGGCGGTAGTTACAACGGTCCGCGGCAGCGCCAGCAGGTCCCAGTGAAGGTGGTCGTTACAACGGTCCGCGGCAGCGCCAGCAGGTCCCAACGAGGATGGAGGATGCAGAAGGCCGCGGCAGCGCCAGCAGGCAGGACGATAGTTCGCAAGGCAGGGCTACGGCAGCGCCAGTAGTCCGTCAGGGATGAGTTCTTCACGGTGTCTCTCGACTCCAGGATACAACTGCCTTCCTGCTCTGGAGCTGCCCCAGTTATAGGTCTGGCGCCCTTTGATGTCTGGACCCTCGCACTTGGCGGTCAGGAGGTCCGGGATGAGGGAGTTCAGACACCCAGCAGGGGGGTGGAGCCAGCGCCCGGGGGAGCTGGGGGGCGAGCGGCACCTGGCGGGGGAGAGCCATCGACACTTCTTTCTCCCATCGACCTGCCAAGTGGTCCGTTCACCTCCTGGGGGGATGGTGGTGCCGGGATGTCGGGACCTGGCCAGGCCCAGGGTTAGGGTCGAGCTGAGGCCACGCGGCCTCGTGGTGCAGTGTCCAAGATGGCGGCCGGGCCGGGCGAGGAAGCCGGTAGTGGTTTGGCCCCATGATACAGAGAGGTCCGGGGGCAGGAGTCCCGTCTGGGGACGGGGTGCGGGTTGTTTCTGTGGGTAACACCTGGAGGGCCGGGGCTCGGGCCCTGTCATGCGGGGAGGGAGCAAGCCCTTCACGTGGCCTGTCCAACATGCGTCCCCCCCAGCTGAAGGCGGGGAGAGTCACCCATTCTCTTGGGGACTCTCCTCGTCGAGGCGGAAAAAGCGTGACAGGCCATCTGCGTTGGCGTGGTCTTGGCCCGGTCGATGTTCCACAGTGAAGTCCATCCCCTGCAGGGAGATGGACCAACGCAATAGTTTGGGGTTTTCCCCCCGCATCTGCATTAGCCACTGCAGGGGTCGATGATCTGTTTGCACCCGGAAGTGGGTACCGAAGAGATAGGGCCGGAGCTTTTTGAGGGCCCACACCACTGCGAAGGCCTCCCTCTCGATGGTGCTCCAGCGCTGTTCTCGGGCCAGGAGGCGTCTGCTGATGAAGGCCACCGGTTGGTCAAGTCCCTCGGAGTTCAGCTGGGAGAGGACCGCCCCGATGCCATGGTCGGAGGCATCTGTTTGTACGATGAATTCCCGACTGTAGTCGGGGGCCTGGAGCACAGGGGCAGTGCACATGGCGGCCTTCAGCTTCTCGAAGGCCGCTTGACAGTCTGGGGTCCAGTTGACCTTCTTCGGGTGGTTTTTGGATGTGAGTCCCGTGAGGGGCCCCACAATGCTGCCATAGTCCCTCACGAACCGCCGGTAGTAGCCGGTGAGCCCCAAGAAGGCTCGGACCTCGGTCTGCGTGACTGGAGGCTGCCAGGACTGGATGGCAGCGATTTTGAGTTGCAGAGGGGCCACCAGACCGCTTCCCACCTGGTGTCCGAGATAGGTCACGGACCCCTGACCAATTTGGCACTTGCTGGCCTTGATGGTGAGGCCGGCCCGTTGGAGGGCCTGCAGGACCTCTCGGAGGTGGTGGAGGTGGTCGGACCAGTGGCGGCTGTACACAGCGATATCGTCCAGGTAGGCGGCGCTGAACTCCTCGAGCCCCGCCAAGACCTGGTTCACCAGTCGCTGAAAGGTAGCTGGGTCATTCTTCATGCCGAAGGGCATGACTTTGAAGTGGTAGTGGCCATCGGGGGTAGAAAAGGCGGATCGTTCTTGGGCCCGGGGTGTGAGACCGATCTGCCAGTAGCCCGCTGTCAGGTCGAAGATGCTGAGGAAGCGGGCAGCCCCCATGCGATCGATCAGTTCATCCGCTCGGGGGATGGGATGAGCGTCGGTTCTGGTGACAGCATTCAAGCCCCAATAGTCGACGCAGAATCGGAGCTCAGGAGTGGTGCCGGGGGTAGCAGCTTTGGGGACCAGCACGACCGGGCTGGCCCAGGGACTGTCCGAGGGCTCGATGACCCCGAGCGTGAGCATCTTTGATACCTCCTCTTGGATGCAGGCCCGTACCCGATCTGGTACGCGGTACGCCCGGTGTCTGATAGGGGGACTGTCCCCAGTGTCCACGTCGTGCAAGCACCAGGGGGTGACCCCAGGGGTGAGGGAAAACAAGGTAGCAAACTGCAGCAGGAGGTCCCGGCAGCCGGACCCCGTCCACGGAACCATCTTTCTCACGAGTCTTCAGGAGATCAGGGAGAGGCTCGGAGTCTTCTTCCGCTCCACTGTCTGTAGCCATCAGGAGGCTGAGCTCCGAGCGCACAAAGTGGGGTTTGAGTCTGTTGGTGTGGAGGACCCGGAGGGGGTTCCGTGGAGATTCCATATCGATGAGATAGGTGACGGGGCTCTTGCGTTCGACCACATTGAAGGGCCCCGTCCACTTGTCCTGCAAGGCACATGGTTCGGTGGGGGACATCACCCACACCTGTTGGCCAGGTTCGAATTCGATGGAGGAGGCATTTTGATCGTACCATTTTTTCATGTCCTCCTGACTGGCCTCAAGGTTCGCTTTCGCCATTTCTCTGAATCGCCTGGTCTGATTGCGTAGGGTCAGGAGGTACTTGAAGACGTCTGGAGGGGTCTTTAGGGGTCCATCTCCCAACCTTCTTTGACTAGGCTGAGGGGCCCTCGCACAGGGTGCCCGTACAAGAGTTCGAAAGGGCTAAAGCCGAGGGACTTCTGGGGAACTTCTCGATAGGCGAAGAGGAGGCACGGAAGTAGTACATCCCACTGGCGACGGAGGGGCTCTTCCAATCCCCCAATCATTCCCTTGAGCGTGTGGTTGAACCGCTCGACTAGTCCGTTTCCTTGAGGGTGATAGGGGGTCGTGAATCAGTAGGTGACCCCGCACTGTTGCCAGAGGGACTTCATATACTTCGAAATAAAGTTTGTGCCTCTGTCGCTGACGACTTCTCGGGGGAAGCCCACCCGGGAGAAGATCCCCATTAAGGCCCGGCCGACCACCGGGGCTGTTACAGTTCGCAGGGGCACAGCCTCGGGGTAGCGGGTGGCGTGGTCCACCAGTACCAGGATGAACCGATGTCCTTGTGCTGTACGGGGGTCCAGGGGCCCCACAATGTCTATTCCCACCCTCTCGAACGGGGTGGTGACAACTGGGAAGGGTTGCAGAGGTGCTTTGAGTTTGCGGCCGCTCTTCCCGCTGGCCTGGCACGTGGGGCAGGACCGGCAGTGGTTGAGGACGTCGTTTCTCATCTTTGGCCAGAAAAAGTGGGTCACCAGGCGACTGTAGGTTTTGTCCTGGCCCAGGTGTCCAGCCAGAGGGACATCGTGGGCCAAATTTAACAGGAAGTCTCTAAAACGGAGGGGCACCACCAGCACTCGACTGGCCCCTAACTCCGCGATTCTCTGTTCACTGTACAATAGATCGTTGTCCCAATAGATCCAATGGGCTCCGGTGGTGTCCCCCGCGCTCTGGGCGAGGGCTTGCTGGCGGAGTCCCTCGAGGGAGGGACAGGTCTTCTGTTCTTGACGGAACTGTTCCTGGGTGGGCCCCCCTTCTTGACACCACTGAGCCAGGTTGGGAAGGTCCTGGGGCTGAGCGAGCCCTTCGGGGGTTTGCTCTGGGGGGTCGGTATGGTCGGTGTCCTCTACTGGAGCGATCGGGGGAGGAGGTGCTGGCCATTCTGGTTCTTCCGGTCGGGGGATGGCACGGGCGGCCATGGACCGGGTGGTTACGCACGCCCAGTCCGGGAGGCCCAACATCCCCAGGTGCTCTCTTCTTTCTACGGCGGCCCACGGGGAACTCTCAAGATCATTCCCCAGGAGACAGTCCACGGGGGAATCATCTCGGACCGTCACCTTCAACATGCCGGAGATTCCTCCCCATTCGAAGGGGACGCAGGCCATCCGACATAGACTCTCCGAATTGTCGGCTGAACGGACGGGGCAGAGAATGTTCGGCAGGATCTGCTCTGGTTTTACCAGGTGACAGCGGACGGCCGTCACACTGGCCCCCGTGTCACGTAGTGCTTCGGCCCGGCGTCCATTAATGTTCACCCACTGACTATATTTTCTGGTGTTGGCGGGTAGGGGAGCCCGCGGGACCATGTCTCTTCCCCCTAGGCACGCTAGAACCTGTAATGATTGCGAATGTTCTGCAGGAACGCCTGGAACCTTGGAGAAAGTCCACAGTCGTCCCCCACGCTCCTCCGACTCTATCAAACACTAGAGTACGAAGGACACGCTGGGGAAAACAGGGAAACAAAACAAGGATAGGTGGGGAAACACAGGCAGGTCTTGAAGGATGATTCTGGCAGCCGAGACAGCAGGCAGGTGTTGTTCTTACTGGGAAGGAATTAACGAGCCTCTCCGCTGTAACACAAAGGCAGGTAAATGAATACGACTACAACACCACCCTGGAGCTTTCTTTACCGCATTCCCCTCCACACACCTACCGGATTTGAAGTCAGCCTCCTGGACTATGGCCTACAAGAATAAGTAGGTACACTTCTGTAGAACCCCCTTATGATCGGTTCTCAGAGGAGAATTCAGATGTACACTGTGTAAGTCCCTTTTTCGGCTGAGAACAATAAAGATAGACAATATAAAAGAGGCAAGGGTGTAATTCCTCATATGCGTATACAAAGTGTAGGAAGGTTGCGTACCGTGACTTTAAAGTAGGTAGGTGGAAAACCTAAATCCCTGCTCAATGGTCCTCGCAACAAATCACCCTATAATGCCTGATGCGGGTTAAAGAAAACATAAGGTAGGGACCAGTAAGGTATGCGCCAGGGAGGCTCTTGATGCTAGAAATGGGGGTGAGAGCACCGAGTATGACTCCAACTACTGCACAGGACGTGGAGTCGCTCCAACAGGGGGCATAAACACAATACAAGCCTGAGTCTGGAATAACAGGCTGACACACAACACGACACAACACAAGCCGGATAAGCAAGGGTAGGGCTTAACAGACTTACATATAACATCACACAACTTTAGCCGAAGGGAATCAACAAAGGGGTAATGCCGGCTAAAAGAAATAACAAACAGCCCACCTCGAACTCCGAGGTGAGGAGAGACAAGTGACGGGATAAAACCCCGCACTACTAATACACAGTTAGACCTTACTTGGGAAGGCTAAACAAGCATGGACGCCTTGGTGGAAGTTGCGCCCACGAGTTTGGCGGCTCAGAATGGAAGGAGCGCCTCTGCAATACGCCAGCGGGAAATGGCTGTAGTGATCTCGGAGCCGGGACGCGTCTGAAGCGACTCGTCCACGGCTTCACTCTAGCAAGCAGGAAGTACGGGAAACCGGAAGTCAGGCAACAAAGAGAAAGACGGAACTGGGGCTCAGAGCTAGAACGCAAAGCGGCGTCTATACGCCCTTCGTCGTTTAAATACCCACTGCACCCAGGGGCTGGAGCGCGGGGCATGACAGAACCATGGCGGCCGGTTCCCACTCTTGATGTTCTTGCTCGTATTCTTCCTGTTCTGCGGAGATTTGTTCTCCCCCCAGGGCGGCGGCAGCTACCTGGCGGGGTCTCGGAGATTGGTTCTGTGGACAGTTCGGGTCATTGGCATAGTGGCCGACTCGCTGGCATCGGTGACACGTGACATTGGCTCGGAACCCCGGGCGCATCGGGGGGTTGCCCCGGCTGGCCGGGGGCGGGGTGCTGGCAGCGGGAGCGGCCGGGACGGTGTCTCTTCCTCGTCCCTGGCCTCCTCCTCCTCCTCGGGGACGGTGCTGACCTTGGTTGTTCCGGTTCTGTTCGTGCGGCCCTCTCCGGCCCACTCGGGTGCTTTCCCACCGGTCAGCTTCGGCGGCGAGTTGCCGTGGGTCAGTCAATTTACTGTCGAGGAGGTGCTGCCTGAGCTCGACGAAGCAGTTGTTAGAGAGGTGCTCCCACACCATGAGATTAAAAAGTTGCTCGTAGGTCGTTACGTGGCTTCCCTTGATCCAACCCTCGAAGGCTCGGCTGAAATAGTTGACATATTCCACCCAAGTTGTACCCGGGATCCGGGTGCAGTCTCGGAACCTCTGGCGGTACATTTCGGGTGTGAGCCCATATCGGGTGAGGAGGGCAGCCTTCATGTGGTCATAGGATGACATCAGATGGTCTGGGAGCTGTAACAGGGCATCGCGGCCTTCATTGACGAACCTCCCCCATAGACCGGCTCCCCAGTCACTTCGATCGATCCGGTGGGAGGTCATGGCGATCTCGTAGGCCTTGAACCACTGTTGTATGTCGTCCTCTCGGACATACTCTCGAACGACATCCTTGGGGATGTGGACTTTCTTTTCTGTCGCTCCCGGGGTGCGCGGTCGCTCGGGCACCTTCAGTTCTTTGTTCTGCTTCCGTAGGTCTATTTCTGCCAGTTTGCGTTCGTGTTCGTACGCTAATCTCTTTTCTTCGAGCTCTCTCTGCCTCTGTTTTTCTTCCCGTTCTTCTCGGAGCCGCAGATGTTCTAGGTTCAGTTTTTGTTCGGCTAATTTCAGTTCACCGTCCATTTTGAGCCGTGCCATTTCCAGCTCATGTAGTCTGCTTTTTTCTCTCTCTTGGATCTCTTCCTGCGAGAGACCCGTTCTTCGCTCCTCGGGAGCCGTGGTGTTCCTCTCTGATGCTGCAATGTTTTGGTCCGGGGATCTGGCGGCCCCGGTTTCTGCCCACGACTCAATGGCGTGCTTGAAATCGTCTTTGGTACTCAGGCCGGTGGTAGCAATGCCTAGTTCAATGCAGAATTGTTTCAATTCACGATGGCTGTACTCTTCCAATTTCTCCATCTGGAATTTCTCGGTGGATCCGCTCTCTTTGGTTGACATTGTGGTTTCGTCGTGGGGTGAGTTACTCTCTGTACGATTACGCGTTGATTCGGATCGCGCCGCTGGCCACCAATGTTAGACGGACCGGGAGGGTCGGCCGAGGACAAGGGGAGAGGTCTCCGGGGAGAGCCGTCTCCAGCGATCGTACAGACGAATAACTTCCCCCCCCCACAGAGGTACACCACACAATGATAAGGTTTTGACGTTCTTTATAAGCAATCTTTAGGTACGATAGAATGGTACAAGGAGGTCAGGACTCAGGGGTCCCCTCGATTCTAGTCTCTTGGTTGGGAAAGGGGGTAGCGGGACAGTCTTGTTACCAATCTGGTAGCGGAGATGGTATGATGAATAGCTCACAATCCTCGAGCTCGGCGTTCTAGATGGAAGGGCCGCGGCGGCGCCAGCAGGTCCCGGTGAAGGTGGTTGTTACAACGGTCCGTGGCAGCGCCAGCAGGTCCCAGTGAAGGCGGTAGTTACAACGGTCCGCGGCAGCGCCAGCAGGTCCCAGTGAAGGTGGTCGTTACAACGGTCCGCGGCAGCGCCAGCAGGTCCCAACGAGGATGGAGGATGCAGAAGGCCGCGGCAGTGCCAGCAGGCAGGACGATAGTTCGCAAGGCAGGGCTACGGCAGCGCCAGTAGTCCATCAGGGATGAGTTCTTTACGGTGTCTCTCGACTCCAGGATACAACTGCCTTCCTGCTCTGGAGCTGCCCCAGTTATAGGTCTGGCGCCCTTTGATGTCCGGACCCTCGCACTTGGCGGTCGGGAGGTCCGGGATGAGGGAGTCCAGACACCCAGCAGGGGGGTGGAGCCAGCGCCCGGGGGAGCTGGGGGGCGAGCGGCACCTGGCGGGGGAGAGCCATCGACACTTCTTTCTCCCATCGACCTGCCAAGTGGTCCGTTCACCTCCTGGGGGGATGGTGGTGCCGGGATGTCGGGGCCTGGCCAGGCCCAGGGTTAGGGTCGAGCTGAGGCCACGCGGCCTCGTGGTGCAGTGTCCAAGATGGCGGCCGGGCCGGGCGAGGGAGCCGGTAGTGGTTCGGCCCCATGATACAGAGAGGTCCGGGGGCAGGAGTCCCGTCTGGGGACGGGGTGCGGGTTGTTTCTGTGGGTAACACCTGGAGGGCCGGGGCTCCGGCCCTGTCAGGCGGGGAGGGAGCAAGCCCTTCACGTGGCCTGTCCAACAGGGAAGAGTGAGTGGAAGGGTGAGGGGAGGGGAAGAGGCAAAGGGATGGGAACAGATTGGAAGAGAATGGAATGGGTGGAAAAAAGAAAATGTGATGGAAGGTGAGGAGGCGGTGAATGGGAGGAAAAGGAGAGGAAGAGAAGGGAAAGGGTGGAGAGGGAAAAGGAGAGATAAAAGAGTGCGGGATGGGACCGGAATAGATAGAATGGGAACGGAAATGAGGAGAAGGGAAGGGAGGCTGACTGAAGGGGAGAGGATTGAAGAGGTAAGGAAGAAAGTAATGGTGGGAAAGGGAAATGGAAAGAAAGGGCGAGAAGGGGATAGGAGAGGAGAGATGAGAATGTAAGGCAGAGAAGGAAAAAAGGGATAGGAGGGAATAGAAAGGAAGAGGGAAGGGAATTTGATCAGAAGGGAAGGGAAGGGAAGTTTCAAGCCAGTATCAAGTCAGTATCAAGTCAGTTTCAAGCCAGTATCAAGTCAGTATCAAGTCAGTTTCAAGTTTGGTATCAAGTTTGGTTTCAAGTTTGGTTTTCATTTGGTTTCTATACTCACCTTGTCCCTTTTGACCCAACCCCACGCACTTCTTTTTGGAGCCTGTTCAGCCCCGGCTGCTTGGGCCTCTCGCGGGCCTCGGCTCCAGCCGCCAGCAGTGGTCCTCTCCGTCTGGTGCTCATGAGTGCAATGCTGGGGTTGCCTGGTTACCAGCCTTTTATACCACGGACACGTCACAATAGAAACTTTTCAACCTGTCATCATGCATCACCGGTGTATGGGGGATGACTGGTGTTGCCGTGTAAGGGGGGGGGGAGCAGCCGAGACACGGCTTTAATTCAATTTCCTAAAATAAAATAAAAATCTATTTGGTCATAAAATGATCGTGCGATGAACCTCAAAGAAATCCCACCCTACCCGACCTTCTTCCCCCTCAGTGGCCTCTCTTTATCTCTACTGCGGTGGAGGCCTCCCCTCTGCACTTAGCCTGGACCTCGTGACATCACATTGGAGGGCCTTGTACGTCGCAGGTGTTCCATTCACAGGATTCTGCTGCAGGTGCTAGCGTGGAGCTCGTGACATCACAGTGCAAGGCCTGGCACGTCACAGGCATTCCATTCACAGGATTCTGGTGCTGGGAAGGCGCGGGCCTTTTATATAAATTTAAAATGTGAAGTTTTCTTATTCTTCGTTTGCAATAAATATTTTCGACATTAGGCGCATTGTCGTGCACCAGGTGCGCAACGACTGTTGGGCTGATAGGTCTTTTCGGGGGAGAATCAAGGGATGGGGAGAGGCTGGGGAGTGAGATGAAGGGAGACCTCGGGGTAGAGTTAAGGGATGGGGAGAGATTGGAGAGTGAGATGAAGGGAGACCTGGGGGGAGAGTCAAGGGGTGGGTAGAGGCTGAGGAGTGAGATGAAGGGAGATCTCAGGGGAGAGACAAGGGGTGGGGAGAGTATGGACAGTGAGATGAAGGGAGACCTGGGGGGAGAGTCAAAGGGTGGGTAGAGGCTGAGGAGTGAGATGGAGGGAGCCCTGGGTGGTGAGTCAAGGGATGGAAGGGTAGAGGCTGGGGACTCAGAGGAAGGAGTTGTGGGTTTAGGGAGAGAGTCCTGACAGACATTGTAAGTGAGAGTGGAAGGGCAAGGCATGTTGGGACTACAGGAGGCTGTAGTGTCAAGCAAAGGACGAGCTGCTACGATGACGCGGTGGTCTTGAGGGGTGGCTGGGGTTAAGGATTAGCTTTGGGGGAGACGAGAGAGGTAGCGAAGTCAGAAGATACCATCAGTTTGAGGCGTGTGAAAATAAATGGAGGCTGTGGTGCAAGAGGAGACTACTTGGAGGCTGGAGTAGAGGGCCAGTGGATTGGGGACCGGCAGGGGCAAGGCGAGGCACAGGCTGGCTGTCCCTCAGTGCTAGACAGACAGCCAGGGTGAGTTACTTCTAACTGGCTGCATTGTCCACTGTTGGTTGTCATTGTTGAGTTTTGTGGTACATGAAGTAGGAGCACGGGGGAGGAGCCAGGTTCAAGCCCCCCACATACAAGTACTAGCACATGGAGTGGGCGGGGCTCACTTATGCATGCCCATTCACATTGTGTGTATCGCACAGCAGAAGGCTGATTTTCTCAACCCTTTTTCTGCCAACCTCTGCCTGTCCACCACACTATCTACCCTTCTGCTGATGCCCCAGCCTCTCTGTATGGGGTACATTCCTCCACCTGCACAGCCCCTGGTTGGGTCTGTGTGTCGGGCAGCAAACTGGCAAGGTAGGAGGCTTGCCAAAGACTGTGCTTTTGTACTGTTTGCCTGTTTATGTGCACCTGCCAGTGTCTTACTGTGAACCTATTTGCCTCTGTTTATGTGTGCTTGTTACACCAGTGTGTCAATGAATTGTGCTACATTGTGGTAAATGTGTGCATTGTTGTGGCATTGTGGAAATGGGGCAAGTGAGTACATTTCTGTTGGGTTGTGGAAAATGGGCGAATATGTGCAATGCTGAGTTAGTAGTGTATGTCAAGGAGCATTAGATTGAGCAGTAAAGGGTTAATGTGTGGGTATTAGGTTTTCTAAAGTATTGTTATGTTGTCATGTTATCTGTTCTGTTACTTTTGGACCATTAGTATGGTATTGCAATGGCGGTTGCTGTTGACCCAGAATGGCGGGGTGAAGACAGGAGAAAAAAACGTAACTTCAGCTGTCGCATCGCGCTCTTCTGCTCTTCTCCTCCAGGCACGAGCTCCCAGACTCCACTGCGGCCAATCCTGATTCTGCTCTCATGCTGCTGGTGGCAGCATGAAGGCAGCGTCAGGGTTGGCCTGAGCGCCGTGTATTTGCGCAGTGAGACGGGGAGCCTGTGCCTGCTTTCTCCAACCCGGTAATGCAGCTCGGGTTAGAGACAGCTTCAACACGCATGACGGTTTGGCCGGCCTGAGATGGCAGGCCAAACCGTCATACTCACTGAAGGCGGGGCCCACCACTCCCCTCCCCTCAGTGCCTGTCATCCCCCCTGGCCCGCCGCCAAAGACTTGGCAGGAAAGGAAAAAACACGGTAATAAAAAGTCCACCATAGCAAAGGAGCTGCCGCTGTGGTATTGTAGTGCTTTCATACGGGTGCCCTTTCGTACATTTGCAGATTTCCATCAATCAAATGTTAATTGTTTGGTTGTGTTTGGTAGTGATGGTTAGTAGTGATTTCTTAAATTATTTGTATAGTGAAGTGTATCGTTAACGTGAAACTAAAATGAACTGATTCAAGTAAAGGTCTTTCTAGTGGTCAGTGTCTGTGGTGTGCTGAAGCACTTTGCTGTTTTATATTGAGCTGGGTGGTCAGTTGTCTATTGGCCCGGCCTGGGAAATTGTTTCCTGGCAGCATCACTAGTCTGGTAAAAGTTATTGATGCAATGTGTGTAGTAGATTTAGGTTAAGATCATCTGAATGCCTCAAGGCGTATGTTGATGGGTTGCCTGGGTAGAGCTGGGGAGCTGGCAGCACTTTACCAACTATATACAGCGCCTGGATACCCCCGGGTGATAAGCAGCGCTATACAAATACCGACTGATTGATTGATTGATGAATATGACTTTGGTGTTCTGGTGTGCAGTCAGGGAAGTTATCTGTTGTGGTTGAGAACAAAAAATAATGAATCTAGTTATAAGGTGTTGTGTAGTGAGTATTATTGAAATAAAGAAGTTCCCGTGTGATGGAAGGTGAGATCAGAGCAGCAAAGCAGGAGAGAGGAAGTCACAAATCAATTCAGTGTGTGTGTGCATGCACGTGTGTGCGTGTGCACACGTGTGTGTGTGTCTGTAACTGTACATGTAGTCATATGTTCCTCTGCGTGAGTGATTTCGAATTGGCGTTGCAATAGGTTGTGGTTGCAAGTATTAATAGGATAAAATGATTATGTGATGATATTTCAATTTGCTAGATGCAACTGAAAATGTAAAAAAAAAATATGTGGTAATGATCTGCTTAAACTGTTCCCATTCACATAACAATCCCATATGCATACTTGAGGTACAGCTTCTTCGGAATGGAAAGAAACAAGCATTTGCAATGCAATAGGTCTCGCATTTGCGAGAGTTCAAGCTATTGGCATTGTAAATGACAATGCCTTTTATTTATGTGTTGGTTTATAAAACATAAATAAAAGCATACAGGGCCAATAGCTTAAACTCTCGCAAATGTGATACCTATTGCATTGCAAATGCTTTTTTGTAAAAGTGCCCCATGCCGCGCTTTCACTTTAATGTCAGCCGCCCCCCTTTCTTTAGATAATCCGCATCTAAAGAAAGGTGCGCAACCACCTTTAAAGTGAAAGCTCGGTATGGGACGCTTTAAGGAAAAAAAGCGTTTGTTTGTTAAGTTGACAAACAATTATTATTTTTTTTTTTTGTAAAAGTGCGCCATGCTGCGCTTTTACTAATAATAATGAAAGTTAAAGCGCAGTGTCACGGCGCTTAAAAAATTTGATATGGTTAGGGATGCATAAAGTAAGGCGCACGCTAGTTAAAGAAGGGAACACGCTGGCTAAATAAAAGCAGTTGGAAGCATGTCCTCTCTGCCGAAAGTCATTGAAGAAACTTGTGCTCGGAGGGCTGTAATGATAGCCTATGGAATAACTACGAGTAACTAGGCACGTATGAGGGCCAGTCCTTATGGGAGGTTACAAGATGAGACATGGTGGTTAGACTACTAAGCCTATTGACCAATGAAAAGCCATACATTTACAAAGGATGGTGACAGGAGCCAATTAAAAAGATGGGCGGGAAAATGGACGAAGCTTCCAGTCGATACCTGAAAACAGAATGTCTCGCAGAGAAGCGCATGCGCGGCCCAGGCTCGACCTAAACAGCAACAATCCTTCCGCTCCAAAAACTGCTGTTGCAGGATATCAGTGACATATCACATTTCAGACAAGTTTCTTTGTTGCACACAGTGGAAATAGCTTCACTGAGTTTGACTGGGCATCTTTCTGTTGCTTCTTGCCGTATTTGGGTGTTATATAGATACTAATTAGGTGATCCTTTTGCCCGGATAACGTTAGCGTCTAAAAATGGCAAAGATTTTATTCTGTAGTATCCTTGGTAAATACTGCTCTTTTTATAAATAACCATAACCACCTCAATACACATTTAAATAAATATGATATGGTGTTTGATCTGGGCATTGCATTTCTTGTTGCTTCTTTTTAGGGATATTAGAGGGCTGGATAGGGCTCAACACTATGGAGCTGTGTTAGAGATTGGCTATTTTGTGGACAGCTGCCGGGAAATAGCTCAAATGACACCAGGGTAGTGAGGGAAGTCAAAGCAGCAAGTTTAGGAAGTTGAGGTAGAGCTGTGGAGAATGCAGTGGGACGAGCAGGAGGAGTGGAGAGGGAGGTAGTTGCGATGGAGAGTGAAAGCCAAAGGGAGAAAGTCTTGATGCCAGGAGGATGGAAAGTGAGACACATAATTTGAAAGGGCCAGAGCCATAATCTGGTGAAAGAAAAAAGAGAGCAGGCAGCAAAATGACACCTGCACATTCCCTTACCCTGCCTGTTGAGGGGCGGGGTCCCACATTCTGCACCATAATGTCCCAGTTACTTACCGGTAATCTTCATTACTCCGAGTCCAAGGCTTTCCCGATACAGTCCTTTTCTGCAAGATTTCATCTCCGTCCTGCAAAACTTGTTCCTAGGCTGTGGAAGCAGGGGCTGGGTAGATTCATTTCCTCAGGCCACCAAAGACCAGGGAGAGGAGTTGCGCTTGGATCAAAGAAAATAACTTTAGTTTTGTCCACATTTAATTTGGGAAAATTGGCATCAATCCAACTAGCAACTCCCTTTAGACATTCCTTGAACGTACTGAGGGCAGAATCTGAGTGTTGCTGCAAGGACAATAGTAGTTAGGTATCATCCGCATAAGACACCACCTGCAGACCTCAAGACTCAACCAACTGGGCTGTGGTGCTAGATAAAGACTGAACAAACTAGGACTCAAAGCTGAGCCCTGAGGAACTCCAAATAGAAGAGGCTGAGAGTGGGATGAGAAAGGATGAAGATGAATCCGCTGAGATCTATCCTCTAAAAACAACTTCAGCCAAGAGAAGGCTGTGCCTTGTTTGTCAGCCCAACTAAATCTATCCAAAAGGGTGGCATGTGAAACTGTATCGAATGCTGCCAATAGGTCCAACATAATCACCATCATAGAGTCAAGATGTTCTTTAATATCTTAAGTCCCTTCTACTAAGGAGGTTTCAGTACTCATAACTTGTCAGATGCCAGCATATGAGTCATGCAACCGGCCATTAGATTCAAGAAAGGAGGAGAGCTGGCCATTTATCGATTTCTCCAAGATTTTGGCTGCTGCTGGTAAAAGGAGATGGGCTAAAGTTGCCGAAGGTGGCCGGATCTACAGTAGGCTTTTTAAGTAAGGGCTGGAGAAAAGAGTGTTTTCAGTCAGAAGGAAAACAGCCAAACTTTAGTGAGTTGTGTTCAGAATGTTGTTGTACACAAGATTGATGGTAGAGGCAATCAATTGTAAGATTCGAAGTGGGCAAGGACCTGCTGGGGATCCTGATTTACATTTTTCAAGTTATTTCAGCTAGACTTCCTGTGAAATGTTAAGAGCATTTGACAGTAGATGATTTGACCCCGAGTCTACAGGCACCTCCAGTGTTATGTTTGTGGGAAAGGATGAATACATTTTCTGAAATTTATCATGAAAAAATGCTGATAGATTGTCACAAAGTTCACAAAAAATGCTGATTTTACTTTTTACCGCATCTGAAAGAAACACATAGTGATAGATTCCTTACCTTAGAATTACCCCCAGGCGTCAGGCTGTATCCGGAAAGTTTTCGTCAGCAGAACCCCTGTACGTCGGTAGGTAGCGTCGTGCGGCTCAGCGTCCGTCGTCAGCATCGGGATCGCCGGGATGACATCGCGGGCAGTACTTAGACACCGGCCACGCACGCTGACATCAGTTCTTTCTTTTTCCGCGCCAGTAAGCGCAGATCCGGGAAGAGCTCATACCCCCAGTCATTTTTTTACTGAGTTTTTTGAGGCTTGTTGTCTCCTATTTTTCGGAGTCGGTCAACTCCTGGTGCCATAGGGATGCCTGGGTTTAGGAACTGTGGAGACTTGTCACTGCATGATGTCGGTAACGGGCCCACACCGAATGTGTCTCTACTGTCTGGGGCACGACGACGACTTCAAGTCGTGCCCCGACTGCTGGGCCATGATGCCGAAAACTTTGCGGGAGAGGTCCCGAAAGTTACTTGAAGTCCGGCAGTTGGCTCCGCGCCGTTCAAGGTCCCGGTCCCGTGGGAGGTCGAAGGAACGGTCGCGGAGTCGTCACCATCATTCTTCTGGATCTAAGTCTTCGCACTCAGGGTCAGGTAAGTCGAAGCATTCCAAAAAGAAGTTGAAGAAGCGTCGTCGCTCTTCGGCTTCCCCTCGCCCGTCGTGGCTGAGGATGCGGCCACCCCCGCAGCTCCGGCGGAGCCTGTGACGTCGCCGTCGGCCTACCCGCCTTCCCGCGTCCAGCGGCGACACCTGCCCAGGTGCAAGAGTTTCTTGCTGCCATGGCTTGACTCTTTGGGCCATCTGGCTCCGCCGGTGGGCCTCTGGGCCCCGCGGGCCCGACTGGGGGTCCTGTTCCATCGCCGCGGGCTCCGGCCCCAGCATCACCAACGGCTCCGGTGCCGCAAGCCCCCATGCAATCTAGGATCGGACCCCGGTCGACGTCGGTTGACCTTGTTACGCCTCCACCGACGTCGACTCCACCGGCACCGCTTCCGACATCGCCCGCTCATTGGGACGGCGTCGTCTCCGGTTTCAGCCCTAAACCGGACATGGAGCCGGATTGGCGTCAATGGGATTTATTTCCTATGTCCGTTCTCTGTATTTTCAGCCTGTTCCGCAGACTTCGGAGGAAGGGGAGGGCTGGGAGGGGTCTGAGGACCCTCTCGCACAGGATTGTGCTTATGATCCGGACTGGGCAGAGTATTTGGGGGAAGCCAGTGGTCTTGACACTTCGCCAGACCCTGGCAGGCTGTCTCCTCCTACCGTGGCTACAGAGGAGGGATCATTATGCAGTGGTGTTGCATAGGGCAGCCGAGGCCCTCCACCTCAAGCTCCCTACAGTGGCCAGCAGGAAGAACATCCTGACAGAAGTGCTCCAACCGGCGGCAACCTCTTCGGAGCCCTTGCTGCCCTTCAAAGACGCACTTTCGGACGTTCTTTTGGGCACCTGGTCCAGGCCCAACACAGGGGCTCCTGTGGATAGGAACATGGCCCAACACCATCATCCGGCTCCGGGCGACCCCCTCTTTCTCTCTAAAAACCCTACTCCTGAGAGCATGGTTGTCCTGGCCTCTCCGTCCCAAAGTGCGTTCCCTTCCGCACCTCCGGATAGGGAATCCAAGAAGCTGGAGCAGCTTGGCAAGAAGCTGTTTTCATCTGCCTGCTTAGGGCTGCTGTCGGTGAACACCGCATGCCTTGTGGGCTGTTATTCCCACTATCTGTGGGATACGGTTGCGCAGGTGCTGCCTAGCTGTCCAGAGGAGGTCCAGGCAGTCCTCACCCAAACTGTTGCTGCTGGAGAGACGCAGCTAAGTTCACCATTTGTTGTGGGCTTGACACCGCCGAATCACTGGGCAGAGCAATTTCCACGACGGTGTCGCCTAGGTGCCACGCCTGGTTGAGAACAACTGGCTTTTCAGGAGATGTCCAGAATACCCTGATGGACATACCCTTTGATGGCATTCGCCTTTTTGGCAACAAGGCAGATAGTGCGCTGGAGCGCTTTAAGGACTCCCGGGCTACGGCCAAGTCCTTGGGCCTGTTGGCCACTCGGCCTCCTCCGCCTTCTGCCTTTCGCTCCTATCGTGGCCGTGGAAGGGGCGCCCCACTACGTTTGCAGAGCCACAGGCCGGCACAGCAAGAACCTCAGCGTCGCCGTGGACGTGGGAACCGTTGAGACGGTTCAGGGGGCCAGCGGGCGGGTCAGTCCACCTCCACCCCCGCGGCATCCACTGCTAAGCCTTCCTAGTCCGTCCTTTCAGGTCCATCAAACGCCAGTGGGAGGACGGATTCACCATCATCTCCCCAACTGGCGCACCATCACATCAGACCAGTGGGTGCTGCAAATTGTCCGAAGGGGCTACTCCCTCCCCTTCGAGACTACCCCTCCAGCCATGCCACCTCAGTACCACCGCATGTCGGGGGATCACTTGGCACTTCTCCAGCAGGAAGTTGCGGCCCTCTTGGCCAAGGGGGCCATTGAGCGCGTTCCGACGCCCGAAGTAGGTCGTGGCTGTTATTCCCACTACTTTGTGGTTCCAAAGAAGGACAAGGGCCTGCGTCCTATCTTAGACCTTCGGAACGTCAACGGCTTCCTCCGGAAGGAGAAGTTCAAGATGCTCACATTGGCTCAGGTCTTGTCTGCCCTAGACCCGCAAGACTGGATGGTAGCGTTGGACTTGCAGGACGCCCACTTTCATATTCCAGTCCTGCCGGCTCACCGGCATTACCTGCAGTTCACGGTTGGCCACGAGCACTTTCAGTTCACCGTGCTCCCTTTTGGCCTTACCAGCGCCCCTCAGGTGTTTACGAAAGTGATGGTGGTGGTCGTAGCTCATCTGCGCAGATCAGGGGTTTCAGCCTTCCCCTATCTCGATTACTGGCTTTTGAAGGCGGGATCGCCCCAGGCAGTCGTCCCCCACCTCCAGACTACGGCCGACCTCCTGCATTTGCTAGGGTTCTCCATCAACGTGCCGAAGTCACACCTGGTGCCCTCTCAGAAGCTCCTTTTAATCGGAGTGGTTTTGGACACTGTGCAGTTTTGGGTTTATCCTCCCGAACAGCGAGTCCGGGACATTCGGGCTATGATTCCGATCTTTCAGCCCTTGTCCTGGGTTTCGGTCAGGATGACCCTGAGACTGCTGGACCTCATGTCCTCCTGCATCCTGCTGATCAACCATGCCAGGTGGCATATGCGGGCTCTGCAGTGGGACCTGAAGTCCCAGTGGGCGCAGCATCAGGGGGACCTGTCCGGACACGTCCAGATCTCGGAGGGCACTGCACAGCAATTGCATGAACCAACATTGGATCAGCGACAGATCCCTCTCCCTTCCCCAACCGGAGCACACGGTGGTGACGGATGCGTCCCTCCTGGGATGGGGTGGCCACATGGGAGAGGCAGAGATCAGAGGCCTCTGGTCTCTGGCGGAGTCCAGGCTCCATATCAACCTTCTGGAGCTTTGGTATGATCCATCTTGCACTGAAGGCATTCCTTCCCTCTGTCAAGGGGAGTGCAGTGCAGGTGTTCACGGACAACACCACCGCCATGTAGTATTGCAACAAGCAGGGCAGAGTGGGGTCGTGGACCCTATGTCAGGAGGCTCTGCGCCTCTGGACATGGCTGGAACATCAGGGCATTTCCCTGGTGGTTCAACACCTGGCAGGTTCCCTGAACGCCAGGGCAGACGATCTCAGCCGCAGGTGCATGATGGATCACGAATGGCGGCTGCACTCGGAGGTGGCGCAAGGTCTCTTTCAACAGTGGGGAGAGCCTTGGTTAGATCTATTCGCCACCGAAGAGAACCCGCAATGTCCGCAGTTCTGCGCGTTGGAATTTCCAAGGCGGCACTCGCTCGAAGACGCTTTTCGTCTCAAGTGGAGTTGCGGTCTATTGTACGCCTTTCCGCCTATACCACTTCTGCCCAGAGTGCTGAAGAAGATCAGACGCGACCGGGCCCAAGTCATTCTTGTGGCGCCGGACTGGGCTCGAAGAATTTGGTATCCCGAGCTACTCAAATTGAGCGTGGATCCCCCGATTTGTCTGCCTCTTCGGGAGGATCTTCTGTCACAGCAACAGGGGACAGTCCTTCACCCGAACCTGTCCAGTCTCCACCTCCTTGCGTGGAGATTGAGCGGCAGCAGTTGATTCCCTTTGACTTGCCTCCTGAAGTCTGTGATGTCATTCTGGCAGCCAGGCGTCCCTCCACTAAAGTGGTATACGCCTGCAGGTAGAGCAAATTTGTGGCATGGTGCACAGCAAAGGCTGTGGATGCCCTTTCTGCCCCTCTTTCCGAGGTCCTTTTGTTCCTTCTGTCTTTGGCCCGGCAGGGCTCTGCTCTGGGCACTATTAAAGGCTATCTTTCTGCCATTTCGGCCTTTCTCAGATTCCCTGATCAGCCCTCTCTTTTCAAGTCCCCTGTTGTAAATAGATTTCTCAAAGGCATTACACACCTTTTCCCTCCTATTCTGTTTGTGATGCCTGTGGGACTTGAATCTAATTCTAACCTATCTGATGTGTGCTCCTTTTGAGCCTATTCACAACTGTACTCTTCGTCTTTTGACTCTGAAGACTGCCTTCCGAATTAACATCACCTCCGCTAGGCGAGTGAGTGAGCTCCAGACTCTTTCTTTTAAACCTCTATTCCTTTTCATTCATCCGGACAAGATGGTGCTCAGGCCCCGGCCTTCCTTTTTGCCAAAAGTTGTCACGGCCTTTCATATTGAGCAGACTGTTACCTTGCCCACTTTCTTCCCGTCTCCACATCATTCCAGAGAGGAAGAAAGGCTCCACCGTCTGGACCCAAAACATGCGCTTTCATTTTACCTCCACCACATACAACAGTTCCGGGTGGATGACCAACTCTTTGTTGGCTTCGTTGGCACCAAGAAAGGTCAGGCGGTGCACAAGAGGGCTATCTCCCACTGGGTTGTCTTGTGCATCAAAGCCTGTTACTCTTTGGCTAAAAGGAGCCTCCGGTGGGGCTGTGTGCTCATTCCACTCGAGCAACTGCAGCCACTACTGCATTAGGACGGGGTGTTCCCCTGCAGGACATCTGTCAGGCAGCTACGTGGGCCTCGCTGCACACGTTTACAAAAAATTATTGCCTGGACAGCCAAGTCCGGAGAGACGGCTTTTTTGGCCGTTCTGTTCTCCAGGACTTTCTGGTGTGATCTTGGTTCGCAGACCCACCATCGGGGTTGATATTGCTGGGGTATCTATCCTAAGGTAAGGAATCTATCACTACATGTTTCTTTCAGATGAACAAGTTACTTACCTTCGGTAACGATGTATCTGTCAGAAACATTAGTAGTGATAGATTCCTTAACGCCTCACCCATCCTCCCCGTTCTGCGTACTGATTTCTAGGGTTAAGGTCATCCCTTTGAGGGCCCTAGTTTCAAGGCACCAGTGGTCAGTATCTTGCATGGCTCTGCGTTCCTGGCGCGGTAAGTCGTGTACAGAACTGACGTCAGCTCGCGTGGGCGGCGTCTAAGTACTGCCTGCGACGTCATCCCGGCGATCACGACGCCGACGATGGACGGGGAGCCGCCCAACACCACCTACCGACACGCAGGGGTACTGCTGACGAAAACTTTCCGGATCCAGCCTGGGGGTAATTCTAAGGTAAGGAATCTATCACTACTAATGCTCTTCCAAGATACATCGTTACCGAAGGTAAGTAACTTGTTCTTCAGGGACGAGAAAAGAATGGACAATTTTTACTACGTCACGTCAGGTATTTGAAGCTGCTAAAATTTGAGAGGAAAAGAACTCTATCTGCTCTTTACGGGAATATTTGCAAAAAATGTTCAGATCTTCTTTGTATTGATCTTTGCTTGCACAATAGGATTTTCTCCAAAGTCGCTCTAGATTTTTACAATGGCTCTTCTCTTCCCTTAATATATGAAGAGAACAACAGGGCTGAGGGCTTGGACCTTTTTGTTACCTGAAGTTTTAATGAAGCCACTGAATGAAGGGTATTATTAATACATTTGTTAAACCTGTTCTCATCTGTGTTAAGGACTCCTGAAGGTATAGAAGATCGTATCTTTAGGGAGAGGGGTAATATCTCGAAGGAAAGTGTGAGAAGTTGGCCTGATATGTAGTGCTCACTATTCTAGTGATCACTGTGTATCATTCCAAACGACCCTTATTGATGATTGGTTGTAAGTCAACCTTTTAGACCAGCTATCCTAGTAGCGTGGATACGAGCAGTCTTTAGGCTAAACTCTAGAGGGCGTGTTAAGCCAGCTGTTTACCATCACATATACCCCTTGAACACCAAGTGAAAGGACACCACACAAGTTGTTATGAAAATAAAAGGATATTTATTTATAACAAGACTACCCTGGCTCTTTATGAGTCAGGGAGCTAAGCACACTACAAAACTCTTAGGAAAATACTTCAGTTGCACAATTTACACAAATGCCCGAGGGGCACGAGAAACCATCTACACTAACAGTGGAATGCGAATGGTTAGAGTCTGGAGATACTGATTCCGGAGTGATCCGATCAGTGGGACTAAACGAAAAAGGAACTGGACACTTGTAGAGCGAACCTGCGATGGAGCACAGAGATGCTCGAGTTACCTAGCCCGGAGGCTGCGGCTGCGTGAAGTTCGTCAAGATGTCGGGAGTCCTCGTGTAGTCTCAGGAGCCTGAAAGAAGAAGTTGCTGGCAGGCGACCAGTGACGATATTCAGAGCGATCCAAGCCTGGATCGGTGGTGAAGGAAAACCTGAAAGCAGAGGGGACTCAGTTCTCAACCGCTAGCCAGCGATCGTGTGGGTACCAGGAGGGTACCGGCTGAAGTCACCTCGACCAGGTGAGTGGGTGACGTCGGACTCGGCTGTTCCTCGGACCAGGAGGCGCGGCGGCGACCAGGATGGAGGGCGAGCTGTCCCACGAAGGTGTCTGCTGTCGATGATGCTGGGCCCAGGAAGGGGCAGCGGATCTTTGGCAGTGGCCACCCAAGCGGGGGAGTCAAGATGGCGTCGGGAGTGGACCAGGAGGGTCCGTGGTACTCCTCTGTTGAAGGGGAGCGAGAGCCAGTCTGGAGCAACCAGACTAGTGATGAAACAATCGTGGTGCGTCGTGAAGAGGGCCACAAGCCGGTCGGCAAGTGGTCGAACAACGCGGTGAACAACAAGGAGCGGAAGGGCCCCCACGCAGATCTCGGGGATGCTGGGGAGGCAGACTTCGATGCTGGAGCTGCTCAGGGTTAGGGCTTCTCAAACCCTAGGTGCACTCACTCGAGGGTCCCTCGGTGGGCGTGCTAGATAAGCGTCGTGCAGGTTCTGAAGATGGCCGGTCCCGCAGGTCTCGTCACACCTACGACTCTCAGCTGAGCTGATGAGGGAGGTAAAAGGTCAGAGATGGCAGGGAACTCGGGTCTCGTCGAGCTGGGCAGTCTTGATCCGTAGGAGAGACTTACAGCAAACCGCAAGCGCTTAGATGGTGCCTGCTGGTGCAGGGTGGCTACTCCTTAGCCACAAGGGAGAGTCTTCAGAAATAGTCAAGAGTTCCTTTCGTGGAAAGTAGTTCGTGATTCGGAGTTATCCGATTATCTGATTATCCAATTTGGGAAGGGGACTCGCTCCTACCTTTATTCTAAGAAAAGGGGCTGGCCCGTGACTAGGTTCTACCTATGGGTGGAGCCAGGAGGGGGGTGGTTACACCCCTAACCTTTGTCCGGCTTCGCGCCAGCTCAGGGGCTGGTGTGTCCCCGAAACTGGTTTGAGCCGGGCTATGCACAGTGAGCACCGGGGTGCCACTTGCAATCACCTTCCTTTCAGCCCTGCCTACCTGGGATACACAAACCCTGTCGGGGACGGTGCTAACACCGCCCTCGACAGGAAACCCTTTGTCCAAGCTCCCCTTGCTGGAAGGTCCCCCAGCAGCAGGAGGTCAGACTTGTGTCTGGTGGCAGCATCCATTTTGTGATGCTGAGGCTTGAGTCAACTTTAACCGGGGTTCAAGGTTACTTCCATGTCGTGTCCCTCTAAAAAGGGGGGAATGCTAACCCCGTCACCAGGACTGGCGAGGGGTTCGTATTCCCATTCGTATGACACCTTACTCGACATGTATAGGTGATGCGATGCCAAAGTTAGCAAATAACCGCAAGGATTATAATGCATTAAAAGTAGTTGGCCCGCGTCACCATGGAACGGCTATTAGGACTTGGTTCCGCAAGCCGTCGACGGGCTCAGCTCGCGCCAGAGCACCGTCCCACATGATTCCCTGCACTCTGCCTTCAGGATTGTTAAGGCCTGCTATAGGAGTGACTGATAGGAATCCATGTGTCCATTTTAGGGTTTAGGTGTAGGAATACTACACCTACAGCAACGGGTGATTACACCACGTGGCCCCAGCTGTCGTGCAGCCAGTTGTGTCAGATTTGGGCGGCCATTCCGGGGGTGGCATAATACATGCTTCAGCCCCTGGTAGGCCCTGGGTACACCGATGCCCTGGATACCTGTGGTATGCTGAGACAGGGACTGACAAGGCGGCCCAGTTCCAATTAGTGGATGCACCTAATGTACATGTGTGTTAATTTCGAGAGAGAACAGCTAGGCTGTGGGTCTGATTGGCAGGCCCACAGCCGGAGAAAGTCGTAAACCAATGAAGCAAAAGCAAAAAATCTGGGTGATCATAGGATTGCAGACCCTACTCTCCTACAGAAAGGACTGGATCAAAGAAGATGGACGAGGAGGTAATGCCACAATTATTTACTGGTAATCTTCATCACTTCATATTCCCCGGTACAGTCCCATTTTTCCCACTTTCCATATATATATATAACATTAAAACAGGCAGAGTTTTATCTTGGAGCCCACTGGAGGGCTATAAATGTATCCCGAATCTACATGCAGGAATTGAACCCTTTCACTAAATTTCACAGCATACATTGTTGTAACTCGATAATGGGGGCACACCTGAGGCCAATTAAAATTGAAATAAGAAGCGAGGGAAATGTGGCTGCTATGAACTGTTTTCCTGACATGTGGCCTCTGATGAGAAGCGAGAATGCTTCGAAACGCGTAAGGCCAAGGGATTGAGTATCGGGATAAGAGTTATTGCTTTTGTAATGTTCTGGTTTTCATGTAAAATGTGTATGTGCCGTGCAGGTGCGTTTACTGTGGATCACACCCACATCTAGAGTATGCGGCATATATGGTGGTCGTAAGCATGCTGGGTGGCTGAGCACACTAAATATTGAACGGCTGATTTGTTTTCATTTGGCCTGGCACTGTCTATTTTTTAAACCATTAGTAACATCACTGACTATCAAATGGACACGTCCCCTCTTGTAGCACAGGTAGGGTATGTGGGTGAGATCCACACTGCACAGCAGAAAGCCAATTGCAATATGTTGCTCCTCGCCATGGGTAGAAATGCAATGGCATGGACACGCGGGCCTCCACCTAGGATCACAAAATGGCGGACTGACGCAGCCTACCGTGATGACGTTACTGACATGTTCACGTCCATGTCTACGGTGCCTATAGAAAATGGACCAAAACAGATGGGGGTCCTTTGATGTCGTATCTTCCCAGTAGATACTGTGCCTTTCCTGAGATTCCTAACCCTAATTTTAAAGATGACCAAAATATTATACAGTCATTATTCTTGATAAGCACGTAGGCAAATGTTGCAAATATGTGATTGCAAAATGTTTGCCTAACCTCCAAACCTAATCTATGGATGCAGTCTTATTCCTGGAGGGGTAACCGCAACAAGCTTTCCTAACCTGTCAAGGTGGAATTATAAATATTTTTTATGTTGCTGCTTGTATATTGTGTAAATCGCTTTTCCGTAAAGTATGACTCTATATTGCTGTATATATAAAATGTATTTTGACATCACCCTTGATACAATTTGTCCTCAAATGGTAGGACTCACAGTTCTATCTAAACATACATAAATACAATATTAACATGATTAGTGGTATGATGTCTCATCTTTGGTAGGATGATGTCCCATGTTTGGTAGAATGATGTCCCATGTTTGGTGGAATGATGTCTCATGTTTGGTGGGATGACGTCTCATGTTTGGTGGGATGACGTCTCATGTTTGAAGGGATGATGTCCCAAGTTTAATAGGATGATGTCTCATCTTTGGTAGGATGTTGTCCCATGTTTGGTGGCATGATGTCTCATGATTAGATGGATGCAGTTTCATGCATGGAGCGCTACAGTCTCTTGGTTGAATGGATGCAGTCTTGTGTTTTGCAGCATGCTTCCTCATGTGTGGAGAAATGCCGTCTGATTTTTGGAGGGATTCTGTCTCATGTTCGGAGGTACGCCTTCTCTTGTTTGTAGCAGTGCAGACTATTTCTTGAGGAAATGCAGTCTCTCGCTTGCGTCAGAGCAACCTCGTGTTTGGAGGAATGCAATGTCATGCTTAGAGGGGGTGTAGTCTAATTCCTGGATTGATGCAGTCTCATGCTTGAAGGTGTGCTGTCTCGTGCTTGGAAGAATTAGTACCATGTTCTGAGGAACGCTGTGTTATATTTGGAGTGATGCAGTCTCATGTTTTGGAGCTGTGTTGTATATTGCTTTAGACGGTGCAGTCTCATACTTGAATCAATGCAGTCTCATATTTGGAGGGATGGTGCAATCTCATGTTTGGAGGGTGTACAGTCTCACGTTTGAAGACATGCAGTCTCTCATTGTGAGACCGGCCTCGTGGCGTGGACCCTCCCGACCAGTAAGCGGCCCTGCAACCACACCTGATCCCCCGGTATCACAGACTTCCGGCCACCATGGCCCAATAAACCCGATGACCGGCCCGGGCCCCAGCAAAACCCAAGACACTACCACGCATGCCCGGCCGAGGGAGAGAGAAACCCCCCAAGCAAGACCGGGAAGCGCTGTCTCTGTCATACCTCTGATCTCCTCCCCAAGGAGGGTTTCGATCGGCCACCAGGCCCCTGGTGAGCGGGCACCTCGCATGCTGGGCGTCTGGAGTCCCTCCCAGACCAACCTGAACAGATCAAAGGGCCGAGCGGCAGGAAATCTCAACACACGGCCCCCAGGCACCAAGACCCCTCTCTGCGAGGACTCCGGACTTCAAAGAGGAGGGGGGAGTATAACAAGGGGTGCTGAAGGGACAGGCGGAAGAGAAGACCTGGACCTAGGGGAGCCCTGCTGACCTGGTCGCGGCTCGACCGACCTCTGAACCTAAGGACGCTACCTGAGCCCTGCTGACGCGGTCGCGGCTCCCCGAACTCTGAAACCACCTGAGCCCTGCTGACGCTGTCACGGCTCCCCGAACTCTGAAACCACCTGAGCCCTGCTGACGCTGTCGCGGCTCCCCGAACTCTGAAACCACCTGAGCCCTGCTGACGCTGTCGCGGCTCCCCGAACTCTGAAACCACCTATGCCCTGCTGACGCTGTCGCGGCTCCCCGAACTCTGAACCATCTGAGCCCTGCTGACGCCGTCGCAGTTCCCGAGAATCTGATACCACATGTGCCTGCTGAGAGACTCACGGCGCTCCTATCCAGAAGGATCGGCGGAGACTGCCGAGTGAACCCAAATCCCCCAGCTCGAGGATTGAGAGCTGTGCGAAGGATACTCCACAAGAGACACTGAACTAAAGACTGTCCCGCTACCCCACTACCCCCATCACGGAACCGCCGCCGCTGGTGGCATTGATCCAACGGCTGTATCACGGATCATAAAGATCCCCAGAAACTATCGATAAAGTATACTATCTTACTAAGAACTACTGTGTGTTGTCCCCCTGTCAAATAGTGTGAGCTCAGCGTGTACGATCCTAGGAACGAGACCCTTCCAGGAAGGGCCTCTTCACCAGTGCTTGGCCTAACTCTGGGAAAGGTGGGTCAAAGGGTGGTCAGGAACGTATTCCGAAGCCTCCCGGAGAACACCCTTCCAACATTTGGTGGCAGACGACGGGATCCGAGCCGACACCTAGAGATCGTACAGTAAACGGCTGACGCACTACAGAACAGAGATGGAAGGAGAAACCGCCATGAGTACCGCAGGAACCAACACAAGCCCGACGTTCCGAGAGGACCGGTTGGAATATTATACGCATCGAGAACTAAAACAGTTCTGCAAAGACCTTGGAATCGCTACCACCGGATTAAGCACTAAAGAAGATTTCCAGGAAGCATTGAAGACCTGGATCGAGGCAGGAGCTTCCCTGCCCCAAACCGAAGGAGACGCCCGAGAAAGAGAGCCGCCAAACGAACCACGAAGCATTCCGGTAAGGAGCAACGCCACAGAGGGGGGCCTATCCCCGGAAGAGCTAGCGGACCGAGAGAGGGGCCGCAACCACGAACTAGAACTAGCCAAACTAAAAATAGAGGGAGAGCTAAAATTGGCCGAAAAAAAGTTAGCCGTAGAACAATTACGCCTACAAGGGGAACTCGAGGAAAAGAAACGCCAGCGAGAACACAAAGAAAGAAAACTTCAACTAGAACACGAATGCAGCCTAAAAGAGATTGAACTCAAGGCCAAGAGTGAGGAGTCCAGAACCACGGGAAACCAACCGACCTCCCCCGCCATGGAACCAAAAGTCCACATCCCCAAGGATGTGGTGAAGGAATACTACAAGAACGACGACATCCAGCAGTGGTTCAAGGCCTACGAAGTCGCCATGACCTCCCACCGAGTTCCACAGAAGGATTGGGGGGCTGGCCTGTGGGGCCGGTTCCTGAGCGAGGGGAGAGACACCCTGCTGGACCTGCCCTCCACCGTGCTAAATTCCTACAGCCACATGAAAGAGGCCCTATTAGCGAGATATGGACTCACCCCCGAGATGTACCGGCAACGGTTTCGAGACTGTAAAAAGATACCCGGTACTACGTGGGTGGAATACGTGAACTTTTACAGCAGGGCCTTGGACGGGTGGATCAAGGGCACCTCTCCACCTTTGAGGAACTATTTGACCTGATAGCATGGGAACACTTGTCTGCAAATTGCTTTGTGGAGTTACGCCAGCACCTCCTGGACAGCAAGCTCACTGACCCTCGGAAACTGGCGGTCGAAGCTGACCGATGGGTGAACACCCGGGCCTCCCAGGGCCCCGTGGGAGACTACGGTCGCCACAGTCAGGGACCCCCCGCCAGAGGGGCGGAGGGAACCAAGGCAGACCAAGGGAATCCCAGGTCGTCCCCCAGCATAGTCCCCCCAGAGGCCAACCCCCGTACTTTCCAGCCCCACCTCCAGCCAGTACAGGGCCCCCGGGGAGGCCAAGACCCCGAGTCAAGATCACCTGTTTCCGCTGCCAACAGACCGGACACTATGGTAGTGACCCCCAGTGTCCCATGTACCAACGACCCGCGGCGACAGCCCCTCCAGACCGACAAATGGCCTCCGTAGCCCTAGGGGAAGAGATGGAAGACTCCGAGGAGTGGGAACCGGCCGCCATGGCCCTGGTCTCCCTAGGAGACCGAGAGATGGTTCCCGGAACACCCCTACCCGCCAACACGGAAAAATACCGACAACAAGTGACGGTCAACGGTCACCGAGTTGAGGCCCTCCGCGACACCGGGGCGAGTGTCACAGCGGTCCACTGCCACCTGGTCTCCGAAGACCAGATCCTGCCCGACGCCTTCTGTCCAGTCATATCTTCGGACAATTCCGAGAGCCTCTGCCGGATGGCCCTGGTACCCTTCGAATGGGGGGGAGTCACCGGTAAATTGAGAGTGGCCGTCCGAACCTCCCAACCAGTAGACTGCCTCCTGGGCAACGACCTCGAGAGCTCCCTGTGGGGGCAAGTGGAACGAAGAGCCCATCTGGAGATGATGGGCCTACCCGAATGGGTATGCGCCACCACGCGCTCCATGTCTGCCCGATCGCCTTCCCCCGAGGTAGTTGAGGCCTTACCCCTGAACCCAGTCACCGTCCCTGAGGACCGGGACGCGCTACCCGAGCCCGACGACCCTCTCCCGGAAGAAGATCCCGTTCCCAATGACGGGTCAGCGTATCCAGACCCCGAGCCACTGACCAAGCTCGGGGACCTACCCGAGATGGCCCATTGGCACTGCGAGGGAGGTCCCTCCCGAGAAGAATTCTGCAGGGAACAGGCCACCTGCCCTTCCCTCATTGGACCCCGACAGCAGGCCGAAGCCCAGGCAGCAGGCGACCAGTCCGGAACCCACTGGGTATATTGGGAAAGCGGCCTCCTGTACAGCGAACAGAAGTCGGCCGAGCTGGGATCGGCCCGGGTACTGGTGGTACCCCTGCGCTTCCGAAGTTTCCTCCTAGGCCTAGCCCATGATGTACCCCTGGCGGGACACTTAGGCCAAGACAAAACCTATCATCGCCTGGTTACCCACTTCTATTGGCCCAAAATGCGAGCGGATGTAGAGGACCACTGCAAATCATGTCTCACGTGCCAAGCCAGCGGAAAAAGTGGTGGGAAGCGCAAGGCTCCGCTACAACCCTTCCCCGTTGTTAGTACCCCCTTTGAGCGGGTGGGGATCGACATCGTGGGACCCCTGGATCCCAGGACCGCCCAGGACCACCGGTTCATCCTCGTCCTGGTGGACCATGCCACCCGCTACCCAGAGGCCATTCCCCTCCGCACCGTGACGGCCCCCGTGGTGGGCCGGGCCTTGATGGGGATCTTCTCCCGCGTGGGGTTCCCTCGCAAAGTCGTGACTGATCGTGGCACGAACCTTATCTCCAAGTACATGAGGTCCTTATGGCAACAATGCGGGGTGTCATACAAATTCACCACCCCATACCACCCCCAAGGCAATGGCCTAGTCGAACGATTTAACCAGACCCTGAAAGGAATGATCATGGGCCTCGAAGAACCCCTTCGCCGGAAATGGGACGTCCTCCTCCCTTGCCTCCTGTTCGCCTACCGGGAAGTTCCCCAAAAATCCCTGGGGTTCAGCCCATTCGAATTACTCTACGGACACCCCGTCCGGGGACCCCTGAGCCTGGTCAAAGAGGGCTGGGAAACGGCTCCCCGAGGAACCCCTCCCGATGTATTCCGCTATATCCTGGCACTCTGCAACCAGACCCGGAAGTTCCGTGAGCTCGCCGAGGCAAACCTCGAGGCTAGCCAAGAAGAGATGAAGCGCTGGTATGACCAGAATGCCACGCTGGTCGAGTTTCAGCCGGGCCAACAGGTCTGGGTAATGGCCCCGGTGAAACCCTGCGCCTTACTAGACAGATGGACTGGACCCTTCAAAGTGGTCGAGCGGAAGAGTCAAGTCACGTATCTAGTTGACGTTCAGTCTCCTCGGAACCCCCTCCGGGTCTTCCACGTGAACCGCCTCAAACCCCACTTCGTGAGGACGGAGTTGAGTTTGCTCCTGGCCACCGACGATGGGACTGAAGAAGGCACAGAGCCCCTTCCGGACCCCCTGTGTGCTAAGGAGAAAGATGGCTCCGTAGAGGGGGTGAGGCTTTCGTCCACCCTCACCCCCCAACAGTCCGACGACTGCCGCCAGCTATTGAGACAATTCACAGACCTCTTCTCCCTCACCCCTAGGGTCACCGACCGGTGTGTCCACGACGTGGACACCGGAGACAGCCTGCCGGTCAGACACCGAGCCTACCGAGTCCCTGACCGGGTCCGGACCTGCATCCAGAAAGAAGTAGCCAAGATGTTAGCCCTAGGGGTGATTGAACCCTCCGACAGCCCATGGGCCAGCCCGGTAGTACTGGTCCCGAAAGCAGCAGCCCCTGGTGTCGCCCCCGAGCTGAGATTCTGTGTCGACTACCGGGGACTCAATGCGGTCACCCGAGCTGACGCTCACCCTATCCCCCGCGCAGACAAGCTCATTGACCGCCTCGGGGCTGCTCGCTACCTCAGCACCTTCGACCTGACCTGCGGATACTGGCAAATTACGCTCACCGAGGGAGCCAAGGAGCGGTCCGCCTTCTCCACCCCGGATGGGCACTACCACTTCAGAGTCATGCCTTTTGGGATGAAAAATGCCCCGGCCACCCTCCAGCGGCTGTTGAACCGGGTCCTGGCCGGGCTAGAGGGGTTCAGCGCAGCGTACCTAGACGACATCGCAGTATTCAGCTCACAATGGACCGAACACCTCCAGCACCTCTGACAAGTACTGATGGCCCTGCGCCAAGCAGGCCTAACCATCAAAGCCAGCAGGTGTCAAATTGGACAGGGCTCAGTGATCTATCTGGGACACCAGGTGGGAAGCGGGCAGGTCGCCCCCTCCAGCCGAAGATCGACGCCATCTTGTCCTGGGAACCCCCCACGACCCAAGCAGAAGTCCGGGCCTTCCTAGGCCTCACCGGTTACTACCGGAGGTTTATTAAAAACTATGGCAGCATCGCAGGCCCCCTCACAGAGTTAACCTCCAAAAAGCACCCGAAGAAAGTGCAGTGGACTCCCCCGTGCCAAGAAGCGTTCGACGCCTTGAAAGCCGCTATATGTACTGCTCCGGTACTCAAAGCCCCCGACTACTCTCAGGAATTTGTGGTTCAGACGGACGCTTCGGAGCACGGCATCGGGGCAGTCCTCTCACAGTTTAACGACAAAGGCAAAGATCAGCCCATAGCCTTCATCAGCCGAAGGTTACTACCTCGGGAACAACGGTGGAGCACCATTGAAAGAGAGACCTTCGCAGTAGTCTGGGCCCTCAAGAAGCTACGGCCCTACTTGTTCGGAACCCACTTCTGAGTTCAAATGGATCATTGACCCTTACGGTGGCTGATGCAAATGAGAGGAGAAAACCCCAAACTGCTACGATGGTCAATCTCCCTCCAGGGGATGGACTTCACTGTGGAGCATCGCCCCGGGACTGACCACGCCAACGCTGACGGCCTGTCCCGATTCTTCCGCTTCAGCGAGGAGAACCCCCAAGTGGATGGGTAGTTCTCCCCGCCTTTCAGCTGGGGGGGGCACGTGTGAGACCGGCCTCGTGGCGTGGACCCTCCCGACCAGTAAGCAGCCCTGCAACCACACCTGATCCCCCGGTATCACAGACTTCCGGCCACCATGGCCCAATAATCCCGATGACCGGCCCGGGCCCCAGCAAAACCCAAGACACTACCACGCATGCCCGGCCGAGGGAGAGAGAAACCCCCCAAGCAAGACCGGGAGGTGCTGTCTCTGTCACACCTCTGATCTCCTCCCCAAGGAGGGTTTCGATCGGCCACCAGGCCCCCGTGAGCGGGCGCCTCGCATGCTGGGCGTCTGGAGTCCCTCCCAGACCAACCTGAACAGATCAAAGCGCCGAGCGGCAGGAAATCCCAACACACCGCCCCCAGGCACCAAGACCCCTCTCTGCGAGAACTCCGGACTTCAAAGAGGAGGGGGAGTATAACAAGGGGTGCTGAAGGGACAGGCGGAAGAGAAGACCTGGACCTAGGAGAGCCCTGCTGACCTGGTCGTGGCTCGACCGACCTCTGAACCTAAGGACGCTACCTGAGCCCTGCTGACGCTGTCGCGGCTCCCCGAACTCTGAAACCACCTGAGCCCTGCTGACGCTGTCGCGGCTCCCCGAACTCTGAAACCACCTGAGCCCTGCTGACGCTGTCGCAGCTCCCCGAACTCTGAAACCACCTGAGCCCTGCTGACGCTGTCGCGGCTCCCCGAACTCTGAACCATCTGAGCCCTGCTGACGCCGTCGCGGCTCCCGAGAATCTGATACCACCTGTGCCTGCTGAGATACTCGCAGCGCTCCTATCCAGAAGGATCGGCGGAGACTGCCGAGTGAACCCAAATCCCCCAGCTCGAGGATTGAGAGCTGTGCGAAGGATACTCCACAAGAGACACTGAACTAAAGACTGTCCCGCTACCCCACTACCCCCATCACGGAACCGCCGCCGCTGGTGGCATTGATCCAACGGCTGTATCATAAAGATCCCCAGAAACTATCGATAAAGTATACTATCTTACTAAGAACTACTGTGTGGTGTCCCTCTGTCAAATAGTGTGATCTCAGCGTGTACGATCCTAGGAACGAGACCCTTCCAGGAAGGGCCTCTTCACCAGTGCTTGGCCTAACTCTGGGAAAGGTGGGTCAAAGGGTGGTCAGGAACGTATTCCGAAGCCTCCCGGAGAACACCCTTCCAACACTCTTGTTTGAAGACATGCAGCCTCTCATGTTTGAAGACATGCAGTTTCATGTTTGAAGATACGTAGTCTCTAGTTTGAAGGCATGCAGTCTCACGTTCGAAGACATGCAGTCTCACGTTTGAAGACATGCAGTCTCACATTTGAAGGCATGCTGCCACATGTTGAAGGCATGCTGCCACCTGTTTGAAAGTCTAATCTTTGAAGACATGTAGTCTCATGTTTGAAGCAAAATGAATAGAAGATGGCGGCACTCGGGGTGTGCATCGTTCATCAAGTGAATAAAGTAAACCAATGGTAAGTATTTTAGGGTGCCAGGAAATGGTCCCTTCCGGCCGGTGGGGACTAGAATTTGAACAACAGACGAAGGAGTGCAAGGGGGGCTTACACTGTTTCCAGGGGCACTCCGGTTGGAGAAAAAACTCCTAAATTCTAATTACATCAGTACATTTCGTATAGTTCAAACACGTGTAATCGAGGTAATCATGCTGAAGCGCCTCCAAGAGGTCACCATTGAACCAGACAAAGTATACACTCTGGTAACCATAGATGTATGTGCCCTGTACACATCGATTCCGCACAATAGAGGCTTGGAAGCCATAGAATCTTTCTTACTACACCATCCCATCGATGACACTTTGAAAGTTCTGATACTTGAACTTCTGCAGTACACGTTGTACCACAGTTACTTCTCATACAACAACGAATACTATCTCCAACTCGTTGGAACATCAATGGGAAATTGTGCTGCTCCAAGCTACGCTAACCTGTTCATGCACCGGATGGAACTAGATCACATCTTGAATCACAACAAATGGATCAACAACATTCTCACCCTATGGAGGTACATAGATGACATTTTCCTCATTTGGATTGGTCAACCTGATGAAATTTTGGAATTTCTGAAACACATAAACTATTTGGATGATCATATAAAGTTCACTCATTCTATCAGTCCTCAAAGTTTGCCATTCCTGGACGTCCAGGTTACATTACTCAACAACAAACTGACAACTAATCTATTCGTCAAAGCCACGGACAGGAACAATGCTTTAATGTTCACCAGTTGTCATCCGACACCACTCAAAACTCATTTGCCATATTCTCAGCTTCTAAGGGCTAAAAGAATCTGCTCAGAATCAGAAGCCTATGTAAGTTCTGAAGAAAAAATACTACATAAGTACAGAGACAGAAAATATCCCGAGGTCACATTACAAGCAGCAAAAACCCGAGTGGCCACCAAAACTCGGTCAGAACTTCTAAGAACCAACATCAAATTAACTGACGAACAGAGACCAGTTTTCGTCTCCAAATACTCAACCAGAAGCAAGGCCATTAAAAACATCATCCTCAAGAGTTGGGATATGATTCGCTTTGAACCAGACTTTCATGGCATTTTCAACACCAGACCACTCTTTGCATACCAGAGAGCTAAAAACTTAAAGAACATTCTTGAGACGAACCTATTGATACTTCCACCAACTACTGCGGCACCATACCGTGCCACAATTGCAGTCATTGTCACAATATAATTCCGGGCAATATCTTCAACCATCCATCGTCAGGAAAAGCCATCAAATTGAGAACCAACGCCACTTGTGATTCTATGAACTTAGTGTATCTACTCAAATGTCCCTGCGGACTGCCTTATGTAGGCAAAACCGAACGAAAGATTAAAGTTCGCTTAACCGAACACAAAAGCACTATCAGGAACAGATCTACTAAAGCACCATTAGCTGCTCACTTCATCACACACCAGCACAACGTGAGCCAACTGAAGTTCCTTGTTTTGGAGGTTGTCCCACTGAAAGCAGGCGTAGATAACAAGAAACTACTACTCCAAAGGGAAACAGTGTGGATCAAGAGACTGGATGCCTGCCAGCCTAAGGGGCTTAATGACAGACTGGAATATAGTTGCTTCTTATAGATAATTGTTGTCCCAACCTATATACATTCATTTGTTCTCTGTCTGAAACCACATGTTTACATTGTGTTTTTCCACGTTCTCACCTTCCCTACTCTCCCCTCTTCTTCCGTTTAAGTGGTTTCTCACTGCAATTTTTCGCTTCGTTTTCGTCTGACTTTGTACACTCTATTTTCCCCCTGTCTATAATCTCTCTGGTAGAAATTTTACCTACCTTTTTTATTTTTTCTTAAACGTCTGGTCTTTGTTTTTCACTCCAGCTGTTTTTCCACCTTTTTTTGTTTCACTTACTATTCACTTATACCTTCTGTCTATTTTTCATCCATTTACCGTTATATCAGCAAGGCTACTACTGTGTATGTATACCACCCAGAGCCCATTTTAAGATGGCCGCCACTTTCGAGTATTAGTGTTGTGTAAGCTCACGCATATTTTCGGCTTTTATCCTCACCCGAAACGTTGGATTAATGTTTCTCTACACTTTCCTGTGTACTTTATGATGTTTCTAACTTGATTGAGTATTTACAGATACGACATTTCCACCCACCCACACTTTCGTTAGTCCGTCTTTTACTTTCACGGTAGTTTATTTCCTTCCGCATCACCCTCGTTTGTTCACCAACCTTTGGCAACACGGCGCTTGGCGCGTTGCGACTCTGACCCATCGGTAAGCATTTTTCCTCCTCACCCTTACTCGTACGGCTATTTCTTCCACTGGTACTTCACTAAAACTCCACCATTTGAAGTTCCACTTTCCGATTGTCACCAACTTTACGCGCACGCAATGGTTCTCGGATCTATCGGGTGCTTTCCGTTTTTTTTCATCTATAACACGGTGATTCTTTTCTACCCACTTCGGGTTTCTCTTTAACTCCTGACTACACGATATGGTCGACACTGGCTCATTTTTCGCTTCTTTTCCTTTTTTTTTTTCAGTCGTCAATTTAGACATGCATGTTTTCATTTCACCCACATAGAACGTTGTATTTATCTGTGGTTGCGAGATCCCCTTCCTGATATCGATTTATTTACTTGCAGATTCTTCGCTATCCCCTGACGAAGGGCTCCGCCCGAAATGCATAGGGATAATGCATAGATCCATGGATGTTGTTTAAATCGTTTTCCTTAATGCTTCGTTTCACAAAGGAGTTACTATGATGATTTAATATGTGACCCACTAAATAAACGACCTTTCAAGCATGATTACCTCGATTACACGTGTTTGAACTATACGAAATGTACTGATGTAATTAGAATTTAGGAGTTTTTTCTCCAACCGGAGTGCCCCTGGAAACAGTGTAAGCCCCCCTTGCACTCCTTCGTCTGTTGTTCAAATTCTAGTCCCCACCGGCCGGAAGGGACCATTTCCTGGCACCCTAAAATACTTACCATTGGTTTACTTTATTCACTTGATGAACGTTGCACACCCCGAGTGCCGCCATCTTCTATTCATTTTGCTTATCAACGTACCTCTGGCCACGTTTGGCGGGCACCGATCGTTGTACCATGTCTTATGAAGAAATCGCAAGCACCACAGCCAATCGGGCTGATACTTTCGGGTTTTCCCAAGATGAAACTACCCGCATCTACGCTTTGATTCAGGAAGCAGACCCCTCATCCACAAGCGCCTTTTCCAACCCCAGCATGTTGAGACAACTTCTATATACCTCTAAGAGAATTATCAACCAACGCCTACACGCTGGAACTCTCATCAGATACCACAAAGACCAACGCATCCCCAGAGGATTACAAATTTCTTTGAAGCCTACCCTCTGTCGGAACAACCCGAAATTCACGGAACGATGGTACGCCATCCTCAACCGTTGTTCACTGGATTTAATTCTTCTCATTGTTGAAGAACTCTCAAAAGTCATCGATGATCTAGACAAAGAAATTACACAGATCTCACGCAACCTAGAGAATAACATGTCCAAAGAAGATCTCGATAAATCTCTAGCTGACATCAATATACAATTAGAAAAGTACACCAAAGAGATAAATGATAGAAAAATCAGAAAATATAGACGTGACACTATGGACTATAAACTGGGTGAGGTTTATAGTTGGGCAGAAGTTTATGCCCAACGCAGACAACAAAGACCATGCAACAATCCGTCCTCGGATGAAGGGAGTTCTACAGATGGTTCTACCTCTCAAAGAGGGAGCACTAACTATGGCAGACCACCTAGGAACACTGCATCACCGAAACCATCTGATAATGTCCCCCTAACCGCAGCTTCGACTTCTGGTGTTTCTTTTTTAGAAACAGGCCAAACCGTCAACGTCGAACCAGGCGGGGCAGAAACTCCAAGAGAAATAACAACTTCAATCGCTCAAGCCACCAGGAGCAAAAAACCCTTGTGATCAACATCTCTAAAACCAACTTATCTCAATTACAATTGTCCACCCTGGAACGTGGGACTTCTTTTGTCCCAACATATAATTCCACCGAATTGGAAACCGAGATAAGTTTATACAAATTCTTGAGAACCTTGAGACTTCGACACTTTTTTTCTAATGTGTGCCCTCCAACTAGCACACCCACACGACATGCTTGCAAAGAGTTAAGAAGCAAAAGCACATTTGTGGCTCCTGTTAGTCACAAAACACTTGACTCCTTTGAAACCATCACTTTGAATTCCATCAGAGAGATCTTCAAAAAACCCCACTCTAAATACAATAACTTCAATCTTAAGGAATCCAGAGCACTCAACCAAATTGTTAACAACCCGGAAATCACGTGCTGTAAAGCTGACAAAGGCGGCGCACTTGTTGTCATGGACAGTGACTTCTACCACACCAGTGTAAGTGAACATGTCAATGATAAGAATCTATACATGAAATTACCCAATGATCCCACTGGTGTCTTTGCCAATACGCTTAAAGTCATTCTGGATAAAGCACTCACTATGGGAACGATCACAGACAAGGACCACAAATATCTCACACAACCCCATCCTAAATGCCCTAGCATCCACATGCTCCCTAAAATTCATAAGGATGTACATAAGCCTCCTTTTCGTCCCATCGTTTCAACAAAAAACTCTATCCATGAGCCTACCGGCAAGTTCATTGATCTTTACCTACAAGACATTGTTACATCCATGTCTACTTACCTGCGTGACACCACTGATTTTCTGAAGCGCCTCCAAGAGGTCACCATTGAACCAGACAAAGTATACACTCTGGTAACCATAGATGTATGTGCCCTGTACACATCGATTCCGCACAATAGAGGCTTGGAAGCCATAGAATCTTTCTTACTACACCATCCCATCGATGACACGTTGAAAGTTCTGATACTTGAACTTCTGCAGTACACGTTGTACCACAGTTACTTCTCATACAACAACGAATACTATCTCCAACTCGTTGGAACATCAATGGGAAATTGTGCTGCTCCAAGCTACGCTAACCTGTTCATGCACCGGATGGAACTAGATCACATCTTGAATCACAACAAATGGATCAACAACATTCTCACCCTATGGAGGTACATAGATGACATTTTCCTCATTTGGATTGGTCAACCTGATGAAATTTTGGAATTTCTGAAACACATAAACTCTTTGGATGATCATATAAAGTTCACTCATTCTATCAGTCCTCAAAGTTTGCCATTCCTGGACGTCCAGGTTACATTACTCAACAACAAACTGACAACTAATCTATTCGTCAAAGCCACGGACAGGAACAATGCTTTAATGTTCACCAGTTGTCATCCGACACCACTCAAAACTCATTTGCCATATTCCCAGCTTCTAAGGGCTAAAAGAATCTGCTCAGAATCAGAAGCCTATGTAAGTTCTGAAGAAAAAATACTACATAAGTACAGAGACAGAAAATATCCCGAGTTCACATTACAAGCAGCAAAAACCCGAGTGGCCACCAAAACTCGGTCAGAACTTCTAAGAACCAACATCAAATTAACTGACGAACAGAGACCAGTTTTCGTCTCCAAATACTCAACCAGAAGCAAGGCCATTAAAAACATCATCCTCAAGAGTTGGGATATGATTCGCTTTGAACCAGACTTTCATGGCATTTTCAACACCAGACCACTCTTTGCATACCAGAGAGCTAAAAACTTAAAGAACATTCTTGAGACCGAACCTATTGATACTTCCACCAACTACTGCTGCACCATACCGTGCCACAATTGCAGTCATTGTCACAATATAATTCCGGGCAATATCTTCAACCATCCATCGTCAGGAAAAGCCATCAAATTGAGAACCAACGCCACTTGTGATTCTATGAACTTAGTGTATCTACTCAAATGTCCCTGCGGACTGCCTTATGTAGGCAAAACCGAACGAAAGATTAAAGTTCGCTTAACCGAACACAAAAGCACTATCAGGAACAGATCTACTAAAGCACCATTAGCTGCTCACTTCATCACACACCAGCACAACGTGAGCCAACTGAAGTTCCTTGTTTTGGAGGTTGTCCCACTGAAAGCAGGCGTAGATAACAAGAAACTACTACTCCAAAGGGAAACAGTGTGGATCAAGAGACTGGATGCCTGCCAGCCTAAGGGGCTTAATGACAGACTGGAATATAGTTGCTTCTTATAGATAATTGTTGTCCCAACCTATATACATTCATTTGTTCTCTGTCTGAAACCACATGTTTACATTGTGTTTTTCCACGTTCTCACCTTCCCTACTCTCCCCTCTTCTTCCGTTTAAGTGGTTTCTCACTGCAATTTTTCGCTTCGTTTTCGTCTGACTTTGTACACTCTATTTTCCCCCTGTCTATAATCTCTCTGGTAGAAATTTTACCTACCTTTTTTATTTTTTCTTAAACGTCTGGTCTTTGTTTTTCACTCCAGCTGTTTTTCCACCTTTTTTTGTTTCACTTACTATTCACTTATACCTTCTGTCTATTTTTCATCCATTTACCGTTATATCAGCAAGGCTACTACTGTGTATGTATACCACCCAGAGCCCATTTTAAGATGGCCGCCACTTTCGAGTATTAGTGTTGTGTAAGCTCACGCATATTTTCGGCTTTTATCCTCACCCGAAACGTTGGATTAATGTTTCTCTACACTTTCCTGTGTACTTTATGATGTTTCTAACTTGATTGAGTATTTACAGATACGACATTTCCACCCACCCACACTTTCGTTAGCCCGTCTTTTACTTTCACGGTAGTTTATTTCCTTCCGCATCACCCTCGTTTGTTCACCAACCTTTGGCAACACGGCGCTTGGCGCGTTGCGACTCTGACCCATCGGTAAGCGTTTTTCCTCCTCACCCTTACTCGTACGGCTATTTCTTCCACTGGTACTTCACTAAAACTCCACCATTTGAAGTTCCAGTTTCCGATTGTCACCAACTTTACGCGCACGCAATGGTTCTCGGATCTATCGGGTGCTTTCCGTTTTTTTTCATCTATAACACGGTGATTCTTTTCTACCCACTTCGGGTTTCTCTTTAACTCCTGACTACACGATATGGTCGACACTGGCTCATTTTTCGCTTCTTTTCCTTTTTTTTTTTCAGTCGTCAATTTAGACATGCATGTTTTCATTTCACCCACATAGAACGTTGTATTTATCTGTGGTTGCGAGATCCCCTTCCTGATATCGATTTATTTACTTGCAGATTCTTCGCTATCCCCTGACGAAGGGCTCCGCCCGAAATGCATAGGGATAATGCATAGATCCATGGATGTTGTTTAAATCGTTTTCCTTAATGCTTCGTTTCACAAAGGAGTTACTATGATGATTTAATATGTGACCCACTAAATAAACGACCTTTCAAGCATGATTACCTCGATTACACGTGTTTGAACTATACGAAATGTACTGATGTAATTAGAATTTAGGAGTTTTTTCTCCAACCGGAGTGCCCCTGGAAACAGTGTAAGCCCCCCTTGCACTCCTTCGTCTGTTGTCTCATGTTTGAAGACATGCAGTCTCATGTTTGAAGGCTTGCTGCCTCAAGTTTGAAGACATGCAGTCTCATGTTTGAAGGCATGCTGCCTCATGTTTGGAGGCATGCAAAATCATGTGTGAAGGAATGCAGTCTCATGTGTGAAGGCATGGAGTCTCATGTGTGAAGGCATGCAGCCTCATGTTTGAAGGCATGCAGTGAGGAACAGTTGTAGGGGTGGGATGCACACCATATTTTCATATCTCATGCAACTTATCAAGTTCCTCTTTGAGTGCGTGCACATTGGTATGATGCCTTGCCCATATGGCACCTGTAATTAATAACAACATAGTGGATCGGGGCGTACTCTCACCCCAAAGCTAAACGCACAGCAAAAATGCACCTTTGTGGCATTTATTCCAATCTTTACTCCAATTTTTATCCATTTTAGTCAAGTACGTCATCCTTTTAAGCCTCTGTTTGTGTTCCACTTATATTCTCCTCCACACGTGGAATGTTGTGCCATTTACCAAAATTCTAATGTTCAAACCGTGCCCATCCGGACCTCTTGTTTAAACACGACAAATGCACTTGTTCGTCCAAAGCAGTGTTTATTTAAAACCCAATGCATTTCGGGCTACAAGCGCCCTTCGTCAGGCGTATCTGCCGAAAACATTCAAACTAATCTGTCACCATCTCCGTTCTAATTCATGTTTGAAGGCATGCTGCCTCATGTTTGAAGGCATGCAGTCTCATGTTTGAAGGCTTGCTGCCTCATGTTTGAAGACATACAGTCTCATGTTTGAAGGCAGGCTCATGTTTGGAGACATGCAGTCTCATATGTGAAGGCATGCAGTCTCATGGGTGAAGGCAGGCAGTCTCATGTGTGAAGGCAAGCAGTCTCATGTTTGAATGCATGATGTCTCCTGTTTAAAGGGATGCAGTCTCGTGTTTGAAGGCATGCAGTGTCCAGTTTGAAGGTATGCAGTCACATGTTTGGAGGGATGCAGTCTCATGTTTGAAGACTTGTAGTCTCCTGTTTGAAGGCATGCTGCCTCATGTTGGATGGAATGGAGACAGTCTCTTGCTAGGATGGGTGCAGTCCATTGTTTGGAGGGAAGCAGTCTTTTGTTTGCAGAGAAGCAGTCTGTTGACTGGGGGTGGACAGGCCCGGATTTAGTCGGGAGGGCAACCAGGGGCCTACCATGTGCAGGCTATAGGGATGGCCATGGGGCACGTGGATGGCCCATCCCCCTTGATCATTACAGGCAGCAAAGATGGCGGATTGTGTTCTTTCATCAATTGTTCATTAAATGGATTAAAAATATAATGACGGAAAACAGTGTTTAAAAAGGACAATAACAATAAACAAATGTCAGTGGTTTCATATTGATTTCATAGTGGAGGAAACCGAGATTGAGATTAGAGCAGAGGCCAAAAATGTTTACACTGGGCCTGCACGACACCACACAGCAAATCCCTCAAAAAATAGGGGCACACATAGGGCACAGATACACCCTAACACGCGGCCATACAGTCAAACACATACACACACACAGGGCGTTAAGTGAGATGAAAAAAGGGGGTGTCTCTCAAAGGGGCGTGGCCATTGTAATTATGGGCGTGGCTGAAAACACCTGAGCTAAAAAATCTGTGCTGAGCTTAGTGTGCCGCCCGTCTGGTATTTTGCTGTTTCTGTCATTTCATCCAGATAAACAATACAACAGGTAACATTATAACTACAGCAAGCCAGGATTATTGGCTTTATAGATGGTTGTTAGTTGCATAAGATAAATAAGGAACAACTACAGCTTTGTTGCATATAACATTGAAAATGCTTCCGTTCTGAAATGATGAGACTGTGAAAGAACTACAACGAGTCTCTTAGAAGTTACATCAAAGGCAGGGAAGGGTGGTGCTGCTGCAGAGGTAAGATTTATGTATTTTTACCTTGAGGGTGAGGGCAGAAACGGAGAGCCCGATAGGGAGCTGTCTTAGCACCTGCTTTTAAGAACTGCCACTGCTCAGCACCGGCAGGATCTGGCCCACTTAAAGCCCTGCCCCCACACACACGTGAATGACCAGCACACGCGCAGACACGCACAAATACAGACACACCCAAACACACAAGCATACTATCTCCAGTGGTCGAAGTGGGGGAAAAAAAGTAGGGGAACTGTGGGCAGAGAATCAGAGGGCGGGAATAACCCAAGGATTAGATCTCTGGGCAGAGCCAGGGGTGTGGCCAGAATGCACAAACATCCCAATTTTTAGTATTTGTTTGGCATTTCACTGCCTAGTTTAATCAATTAATGGATACACTTGATTATTTAAGGTTATAATGAGTTATTGACATTAAAATACATTCACAAAGTGGTATATGCTTCTAATCACAGAATGTCCCAAATACGATAAAATGTGGAAGCACAAGCCATTTGTCTCTGAGCCATGGAGTTTCTGTCATCAGCACTTCTCCCTTTTTCAACAACAGCAGTTCAAACATGAATGGCAAAATAATCTAGTTTGCAAATATTTTCTATATAATTATGGCTCTGCCATATTTGCCTCATTTTACAAGATCTGCTGCATGATCTGACCATTTAAACTAATAAATTGTTTATTGCTTAAACGTATCAAAAGTTAACAAAAAATGTGACTTGTGTTGCTGCGTAGTGGATGGCCTATTGCAAAGGTTGACTGATCACCTTTCTCACTGCTGCATTTGTATGTTACACTGGTACTAATAAGGCAAAATCTTTCCAGAGACTGTTAGCGTGTACACATATCAAAATAATAAAATATCAGAAAATATACTGCATTACGCTGCAGCCTTTTTTTAATGCATAATTTAGTCAACACTGCAGCATAATTTTGTCCTCCTTTGCTGTATCATTATTCCAGTGGCCCCACAACAGGCAGCACATGTTAAAAGTGCTTGTGAATGAAGCAGAGAGACTGTGAAGTTTGGGAACTTAGTTTGGTGTGCGTGCAAATCCTGCATTGCCAATCCCCGGTGAGTTGCAGCTACTACTGCTGAAACAAGGCCAATGGAGGTACCTATGGGTGAGGCAGACTGGCCTCAAGGGCAGGGCCAGCCTTAGCACTGGTTGCACTCTGTGCATTATTGTTTGTTAGTGCCCCCCAATGACCACCTCTGCCATGGATTCCCTTACTACCAGCCTTTAACAGTGCCCCTCAAGTCTCCATAAGCACACTCTCTCTCAGATGCATTACATTTGATTTACAGTGTCACTCATACCATTGTAGGGCGTCAGAGCACTTTACATCACACACATTACACAGAGACAATCAATATGTGTGTAAATCACTGTATAGAAAAAGGGATTGAGTATCGGGATAAGAGTTATTGCTTTTGTAATGTTCTGGTTTTCATGTAAAATGTGTATGTGCCGTGCAGGTGCGTTTACTGTGGATCACACCCACATCTAGAGTATGCGGCATATATGGTGGTCGTAAGCATGCTGGGTGGCTGAGCACACTAAATATTGAACGGCTGATTTGTTTTCATTCGGCCTGGCACTGTCTATTTTTTAAACCATTAGTAACATCACTGACTATCAAATGGACACGTCCCCTCTTGTAGCACAGGTAGGGTATGTGGGTGAGATCCACACTGCACAGCAGAAAGCCAATTGCAATATGTTGCTCCTCGCCATGGGTAGAAATGCAATGGCATGGACACGCGGGCCTCCACCTAGGATCACAAAATGGCGGACTGACGCAGCCTACCGTGATGACGTTACTGACATGTTCACGTCCATGTCTACGGTGCCTATAGAAAATGGACCAAAACAGATGGGGGTCCTTTGATGTCGTATCTTCCCAGTAGATACTGTGCCTTTCCTGAGATTCCTAACCCTAATTTTAAAGATGACCAAAATATTATACAGTCATTATTCTTGATAAGCACGTAGGCAAATGTTGCAAATATGTGATTGCAAAATGTTTGCCTAACCTCCAAACCTAATCTATGGATGCAGTCTTATTCCTGAAGGGGTAACCGCAACAAGTTTTCCTAACCTGTCAAGGTGGAATTATAAATATTTTTTATGTTGCTGCTTGTATATTGTGTAAATCGCTTTTCCGTAAAGTATGACTCTATATTGCTGTATATATAAAATGTATTTTGACATCACCCTTGATACAATTTGTCCTCAAATGGTAGGACTCACAGTTCTATCTAAACATACATAAATACAATATTAACATGATTAGTGGTATGATGTCTCATCTTTGGTAGGATGATGTCCCATGTTTGGTAGAATGATGTCCCATGTTTGGTGGAATGATGTCTCATGTTTGGTGGGATGACGTCTCATGTTTGGTGGGATGACGTCTCATGTTTGAAGGGATGATGTCCCAAGTTTAATAGGATGATGTCTCATCTTTGGTAGGATGTTGTCCCATGTTTGGTGGCATGATGTCTCATGATTAGATGGATGCAGTTTCATGCATGGAGCGCTACAGTCTCTTGGTTGAATGGATGCAGTCTTGTGTTTTGCAGCATGCTTCCTCGTGTGTGGAGAAATGCCGTCTGATTTTTGGAGGGATTCTGTCTCATGTTCGGAGGTACGCCTTCTCTTGTTTGTAGCAGTGCAGACTATTTCTTGAGGAAATGCAGTCTCTCGCTTGCGTCAGAGCAACCTCGTGTTTGGAGGAATGCAATGTCATGCTTAGAGGGGGTGTAGTCTAATTCCTGGATTGATGCAGTCTCATGCTTGAAGGTGTGCTGTCTCGTGCTTGGAAGAATTAGTACCATGTTCTGAGGAACGCTGTGTTATATTTGGAGTGATGCAGTCTCATGTTTTGGAGCTGTGTTGTATATTGCTTTAGACGGTGCAGTCTCATACTTGAATCAATGCAGTCACATATTTGGAGGGATGGTGCAATCTCATGTTTGGAGGGTGTACAGTCTCACGTTTGAAGACATGCAGTCTCTCATTGTGAGACCGGCCTCGTGGCGTGGACCCTCCCGACCAGTAAGCGGCCCTGCAACCACACCTGATCCCCCGGTATCACAGACTTCCGGCCACCATGGCCCAATAAACCCGATGACCGGCCCGGGCCCCAGCAAAACCCAAGACACTACCACGCATGCCCGGCCGAGGGAGAGAGAAACCCCCCAAGCAAGACCGGGAAGCGCTGTCTCTGTCACACCTCTGATCTCCTCCCCAAGGAGGGTTTCGATCGGCCACCAGGCCCCTGGTGAGCGGGCACCTCGCATGCTGGGCGTCTGGAGTCCCTCCCAGACCAACCTGAACAGATCAAAGGGCCGAGCGGCAGGAAATCTCAACACACGGCCCCCAGGCACCAAGACCCCTCTCTGCGAGGACTCCGGACTTCAAAGAGGAGGGGGGAGTATAACAAGGGGTGCTGAAGGGACAGGCGGAAGAGAAGACCTGGACCTAGGAGAGCTCTGCTGACCTGGTCGCGGCTCGACCGACCTCTGAACCTAAGGACGCTACCTGAGCCCTGCTGACGCGGTCGCGGCTCCCCAAACTCTGAAACCACCTGAGCCCTGCTGACGCTGTCGCGGCTCCCCGAACTCTGAAACCACCTGAGCCCTGCTGACGCTGTCGCGGCTCCCCGAACTCTGAAACCACCTGAGCCCTGCTGACGCTGTCGCGGCTCCCCGAACTCTGAAACCACCTGAGCCCTGCTGACGCTGTCGCGGCTCCCCGAACTCTGAACCATCTGAGCCCTGCTGACGCCGTCGCAGTTCCCGAGAATCTGATACCACCTGTGCCTGCTGAGAGACTCACGGCGCTCCTATCCAGAAGGATCGGCGGAGACTGCCGAGTGAACCCAAATCCCCCAGCTCGAGGATTGAGAGCTGTGCGAAGGATACTCCACAAGAGACACTGAACTAAAGACTGTCCCGCTACCCCACTACCCCCATCACGGAACCGCCGCCGCTGGTGGCATTGATCCAACGGCTGTATCACGGATCATAAAGATCCCCAGAAACTATCGATAAAGTATACTATCTTACTAAGAACTACTGTGTGGTGTCCCCCTGTCAAATAGTGTGAGCTCAGCGTGTACGATCCTAGGAACGAGACCCTTCCAGGAAGGGCCTCTTCACCAGTGCTTGGCCTAACTCTGGGAAAGGTGGGTCAAAGGGTGGTCAGGAACGTATTCCGAAGCCTCCCGGAGAACACCCTTCCAACATTTGGTGGCAGACGACGGGATCCGAGCCGACACCTAGAGATCGTACAGTAAACGGCTGACGCACTACAGAACAGAGATGGAAGGAGAAACCGCCATGAGTACCGCAGGAACCAACACAAGCCCGACGTTCCGAGAGGACCGGTTGGAATATTATACGCATCGAGAACTAAAACAGTTCTGCAAAGACCTTGGAATCGCTACCACCGGATTAAGCACTAAAGAAGATTTCCAGGAAGCATTGAAGACCTGGATCGAGGCAGGAGCTTCCCTGCCCCAAACCGAAGGAGACGCCCGAGAAAGAGAGCCGCCAAACGAACCACGAAGCATTCCGGTAAGGAGCAACGCCACAGAGGGGGGCCTATCCCCGGAAGAGCTAGCGGACCGAGAGAGGGGCCGCAACCACGAACTAGAACTAGCCAAACTAAAAATAGAGGGAGAGCTAAAATTGGCCGAAAAAAAGTTAGCCGTAGAACAATTACGCCTACATGGGGAACTCGAGGAAAAGAAACGCCAGCGAGAACACAAAGAAAGAAAACTTCAACTAGAACACGAATGCAGCCTAAAAGAGATTGAACTCAAGGCCAAGAGTGAGGAGTCCAGAACCACGGGAAACCAACCGACCTCCCCCGCCGTGGAACCAAAAGTCCACATCCCCAAGGATGTGGTGAAGGAATACTACAAGAACGACGACATCTAGCAGTGGTTCAAGGCCTACGAAGTCGCCATGACCTCCCACCGAGTTCCACAGAAGGATTGGGGGGCTGGCCTGTGGGGCCGGTTCCTGAGCGAGGGGAGAGACACCCTGCTGGACCTGCCCTCCACCGTGCTAAATTCCTACAGCCACATGAAAGAGGCCCTATTAGCGAGATATGGACTCACCCCCGAGATGTACCGGCAACGGTTTCGAGACTGTAAAAAGATACCCGGTACTACGTGGGTGGAATACGTGAACTTTTACAGCAGGGCCTTGGACGGGTGGATCAAGGGCACCTCTCCACCTTTGAGGAACTGTTTGACCTGATAGCATGGGAACACTTGTCTGCAAATTGCTTTGTGGAGTTACGCCAGCACCTCCTGGACAGCAAGCTCACTGACCCTCGGAAACTGGCGGTCGAAGCTGACCGATGGGTGAACACCCGGGCCTCCCAGGGCCCCGTGGGAGACTACGGTCGCCACAGTCAGGGACCCCCCGCCAGAGGGGCGGAGGGAACCAAGGCAGACCAAGGGAATCCCAGGTCGTCCCCCAGCATAGTCCCCCCAGAGGCAAACCCCCGTACTTTCCAGCCCCACCTCCAGCCAGTACAGGGCCCCCGGGGAGGCCAAGACCCCGAGTCAAGATCACCTGTTTCCGCTGCCAACAGACTGGACACTATGGTAGTGACCCCCAGTGTCCCATGTACCAACGACCCGCGGCGACAGCCCCTCCAGACCGACAAATGGCCTCCGTAGCCCTAGGGGAAGAGATGGAAGACTCCGAGGAGTGGGAACCGGCCGCCATGGCCCTGGTCTCCCTAGGAGACCGAGAGATGGTTCCCGGAACACCCCTACCCGCCAACACGGAAAAATACCGACAACAAGTGACGGTCAACGGTCACCGAGTTGAGGCCCTCCGCGACACCGGGGCGAGTGTCACAGCGGTCCACTGCCACCTGGTCTCCGAAGACCAGATCCTGCCCGACGCCTTCTGTCCAGTCATATCTTCGGACAATTCCGAGAGCCTCTGCCGGATGGCCCTGGTACCCTTCGAATGGGGGGGAGTCACCGGTAAATTGAGAGTGGCCGTCCGAACCTCCCAACCAGTAGACTGCCTCCTGGGCAACGACCTCGAAAGCTCCCTGTGGGGGCAAGTGGAACGAAGAGCCCATCTGGAGATGATGGGCCTACCCGAATGGGTATGCGCCACCACGCGCTCCATGTCTGCCCGATCGCCTTCCCCCGAGGTAGTTGAGGCCTTACCCCTGAACCCAGTCACCGTCCCTGAGGACCGGGACGCGCTACCCGAGCCCGACGACCCTCTCCCGGAAGAAGATCCCGTTCCCAATGACGGGTCAGCGTATCCAGACCCCGAGCCACTGACCAAGCTCGGGGACCTACCCGAGATGGCCCATTGGCACTGCGAGGGAGGTCCCTCCCGAGAAGAATTCTGCAGGGAACAGGCCACCTGCCCTTCCCTCATTGGACCCCGACAGCAGGCCGAAGCCCAGGCAGCAGGCGACCAGTCCGGAACCCACTGGGTATATTGGGAAAGCGGCCTCCTGTACAGCGAACAGAAGTCGGCCGAGCTGGGATCGGCCCGGGTACTGGTGGTACCCCTGCGCTTCCGAAGTTTCCTCCTAGGCCTAGCCCATGATGTACCCCTGGCGGGACACTTAGGCCAAGACAAAACCTATCATCGCCTGGTTACCCACTTCTATTGGCCCAAAATGCGAGCGGATGTAGAGGACCACTGCAAGTCATGTCTCACGTGCCAAGCCAGCGGAAAAAGTGGTGGGAAGCGCAAGGCTCCGCTACAACCCTTCCCCGTTGTTAGTACCCCCTTTGAGCGGGTGGGGATCGACATCGTGGGACCCCTGGATCCCAGGACCGCCCAGGGCCACCGGTTCATCCTCGTCCTGGTGGACCATGCCACCCGCTACCCAGAGGCCATTCCCCTCCGCACCGTGACGGCCCCCGTGGTGGGCCGGGCCTTGATGGGGATCTTCTCCCGCGTGGGGTTCCCTCGCAAAGTCGTGACTGATCGTGGCACGAACCTTATCTCCAAGTACATGAGGTCCTTATGGCAACAATGCGGGGTGTCATACAAATTCACCACCCCATACCACCCCCAAGGCAATGGCCTAGTCGAACGATTTAACCGGACCCTGAAAGGAATGATCATGGGCCTCGAAGAACCCCTTCGCCGGAAATGGGACGTCCTCCTCCCTTGCCTCCTGTTCGCCTACCGGGAAGTTCCCCAAAAATCCCTGGGGTTCAGCCCATTCGAATTACTCTACGGACACCCCGTCCGGGGACCGCTGAGCCTGGTCAAAGAGGGCTGGGAAACGGCTCCCCGAGGAACCCCTCCCGATGTATTCCGCTATATCCTGGCACTCTGCAACCAGACCCGGAAGTTTCGGGAGCTCGCCGAGGCAAACCTCGAGGCTAGCCAAGAAGAGATGAAGCGCTGGTATGACCAGAATGCCACGCTGGTCGAGTTTCAGCCGGGCCAACAGGTCTGGGTAATGGCCCCGGTGAAACCCTGCGCCCTACTAGACAGATGGACTGGACCCTTCAAAGTGGTCGAGCGGAAGAGTCAAGTCACGTATCTAGTTGACGTTCAGTCTCCTCGGAACCCCCTCCGGGTCTTCCACGTGAACCGCCTCAAACCCCACTTCGTGAGGACGGAGTTGAGTTTGCTCCTGGCCACCGACGATGGGACTGAAGAAGGCACAGAGCCCCTTCCGGACCCCCTGTGTGCTAAGGAGAAAGATGGCTCCGTAGAGGGGGTGAGGCTTTCGTCCACCCTCACCCCCCAACAGTCCGACGACTGCCGCCAGCTATTGAGACAATTCACAGACCTCTTCTCCCTCACCCCTAGGGTCACCGACTGGTGTGTCCACGACGTGGACACCGGAGACAGCCTGCCGGTCAGACACCGAGCCTACCGAGTCCCTGACCGGGTCCGGACCTGCATCCAGAAAGAAGTAGCCAAGATGTTAGCCCTAGGAGTGATTGAACCCTCCGACAGCCCATGGGCCAGCCCGGTAGTACTGGTCCCGAAAGCAGCAGCCCCTGGTGTCGCCCCCGAGCTGAGATTCTGTGTCGACTACCGGGGACTCAATGCGGTCACCCGAGCTGACGCTCACCCTATCCCCCGCGCAGACAAGCTCATTGACCGCCTCGGGGCTGCTCGCTACCTCAGCACCTTCGACCTGACCTGCGGATACTGGCAAATTACGCTCACCGAGGGAGCCAAGGAGCGGTCCGCCTTCTCCACCCCGGATGGGCACTACCACTTCAGAGTCATGCCTTTTGGGATGAAAAATGCCCCGGCCACCCTCCAGCGGCTGTTGAACCGGGTCCTGGCCGGGCTAGAGGGGTTCAGCGCAGCGTACCTAGACGACATCGCAGTATTCAGCTCACAATGGACCGAACACCTCCAGCACCTCTGACAAGTACTGATGGCCCTGCGCCAAGCAGGTCTAACCATCAAAGCCAGCAGGTGTCAAATTGGACAGGGCTCAGTGATCTATCTGGGACACCAGGTGGGAAGCGGGCAGGTCGCCCCCCTCCAGCCGAAGATCGACGCCATCTTGTCCTGGGAACCCCCCACGACCCAAGCAGAAGTCCGGGCCTTCCTAGGCCTCACCGGTTACTACCGGAGGTTTATTAAAAACTATGGCAGCATCGCAGGCCCCCTCACAGAGTTAACCTCCAAAAAGCACCCGAAGAAAGTGCAGTGGACTCCCCCGTGCCAAGAAGCGTTCGACGCCTTGAAAGCCGCTATATGTACTGCTCCGGTACTCAAAGCCCCCGACTACTCTCAGGAATTTGTGGTTCAGACGGACGCTTCGGAGCACGGCATCGGGGCAGTCCTCTCACAGTTTAACGACAAAGGCATAGATCAGCCCATAGCCTTCATCAGCCGAAGGTTACTACCTCGGGAACAACGGTGGAGCACCATTGAAAGAGAGACCTTCGCAGTAGTCTGGGCCCTCAAGAAGCTACGGCCCTACTTGTTCGGAACCCACTTCTGAGTTCAAATGGATCATTGACCCTTACGGTGGCTGATGCAAATGAGAGGAGAAAACCCCAAACTGCTACGATGGTCAATCTCCCTCCAGGGGATGGACTTCACTGTGGAGCATCGCCCCTGGACTGACCACGCCAACGCTGACGGCCTGTCCCAATTCTTCCGCTTCAGCGAGGAGAACCCCCAAGTGGATGGGTAGTTCTCCCCGCCTTTCAGCTGGGGGGGGCACGTGTGAGACCGGCCTCGTGGCGTGGACCCTCCCGACCAGTAAGCAGCCCTGCAACCACACCTGATCCCCCGGTATCACAGACTTCCGGCCACCATGGCCCAATAATCCCGATGACCGGCCCGGGCCCCAGCAAAACCCAAGACACTACCACGCATGCCCGGCCGAGGGAGAGAGAAACCCCCCAAGCAAGACCGGGAGGTGCTGTCTCTGTCACACCTCTGATCTCCTCCCCAAGGAGGGTTTCGATCGGCCACCAGGCCCCCGTGAGCGGGCGCCTCGCATGCTGGGCGTCTGGAGTCCCTCCCAGACCAACCTGAACAGATCAAAGCGCCGAGCGGCAGGAAATCCCAACACACCGCCCCCAGGCACCAAGACCCCTCTCTGCGAGAACTCCGGTCTTCAAAGAGGAGGGGGAGTATAACAAGGGGTGCTGAAGGGACAGGCGGAAGAGAAGACCTGGACCTAGGAGAGCCCTGCTGACCTGGTCGTGGCTCGACCGACCTCTGAACCTAAGGACGCTACCTGAGCCCTGCTGACGCTGTCGCAGCTCCCCGAACTCTGAAACCGCCTGAGCCCTGCTGACGCTGTCGCGGCTCCCCGAACTCTGAAACCACCTGAGCCCTGCTGACGCTGTCGCAGCTCCCCGAACTCTGAAACCACCTGAGCCCTGCTGACGCTGTTGCGGCTCCCCGAACTCTGAACCATCTGAGCCCTGCTGACGCCGTCACGGCTCCCGAGAATCTGATACCACCTGTGCCTGCTGAGATACTCGCAGCGCTCCTATCCAGAAGGATCGGCGGAGACTGCCGAGTGAACCCAAATCCCCCAGCTCGAGGATTGAGAGCTGTGCGAAGGATACTCCACAAGAGACACTGAACTAAAGACTGTCCCGCTACCCCACTACCCCCATCACGGAACCGCCGCCGCTGGTGGCATTGATCCAACGGCTGTATCACGGATCATAAAGATCCCCAGAAACTATCGATAAAGTATACTATCTTACTAAGAACTACTGTGTGGTGTCCCTCTGTCAAATAGTGTGATCTCAGCGTGTACGATCCTAGGAACGAGACCCTTCCAGGAAGGGCCTCTTCACCAGTGCTTGGCCTAACTCTGGGAAAGGTGGGTCAAAGGGTGGTCAGGAACGTATTCCGAAGCCTCCCGGAGAACACCCTTCCAACTCTCTTGTTTGAAGACATGCAGCCTCTCATGTTTGAAGACATGCAGTTTCATGTTTGAAGATACGTAGTCTCTAGTTTGAAGGCATGCAGTCTCACGTTCGAAGACATGCAGTCTCACGTTTGAAGACATGCAGTCTCACATTTGAAGGCATGCTGCCACATGTTGAAGGCATGCTGCCACCTGTTTGAAAGTCTAATCTTTGAAGACATGTAGTCTCATGTTTGAAGACATGCAGTCTCATGTTTGAAGGCTTGCTGCCTCAAGTTTGAAGACATGCAGTCTCATGTTTGAAGGCATGCTGCCTCATGTTTGGAGGCATGCAAAATCATGTGTGAAGGAATGCAGTCTCATGTGTGAAGGCATGGAGTCTCATGTGTGAAGGCATGCAGCCTCATGTTTGAAGGCATGCAGTGAGGAACAGTTGTAGGGGTGGGATGCACACCATATTTTCATATCTCATGCAACTTATCAAGTTCCTCTTTGAGTGCGTGCACATTGGTATGATGCCTTGCCCATATGGCACCTGTAATTAATAACAACATAGTGGATCGGGGCGTACTCTCACCCCAAAGCTAAACGCACAGCAAAAATGCACCTTTGTGGCATTTATTCCAATCTTTAATCCAATTTTTATCCATTTTAGTCAAGTACGTCATCCTTTTAAGCCTCTGTTTGTGTTCCACTTATATTCTCCTCCACACGTGGAATGTTGTGCCATTTACCAAAATTCTAATGTTCAAACCGTGCCCATCCGGACCTCTTGTTTAAACACGACAAATGCACTTGTTCGTCCAAAGCAGTGTTTATTTAAAACCCAATGCATTTCGGGCTACAAGCGCCCTTCGTCAGGCGTATCTGCCGAAAACATTCAAACTAATCTGTCACCATCTCCGTTCTAATTCATGTTTGAAGGCATGCTGCCTCATGTTTGAAGGCATGCAGTCTCATGTTTGAAGGCTTGCTGCCTCATGTTTGAAGACATACAGTCTCATGTTTGAAGGCAGGCTCATGTTTGGAGACATGCAGTCTCATATGTGAAGGCATGCAGTCTCATGGGTGAAGGCAGGCAGTCTCATGTGTGAAGGCAAGCAGTCTCATGTTTGAAGGCATGATGTCTCCTGTTTAAAGGGATGCAGTCTCGTGTTTGAAGGCATGCAGTGTCCAGTTTGAAGGTATGCAGTCACATGTTTGGAGGGATGCAGTCTCATGTTTGAAGACTTGTAGTCTCCTGTTTGAAGGCATGCTGCCTCATGTTGGATGGAATGGAGACAGTCTCTTGCTAGGATGGGTGCAGTCCATTGTTTGGAGGGAAGCAGTCTTTTGTTTGCAGAGAAGCAGTCTGTTGACTGGGGGTGGACAGGCCCGGATTTAGTCGGGAGGGCAACCAGGGGCCTGCCATGTGCAGGCTATAGGGATGGCCATGGGGCACGTGGACGGCCCATCCCCCTTGATCATTACAGGCAGCAAAGATGGCGGATTGTGTTCTTTCATCAATTGTTCATTAAATGGATAAAAAATATAATGACGGAAAACAGTGTTTAAAAAGGACAATAACAATAAACAAATGTCAGTGGTTTCATATTGATTTCATAGTGGAGGAAACCGAGATTGAGATTAGAGCAGAGGCCAAAAATGTTTACACTGGGCCTGCACGACACCACACAGCAAATCCCTCAAAAAATAGGGGCACACATAGGGCACAGATACACCCTAACACGCGGCCATACAGTCAAACACATACACACACACAGGGCGTTAAGTGAGATGAAAAAAGGGGGTGTCTCTCAAAGGGGCGTGGCCATTGTAATTATGGGCCTGGCTGAAAACACCTGAGCTAAAAAATCTGTGCTGAGCTTAGTGTGCCGCCCGTCTGGTATTTTGCGGTTTCTGTCATTTCATCCAGATAAACAATACAACAGGTAACATTATAACTACAGCAAGCCAGGATTATTGGCTTTATAGATGGTTGTTAGTTGCATAAGATAAATAAGGAACAACTACAGCTTTGTGGCATATAACATTGAAAATGCTTCCGTTCTGAAATGATGAGACTGTGAAAGAACTACAACGAGTCTCTTAGAAGTTACATCAAAGGCAGGGAAGGGTGGTGCTGCTGTAGAGGTAAGATTTATGTATTTTTACCTTGAGGGTGAGGGCAGAAACGGAGAGCCCGATAGGGAGCTGTCTTAGCACCTGCTTTTAAGAACTGCCACTGCTCAGCACCGGCAGGATCTGGCCCACTTAAAGCCCTGCCCCCACACACACGTGAATGACCAGCACACGCGCAGACACGCACAAATACAGACACACCCAAACACACAAGCATACTATCTCCAGTGGTCGAAGTGGGGGAAAAAAAGTAGGGGAACTGTGGGCAGAGAATCAGAGGGCGGGAATAACCCAAGGATTAGATCTCTGGGCAGAGCCAGGGGTGTGGCCAGAATGCACAAACATCCCAATTTTTAGTATTTGTTTGGCATTTCACTGCCTAGTTTAATCAATTAATGGATACACTTGATTATTTAAGGTTATAATGAGTTATTGACATTAAAATACATTCACAAAGTGGTATATGCTTCTAATCACAGAATGTCCCAAATACGATAAAATGTGGAAGCACAAGCCATTTGTCTCTGAGCCATGGAGTTTCTGTCATCAGCACTTCTCCCTTTTTCAACAACAGCAGTTCAAACATGAATGGCAAAATAATCTAGTTTGCAAATATTTTCTATATAATTATGGCTCTGCCATATTTGCCTCATTTTGCTTAAACGTATCAAAAGTTAACAAAAAATGTGACTTGTGTTGCTGCGTAGTGGATGGCCTATTGCAAAGGTTGACTGATCACCTTTCTCACTGCTGCATTTGTATGTTACACTGGTACTAATAAGGCAAAATCTTTCCAGAGACTGTTAGCGTGTACACATATCAAAATAATAAAATATCAGAAAATATACTGCATTACGCTGCAGCCTTTTTTTAATGCATAATTTAGTCAACACTGCAGCATAATTTTGTCCTCCTTTGCTGTATCATTAATTCCAGTGGCCCCACAACAGGCAGCACATGTTAAAAGTGCTTGTGAATGAAGCAGAGAGACTGTGAAGTTTGGGAACTTAGTTTGGTGTGCGTGCAAATCCTGCATTGCCAATCCCCGGTGAGTTGCAGCTACTACTGCTGAAACAAGGCCAATGGAGGTACCTATGGGTGAGGCAGACTGGCCTCAGGGCAGGGCCAGCCTTAGCACTGGTTGCACTCTGTGCATTATTGTTTGTTAGTGCCCCCCAATGACCACCTCTGCCATGGATTCCCTTACTACCAGCCTTTAACAGTGCCCCTCAAGTCTCCATAAGCACACTCTCTCTCAGATGCATTACATTTGATTTACAGTGTCACTCATACCATTGTAGGGCGTCAGAGCACTTTACATCACACACATTACACAGAGACAATCAATATGTGTGTAAATCACTGTATAGAAAATGTTAAATAAGACTTAGCACTACAAGGTGTAGGAGTCACATGACAACCATGCTAGTAGGCCGTATAGTTTAATAGTGATTGGTCTGGAGAAACACAAACTCAGAATTTAAACCGTAATACCATGCTTGGGGGTTCTCTTTAATAATCAGAATTGATTTCTATCCAAAAGAACACTTTTTGCAACATTAGCATAATCAAAGACTGGGGGAAAAACATAACGCCCTAATTTATACCTTGCAGTTTGTATGCAGCTCTTAGATGCCAGTTAATAGCTCACAGTTCTATGTTAGGATTTTAACTTATAAACTGCAAGTAACAAAAGGATCTCTCTGACAAAAGCAGTAACCTATTTACATTATGTGCACTTTGTGATCTGCATGGTACATGTTCTTTGCAGCAGGCACATTAACCCTCTGAGCTACCTTTCCATGAGTCAAAACTTCCACTAGACAAAACTCCGAGAACATTAATCACCAGGGTCATCATGACATTTTTATTGGTGCTGAAAAATGCTGGAGGCCAGGAAGGAGGCAGCAAGCGCTTTTAAAACCATAATACACTTGTAAACATGATGCCTCCACCCAAAGTCAGCACCCCGTGCGGTCGCACCGGTTGCACCGCCCTAGAGCTGGCCCTTCTCAAGGGTCCTGTGACCTCAGCGACAGAGTCACTGTTGTTCTAGGGTGTGCTGCTTCATTGGCCTGCACGCAAGACTGGAGGTGAACTTCAGTATGTATTGTGGTGGACAAGCCTTGAAGGTTAACTTACACTTGTCATGCTAGGGTCCACCTGCTAGTGCTCCGACATCGGGGCTTCTAAGGTCTTGCGAAGCCTTCTAGGGTCTAGCATGGGATTGTGCTCTCTCAGGAGAGTGGTCTGGTGGACTGGATATTAAGGCTGAACCTGGTTCCCCAGTTCCAAATTCAGCAGCTCTGGCCATAGTGCCACATCCTCTCCACCACTGAACACCATACTGCCCCACTGAGAAAAACTCACACTGCCTTCAACTACAACCCAGTTGTTGCCGGCTATAAACACCTGTATGCGGCTCAATTTAAATTACGCACTAGACAAGATCAATATGCGGCCTACAAAAAAATAGTTACAACATCCTGGAAAAAGCTAACACTCATAGGGAATGCAAAATTTAGCAAAGCATGTGAAATGTAAGCAGGAACAACATGGTTACCTTAACGCTTTTACACTCACTATCCAGAAATCGGTTAGTGCTTTTGTCTGAAATGTTAAGGACATGACCACAGGGGCCTGAATGGACCCATTTCAATGTCCATTGCTTATATCCTTACAAAACGTAAGCAGTATGGTAAAAAGACCAAATCCCTGAACACAGAGCCGCAGTATACATTTTGTTTTCCAATCCACGCATTGCAGTAAATCTAGGATTGGTGCACTAGTTCCAAGCCCGGGGAAAACAAAGACAAGAAAACAAAAATAGCGCTTCACTGGCTTCTCTGTAAAAGTGGCGCAAATGTGTTTGGGTGTGAATAAAATCAATCTGGCCTGTTTGCTACCACTCTGTCTTACTTTATTTAGTTATTTATTTATTTTTCCTATTTTTAACCTTTTATTCCCGATGCTGCACTTTGGAATTAAAATGTCAGAAAAATATGACATTTCCAGCAAAAGTGTTTTTCTTTTGTGGATCCATTTCACAGGGGAGCAAATAAAAGAAAGGAGAGGAAAGAGAGGGAGAACCGCTTCTTGAAGTCACAGTTTTCAGTAAGAGAAGAACTGCTAGACAGAAAGAGAGGGAAGGAGGAAAGAGTGGAGGGGGGGAGCTGAAGGGGCAGAGCAGAAGTGGACACTGTCTTTCTCTTGTCTGGGCAAGAAGGAAAAGACAGAGTCCTGTTACTTCTCTGCCGCCCCGCCCGTCACAAACGCCAGGAACGCCGAGCTTAATCTATAGGCCATGGCCATTTCTTGCGTCCTGCGACGCATTTTCAAAATAAAAAAGTAGGGAACGGGGTGAAAGGAGGAAACAAGAGAGGTTCTGTAGCAATGAGTCTAATTGGGTTTATATGCTTCTTTCTTTCTATCATCCTTTGCCTAATTCCCCAGCAAGTCAATGTAGAGGGGATTAGCTAAACATATATCTCAAGAACCTGTAATCACTCCAATACAAAGCACGTTTGGCTAACCTCGTGACAGAAATGCTAAACTATCTGTTTATTTAAAAAAAACCAAATAAAATGCTTTGAAATAAAAAAAAAAGTAGGGGAACGGAATGTTTGGAATTAAAGAAGTAGGGGCACGCCGTGCCCTGCCGATCCCGCCCACTTCGACCACTGACTATCTCGCACATATACACACACGGAATTATAAACACACACACTCGCTGGCACACACAAAGACGGGCACACACAAGCGTGCCAAGAACACAAAAGACCCAAAGGCACTGCCTACCCACAGCGCCTTGAAGAACATAAGCAACTCCCACGTACCCGCTCAGCAAGCACTAGTGAGGACACAATGCTGGCTTGCACCTACTAGTCACCATTGACCTAAAAAGTCCTTAACTTGACATATAATAAAACACCAAGGTTTCCTCTAGAGTGTCTTTACTGGGTGGGGGGGGGGCACAGCTTTCCAGAAGGTGTGAATAGGAGCAGATGGGGCGCTACTACATTGTCTGTAGAGGTGGGGGTGCTTCACACCTTGCACACTGCTCAACACCAGGGAAAAGCCTATACACTGGGAGCAAAGTCTCGAGTCATAATCAGGTGACCCAGAAGGACCTAGGATTCAGCCATTGTCTCATTACTTTTTGAGGGCACCCCCGAGTAGGGGAGGGAAACCTTAAGTCTCACTAGGACAGGTAAAAGACACCACTTGGGCAGTCCAGGCCACCTCTGATGTACCACGGTCCAGGAATCTCACGGTGTCCAGGGCGCTTTAGGACTTCGGAGCCCAGTAATTTAAGGCACCAAGGGCCACCCTGGTGGATAGGTAGATGGACGGGCAGGTGGATGGATGGATGGATATACGGGCGGATGGATGGATGGATGGATGGATGGATGGATGGATGGATGGATGGATGGATGGATGGATGGATGGATGGATGGATGTATGGATGGATAGATAGATAGATCAGAAGCAGGAGTTATAAAAATAAAAGTTATCAAAAGGCTTCAGCTCACTGAAGATATGTTAAATCAATGCTGTGTTTATCATAAAAGGCGCAGTTTGCGTTTTGTCCGTTTGCGTGCGCCATAAACCCTAAGGCTCAAACCTCAAAAAGGGAAAGAGAGTAAAATGATCAAATATATCAGTGAGGAACAGATGGAGAGCAGCTCCAATGAAGGGCACTCAACTGCTCTATAGGAATGGATGTTGAATTGTGTTTTTCCAGGTGTATACCTCTCACTGGCAGACTGGTGTAGCTTGAGACACACTGGCGCCTGCCAAAGAAACAAACCTTGCTGCTGGTAGAGGTGTCAATCGCCATATGTAATTGTAAATATATTAATATAGCGCTTACGACCCCTGACGAAGCATTGAAGCGCTTCTTTTGAGGAGTAGCACATTACTTCGAAACCCAAGAATAGGTATATGAGAGAATAGTTTATGGGACAGGATGTGGTCCGTCGGACTTTGGTGCTGGAAACCAGGGTTCGAGCCTCGGGGTCGCGTCCACAGCCTGTGATTCTGGGCAAATCACTTAATCTCCCCGTGCCTGAATGTGCAATGTAAATACGGTGCTCATGTAAAGCGCACCAATACCTTCGGGTCGAGTTTGCGCTATATAAATCTGCCCCAAAAAAATATGTGCTGTAAGTCGCACTCTTCTCTTGATTGGTAAAATCTCCGCACCCCCCCCCCCCCCCCTTCCTCTCACACTGCTCTAGATGGCACTGTCTGCAGTTGGTTATCGGCATTTCACTGAAATCAAAACTGATGCTATTTCCGAACACACACATGGAGAAGAGTAGCATGGACGCTCTTGTTTAATGGACAAGGAGGCTGAAGACGTCACAGCAACGTTAATAACATTGGACATTGTTGTTGCTGCATGTAAGAGAAAAGTATTCGCTCCAACCTTCCTTTTACGGTTATGTTTGGAACGGTTTCAAATGGCGGGTGCCTAAAAAGCACTTTCAACACTTAAAATGTGTTTTTATTTCTTAATTATTTATTTGCCTGATTACCTAAAACCATTGCAGAATTACAACCGTGCTAAAACGTAATTCACAGATTCGTAAAATCATGTTAATAAATCTAAAATAGATCGGTAATTTTAGACAACATATGCCGTAATATCTATCCCCAAATTCATAAAACCACGTTATTAAAAATAAAAAATAAACTGTAGTTTTAAACAATGAATGCAATAATATCCATGTTAAAACTAAGGATTTCATCGTGGAGGTTAAAGTTCATTCAGACATTTGCAATTAAAAACTTTTCCAGCTTGTTCTAAAATAAGCGGTAATCGCAGGTTTGTGTCCGGTGAATCAGTGAGCCGCTTAAAATGTGTTGAAAATGTGTAGAGTTGTGTATATGACTCCATCGATTGTGCTCATGCTCTCACGTATTACAGCGAAAGCGCTGCCGGGTTGAGGCCCAAAGACATGTGCAGTGGCGGCTCCTCTGCTAAGGCGGAGGAGCGTTGCCTCACTGCTTTACAGCAGTGCAATGGAAAAAGTAAAATGATAATAACAGAAATTATTCTCATTTTATTTTTAGTATTTCAGTTGCCGCCAGGTTAGGGCAGGGCAGGGCTGGGCTCCCTGCTTCACAGGGAGGAGGAGTGGCTGGTGCTGCACCTAAAGTGCCCATGACTGTTTGGCTGGCTGTCTTGGGCCGACCAAACAGTCATGATGCGCACGTTGCATGTTCTCCACGCAGGCTGCATTACATCCTGGGTGAACATGCCCAGGCTCCCACTCCCTCTCTGAGCGCTGAACCACAGCGCTCAGACCAATCACGACGCTGCTATCAGCAGTGTCATGATTGGCTGGGGGAGTCTGGAAGCCTGGGTGCTTCCTGTTCCTGGTTCCTGTGAGGAGAGGCGGTGGCTGGCGACAGCGACCAGCAGGCAAGTTTTATTTTTTATTTATTTCCGAGGCCCCCACATTCCCCCATTTCCCCCTCCCCATCCACCGTCCCCTACCAGCCGCAACTGGATGTGGGTTTCTAATATTGTGTTAAATATTCCATTCAGGACCAGTGTAGGTGGGCTGAGGGTTACATACATTAACAGCACTGATTTGCAATGCCTTAAAGTGCAAGAAAGTGTTAGAAATATAATATTACAATTCCAGGCGATGTAACCTCATTTTCCAATGCAGCATTAAAAACCTGTCCGTGTGATGTGAACAACACTTTCTACCATGGTAGAATATACCGAATATTTTAGGGACGATGTCAGGCATTGCAATAAGGCATTCTGGGTAAGAAATAGAAGCGCGAGTGCAAAACGCGCATGATGGACATGTTAAAAGGGCCTAAAACAAAACCTTTATTCAATGCACAGCAAAGATGCCATTGAGTAGTGCAGTAAGAGGAGAAGTAACAATGAAACTGGCATGAAGGTGTGTAAGTAAATGCTAAATAAAAAGCAACGATGCTTCCACTAAATTACAAAATGGCATTCGTGCAAGTTAAAAACAACAAAACAACACATGCTAAATAAACAAAAGCGACATAAAAGGAGGACATGTTCTTGGCGTCTGGTGAGGCATTATATTAAAGTGACTGGATTACTTAAATCCACATCAACTATTTCAAAGCCTGGGGGCGCTAGGTGGCGCACGACCAAGATGGCCGCACGCCCGTGAGGATCTGGACACTTGTCTACTTGATTTTCCTTTTTTCCTGATCAAATGACCGCAGCTTTCTACCTCAGAATGGCAATAGCCGGCTGCTGTCGCCAGCTATGTCTCTAAACTCAACTCCTGAGAGCGTCCGCCGGCCCTGATATCAACTAGGGCAGCCTGCTCGGGATGGTGGTGAGACCCTACGGCGATCAACGGATGGCTGTGCGAGCTACGAGAGGGTTGGGGCTTCACACGTGGCGACTGGGCCGCACAGCCTGAGATATTGCCGCCCCCTTCGCTGCAGACGATCGCCAGAGCTGCCAGCAACCCTACCTGACATACCAGTCTTCGTGCCGGTGGCATCCAGCTTCTTCGCACCAGAACGAGAAATCACATGCTGTGAGGCGGCTTGGGCTCGCACGCTCTTCCTGGCACGATGCCCCCTTTTCCAGCTGACTTGGCGCTCATCGCGGCTGCTCTCTGACTCCTCGGCTTCCCCGTTGTGCGCTGCAGCTCCTGACATCCCCCGCCCTCCCCGCTCTGTGCGGTTGCTGTGTCGCCCCTGCTGGAGTCATTCCGGATGATTGAAGTGTGCGTGGGACACCTCCACCCACAAAACGGGGCGGCGCGTCTGCTGTTGTTGATGTCTGCTGCGCCAGCCGGTGCCACTGTCTGTGATTGGCACCAGGCACTTCCATTCTGGCTGGCACACAGATCTCGCACATTACCGCCTTTGCTGGGAGCTTGCTGGGACCATTTGATGCCAGCGGGCTGCGCCACCACACTGGCACGGACCCTACGGATACTCCTGCCTGAGCCTCAGCCTATTGCCAACCGGTGCCCTATACCTTAGTGAGGGGAACCCGAGCTGGCCCTGCGCATGGGTCTGTACGAGAGTGCAATGCGCCACTCCCCCCTATCCTTCTTCTGCGGAGTGCTGCCTGCCTGATCCACTGAGGTTGCTATCTGGGCGCTGCCCTAGATACACTACACTACACTTTGAAACTGCTCCAGAGACCGGTCGGTTGGCACTTCAAGGTTGAGCTCCCTTGCTCCTTCCAACCTGCGGACGCCATTATAACGGAACCCCCACCTCTGCCACCTTGCGCCGTGCTGCTGACCCTTTGCTTCTCTCTGCCTGGATGTGGCTTGGCTTCCCTCACCTTTATCACCACACTGCCCTTCCCCTGTGCCAGATCACTCTATCCGACGCGCAGTCAGCATGGGGAAACTGGAGGGCCGACAGTCCAAACTCCCCTTCGATACCAAGAGATCTGTCACGCGATCTTGCGCTGAAGATGCAGACCAGTTGGCTAACACGTCCGCCTCTGTCCCTCCGCTGGCTCCGGAAGACGAAGTCAAATCTCTACTATTGGACACTAGACGCAGCCTGACCGACTCCACAAAAATGGATTCAATGAACACGCGCATGGACTACATAGTCCAAAAGGTGGAGAAGCATGATGAACGGATCAAAGAGGCAGAGAAGCGCATTTCGGATACGGAGGACACCACCTCGCAGATGACCCGCCAAATGACTTAGATGGATAAGCTCTTAAAAGCGATTGTTGCCAAGAATGAGGACTTGGAGGCTAGGAGCCGGCACAACAACATCCGCGTTACCAGAATTCCTGAGAGCATGAACACTGGCAGGATGGAGGACTTCCTCGAACGACTCCTTCACACCACCTTCGGAGCAGACGCCTTCTCCTCTCAGTTCATAGTGGAGCGGGCGCATCGATCCCGTGCCCGGCTCCGGGAGCCACCCCGAGGCCGATAATTGCACGCCTCCTAAATTACAGAGATCGAGATGCTGCGCTGAAGCTGGCCAGAGACCACCAGAACTTACAATTTGAGGGCACCAGCTTCTCAATATACCCCAATTTCACGATGGCGGTGCAGGAGGCCTGCGTAAAGTTCTCCCGACTAAGCAAAAACTCCGCAAACTCCAGATTGAGTATGCTCTACTACATCCAGCTCATTTGAGAGTCACCTACCGGGATAAACACTTCTTTACAACTAAACAGCAGGTGGATAGCTTCCTTCGTACCGTCAAAAAGAACACCTAGATGAGAGAGTCTCCGGATCGCCTCTCCCAATCGCCATCATTGAGTGCTTACTGAACTTCACCGTTTTGTCTTTATGGCCGTAAACAGACTCCCTTTTTCTCTCCCATGAAGAACCTCGTAACCCAGTTGCAGGCGGTCCTCATACTTCGGAGACATACCCGATCTGTTTCCGTCCCGGCCCTGCTGCTGGGAGCTCTGGAGGTGATGTGAGGCTGTATGCACTCTCACCGTACCCTGCTGGTTTCGGACTAAACCACCCTACGCTCTTCTCTCAAGCCACAGATAAGTGCTGATGCTGAATACGTAATGACTGTATCATCTCACTGTTGTGTGTTATCACCTTTATAATGCTTATGTTGGCACGAACTGCTTCCCAACTGCTATTCTCCCATTTTTTCCCTGAATGTATTATGCGGTTGTGGCTGGCGGTTGTATGATCATTCCCACCATGCTCGCCAAGTACCCCCCCCCCCCCACTGACCAACAACATTGGGGGAGGCACTTGTTGCACACTGGTGTACCCCCACATGAGAGATCCCCTTAGGTCACTCTTTTTGCATGATGACTCTTCCTTATTGCACTGTTGCAATGTGTTAGTTGTGTTGGGTGATGCCAGCATATTTTGGGTGCCGCTGTGGGTGGGGGGAGGGAGAGGGGATTTTGCTCATTGTTTGTATTGTTTTTTACACCAGTTGACAGGCACAGACTCTGTACGACGATACGCATGGTATTAAACTTCCCGCAGGCCACTTCTAAACCTTAATAATGTAGTCCTTCCCGTTACAACACGCTGAGTCCTTACGTCTTAATCTAATCTCCTGGAATGTTAGGGGCATTTTGGATCCTCGAAAATGCAGGCAGGTCCTCTCCTACCTGGACAGACATCATGTACACATAGCGGTCCTGCAGGAAACCCAACTCGACCCCTCCTGCTCTCCCACGTTTGCTTGTAGGTGGGCCATGATGCAGGTTTTTTCCTCCTACTCCACATACTCCAGGGGGGTGGCAATCCTGGTTAAGCGCAACTCACCCTTCATCCTGGGGGGCACACAGCAAGACCACATGAGGCGCAGTTGTATACTCTGGGGCACGCTCGGGACTCAATCAGTCACGCTAGTGTGTAGCTATGGCCCAAACACAGATGACCCAGATTTTTACACCACATTATGGGGTCGAATTCTGCAAGTTGGCTCTACTCATATTATTTGGGGAAGAGATTTTAACTCTGCTTTTAATCCGGCGATGGACAGATCTAACCCCCTCCCCATTCATTACACCAAAACACAGGCAACTATACAGGGAATTCTCACAGCCCATGATCTCACTGATGTTTTGCGCCACCTCCATCCCGGAGATAGGGAGGGTACCCATTACACCGCTCTCCATGCCTCATGGGCCAGACTGGACTACTGGGTGGTTTCCAGAGGTGCTGTTCCCTGGACTGAACGTGCCACCCACCTTACCAGGCCTTTTTCAGATCATGCGCCAGCACTCGTAACTATTGCCCCACCTGATATGCGATCCATTCACCAACTGTGGCGGCGTGCTCCGGAGGGCCTGCTTGACACAGTGTTCAGAGCAGAGATTGGAGAGGAAATCACCTACTTCTTCCAGACCAATATTGACTCTGTCTCTTCAGTGGGAGTAGTGTGGGAAGCTTTTAAGGTCACAATATGCGGGGCTTGTATGGCCAAAAGCTTTGTGGTTTTCCGTGATCTGGGCCATACCCTTCATAACCTGGAGAACGAACTCAAACAGCTAGAGGCTGAATTCTGGAGACCTAACTCGGGCCAGAACCTTTCCATATTTAGAGATAAACTCTCGGAATATAACGAAATGGCTGCATCTGAGGCACGCTTTTGCGGGAAATACTACACTGCGCGCAGATACGGTGAGGTCGAACGCCCCGGCATGCAGTTAGCGCAATTGATACGGCGCCCTAGATTCGCCAATTATCTCCTCGAGATTAAAGACTCAGAGGCAATACAGCACAGAGACAGTCAGGATATTCTGCGCACCTTTACTGACTTCTATGCCACATTATACAGCACCTGCAGAACCGAACCCCCTGACTTTACCGCCTTCCTGCAAAATATCACCCTGGGCTGGTTGGGCAATACACAGCGGGAGTTCCTTGTAGCTCCCTTTGAAAATGATGAAATAGATGAGGCAATAATGCAAATGCAGTCTGGAAAGGCCCCAGGCTCTGATGGCCTTCCTGTAGATTTTTATAAAGCTTATATAGCCCAGTTGCTTCCCATTCTTAGAATCGTCTTTAATGAAGCACTGGAAATTGGCTGGCTGCCCCCCTCCATGAGGTTAGCATTGATTTCGTCCCTTCTCAAGCCTGGCAAAGCGGCAGACTGCTGCGACTCATATAGACCCTTATCCTTACTCAATACGGACACCAAAATCCTTGCAAAACTTCTAGCTAATCGCCTCAGCCTACTAATGGACAAGCTGGTACTCCCAACTAAGCTGGCTTAGTCCCTGGCCGGGCGACCTCACGCAATCTCCGCACGCTCTTCTTCACTCTTCATACGATAGACCCGAAGATACCCCTAGCCGCTGTATTCCTCGAAGCTACAAAAGCGTTCAACTCGGTGGAATGGGACTACCTCTTTGTGATTTTACAAAACATGGGCTTCCCGCGGGGGTTTATATCCTGGGTTCGCCTCCTCTACACCAAGCCCGTAGCCAAGGTCCTTATTAATGGCCATTCCTCATTTTCCATCCCAATATCTCGCGGGACCCGGCAGGGGTGCCTGCTGTCGCCACTCCTGTTTGCCATGGCGATCGAACCCCTTGCAGCTAAAGTCAGACAATACAATCAAGATAAGGCCCTCCGCTGCCCACTCCGACATATCCTGATTTCTCTGTATGCGGATGATATCACGTTATATGTCAGAGAGCCCCAGACTAACCTCAATCCACTACTCCGAGAATTCGTGAGATTTGGGGGTCTATCTGGGATCCATATAAACTGGTCAAAATCTCAACTCTTCCCCCTCACCTCCTCAGTCACGGAATTCGCCCTGGACTTCCCAATTGAGTGGTGCCCTGACGAGGTTAAATACCTCGGTATCTGGATATCCGCTAATCACGACGAATTGATGCGCCTTAACTACGGCCGTACCCTAGATGGGATAAGGGACAAGGTTACACGTTGGATCACTCTCCCGCTATCTATTGCAACCGCATATCCTTAATTAAAATGGTTATCCGTCCTAAACTCCTTTATCTATTCACAAACGAACTTATAACACAGGTAGTGGTTTTTTCTCGATGCTCCGTACAGAGCTCATTCGCCTCACTTGGGGTGGTAGGCAGCCCAGAGTATGGTGGGACGTCCTCACCCGCCCCTACGCACAAAGGGGGTTCGATATTCCCAATTTCGAACTCTATTATAACTGCACGCAGGCCCATTATGCACATTTCTGGTTTCACCCCCTCCAGATACATGCCTCAAGTCGTGGCCGAACAATGGTTATCAGATCCTTTTCCGTTAGACGGCGCTATCTTCGCTGCTGGTGCTGACCGTGCGGACGCTAAGACCCCGATCACTACCACTGTTAAGGCGTGGCAACATATTGTTACAAAAACATAGGGCCCCTATGCTGTACTCGCCCTAGCTTCCCTTGTCATACCACCTGAAGATGCCAGTCCTACAGGAGGGAGTATTTAAGAAAACCCTAGCTAAATATGGGATTAAAACTTGGGGGGACCTCTACTTCCAGGGCAAATTCCGAACCTCGCAACAGCTCTTCGCCACGCTACCCCCCTCACCCATGTACCTTTTTTTATATATCCGTTTGCGACAGGGACTCAAGGAACATACTCCTTCCTTCCCCCGTGAGCCACCAGAAGTTGCCATGCTTCGCCTTATACTGGCTGGGGATGCAGCACCTCATCTAGTTTCATCCCTCTATCACTCTCTGTACACTTCACAAAACACCTCCAAGGATAAATGGCCTGTAGAATTGGAGCAGGCTATAACTGAGGAGCAGTGGACCTATTGTTGCGGGCAAACGGAGCACAGCACATCCAATAGCCGCCTCCAGATCCTCCACTACAAATACCTTCCCCGTACATATTATACACCAGCTAAACTCTATCGCTTTCAGCTGCGTGATGATGATAAGTGCGATCGATGTGGGGCTACAGGGGCTGACTTCCTTCACCTGGCATGGAACTGCGCTACTGTACAGGGGTATTGGTTCCAGGTCTTGGAAGCCCTGGAACAGATGATATTGCTACACCTCCCATATACTCCCCTTTTCGCTCTCCTTGGTTACACCGCAACCATAGCAGTGACATACAGAAAATTTGTTTCATTCAGACTCCTCCTCGCCAAACGGCATATGGCATGCCGATGGAGCCGGGGTCGGGCACCTAAATTTAAGGAATGGATACGAGATATAGTATTCTGGCAGGACCAAATGTGCGCGTTTGCTGAACTACTCCCACTGTCCTCCCACCCCCGAGACAATGTTGCTGATTTTTATGACACACAGCCTGACACCGTGGCAACCACATGAGCCCCCCAGATCCTTGACAGGTTGATACGCGATCCCCAACCCCCCACCCCCACCCCCCCCCTCTCCTGAACACGTCCTATGACTGAATACTGCTTTATGTGTATTATTTGGTTTCTCTCATTATGTTGCCTCTAATGCCCTACTGTATGGATCATTCGTTCACTGTATTTCCCTGGCCCTCAGCTCAACTTTGCTGGTTTACTGTACCTGTTTCATCTGTACACCTGCAATGATACCCTGTCTGTACTTTTGTCTGCCTGCTTTGTATTTTTTTGTAAAAAGTATAAATAAAATGTTTAAAAAAAAACAAAAAATGATTTCAAAGCCTGTATATGAAACAAACAGATATTAAACGCTAACATAACTGCCTCTGAAAATACTGCCTCGTCTGATCCAAAGACAAAATGCTGGGAGCAGCACAAAGCATACCAGGGTGGGGGAAGTTGGAGGGGGGGGTGGGTAAAAATAACACAAGGTGAGGGGAGGGTGATTAAAAGTGACACAGGCAACAGTGGTGGGAGGAAAGAAGCAATAGGACACGAACAGCGGTGGAAGGGAAGAAGCAATAGGACATGAACAACAAACAAAAAGAAAAATAGTACCTCAAGCAAAGCGCGATCAGTGGAAGGACAGCAACCAAGCTGAAATAACCAGTACTTGGTCTACGCTCCAACCAAAAGAAGAGGAAGTAGATCCAGCATTTGCCGGCCAATTATGAAACTGGATCTAAGAGTGACAACAAAACCAACACATGGTAAGCAAAGGGGGGCTCAAAGTCCCTTGTGTACAATAAAACTCACAAGCGAGAGAGCATGCAGCACATGCACTGACTCAGGCGAGACCTAAAAATCTACATCTAGACACAGAGGTATATTTACAAATATTTCATGCAATGCAACACAGCAGGGCAACTTGCTTCGCTGTGTTATGCTTGTGGCATTCAAGCTCAAAAGCAGACACCCTTGCGTCATGCTGCAAGGATGTCTGTGTTGTGGGCAGGATTGTTTTTTTGCAGCAAGGGACTCCTTCCTGCACAAAAATAATAATTTGAGGCATTTTACTCTTTCTTTGTGTGCTGCAGAATGCAGCATGCATAGAAAGAGGAAGTAACAAGGAGAAATAAAAATATTGGTAGGTTTTTCAGGGGGCACCCCTAAAAGGGGCTCTCTGGGTGCATGTCCTAAAAAATCTAGTACAGATTTATTAAGACAGTGCCTTTGATACCAAACTCCCTAGGTTTCAGTAAAGCCATCATGTAGCTGGGGAACTCATCATGAACAGTGCTCAGTACATATACTTAAGATCACTTCCCTGTTTACTTGCACCATCTAGTAAATGAACTAGACAACACAGGGGCATATCTGCTCATGCAGATATGCCCCATAATGTAATATAATGCACACTGCCTTAGAGCTACAAGGCCTCCTGTAGGGGTGACTAGCATATATTACATACAGTGACTTTGGCATGACATACAGTGAGTGTGCCATGCGAGTTTTCACTCATGATTTGCACCATGACACTCAGTCTGCAATGGCAGCCCAAATCCAATTTGTAGGAGGGTCCCTCAGGGTGGCATAATGCATGCTGCAGTCCTGAGGGACCCTCTTTAGTGCCCAGGAGCAAGGTACCATGGGCACCACTTACTAGGGACTTACAGGGGTGCTAAAGAGTTTGCCAATTATGTTACAAGTAGACAATTTTAACTTGTTTTTAGGAAAAGAGCACGGGACTGGTTAGCAGGGACCCAGTGCACATCAGTCGAAAGACATCAGTACCAGTGGCAAAAAGCAGGGATGACCATTACAAAAAGGGGCACTTTCCTACAGTCAAAGGTCAAAATCTTCTTACACAACTCCAAACAATTTACCGTTAAAACAATATAGATACGATCTAATGAAACACTTAGCATTATCATCTGTAGTGGCTCAAAGTTCACTTGAAAGGCGTTGAACAATACATTTGTCCATATAATAATAAATATTTTTCTGATCTGATTGAGAATTAGGATTTATATCAAAAATATTTTGTCACTTTTTGAACTATAGAAAACAGTCTGTTGCTGGCTTTTGCTTTCTTAACTGAATTCTTAAAAATTCTTTGTAAGGAACAAATTATTATTTTTGCCTACTTATTGTATGAGGTGGGGAAACACACATTTGGGCGGTGACCCAAAGTGGTTTTGTTGCTTTTCTATGAAACATCTACATTTATTGTAATATTTCTCCTGCCTTTTTTTAAATTTCAAATAAAAGCAACAAAAACCGCACTACCCAAGCATGCACACATTCATTTCCCCAAGGTTACCAAACAGCACTGTGCTGTTTCGAAGAGCACGAGCTGTGATGAAGTTGGTTTATCATCAGGGTAGGAAAGTGATTATAGCTAGGAGCCCAGTCACCATTTGTGTTATTGGGGTATATAGAATAGAGTCATTTAGTGATAGTGCATCATTTTGCTGTGATAACGAGGATGTTTTTACAGTAAAGAATATTTAAGTGCATATCAGGCAAGTTGTGAGCATTTTATTATTTAAGAACAATGCATGTTATACATGCTTTAAAAGGGGGAAAGGTTAGCTAGACCCTGCTCAGATTTGAACTTTTGACGTTTTTCAGCAAGTATACTGAACCATTGTACCTAGTTTTTGTCAATCACAAAAGGAGGAAGCACATTGCCTGACATACCAGCGCACAATTAGCTCAGATCCATTGTGGGAAATGTGGTGTAAGATAACATTCAGTTTAGTTGAATGTCTTAAATATTCACCATTGTTGGTTCAGTCAGTGCTGTGCATCTCTAGACACATGTTTCAGGATTGCTGTCCTTCTGCAGTAGAGCGTAACAAGTGGAATTTCGGGGCGCTGGCTATGCTGCTCAGTCTTACTTTCAGGTTTGTACCACACCTAGAGCACAGGTGCACACCAAAGATCGCCAGCCCAATAACTCAGCAAGGAGCAATCACAAAAGGAGGAAGAGGCACACTGCTGGGCATACCAGCACACCATTTGCCCAGATGCATTGTGGTAAATGCAGTACATGATACCATTCACTTAAGTTGAAAGTCTTTAGTATTCACCATTGTTGGTGCAGCCGGTGCTGTGTATCTTTTCCGGAGGAAAACTATTCTAACTACTTCTGCTGTCACACCAGTAAGAAGAATCATCAACAATTTCTTAACTACAGGAATATTTCCAGAAATCATACATAAGCCCATTACTAAAGAAAACAAAGCTGGACCCGCTTAACCCCGACAACCACAGACTAATTACAAATGGACCTTTCCTGGGCAAACTGATAGGAAGAGCAACATTCGCCCCGATGTCACAATTCATTAAAGATAATTCCATACTTTCAGCCTTCCAAACAGGAATCACTCCAGGAAGAAGCACAGAATCAGCCCCCATTGCCACCTGGGATGACCATATGAACACAGTTGACCAGAAGGAGCTTGCTGCACTACTTCTCTTGGACCTCTCAGCTGCCTTTGACACAGTTAACCACGACACTCTAATACAAAGACTCTACGAAGCTGGCCTAGAAGGGACTGCTCTGAACTGGATCACATCCTTCCTTCAAAACAGAACTAATGACATACATACGCCCCCCCCCCCTTTCTCATCCAAACCGTACTTGACAAAAGCAGGGGGCCCTCAAGGCTCTATCATCTTGCTCATGCTTTTCAACATCTACATGAAGTCATTACTGGCACGGATCAATCAATTTCACCTCACATGCTATAACTATGCAGATGACACACAAATAACCCATAAACTGGAAAGACCCAAAGACATTGGAAACTCACAAATTTTCAGTTGCCTCGGAGCCATTGATCAGTGGATGACAAAGGGCCATCTCACATTGAATGCTTTCGAAACTGAAATACTCACATGTGGCAAATGGAAAAATGAAGACCCACTCTGCATCTGGTTTTGTGATCTGACACAATCTTCTAAAGTTTCTAAGGAAGTAAGAAACCTTGGACTTACCATGGACTCCAAGTCATCAATGAATGCCCAAGTGCACAAATTAGCAAGATCAAGCTTCATGACCTTAAAAACTCTGCAATGCTTTTTCCTCCACCTGGGATCTCAACACACGGTCCAGGCTACTATCTCTCTTGTTCTGGCAAAACTCTATGCCAATAACCTGTACCACATCCGTAAAAACTATGAAAAGACTACAACGGATTCAGAACTCAGCTGCCAGACTACTTCTACATGTAAAGCTATAAGCCCACATTTCCCCTGCCTTGAAAGCCCTGCATTGGTTACCGGTTGCCAGAAGCTGCTTTGCTTCACCCACAAAGCGATACATGGAACAGGACCACTCTTCACCAGGAATAAAATTACCAAATACATTCAGCAAAGGAACCTCCACTCTAGATGGCACTGCGCCTCAAAATCCCATCGTACAAGAAAAAAAAACATGGGTGGCACATCCATTCAAGAAGCCAAACTATGGATCTCTTTACCCCTCAACGTAGGATCCATGGATAACCACCTTACCTTCAGAAAACTACTCAAGAGTTGGCTCTTCCCCACATAACCACCATGCGCAAACAGAAATATACAGCATATCCCTGCGTATATAAGCAGTTATTTAGATTATATATGTTTACCTAGATATGTGTATTCCTTTGTATAAATGTGTATACTAATCTGGTTTATAAATGTATAGATTTTCAGTCTTACTGCTTAACAAATGTACATTTTACTTATGGTTACATTTTTCTGTATTTAACATGTACATAGGTCACTGCATAAATAAGTACATTTTTAGAATAACTATTCATCTACAATTGCTTCACTATTGGCGGCAAATATATGTGTGCACATATATATATATATATATATATATATATATATATATATATATATATATATATCGCGCTTAGTCTCCAAAAGCAGCCGTGATATTCACTGCCTCAAATCAGAGTGCGGACCACAAAATCCATTACGCCATTAAAAGTTTTTATTCAGCCTCAGCTCACACGATCGACATGACGCGTTTCGGTCCCAGAAGGACCTTGATCACATGACGCGCTACACATCTCGCGGTGTCTTAAATTGCGTTTTTTTACATTTTTTTATAATTCATTTAAAGGGAGCATGCTAGTGAGGTTCGGTTCGATCATAGACATAGAGGAAATTTCACATGTGAGTTTATACATTTTCGAATTATCACATTTAGTGTGCAAGATAGCAAATTGTTAAAATTATTGCAACAATGCTAAAATATCTACAATAATCGACCTTGTCAATTTGATGTACATATTTGTGTGGCCAGTTTTTACATTTTAATTAGACACAGTCAGTCAAATTTAAAAAATCAATCTCATTTAAATAAATAAATAAGCTAAAAACATAAATATTGCTGCTATGTCAAGAAAAAACCTTTCCTTCTATATGGCCATACTCATTTGCGTGTACATGTACATATATATGTATAAATGCCACCAAGACCGTCCAGGTATAAATACCATGTAGCAAAGTGTCTAAATAGACTGGTTATGTTTTGGACACTATGGTGAAATCAAAAAAAGGTCCTGATCAATATTTTAACAACCACATATTTTCTTGTTTGCATGTGGGGTAAGTGTATGTGAGGAGAAGAAAAACAAAAGAAAATCCTTTTCTTACCTAAAGTGCTTAGTGCTGTGTGTACATTTTATCCCCAAATTCAAAAAATGATTTTTTACTTTGTTTAAAAAAGAAGAACCCGATGTGTAAGTGTGGTTGTTTGAGAAGTGCAAATGTGCAAAAACGGCATAAGGAAATATAGAATATGGACATAATGTTCCATCCTATTAGTTTTCTTATAGATCTCAGTTTTCCTTAAATTAATCTGGTTTTTCCCAAGAAGTTCGATTATTGGACAGTAAAGCTACTTATTCAGATTTTACCCCGATTTAGCTATGACGAAAGATGTTAGTGGCAGAGATTCACAAACACGTGTATAGGTCTTCGGTTTGGTTGAGGCCATTGGGGTGCTTAGTATCCAAATTTAGGATATATCTGGTTTCTAATTGTCTAAGCGCTCTGACCCTATCACCCCCTCTTTTTTTGTGTGGAATATTGTCGATCAAAAAATATTTTAACAGAGTGGGATCGGACTTATGAAGGTCCTCAAAGTGTCTAGCGACAGGGTACGCTGGGTCAGAATTCTTAATTGCCCTAAGGTGCTGGAGTACCCTCTTGTGCCCTTGTAGGATAGTACTACCTACATACCTTAGTCCACAGGGGCACTCCAGCACATAAATGGCATGATCTGTTTTGCAGGTTAGGTATTTGGTGATTGGGATTTCTTCTTTGCTAAAGGGTGTCTTGAAGGCAGTGGTGTTGACGCCCAGTTGACATGCTTTACACGATTTACATCGAAAGAACCCCTTTCTTTGGCTTAGCCAGGTGACTTGAGTCTGATTTTACAAGTCATTCCTGACTAATGCATCCCGCATGGATGGCGCTCTGCTGAAGGTTATTGACGCTCTTTTGGGGAGTAAATGGCCTATGATGGGGTCCCCCAACACAATAGGCCAATTTTTGTAGATTAGATTTCCAAGGGTTCTGCCCTGTTTGCTGTAGTTCAGGATAAATCTAAATTGATCCTCAGTTCCCTTGGCTACTCCTTTTGTTTGAAAAAGGGTTGCTCTATCAAGATCATTGGTTTTTTGAATTGCTCTGTCAATAACCTTTCTCGAGGATCCTCTTGCCAGAAATCTGTTTTTACTGGCGGCCTGTACCTGTATAAGATCCGTGTGGTCACTACAAATACGCTTAAGACGCAGCATCTCCCCATAAGGGATACTCTGTATGAGGTGCTGCGGGTGTGCACTGCTGGCATGAAGTGTTGAATTGCCAGCTATTGATTTTCTATGTAGTGTAGTGTGGATCTGACCCTCCTTGATATAAACCTGCACATCTAAAAAGTTGACTGATACTGAACTGATATCTGCTGTAAACTTTAAATTTAGGCTGTTCTGATTGAGACTGTCCATGAAAGAAATAGCATCAGAGGTGCTGCCCCTCCAAATTATAAACAAGTCATCAATAAATCTGACCCATTTCACTATGTTGTTACTGAGTTGCATGGAGTGTTGTTGTGTCAGGACCAGTTCCTCCCACCAGCCCATATGCAAACATGCATAGCTGGGAGAGAAACTGGCCCCCATAGCGACACCTCATTGTTGTTGATATAAAGAATTCTCAAAGAGAAACACATTGTTAGTAAGACAGAACTCAACCATGTTGGCTAACATGTTACTGTGGTCCTCAAATAGGACACCCCTCTGTGCAAGAAAATGTTTCATTGCTCGTAGTCCATCTTGGTGATTGATTGACGTATAGAGTGATGTAACATCTAGAGTCATTAATTGATATTCATTATGCCACTCACAGTCTTTGATTTTAGAGAGGAAATCCCCAGTATCACGAATATAAGAGGGCAGGGCTTGTACAAAAGGTTGGAGAAAAAAGTCCACATATCTCGATGTTTTCTCCAGTAGGCTGTTGCGAGCTGAGATTATTGGTCTTCCAGGTGGTTGCAAAGGATTTTTATGTACTTTAGGTATAAAATACATAATCGGAATCGTGGGGTTGTCATTACGCATGTATCTGTACTCATCTTCGGTTAATAGACCCGCACTTTTCCAGGCCATCAGTTTCATTGCAAATACCTTGTACATGTTCTTTAGTATCTGGTAATCGCAACGCGTGTAACATTCCCGATCCTTTAATATATATATATTCACTGAAAAAACCATAGGTTTCAGGGGTGTTATAGTTAGCTGGACTTTTCACTTGTACAAAACCATTGCAATTCCCCCGTTATAGTTAGTTCAGCTAACTATAACTCGCGCGCCCGCAATGCACTGCTGATGACGTCACATATTACATCACTCATGACATGGTCAGTGACATCACTCATGACATCACTGATGACATCTCAAATGACATCACTGATGACATCACTGATGACATCATCCTTGTGATAGAGTGGCAGACCTCCTCTCACCCTAATATAACCTTTGATACACACATTCACACATACTGGAGGCCCACTAGGTACCTCCAGTAAGTGCCACAGAGCTGCGTTGCAGAGAGGTGTAAAAAGTGGCACGGCCTGGACCACCTCTCTGCAATGCAGCTCAGTGGCGCTTACTGGAAGCACTTGGTGGGCTAGTTAGCCCCCAGGGGACCTCAGTATTGAAGGGAAATTATATCCCCAATTTAAAACGTGCCATAGTGCGTGTTTGCACACGTCACCTCAGGCCCCGTCCCCTCCCTTCACCACTGTGTAAACGCGCCCTGTGGCTGTTCTAAGTTGAGAGATTAAGTCCCCTTGAATCCTAAGGGTCCCAACGGTCAAACTAGACCACTAGGTACCTCCAGTAAGCGCCACAGAGCTGCGTTGCAGAGAGGTGTAAAAAGGGGCTTGGCCTCAGAACCCCTGTCTGCAGCGCAGCTCCCTGGCGCATACTGGAGATGCCTGTTGGGCTAGTTGGCCCTCAGGGAACCTCAGTATTGAAGAGGAATTAATTCCCCAACTTACAACTCGCCAGGGGGCGCGTTTGCAGAGTGCTGCAAGGAGGGGGCGTGGCCTCCGGCACGATGCCAGTCTTTTATTTATTTTAATTTTTTAAGAAGGGGGGCTGTGTGGTTCCCCTTCTTATTCTAATTTATTGGCCCTGATGACCCCATCCCCCAGGGCCTGTCTCCTAATTATATTTTTTTGACCCCAATCCCCAGGGCCGGCCACTGTTTTTTATTATTTTAAAAAAAAATATATTTATAGACACACCTAGGACATGCTGGACAAACCGTACGTACCTATCACCATGACGATTTGCGTGATATTCATTAAAAGGCGACTATGCATACAATGAATCCACGTGGAATGTATTTACAGAACTAGTGAAGCTCTGACATGTCTGATGCCCTACCGTGCCTAATCCCGGTAGACACCCTTGTCGTTTATTTATACAAACATGGGTAGCTATTGACGGGCACATTTAATACACATGCACACCAAGCCATTCAAAGAGGATTCAACAAAAATTCGACAAAACTATGCAAGAAACCCCCCTCACGGTTAATAAAACACACATCCACTGCCGGATGTGTAATACTTTTTATTTTACTCTCTGGAAAGGGGACGAACATCACTTGAGAGTCACAGCGTGCTCCTGGCAGAGCCCAATGCTGTGTTACACCCACCATTGCCTGCTGAGTGCCACACACCTCTGTGTTGTATTCCACTAGCTAGTGCATATGCTATGACACTCTCTAGCCCATGTGCACTATAACACCCCCCCGTGAATATGTCATGCCACACTTGTCTTCGCACGGGTTATATTGCCCCATCTAACGTGCCTTCCTCGATGCCTATGTTATAACGCACAGTGCTATGCCATACATATTACAATCTGGGATCCATATCTTTGTCACAGTGCATATGCAACGTTACACTCCCCAGCACATATTTTATATTACAACTTTAGAGACTAGTTAGGTTACACAACACTGCCCTGTGCATATTACACTCCAAGGCGCATATCGCATAGCACGCGCTAGTGCCTGTGCTATCTCGCGCTCTCCAATGAATCTGTCATTGCGCACAATGTATTGCATATTATATTTCACGCCCGGTTCATCTTATATCACACTTTTTGGGGCATAGTTTATACCATACACTATATCTAGTTTTCATTTTCAATCGTGCTCTCAGGACTATGTTCTATATAACACTGTGTTCACCTACCCTTTTCACGGGCATTACATTTTGCGATAGGGGGTGGAGGGTCAGGGGGTGTTTCTGCCAAGTGAGCCCGGAGTCACAGTCACAAACGTCCTCTTCTTCCTGAATAAAAGTGAGATTATGCTGCACACTTGTTCATATTTTAAGTAGTTCGCACAGACACGCGTTTTAAAAACAATAAAGTTCCTAATACCCACCTTCTCTGAACAGTTAGCTTGCTGCCCCATCCCCCTCCTCCCTATCCTCTGTTGTGTGAATCCATGGACTAGCCTCCTCCCTCCTGCCATGCATGGTCTGATGTGCTGCCACTGCCCTCAATTTAGTATGATGTACCAGTCCACTCCTCCTGCCCTCCATTGCCCAATTCTATGCCCCATCATTGACCTCCTGCTTAAACTCTGTGCTTAGCTTGCTGCCCCTATTCTCCTTCCCCCTGCCCTCCGATGTCTTTGTGCATGCCCGTGCTCCATCCTTTTTGCCCACCATGTTCCATGGACCTGCCACTCTGAGTGTTCTGTTGAGCTGCCACTCCCCTCCCACCTGCCTAGCATTGTCAGATGACTGTAACCTGTCCCTGCCACCTCCACCCTGCCTGTCCACATGCCATGCCCCTATCCTCTTCTTCCTGTCCTACATGGTCCATTGTACTGCCACACCCTTCTGCCCTCCCTGGTCTGTTGTGCTGCAACTGCTCCTCCTGCCTGCCCCGTGCGGTCTGTTGTGAGGCCCCTTCCCCTGAACTTTCTTGTCTGTGCACAGGTCCTGACCCTCCCCTCTATCCTCCATCGTCCTTTGTGCATGCCCCTGCACCCTCCTTCTTGCCCATCATAGCCATTGTGCTGCCACTAACCCTCCCACTTGCCATGCATGGTATTCTGTGCTGCCATGGCCCCTCCCACCTTCCCTGTGTGGTCAGTTAGCTGCCCCTGACCCCCTCCCACCTTCCCTCCATGGTCTGTGTGTATGCCATCACAGTCTCACTGTTGCTCTTCATGGTGGGTCTTGCTTCTAGTGCCCATCTTGCCTGACCTCCATGGCTATCTTGCTGCTCCTGCCCTGCCCCCTTGCCCCCAGCCCTCTGTTTACATGTGCAGACCCCTACTCCCTCCCTCCTGGCTTGTCTGTTCCATTGTAATGCCCCTGATCTGTCCCTCCTGCCCTTTATGGTCTGTTATGCTGCAGCTTTCTCTCCTGTCTGTCCATTATGGTCAGCTAGCTACCATTGCCTCTTGCCCCTCTGTTCTCTGTTGTCCATGTGCATGGTCCTGTCCTCTCCCTCTTGCTTTCTATGGATTTTTGTGCTGCACTCCCGTCCCGCATGCCCTGTGTGGTGTATTATGCTGCTGCAAACCCTGATGCCTGCCCTGCAGGGTCAGTTTGGTGCACCTCTCCATGTCCCTCCTGTCCTCTGTTATCCAAGTCCCTGTCCCTACCCCATTTCCTTCCATGATCCAATGTACCATACTTGCGAACATTTTGAACTTGGTAAGAGGGAGATTTTGAAAAAAAACTGGGGTATTGATTTTCCCCTTTGAGTTACATTGAAAAAGAGGAGATTGTAGACAGGAGACAGATCAAATAAAGCCCATTTGAGCTTAAAAACATTGGACGTTTCCTGGCTGGATCGGGTCTGTTGGCATGTATGGTTGTACTACTATTGCCTCTTCCTTCTGCCCACAATGGCCTATTACATTGCCACAGCCTCTCTTGCAAGTCCTGTATTGTTGGTTTGTTGCCCCTGCCCCCCTTTCCACTGCCCTCCATAGTCTGTTGTGCTGCCACGGCCCTTCCTGCCTGCTCAGTGTGGTTAAATTATTGCCTTTGCACCCTCCTACCTGCCTTCAATTTTCAGAGTCCGTGCCCCTGGCCTCTGCCTCTCAACAGTATCCTAATGAACAACTAGATTGCTAACATTCTATATTTATTACAAAAGTGTGGAACGCCTGACGTCATCTTGATGTAATCAAAACTGTAATACCTAGAGCATTTCCTTTAGAAATTACATATATGAGAGGGTCTTATTGGCATCAAAATTATGGTTAGTGCTCTAAAAGACTAAAATAAGGACATACTTTCTGAGTTTTCAAATAGCGACAAAGCACTTTTAAATTATTTGTTATCTTTATGTGTTTTTTATCCAGTTGACCACTTGATTAAATGTTGCACTTAGGGGAGAGGATGTGGTGTTACTTCCAGAACTGCAGACTTTGCAACTGGGGAACCAGGTTGGAGTTTCTGCTTCAGCTCGACATTCTGTGATTCTGGTCAAATCACTTAGTCTCCCCATGTCTACAACCAAAATGAATTTGTTCTTGTGTGATGTAACCAATGCTCATGTAAAGCACTCCAATACCTGACAAGTCTGCACTATATAACACTGCAAAACCACAAAATAATAAGTGTTTTGCACACTTCTGTCATTGGGCTATATTTGGGCTATATCTGGGTGATTTTGGGCTACATTTGGGCTCTTTTGTCTCCGGTGGCCATCTTGGGAGATTTATTTGTTATGAAGTTTCCTAATTTCCTCATGTACTGCAGTCTCCTCAGTAGGAAATGCTTTCAGTTTTTTACTTTGATTCCATCATGAAGGTATTCAGATATGTCACACATTTGCCATAAATTCTGAATGTTAGCACTCTAGTTGCTCATTAGATCACTGTAGTAAAACTTACTGTTCACCATGGAAGTCTGCTCCTGGTATTAAAAGTGCATGTTTCAGTCTGCATGTCAGAGTTTTTTAATGAAATATAAGAGGATTTGAGAAGTCACTCAAAATGTGCCCTCATTTTCTTTCTTCAGCATTAATCATAATTTCTATGGCAAAATGAACCCCCTAATTGTGTTCCTTTTTAAATTAAATGTTTTAAGTGTTACCAGTTTATTCCAATCAAGATGTCTTCAGGTGTGCCATACTTTTGTCATAATGAAGACAGTAAGCGCTCTAGTTGTTTTGAAGAACATTCTGGGACATTCTGACATTGGGCTATACTTGGGCTACATCTGGGTGATATTTGGGCTACATTTGGGCTCTTTTGTCTCTGGTGGCCATCTTGGGAGACTTATTTGTTATGAAGTTTCCTAATTTCCTCATTTACTGCAGTCTCCTCAGTAGGAAATACTTTCAGTTTTTTACTTTGATTCCATCAAGAAGGCATTCAGATGTGTCACACATTTGCCATAAATTCAGAATGTTAGCACTCTTTTTGCTCATTAGATCACTGTAGTAAAGCTACTGCTCACCAGGGAAAACCCCCTCATTTTGTTCCTTTTTAAATTAAATGTTTTAAGAGTTACCACTTTAATCCAAGCAAGATGGCTTCAGTTGTGCCATACGTTTATCATAAGTAGGACTGTTAGCGCTCTAGTTGTTCTTTGGAACACTCTGGGAAGCTGCAGTAGAACACAAAGGAATCAACTGACAGTCTCTGCCCTTGTTGGATGTACATGTTTTACTGAGAATGTCAGACTTCATTCTCACATGACTGAGAAAGATAATGTGAATTTACAGAAAATAAGCTCTCAGTTTAGCTTATAGATCACCTTCCAAACCTCTGTGGGAAAAGCATGAGAAAATATTTTTCTCTCAATCATGATATCCCAGCAGAAGGCTTTTTCACATGGTGAAATCACCTTAGAACATACCACAATTCCTAAAATGAGTATGGTACCATCAACAAATGATTTATAATGTAACTAAAGTCTTAAAACCTTCTATTAACTGCAATGCTTTTTAATGGGGTGCTATCATGTATATTGGTCCCAAGATGGCTGCCAACACTTCTTGGATGAAGTGCTGACAGCCAATCAGATCTCAGGCTGAGATGTGTGGTCAGGCTCCGCCCACATATATATGATTTTACTTTTGATTTTCTCAGGAACTACTGAACAGATTGACACCAGACTTGCAAAAGGCACTTCCTTGACCTTATGGCTACCTTTCTGCCAAATTTCACGTAATTCTGTTCAGCCGTTCGGGCTGTAGCTGCGACTAAAGGTCCTATGGAAAAATGCATGGGGAAAACGCGTTTTGAGACCCCCCTTTTTTCTCAGCCCCCGCTTGACGAATCACCCCGAGACTTTCAGGGTAGGAGCTGAGCGGAGCGCCCCATTAGTTTTGAAAATTTTGCGAGGATTCGTCAACCGGCGCCAAAGTTATTCAAAATAGAATTTTGAGATTTCCTATGGAAACTAGGTTGTAACTATAACTATCTACTGGCGACCGCCAGTAGATAATATATATATATATATATATATATATATATATATATATATATATATAAATTCCACAGGTGCCACGGTAAACCCACCGCCTCCAAAACGAAGGGCGCGTCGACGTTGCGGACCTCCGAGACTAGGTCCCAATATGCCACAAAATCCCAGTAAGGAGAGTCGACGCCGTGTCGTTCAGTTAATCTGCTTTAATGTCAGCTGTTAACGTTAGACGCGTTTCGCCTGTCCAGCAGGCTTGCTCACTAACATTTCAATAAAGTTTTTACCATCATTTTAACTGAAAATGTTGCTGTGTCATGTAAGGACTACAAAACATAAAGGATGAAGACAAACTTGTAGTTTTAACTCAGAATTCATCATTTTAACCAAAACAGTGTCGTGCCTTGTACAATTTAAAAATTAATCAAACAATACAGATGCAAGTGCAATACGTATCGTGACTTCGATACACCCAATCTGGTGAGTATTAGATTATTTGATTTTAAATTTTATAATCTTTTCCAATTTGATTAATCTAACCATGAGCGGGCAACACAGTTTATTCACAAAATTCATAGAACTATTTCTAATTATAATGCTCTATTAACTGGCCTAGTGGGCCAAAATGTTATTGTCAGTCATGCATTGCTAACATCACACGGTCCTATGCCCACGTCACCGTTATTGCTTAATTGATCAACGCCCGATAGCATCAGGCTGAAGACGGCTGAAATGCCAGAAACCGGTCCTAGGAAGCTTGTTTTCGGTCCAGGGAAGGCATGGCTTGGCAGTTCGGGCTGGACTGTTCCCATGAGGCACAGGGTCAGACTGATTTGCATATGGCCATGTCTGAACTGGGGTGGCAGAGTGGGCTAAAGAACGGTGATGGATCAAACCCAGATCTGTTGACTGGGTGTGAGTGTTTGATTGGTTCTGATGCTCCGTCCATCACCAACCCCTCTTTGTACCGCTTTGTTCGCCATAAGTTGGCAGGGTATGCTCAGACGTGAGTCCCTTGCTCACTTTGCCACTGGATTCAAGCAAGCCTGGCTGAAGACGGCTGAAATGCCAGAAACCGGTCCTAGGAAGCTTGTTTCCGGTCCAGGGAAGGCATGGCTTGGCAGTTCGGGCTGGACTGTTCCCATGAGGCACAGGGTCAGACTGATTTGCATATGGCCATGTCTGAACTGGGGTGGCAGAGTGGGCTAAAGAACGGTGATGGATCAAACCCAGATCTGTTAACTGGGTGTGAGTGTTTGATTGGTTCTGATGCTCCGTCCATCACCACCCCCTTTTGCACCGCATATATGTATTTACTACGCATGTGATACATCACATGCCATTACAACGCGGTCGTTACAACAACCGCATTGTTACATCGCGAACCATTACATCGCCGTTACAATGACTTGCTGTCGGGGGCGCACTGGACTTAGGAATAGTATAATTTACTATTCCTACTCCAGTTTCTGCAACAGCAGGGAAGGTGTTGGATTGTAAATCCAACACCTTCTGCCCCCTACAGCAAGTTGTTGTAATGACTTGCGATGTAATGTTTCGCGATGTAACAACACCGTCGTTGTAACGACAGTGTTGTAATGGCATGTGTTGTATCGCATGCGATGTAAACGCTGTTTCCCGAGCCAATGGCTCCCTGAGCTGGTTTGAACTGGGCTATACAAGGAGGGCACCAAGTGTGCCATTCAAGCACACTGAACGGCGCTAGCTAGCACTCCCGCCTGGAACCAATACACTAAACCCTGTCTGGTAGGTGGTCACACCTCCCTGTGACAGGATACATATTGTTCTGCCTTCCCCTGCTTGAGCATCGCTCAGCAGCAGGAGGGCAGACTCATGTGTCTGGTCAGCAGCAGCCATGTTGTGCTGTCCGGGTCTAGAAGACTGGTACCGGGAGCACCGAGGGCCTCCTGGAGGAGCTTTACATTGCATGGAATCATACCTCCCACATGGTTTACAATGTGGGGGTATGATTCCAACATGTGTGATACCAAACACGATAGGATCCGTAACAGCCAATTTCGAGATGGTCATCACGTAATGACGTGGTGCCTCTCTATATGGTATATGGCTGTCTCACTTGCAACCCGGGAGAATGGACTCCGTAAGTTGTAGGGTTGTCCTGCTCATGCATGGGCACCCTCACACTTACAATACTGAAGGCAGGGTGCTTGGTTCCAATTCCTGCCTTAGGGGTGACTTATAGGTTTTAAGTGCAGTGACCTTAGATATAGGGAAACCAATATCTTTTGTAAGTGGTGCTAGCACCAGCTTCCACAGGCTGCAATGGCAGGCCTGTAGTTACAAATTGAGTGGTCTCCCATGGGTGTCATAATGCATGCTTCAGCTCATGAGGGACCCCTGGTGTACCTATGCCCTGGGTACCTTAGTACCATAATCTAGGGACTTACAAGGGTACAACAGTAGCCAATCTAGGGTGTACCTAAGTACTCACTGTGTTCAATTTGGGGAAGAAACACAGAGACTGGGGTCCTGATTAGCAGGATCCCAGTGAGACTAGTCAGAAAAACATGACACCAGCAAAAAGTGAGGGGTGACCATGAAAACAGATTCTACTTTCCTACAGGCACTGTTAAAGTGTGGTAGTGAGGGAATCCGTGGTGAAGGTGGTCATCACCTTCACCATGAATGGGGGGGGGAGACAACAAACATTGGAGCACCGGGCGCCACCATTGCAGGAAGGCAGAATGGCTCAGCAAATAATTTGAAATACTGACTCAGATAAAATACAAAAAAACATATGAATTATACGCACATTTACAGTGCCTTAACATGTTTCTTGTCGGATTACTGGGGAAAACATGGATGGTTGGAATGTATATGTGAAGCCTGTAAAAATGGCTCACTTGATTGGCATTGCAATGCAACGTAAAGGTCTCATCAAAATAAAAGGTTTTAATTATGTTTTTTACGTACGGAATGTCTGTCTGTTGCATAAATAATGTGTGCCCTGTGCAGAGTCCATTACTGTTACACAGGCTGTATTCATTGTAAAGTATGCACCATTGGTTTACCTTCTTTCATGATGAAACTGTAGGCTTTTTTTAGGTTTTCCAAAACTGGGTGTCAGACTCAAAAATGCAGATCTGAATTTTATCTGCAGCACTTACATACTGATCTGAGAAGCCCATGCCTTAAAAGGGAAAAAGCAAAACTATGTGCCCCAGAATGCAAAGTATTTTTGGCAAATAATGTCAGAACTAGTAGTTACCATACATAACATGGGGCCAACGTGGCAGCTATTCTTTGACTGTAGGACACACTAACAAGGTATATTTTGCATTCATTTTAAAACCAGCTGATCACGTTTCGAACCCTGTTACCTAACACGTGTCATAGGTCGCCCGTCTCAATATATGGACGACCGTTTCAAGGAGGTCTGTGGCAATGTTGGATCCTTCAGCCAGATTTGATATCCTATTTGATGACGTAATATCCATATATGAAACCTCGAGATTACAAATTTAGAATCTAGCAGGGCCTACTCAGTCTTTTACCTGTCTGAGGTTAAGCAAAACTAAAGAGTTTGATTATGAAATGACAGATGCCACTGAGAAATATATTGTGCTACAGCAACAAATGATGGACAGAATGCAGAGCAAATCAAACATTCATCCCCAGTCAAGAGATCTGGGTTAAACCCATCATTCTTTTGGTCACTATGCTACCCCAGTTTGGACCCAGCCATATGCAAATCGGTCTTGACCATGCACCTCATGGGAGCAGTCCAGCCCGAACTGCCAAGCCGGGTCCTCACTGGACCGGAAAGAAGCATCTTGGGACCGGTTTGGTGCCCCCCCCCCCCCCCCCCCCCTCATCAGCCAGGCTAGCTTGAATCCAGTGCCACAGCGAGCAAGGGACCCAATCTTTTCCTTTGGTTTCTGAGGGTATTTTGCCTGCATTCGGTTCTGTTCCTGTGTCTGGCGCTGTGGGGCGTTTCTGTTTCTGGGTGCCCCTCTGGCACTTTCCGTTTATTTTCTACGCCGTGCTTTGTTTCCCAGGTCTGTAGCTTTTGTTTGTCTCCTGGTCGGGCAGAGAAGGGGCTCTTCCCATCTCTCTCGCCTTGGTCCTCTTGGTTCGGGTTGGCCTTTTCCCTTTTTTTTTCTGTCACTGGCCTACCTGTTCTAGCGTGTTTTCCTGGGTGGCCTGCCAGAAATGTTTCTGCCCTCTGGGCAGCTTTATCGGGTGCTTCCTTCCGGGTATTTGCTTTGCTACCAATTGGGCTTTGCTTCGCCCTTTCATGGCCCATGGCTGTTTGCCCTTGTGGGGTGATAGGTTCCTGCTTTAAAACAAATAAAATGCATGTGAGAGTGGGACAATGGAGAGAGGAGTGACACTAGTCAAGCGTGGTAGTGAGGGAATCAGTGAAGAAGATCAGGGGGCGGGACCAAAAATGATTGTCGCACCGAGCGTCACCAGTGCTAAAGTGGGCCCTGGTGTGTTGTTTTGGTTCACGCATGCGCAAGATGGCCTCTGTTAACCGCCCATGAGTGTCCTTTCATTTTGGACACCCTTGGATGTGGCGCGCATGGAGGGCATATATAAACTGCCAGGTAAGCGTTTTGCTGCTAGGTCTTTGTGGTACAGTTAAGTTTCAATTTATTGTATTAAGATGGGCAAATATTCCAGTATACGGTGACGTGATTTCCTTCATCTGCCTCTTCTTGCTCTCTGGATACATCTCCCACTCCGAAGCACTCCAGGTATGGGAGGGTGGAGGAAGAGCAGAGAATTCTGAGAATTGTTTTACAGACTCTTTCTGCTCTTAAGGGGGAGGATGTCCCTGTAGGAGAGTAGGATCTGCCTCTTATGGTTACCCCCACGTTTTGCTGATGTATCAATGTTTTTGACTTAGACTGACTGGGATCCTGCTATCCAGGACCCAGTCTATCTGCTCTCTCCTGTAAATTGATTGCATGTACTTTAGGTACACTCCAGATTGGAATCTGAGGTACCCTTATAAGTCCCTAGTATATGGTACACCATGTACCCAGGGCATAGGTACCCCAGAGGCCTCTCAGGGGCTCAAGCATGTATTGTGCCACCCCTGAGAGACCATTCAAAATGATACCACAGGTCTGCTACTGCAGCCTATGTAAGGTGGTGCATACACCCCTTACTTAGATATAGGTTCCCTATATCTATTCTAAATCACTTCACATTTAAACCAATCAGTCACCCCTATGGCAGGCCTTAACAATCCTTTAAGGTAGGGTGATGTGTTTTGTGTGAGAGGGTGCCCCTGCATGAGTAGGGCCCCTCTACAGCCTTCGGAATCTATTCTCCGGGGTTGTCTGTGATGCAGCCAAACCATATATACTTAAGTGCATTATAACCTTGTGGTAAATGCTTTACATTCCTTCAAGACTTAGCCTGAAGGCTGCTCTCCATAGCTACCACTTGGATAGCTTTCATAAAGGTTATCTTTGACCTAATCACCATAAGGGATGTTTGGATCGGTGCAATGTGCCCTCTTTAATTAGTGGACAGCATATACCAGGCCAACTTCTCACATTGGTGTGCAGCGGTTGGGATTCAAGCTTGCTATTGTTTTACCAGATAAATCTCATTGAGTGATTAACTGAAAACCACTAAAAGTATTAGGTACATATAATACATCAAGATTAGAATACAGTAAGTTCTACTGAACTTGGAGTTGGGTAAGTCAAGGGTCTAGCACACCCTTTCTCCAACTCAAGGAAGTTTAGTCCCCACTAGGTTAGGTAGGTGCCTACACCACTTAACACTAGTATTTCTTCTAGAGAAGAAACCAGTGGCTCTTTGACAACCAGGTATGATAGTCTCTCCTTTCAAGAATTGAGAAACGAGCACATCTAGGAAACTGAAGACAGTGAGAAGTGCCAGCACTCAATGCCTCATAGAGATATTGCTTCTAGATGACCTCAGAAAGACCCCAGGGTCTGATGAGGTAGGTAGGTTGGGTGGAGCAGGGAATGAGGACAGGCCAGACTGTGAAAACTGTGGGGACCTGGACTAAAACCCTGACCAGGAGAATAAAAATGATTCTAACCTGGACAACTTAGGGCTTCCTTTAGGTTGAAGAGAAGCCCCCAGTGGGCCTCTCTTTACCCCACCAGGAAGAGTACTGAGTATACCTAGGAGATCTAGATCACCCTCTTTGGAATCTAATCACTCAGGTACTTCTGTAGGGACTTCCATGTCTAATAAGAGGGAATCCTCTTACGATAAGCATTGCCAGTTTCTAGAGATTGATAGAATCAAGCTCAGGCTCAAGAAAGAGAAATTGGCCATTGACAGGGAATCCCTAGAGCAACCAGAAGATTGGGACTAGAGTCCCATGGTGGCAGCAACAGTGTCCCTAGACCTAGAGAGTATTCTCATGATCATAGGAACCTGAACAAGATAGTCCCTCCCTATCAGAGTGGGGATGACATCGATAACTGCACTAGAGAGGGCCAGTAAAGTACAGAGGGTCCCTCAAGAGCAGTGGGCAGTTATCTTGTGGCTTTCCTTTGCTGACAAAGGTAGAGATAAGCTCCTCACTGTAAGAGAAGACGATGCTGACAATTACTCAGTCTTGAAAAGTGCCCTCATAGATGGGTGTGGCTTAACGACTGAACAGTACAGGATTAAGTACAGAGAAACCCAGAAGGCACAGACTCAGGACTTGTTTGACTTTGTAGATTGTGCTACTGAGGCTCTGGAAGGCTGGTTACTTGGCAGTAATGTGTGTGATTTTAAAGGATTGTACAATTTAATTATGAGGGAGCAGATCCTTAATAATTGCCAAAATCAGTTGTTGCATCAGTAACCTGGTAGACTCTGATCTGACATCTCCCCAATAATTGAGAAAGAAGGCAGACAAATGGGTCAGAACCAGGGTGAAGCAGAAAGCGCAGAACTAAGGTGGTGACTCTAAGAAGCAAGATTCTAAAACCTCAGATAAGTGTGGGGAGAAGGGTAAAGACCAGAATTCTTCACAAGGGCCCCAAAAGTCCTCATCTGGGGGGGGAGTCACAATCCAACAAGGGTAAAGTCAACCTTGGTGTCGTATCTGTAAAGAGAAGACCCATTGGACAAAGGATGCTGCTTGTCCAAGGGCCAATGAATCTACTCCTCCAGCCACCACTGCCCCTAAGGCAACTGTTCCCCCTAGTTCATTTCAAAGTGGTGGTACACAGAATAAGGGTGTAGTAGGGTTAACCCTGGGATCTGAGAATGATTTTGGCCTAGTCAGAATTCCAACTCAGGCTGTGTTAGTCTGTGATGGAGGCATGGATATTGCCTCCTTATTTGTCAGTTCCAGTAATCTGGGCAAATACAGACTATGAACAATGGTAAGGAGGTCATGGCATACAGGGACACAGGTGCAAGTGTCACCATGCTGACAAAAGAACTTGTGAGCCCTGACCACATCATACTTGGTGAGATGTACCAAGTGACCAATGAAAGCAATGTCAGGACAGACCATTTCTTGGCAGTTGTGAATTTCATCTGGGGAGGGATAACTGGCCCTAAGAAGGTTGTGGTAAGTGAAGACCTCCCTGTAGAATGCTTATTGGGCAATAATTTGGAAACTTCAGCTTGGGCTGAAGTGGAACTCGGGACACATGCAGAAATGCTGGGCATCCCTGCAGTTGTGTTTACCATGACTAGGTCACAGGCAAAAATGTATTTCACTGAACAGGCCCTGGATCCTGGAATAATGGACCAGGTGCCTTCCAAGAGAAGGAGCAGTAGGGGTAAGGCAGTGCCTTCCCCCCTGACTCAGAGTACAGTTCAGTCTCTTGAGGGAGATGATCTTAGTCCTGAAGAAGGAACTTTCTCAGAGGAACTTTAACCTGATCAAGGTTGAGTTTTTGGAGACAGGGGGCCCTTCTAGGGCAGATCTGAGTCAGGAGCCGCTGAGGTGCCCCTCTCTTGAACCCCTCAGACAGCAAGCTGCTGCTGAGGCTGCTGTAAGTGCCAGTGATTCCCATAGGATCTACTAGGATGATGGACTCTTCTACTCAGAGGGTAGAGACCCCAAACCTGATGCTACCAGGAGGTTGGTTATACCTCTGAAGTTTAGGGGCTTCCTATTGACACTGGCACATGGCATCCCATTAGCAGGACACTTGGGCCAAAACAAGACCTGGAACAGACTTGTCCCTCACTTTCATTGGCCATATATGTCAGAGGACACAAAGGAGTTTTGTCACTCCTGTATCACCTGTCAAGCAAGTGGTAAGGCAGGTGGTACTACAAAGGCCCTCCAGATACCACTACCTGTGGTGGGGGTTCCCTTTGAGAGGGTTGGGATTGACATTGTTGGTCCCATGGATCCTCAAACTGCATCTGGGCACAGATTCATACTAGTGTGGTGGACCATGCCTCTAGGTATCTAGAAGCAATTCCACTCAGGACTACCACAGCTCCTGTTGTGGCTAGACCCCTCCTGGGAATCTTTTCCAGGGTGGGTTTTCCTAAGGAGGTAGTATCAGACAGAGATGCAAACTTCATGTCTAGTTACTTAACTGCTATGTGGAAGGAGTGTGGAGTAAATTACAAATGTACAACCCCTTATCACTCACAATGCAATGGGTTAGTTGAAAGGTTCAATAAAACCCTCAAGGGCATGATTAAAGGTCTCCTTGAAAAGCTCAGGTGTAGATGGGATATACTTTTGCTCTGCCTTCTCTTTGCCTACAGAGAGGTTCCTCGAAAGGGAGTTGGTTACAGCCCTTTTGAACTTCTGTTTGGACATCCAGTTAAGGGTCCTAGTGAAGGAGGGATGAGAGTTACCTCTCGAACCCCCCAAACAGGATATTGTGGACTTAGTACTTGGTCTCCGCTCCCGGATGGCTGAGTACATGAAGAAGGCATGCAAAAACCTTGAGGCTAGCCAGGAATTGCAAAAGGCCTGGCAAGCCCAAAAGGCTGTGTTGACTGTTTCACAGCCAGGACAGAAAGTATGGGTGTTGAAGCCTGTGGCCCCAGCAGCCCTCCAAGATACGTGGAGTGGCCCTCATACAATCGTTAAGCAAAAGGGAGAGGTTACCTACCTGGTGGACCTTGGAACTCCCCGAAGCCCCCATGTGGTGCTCCATGTGAACAGGCTCAAACCATACGTTCACAGGGCAGACATGAGCTTGCTCATGGCTACTGGTGAGGGAGAGGAGAAAGAGAGTGATCCACTCCCTGTCCTGATCTCACAGAACCCTGATGATGGGTTAGTTGATGGTGTAGCCTTGGCAGGCAGCCTCACTGACCAGCAGCAAACTGATTGCAGGAGAGTCCTGAATCAGTTCAGACATATGTTCTCACTGACCCCAAGTCAGACTACCTGGTGCACTCATGAAGTGGACACAGGTGACAGTCTGCCTGTTAAAAACAAGATTTACAGGCAACCTGACCATGTCAGGGACTGCATCAGGACTGAAGTCCAGAAAATGTTGGACCTGGGAGTAATTGAGCCCTCAGATAGCCCTTGGGCTAGCCCAGTAGTCTTGGTACCAAAACCTCACACCCAGAATGGTTAGAGAGAGATGAAGTTCTGTGTTGACTACAGGGTCTCAATGCAGTCACTAGGACTGATGCCCACTCACTACCAAGGGCAGATGAACTTATAGATACTTTGGCCTCAGCCAAGTTTCTGAGCACATTTGACCTGACAGCTGGCTACTGGCAAATCAGACTAGCTGAGGATGCAAAGCCAAAAACAGCATTTACAACCCTCAGTGGGCACTACCAATCAGTGGTGATGCCCTTTGGTTTGAAGAATGCACCAGTCACTTTTCAAAGGTTGGTGAACAAAGTCCTTACAGGTCTGGAAGCCTATAGTGCAGCTTATCTAGATGTTATTGTTGTCTTTATCTCCACCTGGGAGGATCACCTGGTCCACCTGAGAAATGTTTTGGAGGCCCTGCAGAAAGCAGGCCTCACAATCAAGGCCACCAAGTGCCAGATAGGGCAGAGTCAGATGTATCCCTAGGACACCTTGTGGGTGGAGGTCAGGTTCAACCATTGCAGAGCAAAATCCAGACCATCATGGACTGGGTTGCTCCAACCACCCAGACTCAGGCCAGAGCTTTCTTGGGCCTGACTGGGTACTACAGGAGGTTTGTCAAAGGATATGGATCCATAGTGACCCCTTTGAATGACTTAACTTCCAAAAGAATGCCTAAGAAAGTTCAGTGGACAGTTAGCTGTCAAAAGGAATTTGATGACCTGAAGCAGGCCATGTGCACTGCTCCCATTCTGCAAAGTCCTGACTATTCCAAACAATTCATTGTTCAAACTGATGCATCTGAGTTGGGGGTAGGGGTTGTGTTATCACAACTGAATGAAGAGGGTCAGGATCAGCCAGTAGCTTTTATTAGCAGAAGGCTGAACCCCAGAGAGAAACGTTGGTCAGCTATTGAGAGGGAAGCCTTTGCTTTGGTTTGGGCCTTGAAGAAGCTGAGGCCATACTTGTTTGACACACACTTCATTGTTCAGACAGACCATAAGCCCCTCTTATGGCTAAAACAGATGAAGGGTGAAAACCCCAAACTTTTGAGGTGGGCCATTTCCCTACAGGGAATGGACTATACAGTGGAACACAGACCTGGGAGTAACCATGCCAATGCAGATGGACTCACCAGATATTTCCACTTAGAACATGAAGACTCGACTGGTCAAGGTTAGTTTAATGTCCTTACGTTTGATGGGGGATTGTGTAGGAGAGTAGGATCTGCTTCTTATAGTTACCCCCACTTTTTGCTGATGTATCACTGTTTTCGACTTACAATGACAGGGATCCTGCTATCCAGGACCCCAGTCTAGCTGCTTTCTCCGCTAAATTGATTACATGTACTTTAGGTACACTCTAGTTTGGATACTGGGGTACCATTATCAGTCCCTAGTATATGGTACACCATGTACCCAGGGCATAGGTACCCCAGAGGCCTCCCAAGGCCTGAAGCATGTATTGTGCCACCCCTGAGAGGCCATTCAAAATTACACCACAGGTCTGCCACTGCAGCCTGTGTAAGGTGGTGCATGCATCCCTTACTTAGATAGAGGTTCCATATATCTATTCTAAATCACTGCACATATAAACCTATCAGTCACCCCTATGGCAGGCCTTATCAATCCTGAAGGCAGAGTGCTGGGTTTTATGTGAGAGGGTGCCTCTGCATGAGCAGAGCCCCTCTGCAGCCTTCGGAACCTATTTTCAGGGGTTGTTTGTGATGCAGCCAGCCATATATATTTAAGTGCATTATAGCCTCGCGGTAAATGTTAACTTTAAAACGGCTGCTTAAACCTGTCGTGTTTGGTGTCAAACACCTTGGGCCTCCCTGCCAGTAACTGGCGGGGGAGATATGATTCCACCATCCTAGAGCGACTTATGTGAAATACCGGTACACCCGGTACCAGCTTTCTCGACCTGGGCATCACAAAATGGATGCTGCCAGCTACAGACACGAGTCTGCCCTCCTGCTGCTGAGCCAAGCTCGAGAAGGGGGAACGCCTGATAATAGGTTTCCTGTTACAGGGAGGTGCGACCACCTCCCAGACAGACTTTTGTGTATTGGGGCTAGGTGGGTGCACTCTTAGAGTGCCAGAAAGTCTGTACTGGGGTCACATTTGGTGTCCCCATGCATAGTCCAGCTCAAACCAGTTGCAGGAGCCATTTGCTCCTGCTCTGGCGAGAAACTGGACAAAGGACATTGGTGTAGCCACCCCTCTGTCTTACCCCTCCCCTAGGAAGGTCCACAGAGTTAATCCAACCCCTTCCCTGGGTATAAAGTGGGAAACCTGACTACAGGACTTTGGATTTGACCTGGACTAAACTCTGCAAGCAGAAACCAAGTGCTTTGACGGTCTGCACTTCGCTGGTCGACAGAAGAATCTCCCTTGGAGTAAAGGAGTTACTACCCTGCAGCAGCAGGCACCTAAATGCACCTGACCGGTTTGCATCTCCTAGCTCCTGAGGACTCCGAAGATTTCTGCAACAAAGGAGATGGGTTCCCGAGCATCTCTGAGGTCGATCTGCTCTCTCAGCAATGCTGAGACCATTATCCAGCGTGGGGACCGTGCAACCCGAACCCCTGTGTACCGTGTACTTTTGCAGCAGCATATGCTTTTTGAAGATCCCTGAGGCTGTGCTTTGGACTACGTGTAGTTCCAACCCGAGCAGTTTTTCAGCCGAAGATCTCCGGCCTCCACTCCACGAGTGCTCTGTGGACTGGTGCTTTGTGATTCCGCTCGAGGTCCCTTCATGATCCCTGGTCCGTTGGCCTGTGGGTCCTGGCGAGGGTCACTGATTTTCCTTGGGCTTCCCTGGTTGCTCCAGACGTGCCCTGGCTCCCCATAGCTTGGAGGGTCTTCTGGACCTTGCTGGTCCTCACCATAACCTGTTTCCTCTGCCCGCGTGGGTTCCCTTTGCCAAGGCTTGTTGGTGTTCAATCCGGAGACTGACCCCTCAGCACTTGACATCCTTCATGGGACAGCTCACCTCCGGACTACGGTCGACGTCTCCTGGTCCCCATGGCTGCAGACTCAAGCATCCTATCTTCACACCTGAAGCACCCGACATCGGTGGGCATTCGTCTATCAAGCCCCTGGTCACCCAGTGACCCAGACTCAATCCCCTCTGCTTTCAGGTTCTTCTCACCTCGGATCCAGACTTGAATTCCACCGGACACTTTCCATCTTCCTGCAGCAGTACTTCTTCGCATCACGCCATTGAAAACGACAAGGGTTTCTGACACCACTTGACCCCTATGCACCCGGCTCCTCTGGGATAGGTAACATGGGTACCTTGGTACTCGCAAGGGTGCTGGCCGTAGAACCTTCTATGTTCGAAAGGATTTGCTCGAAGTCTGCTCCAAAGTGTCCTTAAACTGTAATTTTCCTACCGCGACTTTCCCATAGAGTTGTACGGAGCAAGCGTCTGTGTTCCCACACTGCACTTGTCCTCCGTGGGCTCCCTGTGTCACTCCTTTGGGTGGTTCCTTGGGGTCCCAGCGATTCTACAGGCTCTAGGCCCTGTGTCTATTGAAGTCATTGTTGTTATACCATGTTTTTAGTATATGGTTCGGTCTCCCCCTGGAGCCCGCTGTGTATTGTGCTATTTACTGTTGTTCTATTGATTAAGCACAGTGTGCTTTGTGCTCTAATCTCGTATAGAGGTTAGTAGAGAGTGTTCAGTAATAAATACATATATTCTATATAACACTTGTGTGGTTCTCCTTTCATTTGGTCACTCAGGAGGTTCTGATCTGGTAAAACAAGTGGCTTTGCATTCCTTCAAGACTTATCCTGAAGGCTGCTCTAGATAGCTACCACTAGGATAGCTTTCATGAAGGTTATTTTTAACCTAATCACCATAAGGTCCTTTGGACTGGTGCAAGGTGCCCAATTTACCTAGTGGACAGCATATACCCCGCCAACTTCACACAGCGGGCCCGTGAGGGGTGCAGGCTGGAGGAGGGCCCATGAGGGGTGCAGGCTGGAGTTAGGCCCCAGAGGGGGGACTCAGGCTGGAGGAGGGCCCATGAGGGGTGCAGGCTGAAGGAGGGCCTGTTAGAGGCATGGGCTGGAGGGGGGCCCTTGAGGGGTGCGGGCTAAAGGAGAGCCTGTGAGGGGGTGCGGGCTGGAGGAGGGCCTGTGAGGGACGCAGGCTGGTGGAGGGCCCGTGAGGCGTGTAAGCTGGGGGAAGGCCCGTGAGGTAGACAGGGTGGAGGAGGGCCCATGAGAGGTGCAGGCTGGAGGAGGGCCCCTGAGGGGGGTGCAGGCTGGAGAAGGGTCCGTGAGGTGTGCAGGCTGAAGGAGGGACCGGTAGGTCAGGGGCTAGAGGAGGGCCCTTGAGGGGTGCGGGCTAAAGGAGAGCCTGTGAGGGGCAAGGGCTGGAGGAGGGTCTGTGAGGGGGGCAGGCAAAAAGAGAGCCTGTGAGGGGTGCGGGCTGGAGGAGGGCCTGTGAGGGGTGCGGGCTGAAGTACAGCCTGTGATGCGTGTAGGCTGGAGGAAGGCTCTTGGGGGCACAGGCTGAAGAATTGTAGAATTGAATGTGGGACCATTAAAGACTGCGAGAACTGCCACTTCACGATCCAGATCTCTCCATCTACCTCCCTTTCGGGATTGTTAGTGTACCGGCCACCAGGCTCTCTAGGCGAATTCACCAATACTCTAATGGACCACATCTCACTTAAGACTATTTCAGTCTCTAACTTTCTCCTCCTAGGGGACCTTAACATGCACTTTTTGGACCCCACGGACAATGCCGCAGCAAACTTGCTTGCTGATCTCACTACAGTCGACCTCCATCTGCAAAACCCCAAAGCCACCCATGAGAAAGGTCAACTTCTTGACCCTATCTTCTCCAACATTAAGAACCTATACGTCCAGGACCCTACACCCCTTCCCTGGACAGACCATATGCTGATCCTCTTGCACTGGGCACTCGAAACGACTCCAGCGCTCAAACAAAAAACAAGGATACTAACCAGACGATGGCACAAGTTAGTACCAGAGGAGTGGGAGGCCAAACTACGTGAAACCATCGCCCCCCTATCCACGGATCCAAACACCGCGGACAGAGAATTCACAGATTGGCTAGTCCGACCCTTAGAGAGCTTCATCCCACTGACCAACACTCTAAAACATGTTAAAAGAATCAACCCCGCCCCCTGGTACACACCCGCCCTCATTGCCCTTAAAAAAGAATGCAAAAAGTTAGAACGCACTTGGAGAAAAAACAAATCCATAGAAGAGAAAAGCGCTTATCAATTCTCAATGAAAGTATATAAACGTGCCCTACAAGACGCCAAAAGGGCTTACTATGAGGAAAAAATAAAAGGCTCCTCCTGCTCATCCAAGGAGACTTTCTCCATTCTCAAAGAACTCCTCCATGTCCCTGACCCCCCACAGAAACCCATGGACCCCAAAGCAGCGGAGGAAAAATGCGTCAAGTTGGCCACCTTCTTTGACGAAAAAATAAAAAAAATCCTCACCTCCCTCCCGACCGCCAACTCAGACTCCATAGAGAGAGCCAAGGAGCAGCGGCCCCCTCCCGACAAGCCCTCTTTGGAGTCGCTCGGCCCAGTTACAGAAGAGGAAATAAGTGTTATACTCACCACAATCAAGAGCGGAGCCCCTAGTGACCCAGTCCCCATACGATTCGCTAAAAACATCCCGCTGACCATAGTTCCCCAATTGACAGCCCTCATTAACATTTCGCTGGAACAGGGAGAGGTCCCTTCAAACTGGAAGGAGGCTGTCGTCAAAGCGCTTCTCAAGAAACCGTCGCTTGACCCAGCAGACTTTTCCAACTACAGACCTATCTCACTCCTTCCTTGGATAGGTAAAGTCGCCGAAAAACTTGCGAATAAAAAACTGTCGCACTACCTAGAGTCAAACCAACTCCTCAACGACTCACAAACGGGCTTTAGACCAGGTCAGGGCACGGACACTGCGCTCCTCGCAGCAGTAGAAAGAACTAGGGAAATCATCGATACAGGAGGATCAGTGGCAGTGGTCCTCCTAGACCTAAGCGCGGCCTTTGACACGGTTAGCCACCAGGTCTTAACCCAACGTCTGGAGAATATTGGGGTCAAAGACAGAGCGCTGAAATGGCTATCGTCCTTTCTCTCTCGACGCTCCTACCAAGTATGGGAAGGCGAAAGCCGCTCCCCCTCCATCCCCCTCCAGTGCGGCGTGCCTCAGGGCTCATCCCTGAGCCCCACGTTGTTTAACGTTTACATGGCCCCACTGGAGGAACTCATCTCTCCCTTCGGAGTCACTATCGTCAGCTATGCTGACGACACACAATTGGTGGTGACACTCTCCCACCCCAAGCTAGAGCCCTCTAATCTCCACGACTGTCTCTCCAACGTACATCAGTGGATGAGTGACTCTGCTTTGAAACTAAACGGCTCCAAAACGGAGATCCTGCTCCTAGGACATAAAACCACGAACCTCCCCTCTAACATCTGGCCTGCCTGCATGGGTGAACCCCCCACTCCCAAGAAGGAGGTCAAGAGTCTCGGAGTGTGGCTGGAGACCGATCTTACCTTCAGGACACAGGCAAGAAAGACGGCCGGCATATGCTACGGTCTACTTAAATCTTGCAGGAAGGTACTCCCGCTACTACCTTTCCAGCCGCGTCTCATGCTGATCCAGGGCCTAATTTTATCCAGGCTGGACTACAGCAAAGCCATTTACCTGGGCTCTCCAGAATCCACTCTTCAGACTCTGCAAAAAGCTCAAAACGCCGCAGCCCGACTCCTAACGAACACCCCGGCTAGATCATCTGCCAAACCCGCACTTAGGAGGCTGCACTGGCTCCCTATCAGGGAAAGGGTCACTTTCAAGGCCCTTTGTCTCGCCCACAAGGTATTACACAACACCGGCCCTCCCATACTAAACAACTGGATCACCCCCTATAGACCCACCAGAGCGCTCCGCTCGGAGCACAGAAACCTCATTACGATTCCCAAGGTGAAAAAGGCCCGCATAGGTGGCCGCCGTTTCTCGGTCAACACAGGAAATAAATGGAATGCACTCCCTCTGAGCCTCAGAGCGGAACCCAACCTCCTTCGGTTCAGAAAATCCCTCAAAACCCTACTCTTCCCCTAAGCTGTCACTTTTACTGACCAAACCCCCTTTGCGAGTAAAAAAGGTTCAGTGCTGGGATACCCACTGGGTGACTACGCGCTTTATAAAACCATAAATAATAAATTATAAAACCATAAATGAAGGAGGGCCTGTGAGGGGGTGCAGGCTGGAGGAGGGCCCACGAGTGGCGCGTGCTGAAGGAGGGCCCATGAGGGGCGCAGGCTGGAGGAGGACCCTTGAGGGGTGCAGGCTGGAGGAGGGCCCGTGAGGGGGGTACAGGCTGGAAGGGGGTCCGTGAGGGGGCTCAGGCTGGAGAAGGCTCCGTGAGGGGGCTCAGGGTAAAGGAGAACCCGTGAGGGGTGCGGGCTGGAGGAGGGCCTGTGAGGGGTGCGGGCTGCAGTAGGGCCCATGATGCGTGTAGGCTGAAGGAAGGCTCGTGGGGGCACAGGCTGAAGGAGGGCCCGTGATGGGGTGCAGGCTGGAGGAGGGCCCGCGAGTGGCACGGGCTGAAGGAGGGCCCATGAGGGGCGCAGGCTGGAGGAGGACCCATGAGGGGTGCAGGCTGGAGGAGGGCCCGTGAGGGGGTTACAGGCTGGAAGGGGGTCCGTGAGGGGGCTCAGGCTGGAGGAGGCTCCGGGAGGGGGCTCAGGCTAAAGGAGAGCCCGTGAGGGGTGCGGGCTGGAGGAGGGTCCATGAGGGGACGCAGGCTGGAGGAGGGTCCGTGAGGGGTGCAGGCTGGGAGAGGGTCTATTAGGGGGCGTGGGCTGGAAGAGGGCCTGTGAGGGGGTGCAGGCTGGAGGAGGGCCCGTGAGGGGGTGCGGGATGGAGGAGGACCCGTGAGAGGGTGCGGGCTGGAGAAGGGTGTGAGAAGTGGATGTATGACGTTACAACGCACACTTTTACAACGCATGCACTTACAACGCATTTTTTACAACGCATAATCCATTACAACGCATGACATTACAACGCATGACACTACAACGCATTTTTAAAAAATACCTTTACAACGCATTTCCATTACAACGCATACTACCTTTACAACGCATACCATTACAACGCATAATATTAAATTACATTTAAGGTAAGTATTAGATAGTATAGGGGTAAAAGTTACTTTTCTAACTCCAGGGGGTGCAACAGTAGGGTAAGTGTTGGATAGTATAGGGGTAAAAATTACTATTCTAACTCCAGGGGGTGCAACAGTGGGGTAAGTGTTGGATAGTATAGGGGTAAAAATTACTATTCTAACTCCAGGGGGTGCAACAGTAGGGTAAGTGTTGGATAGTATAGGGGTAAAAATTACTATTCTAACTCCAGGGGGTGCAACAGTAGGGTAAGTGTTGGATAGTATAGGGGTAAAAATTACTATTCTAACTCCAGGGGGTGCAACAGTAGGGTAAGTGTTGGATAGAATAGGGGTAAAAATTACTATTCTAACTCCAGGGGGTGCAACAGTAGGGTAAGTGTTGGATAGTATAGGGGTAAAAATTACTATTCTAACTCCAGGGGGTGCAACAGTAGGGTAAGTGTTGGATAGTATAGGGGTAAAAATTACTATTCTAACTCCAGGGGGTGCAACAGTAGGGTAAGTGTTGGATAGTATAGGGGTAAAAATTACTATTCTAACTCCAGGGGGTGCAACAGTAGGGTAAGTGTTGGATAGTATAGGGGTAAAAATTACTATTCTAACTCCAGGGGGTGCATCAGTAGGGTAAGTGTTGGATAGTATAGGGGTAAAAATTACTATTCTAACTCCAGGGGGTGCAACAGTAGAGTAAGTGTTGGATAGTGTAGTGTAATATTATGCGTTGTAATGGTATGCGTTGTAATGGTAGTATGCGTTGTAATGGAATGCGTTGTAAAGGTAGTTTTTAAAAATGCGTTGTAGTGTCATGCGTTGTAATGTCATGCGTTGTAATGGATTATGCGTTGTAAAAAATGCGTTGTAAAGGTAGTGCGTTGTAAAAGTTGCGTTGTAAAGGTTGTTCCCCGTGAGAAGTTGGCCTGGTATATGCTGTCCACTAGTTAAAGTGGGCACCTTGCACCAGTCCAAACATCCCTTATAGATGAATAGGTTAAAGACAGCCTTTATAGAAAGCTATCCTAGTGGTAGCTGTGGAGAGCAGCCTTCAGGCTAAGTTTTGAAGGAATGTAAAGAAGCTCGATTTACCAGATCAAAACCTCCTGAATGGCCAAATGAAAGGAGAACCACACAAGTGTTATATAAAATATATCTATTTATTACTAAACACTTTCTACTAACCTCTTTATGAGATTAGTGCACAAGATACGCAATACTGAATCAATAGAACGACAGTAAATAGCACTATACACAGCGGGCTCCAAGGGGAGACCGAACCATATACTAAAAAAATGGTATAACAACGATTTCACTAACCACAGTGCCTAAAGCACGTAGAATCGCTGGGACCCCAAGGAACCACCCAAAGGAGTGACACAGGGAACCCACGGAGGAAGGGTGCACTGTGAGAGCACAGACGTGAGCTCCGTTCAACTCTATGGGAAAGTCGCGGTTGGAAAATTACAGTTTAAGGACACTTCGGAGAGGACTTCAAGCAAACCCTTAGGAAAATAGAAGGTTCTATGGCCAGCACCCTTGTGAGTACCGAGGTACCCGTGTTACCTATCCCAGAGGAGCCGGCACATAGGGGTCAAGTGATGTCGGAAACCTTCGTAGTTTACATTGGAGTGACGCAAAGAAGTGCTGATGCCGGGAAGATAAAAAGTGTCCGGTGGAATCCAAGCCTGGATCCAGGGTGAGAAGAACCTGAAAGCAGAGGGGACAGAGTCTGGGTCACTTCAGGGTGACCAGGGGCTAGGTAGACGAAAGTCCACCGATGTCGGGTGCTTCAGGTGAGAAGATTGGATGCTTAACTCTGCAGCCACGGGGACCAGGAGACGTCGACGATGACCAAAGTCTGGAGGTGAGCTGTCCCACGAAGGATGTTGAGAGCTGGGGGGTCAGTGTCCGGAATGAACACCAACAAGCCTTGGCAAATGCAACCCACGCAGGCAGAGGAAACAAGTTCCAGTGAGGCTAGGGGCTCTCTTAGAAATGGAGAGTCAGGTCACGTCTGGAGCAACCAGGGAAGCCCGAGGAAAGTCAAAGTTACCTTCATAGGGACGCACAGGCCAACGGACCAGGGATCGCGAAGGGACCTCAAGCTGAATCACGAAATACCGGCCCACGGAACACTCGTGGAGTGTAGGCCGGAACTCTTTGGTGGAAATACTGCTCGGGATCAGGACTATACATAGCCGAAAGCACAGCCTCAGGGATAGCCAAAAAGCATATGCTGCTGCAACAGTACACGGTGCACAGGGGTTCAGGTTGCACGGTCCCCATGAGGGATACTGATCTCAGAATTGCTGAGAGGTCAGATCAACCTCAGTGACGCTCGGGAACCCACCTCCTGTGTTGCAGAAATCTTCTGAGTCCTCAGGAGCTTGAGAGATGCAAACCGGTGAGGTGCCTGCTGCTGCAGGGGAGTAACTCCTTTACTCCAAGAGAGATTCTTCTGTCGTCCAGCGAAGTGTAGACCGTCGAAGTACGTGGTTTCTGCTTGCAGAGTTTAGTCCAGGTAAAATCTAAAGTCCTGTAGTCAGGGTTCCTACTTTATACCCAAGGAAGGGGTTCGACAAACTCTGGGGACCCACCTATGGGAGGGTCAGGACAGAGGTTACACCCATGTCCTTTGTCTAGTTTCATGCTAGAGCAGATGGCCCCTGCAACCGGTTTGAGCTGGACTATGCACAGGGACACCAAATGTGCCCCCAGTGCAGACTCTCACACTCTCTGAGTGCACCCACCCAGCCCCAATACGCAAAAGCCTGTCTGGGAGGTGGTCACACCACCCTGTGACAGGAAACCTATTGTCAGGCCTTCCTCTGCTCGAGCTTGGCTCAGCACCAAGAGGGCAGACTTGTGTCTGTGGCTGGCAGCATCCAATTTGAGATGCCCAGGTCGAGAAAGCTGGTACCGGGTGTACCAGTGTTTCACATAAGTCCCTCTAGAAGGGTGGAATCATAACTGGCGGGGAGTTATGATGCCAAGGTGTTTTTTATACCAAACAGGACATGTTTCTAAGCAGCTGTTTTAAAGTTAGCATTTACCGCGAGGTTATAATGCACTTAAATAGTGGATCAAAGAATGTATCAAAGCGTGTCGTATCAAACTAATCAAACATTTTTAACAGGTTTAGGCAGATGGCAGATTAAGAATAGTACTATTAGTACAACAGAGCAGATAGTATCCAGACATTTTTAACGAATTTCGTCAGGTAGCAGAAACGGTAATAGAGATGGTTTGTACAGAGCAATAGGAGCAAGTTCGAGTTTGCGTAAGTCAAAGAGGCGTAAGTGTCCTTGAGGGGAGTTGTGGGGACAAGTTTGAGGTAGTGGACTGGTAGAGTGCCTTGTAAGTCAGTGAAAAGGCTGGTAGGCTAGTAGGGCACCAGACGGTGAGGCAAGTACGGAGTTAAGGGAAGAATTTGCTCATCAGGAAAGATTTTGCTTCCCTTTTGAATAATGGTGTAGACGAGATGGTTGGCTGCATCACAGACAACCCCGGAAAATAGGTTCCGAAGGCTGCAGAGAGGCCCTACTCATGCAGGGGCACCCTCTCACACAAAACACAGCACCCTGCCTTCAGGATTGATAAGGCCTGCCATAGAGATGACTGATAGGTTTCTATGTGCAGTGATTTAGAATAGATACAGGTAACCTATATCTAAGTAAGGGGTGCATGCAGCACCTTACACAGGCTGCAGTAGCAGACCTGTGGTGCCATTTTTAATGGTCTTTCAGGGGTGGCATAATACATGCTGCAGCCCCTGGGAGGCCTCTGGGGTACCTATGCCCTGGGTACATGGTGTACCATATACTAGGGACTGATAAGGGTACCCCAGTATCCAATATGGAGTGTACCTCAAGTACATGCAATCAATTGAGAGGAGAAAGTGGATAGACTGGGGTCCTGGATAGCAGGAACCCAGTCAGTCTAAGTTGAAAACAGTGATATATCAGCAAAAATTGGGGGTAACCATTAGAAGCAGATCCTACTCTCCTACAGAGATCCCGTGAGAGGTGCAAGCTGAAGGAGGGTCCATGAGGGGTGCAGGCTGGAGGAGGACCCATGAGGGGGCAGGCTGAAGGAGGGCCTTTGAGGGGGTGCAGGATGGAGGACAGCTCGTGAGAGGTGCGGGCTGGAGGAGGGCCAGTCAGGGGTACAGGCTGGAGGAGGGCCCGTGAAAGGGTGCAGGCTGGAAGAGGGCCCGTGAGGGGGGTGCAGACTGGAAGAGGGTCCGTGAGGGGTGCAGGTTAGAGGAGGGCCTGTAAGAGGGTGCGGGCTGGAGGAGGGCCCATGTGGGGGCGGGCTGGAGGAGGGCCCGTGAGGGGGTGCAGGCTGGAGGACAGCTCGTGAGAGGCGCGGGCTGGAGGAGGGCTCGTGAGGGGTGCGGGCTGAAGGAGGGCCCGTGAGGGGGAGCAGGCTGGAGGAGGGCCCATGAGGGGCATAGGCTGGAGGACGGCCCGTGCAGGGTGCAGGCTGGAGGAGGGCCCGTGAGGAACGCAGTCTGAAGGAGGATCCATGAGGGGGCACAACCTGGAGGAGGACCCGCGAGGGGGTGCAGGCTAAAGGAAGGCCCGTGAGAGGTGCAGGTTGGAGTAGGGCCCATGAGGGGTGTAGGCTGAAGGAGGTCCCGTGAGGGGTGCAGGCTGAAGGAGGGCCCATGAGGGGTGCAGTCTGGAGGAGAGCCAATAAGGGGCGCAGGCTGGAGGAAGGCCTGTGAGGGGTGCAGGCTGGAGGACGGCTTGTGCAGGCTGGAGGAGGGCACGTGCGGGGCGCAGGCTGAAGAAGGGCCTGTGAGGGGGGTGCAGGCTGGAGGAGGGCCCATGAGGGGGCTCAGGCTGGAGGAGGGTCCGTGAGGGGGCTCAGGCTGGAGGAGTGGTGCAGGCTGAAGGAGGGTCCATGAGGGGGCGCAGGCTGGAGGACGGCCCATGAGGGGCTCAGGCTGGAGGAGGGCCCGTAAGGGGGTGCAGGCTGAAAGAATGCCCATGAGGAGGCCCAGGCTGGAAGAGGGCCAGTGAGGGGTGCGGTTTGAAGGAGGGCCCATGAGGGGGAGCGGGCTGGAGGAGGGCCTGTGAGGGGCGCAGGCTGGAGGAGGGCCCGTGAGGGGGTACAGGCTGGAGGAGGGCCCGTGAGGGGCACAGGATGGAGGATGGCCCGTGGGGGGTGCAGGCTGGTGGAGGGCCCGTGACGGGCACAGGCTGAAGGAGGGTCTGTGAGGGGGCTAAGGCTGGAGGATGGCCCGTGAGGGGTGCCGGCTGAAGGAGGGTCTGTGAGGGGGTGCAGGCTGAAGGAGAGCCCATAAAGGGTGCAGGCTGAAAGAGGACCCGTGAGGGGTGCAGGCTAAAGGAGGGTCTGTGAGGGGGTTCAGGCTGGAGGACGGGCCGTGAGGGGTGCAGGCTGAAGGAGGGTCCATGAGGGGGTGCAGGCTGACAGAGGGCCCGTGATGGGTGCAGGCTGGAGGATGGCCCATGAGGGGTGCAGGCTGCAGGAGGGCCCGTTAGGGGTGCAGGCTGGAGGACGGCCTGTGAGGGGTGCAGGCTAGAGGAGGGCTTCTGAGGGGTGCAGGCTGGTGGAGGGCCCATGAGGGGCGCAGGCTGGAGGAGGGCTCTTGAGGGTGCAGGCTGGAAGGGCTATTGCAGGGAGCGCAGGCTGGAGGAGGGCCCGTGAGGGTCGTATGCTGGAGGAAGACCAATAAGGGGTGCAGGCTGGAGGAGGGCCCTTGACGAGTGCAGGCTGGAGGAGGGCCCGTGAGGGGCGCAGGCTGGAGGAGGGCCCGTGAGGGAGTGTAGGGTATATGGGGTCAGTGAGAGAGCGCAGGCTGGAGGAGGGCCCGTGAGGGGCGCAGGCTGAAAGAGTGCCCGTGAGGGAGGAGGGTCCTTGAGGGGGTTCAGGCTGGTGGAGGGCCGGTGAGGGGGTGCAGGCTGAAGAAGGGCCCGTGAGGGGGCGCAGGCTGGAGGAGGGCCCATGAGGCCACAGGCGGGAGGCTCACAGCCTGGAGGAGGGCCTGTGAGGGGGTGCGGGCTGGAGGAGGGCCTGTGAAGGGGGCAAACTGGAGGACGGCTGTGAGAAGTTGGCCTGGCATATGCTGGTCACTAGTTATAGTGGCCACCTTGCACCAGTCCAATTCGACTCTTGGTAGATAGGTTTAAAGACAACTGTGACAGGGTGGTAGACACTGTAAAACCACCCTCCCATGAACAGTACAGTTGTACACCAGACGCCTCGTTGACCCCTTCTCTCCCCCTGCAGCAACCCGAGGTGACAAGACCACTGGAGGAGAGATATCCCTATTATACGCAGGACTGGCCCGTGGGAAATGAATAGGGCTCCTTTAACTTCGCCTTTCAGAATGACGAGACCACTCCCACCGACGACGTCACGTTGCTGGGATACACAAAAGCAGTAGGATTCCGGAAGACGACGGACGGCGTTCCCAGGAGGCGGAAGGAGATTCAGAGCGGAGAAGGAGGACGATTCGGGAGCGGAGAAGCGGAGGTAGCAGTACGGCGGAGGAGAGAACGGACGGAGACGACCCCGACATCCAGGAGGCCAACGTTACCACGAAGTGCCCGGCCACGTTCCCAGGGGAGGAGCGTGGCTCGAGCAGGTACGTGGAAGGGTAGCGGGTTGGTTGGGGAAAGCCACCTCACCTCCGTTGATATACCCAGGTCCGTAACACCTATACCGTATCCGGTACCCTGCCATAGTCTCCCCCTCGCACGTGCACCCCCCTCACAGTCACGATAGAGAGAGAGCACTAAAAGCACTGGGTTTCCCTCACCCCCGGCCCCATTTGTGCCCTGGCGCACGAGATCCCCGACCTAACCCGCACTTTCATCTCTTTTGTTCCATACGACGGAGGGAAGACTCGGAGGGATCCCCGCCGCAGACTCGACAGCAACTGGCCAGACGATCGCCTAGGAGCTTGCTGACGAACTTCGCGCTGAGTGTCAAACCGACAGTACAAAGATCAGAAGAGCCGGAGACATATCATCCGTGTACCGGACATTACTGGGAGAACCCCTGTACAAGGTTGTGATTAAAGTGCTCAACCTAAACCGCATCCTCTTGTTTGTCGTCTCTGCCGCACCAGCCCTGTCACACTGGTGTCAGAAGTGGGATCCAGTCTGTCTGTACGACAAGATGGACGCCCTCATCCAGCATCTCGTAAAAGGACAGGAAAAATTGGAATGGGCGGTACAGAGGCAGATGACGTCAGCCCAAGCCGACCGGGACATTTTCCAAAATACTATCGCAGCCCACATGGAGAGTCTACAGAAAACCCCTCCGGTCGCAATAGTCCAAACACCCCTGGAGACACGACCCCTTCCCGCTCCTCACCCCTCAGGACTGGCCTTACAAAAATATACGCCGGGGGAGGACCCGGACATGTTCTTGATGAACTTTGAGAGGGCTGCCAGAGCAATGAGATGGCCGGAGGACAAGTGGCCCTTCTTTTTGGCGCCGCTCCTGTCAGGGGAGGCGCAGTTTGCATATCAGGTGGCCAACCCCACGGGCACCACGCCCTACCCAACCATAAAAGCGGTCATCTTGGACCATCTAGGGCTTGACGGAGAGGCCTATAGACTCCGCTTCAGTTAAGAGAGGGGTATACCCGGCGAGAACCCCAAGACTCTGTTTTTCCGATTGAAGTTCGCCGCGGACAAGTGGCTAAGACCGGCCACCAGCACGACGGAGGAAGTAATGACCAAAATATACTTAGAACAGTTTATGGAGGCCTTGCCTTACGCCTCTCAGAGGTGGCTCAAACAACACCAGGGGTTGTCCTTAGAGCAAGCCATTGAAATGGCTGCTAATTATGCCCGTGCACAACCTAAGGTCACAGGGTGGGACTACGAGAAGGGGTCAAAGATACAGACTCCCGTCAAGACCGAGAGAAAGAAACCGGTACCAGACAACACGAAACCTAGATCCCTAAGATTCGAGGGAACACCGCTCCGAGGCCCCTAGTGCTTCGAATGTGGAGAGTGGGGCCATATAGCGCGACTGTGTCCCAAGAAACGAGCGACCGAGGAGCCCATGGAGGTTGGGTATCTCCCTAAGACCATAATGTATGCCGCCGAAACAGGTCCCTCATTTTATGTGAGTGTGTCGCTGAACGGTAAAACTGTAAAAGCCCTCTTAGATTCGGGATGCCGACAGTCGGTGGTCCAAAAAAAATTGATACGTCCACACCAATATGTCCGGGACGTTCTAGTACACATAAAATGCGTCCATGGGGACGTTAGGCCCTACCCTCTTGCTCAGGTCACGATAAAACCCCATGACAAAAACCCGTGCACGGTAAGGGTAGGTGTGGTTGACTCACTGCCGGAAGAAGTGATTTTGGGGGTGGATAATCCGGAGTTTCTGGCCCTCTTTCATAGATCGATAACCATTACAACAGCCCCTAGGATAGTAACAACCCTTATCTCTCCCGAGCCATGGGTCACGGACCGCAGTTTTCGTTTTGCACAAGCCAATGACTCCACTTTATTAAACGCTTGGGAGAGCGCACATATGTCCCAGAACCTAGACACCCCGAGATATCCTAGATTCCTCATAACTAAGGATCTCCTATACCGGGAGGGGGTTGAGGGAGGGGACCCTCAGTTAGTGGTGCCTCTCTCTTTCCGAGACCAGGTTCTCTTCTTCGCCCACACCCATCTCACAGCTGGACACAGTGGGACCGAGAAAACCACAGACAGTATACTGCGGTATTTCTACTGGCCCGGGATTTATAAACAGGTGAAGGACTATTGCACGAAGTGTGAGATATGCCAACGAAGGAACCTACATCGCCCCCCAGCAGCACCTCTGGTTCCATTACTCATCGTAGGACGGCCCTTCGATAGAATTGGCATGGATTTAATCGGACCGCTGCCCCGTTCATCTAAAGGTAACCTGTACGCGCTGGTACTTGTTGATTATGCAACCAGATTTATCGAGGCTTTTCCCCTAAGAGCGCCCACAACAGCTAACATAGCCGAAAGATTGATTGAGCTATGCTCCAGGGTCGGATTTCCGAAGGAGGTTTTAACAGACCAAGGTACCCCGTTTACTTCAAAATTAATGAAGGAGGTCTGTAAAACCTTAGATATACGACATCTACGAACGTCGGTGTACCACCCGCAGACGGACGGTCTCGTCGAGCGGTATAACCAGTCTCTGAAAACCACCCTAAAGAAAATGCTGTCGGCTGAAGGGCCCGAGTGGGACCGCCTCCTCCCATTAGCCCTCTACGTCTTGAGAGCTCAGAAACAGAGCAGTCTGGGATGTTCAGCCTTCGAACTCCTTTATGGCAGACATCCGAGATCCCTACTGGAAATGACCAAGGATGCATGGGAGACGGAAGGGGAATAAGAACAAAGGGCCCTCCTTGACTACACACAACAACTCCGATCCAAAATAGGAAAACTACGGAGCTTGGCCTATACCAATTTGGAGATGCAAAGACAGAAGCAAAAACGATGCTATGACAAAGGAAAAAAACTCCGGACCTTAGCTGTCGGCGATTGGGCTTTGGTCCTGCTTCCAGCCTGCGCCAGCAAAGAAAGGAGTGAGTGGAAGGGACCTTACGAGGTGGTTGGTACGATCGGAGATACCACCTACCGATTACGCCTTTCACCATCAAAAACCCAAACATACCATATTAATCTATTGAAAAAATGGATAGGGCCTCCCCCAACAAGCGCCCACTTGCTCCTACCTCAACCCCAAAAGGAACCCTCCACCCTGAACGAACTGGTCATAAGTGAAGAACTTCCACGAGTCCGACAACAACAGTTACACGACGTTCTCCTCCCCTTTCAAGACATATTTTCAAACAGACCCGGGAGGACATCGTTAGTGGAACATCATATTGAGACCCCGGCGGGACAGAAGGTAAAGCTGAAACCATACCGCATACCGGCTGCGCGGAGAGAGGCCATCAAAAGGGAGGTCAGAGAGATGTTGAATCTCAGAGTGATTCGGCCCTCGAATAGTGACTGGGCCTCGCCTATTGTTATGGTGCCTAAACCAGACGGCTCGCGGCGTTTCTGCATGGACTTCCGAGCCCTAAATGCCATCTCTACGTTCGACGCCTACCCCATACCGCGCGTAGACGAGTTGATCGAAAAACTCGGAGAAGCCGCCTTTATAACAACGCTAGACCTGACAAAGGGATATTGGCAGGTGCCCCTCAGGGAAGCCGATAGGAGGAAAACGGCCTTCATCACAGACGAAGGATTATTCGAGTTCACCGTGCTACCGTTTGGCCTTCATGGGGCCCCGGCCACTTTTCAAAGACTTATGAATGCGATCCTACAACCCTTCCCGTCATTTAGCTCAGCTTACTTGGACGACATCGTCATATACAGCGACACTTGGGAGGAACATCTGGGACACCTAAAGACGATTCTCACCGCCCTGCAGAAAGCCAGACTGCACATAAACGCCAAGAAGTCCAGAGCGGCGTTTACAAAGGTCAATTATCTTGGCTTTGTGTTAGGTGAGGGCTCTATCACCCCACAAACCTCCAAAGTCCGAGCTATTCAAGCTGCCCCCTTTCCTTGCAATAAAAGAGATCTTAGGGCGTTCCTAGGCCTTATCGGGTACTATCGTAGATTCATCCCCAACTTTGCAGACACCGCTGCCCCTCTTACAGACCTGCTACGCAAGGGGATAAACCAAAGGGAATTCCTACAGCCCAGTCCTAGTGCCCTGCGCGCCTTCGCAGATTTGAAAGATACCATCACAAACCAGCCGGTGTTGTTGTCCCTGAACTTCTCCAAGCCCTTTATCTTAGCCACCGACGCCTCAGACATGGGGATAGGAGCAGTGTTGTCTCAGGAGGGGGGGGATGGGCTAGAACACCCCATACTATTTGTGAGCCGAAAACTGTTCCCGAGGGAGACCAAGTACCCAACTATTGAGAGGGAATGCCTGGCCATAAAATGGGCCATAGATAAGCTCCAATATTACCTCGAAGGAAAACCATTCATCCTATACACTGACCACGCCCCCCTACAATGGATGTATAAAAACAGGAGCCAGAACCCTAGAATCCTACACTGGTTCCTCACCTTGCAGCCGTACGCATTCACCATCAGACATAGGAAGGGCAGGGATAATGGTAACGCAGATTTCCTATCGAGGGTCTTCCCTCTCCCCGAACGGGAGAATCCAGGGGGGGAGGAGTGTGACAGGGTGGTAGACACTGTAAAACCACCCTCCCATGAACAGTACAGTTGTACACCAGACGCCTCGTTGACCCCTTCTCTCCCCCTGCAGCAACCCGAGGTGACAAGACCACTGGAGGAGAGATATCCCTATTATACGCAGGACTGGCCCGTGGGAAATGAACAGGGCTCCTTTAACTTCGCCTTTCAGAATGACGAGACCACTCCCACCGACGACGTCACGTTGCTGGGATACACAAAAGCAGTAGGATTCCGGAAGACGACGGACGGCGTTTCCCAGGAGGCGGAAGGAGATTCAGAGCGGAGAAGGAGGACGATTCGGGAGCGGAGAAGCGGAGGTAGCAGTACGGCGGAGGAGAGAACGGACGGAGATGACCCCGACAAGCCAGGAGGCCAACGTTACCACGAAGCGCCCGGCCACGTTCCCAGGGGAGGAGCGTGGCTCGAGCAGGTACGTGGAAGGGTAGCGGGTTGGTTGGGGAAAGCCACCTCACCTCCGTTGATAAACCCAGGTCCGTAACACCTATACCGTATCCGGTACCCTGCCATAGTCTCCCCCTCGCACGTGCACCCCCCTCACAGTCACGATAGAGAGAGAGCACTAAAAGCACTGGGTTTCCCTCACCCCCGGCCCCATTTGTGCCCTGGCACACGAGATCCCCGACCTAACCCGCACTTTCATCTCTTTTGTTCCATACGACGGAGGGAAGACTCGGAGGGATCCCCGCCGCAGACTCGACAGCAACTGGCCAGACGATCGCCTAGGAGCTTGCTGACGAACTTCGCGCTGAGTGTCAAACCGACAGTACAAAGACCAGAAGAGCCGGAGACATATCATCCGTGTACCGGACATTACTGGGAGAACCCCTGTACAAGGTTGTGATTAAAGTGCTCAACCTAAACCGCATCCTCTTGTTTGTCGTCTCTGCCGCACCAGCCCTGTCACAACAACCTTTTAAAGAAAGCTATCCTAGTGGTAGCTGTGAAGAGCAGCCTTCAGGCTAAGTCTCTGAGGAATGTAAAGCAGCTTGTTTTACCTTATAATCTCTTGAATTACCAAATGAAAAGACACCACACAGGTATATATATATCAAATATATATGTATTTATTTCTAAATATACTCTACTAATCGATTAGTGCCAGGTAAACATTAAAAAGATCAACAGTTCTCAATAAATTAAGCACAAATATGGCTGTAGCCCTAGGGGCGTACCAGACCATATACTAAAATAGTGGTATGCCAAACTCGACTTGCAATATGAAGAGGCCTAGGGCCTTGGGAATCGCTGGGGCTTCACTGCTGCAGGGTTTACAGGTATGTAATCAGCCCACAGGAGGCGCGTGCAGTGTCTAAACACACACGCGGGTTTCTCATAGGTTGCAATGCAAAATGTCGCGGTTTGTATTTTACAGTTCTAGGGCACTTCGGAATGGACAACAAGCAAACAACTTACAGGGTAAGTACTTCGATAGCCAATGCACACTTGGGCACCGTAATGCCAGAGTTACCTCACCCAGGGAAGCCGGGTGCATAGGTGTCCTTTGGTGTCGGGTCGCGATGCTGCTTTCAATGGGAATTGTTAGAAAGGATAGACGGACCGGGAGGGTCGGCCGGGGTCAGGAGGGGAGGTCTCCGGGGAGAGCCGTCTCCAGCGATCGTACAGACAAGTAACTTCCCCCCCCCCAGACAGATACCACACACGGATAAGGTTCAGTGTTCTTTATAAGCACTTCTTAAGGTACGGTTGAATGGTACAAGGAGGTCTGGACTCAGGGGTCCCCTGGATTCAAGTCTCTCAAAGCAGGGTAAAGGGGTAGCGGGACAGTCTGTCTACCAGTCAGGTAGGTTGGATGAGATGATGGTTAGCTCACAATCCTCGAGCTTAGTTGGTACGGGCCGCGGCAGCGCCAGCAGGTCCCGGAAAGATGGTCGATGTACGGTCCGCGGCAGCGCCAGCAGGTCCCGGTGAGGATGGTCGTTACAACGGGCCGCGGCAGCGCCAGCAGGTCCCGGAGAGATGGTCGATGTACGGTCCGCGGCAGCGCCAGCAGGTCCCGGTGAGGATGGTCGTTACAACGGGCCGCGGCAGCGCCAGCAGGTCCCGACGAGGATGGATGTTGTAGAGGGCCGCGGCAGCGCCAGCAGGCAGGACGATGGTTCACAAGAGCGGGCTACGGCAGCGCCAGTAGTCCGTCAAGGCTGAGTTCTCTCGGTGTCTCTCGACTCCAGGATACAACTGCCTTCCTGCTCCGGAGTTGCCCCAGTTATAGGGCAGGCGCCCTTTGATGTCCGGACCCTCGCACTTGGAGGTCGGAGGGCCCGGGATGAAGGTGTCCAGACACCCAGCAGGGGGTGGAGCCAGCGCCTGGGGGGGCTGGAGGCGATCGGCACCTGGCGGGGGAGGAGCTCTTGACACTTCGTCCTCCTATTGACCTGCCAAGTGGTCCGCTCACCTCCCGGGTGGATGGTGGTGCCGGGATGTCGGGGCCGGCCAGGCCCGGGGTTAGGGTCGGGGCGAGGCCACGCGGCCTCGTGGTGCAGGGCCCAAGATGGCGGCTTGAACCGGCCGGGGGAGCCGGTGGGGCTGGGCCCCGTGATGAGTAGAGGTCCGAGGGCAGAAGATCCGTCGGGAGAGGGGGTACAGGTGCTTCTCGTGGATTATGCCTGGTGGGCCGGAGCTCGGGCCCTGTCGTGCGGGGAGGGAGCAAGCCCTTCGTGTGGCCTGTCCAACATGCGTCCCCCCCAGCTGAAGGCGGGGAGAGTCACCCATCTCCTTGGGGACTCTCTTCGTCGAGGCGGAAAAAGCGGGACAGGCCATCCGCGTTGGCGTGGTCTTGGCCTGGTCGGTGCTCTACAGTGAAGTCCATTCCCTGCAGGGAAATGGACCAGCGCAAGAGTTTTGGGTTCTCCCCCCGCATCTGCATCAGCCACTGCAGGGGTCGATGGCCGGTCTGTACCCGGAAGTGGGTACCGAAGAGATAGGGCCGGAGCTTTTTGAGGGCCCACACCACTGCGAAGGCCTCCCTCTCGATGGTGCTCCAGCGCTGTTCTCGGGCCAGGAGACGTCGACTGATGAAGGCCACCGGCTGGTCATGACCTTCGGGGTTTAACTGAGAAAGGACGGCTCCGATGCCGTGGTCGGAGGCATCGGTCTGTACCACGAATTCCCGACCGTAATCGGGGGCCTGGAGCACAGGGGCGGTGCACAGGGCGGCCTTCAGCTTCTCGAAGGCCGCTTGACAATCGGGGGTCCAGTTAATCCGCTTCGGTTGGTTCTTGGACGTGAGACCCGTGAGGGGCCCCACGATGCTGCCGTAGTCCTTCACGAACCGCCGGTAGTAGCCGGTGAGCCCCAAGAAGGCTCGGACCTCGGTCTGGGTGACGGGGGGCTGCCAGGACTGGATGGCAGCAATCTTAAGTTGTAGCGGGGCCACCAGCCCGCTTCCCACTTGGTGCCCAAGGTAGGTCACAGACCCTTGGCCAATTTGGCACTTGCCGGCCTTAATTGTGAGGCCGGCCCGCTGGAGGGCCTGCAGGACCTCTTGGAGGTGACGGAGGTGGTCGGGCCAGTGGCGGCTGTATACAGCGATATCGTCCAGGTAGGCAGCGCTGAACTCTTCGAGCCCCGCCAAGACCTGGTTCACGAGGCGTTGAAACGTGGCGGGGGCATTCTTCATGCCGAAGGGCATGACCTTGAATTGGTAGTGGCCATCGGGGGTAGAGAAGGCTGACCGTTCCTGAGCCCTGGGTGTGAGGCCGATCTGCCAGTAGCCCGCTGTTAGGTCAAAGATACTGAGGTAGCGGGCGGCCCCCAGCCGGTCGATCAGCTCGTCTGCTCGGGGGATCGGATGAGCGTCGGTCCGGGTGACAGCGTTCAAGCCCCGGTAGTCGACGCAGAATCTCAGTTCAGGTGCGGTGCCGAGGGCAGCGGCTTTGGGGACCAATACAACCGGACTGGCCCAGGGACTGTCCGAGGGCTCGATGACCCCTATTGTGAGCATCTTGGCCACCTCCTCCTGTATGCAGGCCCGTACCCGATCTGGTACGCGGTAGGCCCGGTGTCGGACAGGGGGACTGTCCCCGGTGTCCACGTCGTGCAAACACCAAGGGGTGACCCCGGGGGTGAGGGAGAACAGGGTAGCGAACTGCAGCAGGAGGTTCCGGCAGCCCTGGCGTTGCTCCGAAGTAAGGGCGTCAGAGAGCCGGACCCCGTCCACGGAGCCGTCATTCTCCCGAGTCTTCAGAAGATCCGGGAGGGGTTCGGAGTCTTCCTCTGCCCCACTGTCCGTAGCCATCAGGAGGCTGGGTTCTGAGCGCACAAAGTGTGGTTTGAGTCGGTTGGTGTGGAGGACCCGAAGGGGGTTCCGGGAGGTCCCCAGGTCGATGAGGTAAGTGACGGGGCTTTTGCGCTCGACCACTTTGAAGGGCCCCGTCCACTTATCTTGCAAGGCACATGGTTCGGTGGGGGACATCACCCATACTTGTTGTCCAGGCTCGAACTCAACGGAGGAGGCATTGTGATCATACCACTTCTTCATGTCCTCCTGGCTGGCCTCGAGGTTCGCCTTGGCCATCTCTCTGAAGCGCCGGGTCTGATTGCGTAGGGCTAGGAGGTATTTGAAGACGTCTGGAGGGGTCTTTAGGGGGGCCATCTCCCAACCTTCTTTTACTAGGCTGAGGGGTCCTCGCACAGGGTGCCCGTACAGGAGTTCGAAAGGGCTAAAACCGAGGGACTTCTGGGGAACTTCGCGGTAGGCGAAGAGGAGGCACGGGAGTAGTACATCCCACTGGCGACGGAGGGGCTCTTCCAATCCCCCAATCATCCCCTTGAGGGTGCGGTTAAAACGCTCCACTAGTCCGTTCCCTTGGGGGTGATAGGGGGTCGTGAATCTGTAGGTGACCCCGCATTGTTGCCAGAGGGACTTCATGTATTTGGATATAAAGTTCGTGCCTCGGTCGCTGACGACTTCTCGGGGGAAGCCTACCCGGGAGAAGATCCCCATTAGGGCCCGGCCAACCACCGGAGCTGTCACGGTCCGTAGGGGCACCGCCTCGGGGTAGCGGGTGGCATGGTCCACCAGTACTAAGATGAACCTGTGTCCTTGTGCCGTGCGGGGGTCCAGAGGCCCCACGATGTCTATCCCCACCCTCTCGAACGGGGTGGTGACCACCGGGAAGGGTTGCAGAGGGGCTTTCAGCTTCCGACCACTCTTCCCGCTGGCTTGGCATGTGGGGCAAGATCGGCAGTGGTTCAGGACGTCGTTCCTCATCTTCGGCCAGAAAAAGTGGGTCACTAGGCGGCTGTACGTTTTATCTTGGCCCAGGTGTCCAGCCAGGGGGACATCGTGGGCCAGGTTGAGCAGAAAGTCTCTGAAGCGGAGAGGTACCACCAGTACTCGACCGGCCCCCAGCTCGGCGATTCTTTGCTCGCTGTATAGCAGGTCGTTATCCCAGTAGACCCAGTGAGTTCCGGTGGAGTCCCCTGCGTTCTGGGCGCTGGCTTGTTGGCGGAGTCCCTCGAGGGAGGGACAGGTCTTTTGTTCCTGGCGGAACTGTGCTTGGGTGGGCCCCCCCTCTTGACGCCACTGAGCCAGGTCAGGAAGGTCCTGGGGTTGCGCGTCCCCTTCGGCCGTCGGGTCTGGGAGGCTGGCCTCGTCGTTGTCTTCTACTGGGGCGACTGGGGGCGGAGGTGCTGGCCACTCTGGTTCTTCTGATCGAGGGACGGCACGGGCGGCCATGGACCGGGTGGTTATGCAGGCCCAGTCCGGGAGGCCCAGCATCCCCAGGTGCTCTCTTCTCTCAACGGTGGCCCACGGGGAACTCTCGAGGTCATTGCCCAGGAGGCAGTCCACGGGGGCATCGTCCCGGACCGTCACCTTCAACAGGCCGGAGACCCCTCCCCATTCGAATGGAACGCAGGCCATTTGACACATACTTTCAGAGTTGTCTGCCGAGCGGACGGGGCAGAGAATGTTCGGCAGGATCTGCTCGGGCTTCACCAGGTGACAGCGGACGGCCGTCACACTGGCGCCTGTGTCACGCAAGGCCTCGGCTCGCTGTCCATTAATGGTCACCCACTGACCGTATTTCCTGGTGTTAGCGGGTAGGGGAGCCCGCGGGACCATGTCTCTTCCCCCTAAGCACGCCAGGACCATGGCGGCCGGTTCCCACTCTTGCTGGGCCGGCTCATACTCCTCTGGTTCCTCCAATGATCGCTCTTCCCCCAGGGCGGCGGCAGCTACCTGGCGGGGCTTGGGTGTTTGGTTCTGCGGGCAGCTCGGGTCATTGGCGTAGTGGCCGACTCGTTGGCATCGGTGGCACGTGACGTTGGCTCGGACCCCAGGACGCCACGGGGGGTTGCCCCGACCGGCCGGAGCCGGGGTGCTAGCCACGGGTGTTGCGGGCAAGGCGTCTCTCCCTCGCCCCTGGCCCCCTCCTCCTCCCCGAGGACGGTGCTGGCCTTGGTTGTTTTTGTTCTGTTCGTGTGGCCCCCTCCGGCCCACTCGGGTGCTTTCCCATCGGTCAGCTTCGGCGGCGAGCTGCCGGGGGTCAGTCAGCTTACTGTCGAGGAGGTGCTGCCTGAGCTCGACGAAGCAGTTGTTCGACAGGTGCTCCCATACCATCAGGTTAAAGAGTTGTTCGTAGGTGGTGACCTGGCTCCCCTTTATCCACCCCTCGAAGGCACGGCTTAAATAGTTCACGTATTCTACCCAAGTTGTACCTGGGATCCGGGTGCAATCTCTGAACCTCTGGCGGTACATCTCGGGTGTGAGGCCGTAGCGGGTGAGGAGGGCAGCCTTCATGTGGTCGTAGGACGACATTTGGTGATCTGGGAGCTGCAGTAGGGCATCGCGCCCCTCGTTGATAAACCTCCCCCAGAGTCCGGCTCCCCAATCACTCCGGTCGATCCGGTGGGAGGTCATGGCGATCTCGTAGGCTTTAAACCACTGTTGTATGTCGTCTTCTCGGACATACTCGCGGACAACATCCTTGGGGATGTGGACTTTTTTCTCGATCGGCCCCGGGGTGTGTGGTCGCTCAGGCACCCCCAGTTCTTTATTCTGTTTCCGAAGTTCTATTTCCGCCAGTTTGCGCTCGTGCTCGAGCGTTATTTTTTTTTCCTCCAGCTCTCTCTGTCTCTGCTTCTCTTCTCGTTCATCTCGGAGCCGCATGTGCTCGAGGTTGAGTTTCTGTTCAGCTAACTTGAGTTCCCCATCCATCTTGAGTCGTGCCATTTCCAACTCGTGCAATCTGGTTCTTTCTCTTTCTCGGATCTCCTCCTGCGAGAGGCCCGTTCCCCGCTCCTCGGGAGCCGTGGCGTTCCCCTCTGGTGTGATGCTGCTTTGGTCGGAGGGTCCGGTGACCCCAGTTTCTGTCCACGACTCTAGGGCGTGCTTTAGATCCTCTTTGGTACTCAGGCCGGTGGTAGCAATGCCAAGTTTTATGCAGAATTGTCTCAGTTCGCGGTGGTTGTATTCTTCTAATTTATCCATTTGGAATTTCTCGGTGGAGTTGCTATCTTTGGCTGACATCGTGTTGTTGTCGTGGGGTGAGCTACTCTCTGTACGATTACGCGTTGATTCGGATCGCGCCGCTGGCCACCAATGTTAGAAAGGATAGACGGACCGGGAGGGTCGGCCGGGGTCAGGAGGGGAGGTCTCCGGGGAGAGCCGTCTCCAGCGATCGTACAGACAAGTAACTTCCCCCCCCCCAGACAGATACCACACACGGATAAGGTTCAGTGTTCTTTATAAGCACTTCTTAAGGTACGGTTGAATGGTACAAGGAGGTCTGGACTCAGGGGTCCCCTCGATTCAAGTCTCTCAAAGCAGGGTAAAGGGGTAGCGGGACAGTCTGTCTACCAGTCAGGTAGGTTGGATGAGATGATGGTTAGCTCACAATCCTCGAGCTTAGTTGGTACGGGCCGCGGCAGCGCCAGCAGGTCCCGGAAAGATGGTCGATGTACGGTCCGCGGCAGCGCCAGCAGGTCCCGGTGAGGATGGTCGTTACAACGGGCTGCGGCAGCGCCAGCAGGTCCCGGAGAGATGGTCGATGTACGGTCCGCGGCAGCGCCAGCAGGTCCCGGTGAGGATGGTCGTTACAACGGGCCGCGGCAGCGCCAGCAGGTCCCGACGAGGATGGATGTTGTAGAGGGCCGCGGCAGCGCCAGCAGGCAGGACGATGGTTCACAAGAGCGGGCTACGGCAGCGCCAGTAGTCCGTCAAGGCTGAGTTCTCTCGGTGTCTCTCGACTCCAGGATACAACTGCCTTCCTGCTCCGGAGTTGCCCCAGTTATAGGGCAGGCGCCCTTTGATGTCCGGACCCTCGCACTTGGAGGTCGGAGGGCCCGGGATGAAGGTGTCCAGACACCCAGCAGGGGGTGGAGCCAGCGCCTGGGGGGGCTGGAGGCGATCGGCACCTGGCGGGGAGGAGCTCTTGACACTTCGTCCTCCTATTGACCTGCCAAGTGGTCCGCTCACCTCCCGGGTGGATGGTGGTGCCGGGATGTCGGGGCCGGCCAGGCCCGGGGTTAGGGTCGGGGCGAGGCCACGCGGCCTCGTGGTGCAGGGCCCAAGATGGCGGCTTGAACCGGCCGGGGGAGCCGGTGGGGCTGGGCCCCGTGATGAGTAGAGGTCCGAGGGCAGATGATCCGTCGGGAGAGGGGGTACAGGTGCTTCTCGTGGATTATGCCTGGTGGGCCGGAGCTCGGGCCCTGTCGTGCGGGGAGGGAGCAAGCCCTTCGTGTGGCCTGTCCAACAGGAATCGTTGAAGTCTTGCTGCTTGTGTCGTCGGGTGAAGTGTCCGTGGAAATCCAATGATGGATTGGAGTTGCAGGCGACCTAGAAATTGAGGGGACAGAGTTCAGAGTCACTTGCCAGTGACCGGTGGCCTTCAGGATAGATGACCACTACTGTCGAGCCTCTTCGCGTCGCTGATGGTGTTTTGTCTCTTCGCCCACGTGGTCCAGGAGAGATCGATGAAGACCAGCAGCTGGATTTCGAGGGTCCCACGACGTCTGCAGCTGATGGCGGTGTCGGCGCTCGGAGTGGAGCCAACAAACCTTGGCAACTACAAGTCTCGTGTAGAATGAAGATCTTGGATGGGTCAGACCAGCAAGGCCCGAGGGACTTACCCAGCAAGAGTAAGTGAGGGCAGGCCCAGAGCAACCAGGCGAACCCTTGGTGTAGTTCAGAAAGTCTTCGTGGGGGCTACTAGCCAACGGGCAAGCAACCGCGAAGACACCTTGGAAGGGACACTTCAGCAACAGCCCACGGTCACTCGGGACGACGTAGGCCGCTGTTCTTTGGTTCCAGACCTGCTAGGGACTTGGACATTAAGTGGTCCAAAGCACAGGTTTGTAGTTTGTCGTTCAGGGCTTGCACTCGAAATCAGTGCACGGTTCCCTGGTATTGCTGTACCTCGTCACTCGTGGGGTCCAGATGCCACAGCTTCGCTGGGGACTCAAAATGGCCGACGAGAGGTCAGGAAATCAGCTTCAGGGGACGCAAGGACTTCGGGCTCCGGCGGGAGCGGTAAAGTTTGCAACCGTTGTTCAGTCCTTTTGGTGCCTGCCAAGCAGGGGAGTCACTCCTTGACTCCAAGGGAGATCCTTCGGTCTTCTAAAGGTAGTAGAAAGTTGAAGGGCCAGGATTCTTCTTTGTAGAGCGTCGTCCAGGTGTAATCTAAGTTGCATTGGCAAGCTTTGGTATCTTATAGTGAAAAGATGGGAGGGACTAGCTCTATGGCCACTTCCCTTTGTCCAGTTTCGCGCCAGGACAGGGGCAGAGGCCCCTGAACCGGTTTGAGCTGGCATATGCACAGAGGAGCCTACTGCTCCCCCAGTGCAGGACTTCAAAGCACTCTAAGAGTGCACCCACCCAGCTCCAATACACTAAATCCTGTCTGGAAGGTTGTGACACCTCCCTGTGACAGGAAACCCTTTGTTGGGCTCCCTCCACTGCGAGTTTCGGTCAGCAGCAGGAGGGCAGCCCGGTGTCTGTGCTGGTGGCATCCATTTTGTGATGCCAGGGCTCTGAAAGATTTCTACCGGGTAGCATAGTGTGTACATGTCGTCCCCTCTAGAAGGGTGGGATCCTACTCCCACACCAGTTACTGGTGTGGGGGTAGGATTCCAAGTTGTTTGACACCAAACACGACATGTTTTGATGCAGTCATTCCAAAGTTAGCATTTACCACGAGGTTATAATGCACTTAAGAGTATATGGTTTAACCGCATCCACAAACAGCAGCAGAGAATGGACTCTGCCAGCTGCAGAGGGGCCCTGCTCAGGCAGAAGCACCCCCTCACATAGTAAACCACGCACCCTGCCCTTGGGATTGATATGGCCTACCATAGGGGTGACTGATAGGTTTATATGTGTGTGTGTATGGTGAGATATAGGAACCTATACCTCTGTGAGGAGTGCTAACACTACCTCACACAGGCTGCAGTAGCAGGCCTGTGGTGTCAGATTGTGAGTGCTTCCCAGGGGTGGCATAATACATGCTGCAGCCCCTGGTAGGCCTGTGAAGTACCAATGCCCTAGGTACCTAAGGTACCATATACTAGGGGCTCATAAGGTACCACAGTATCCAATCACTAGTGAATCTAATATGCACACCAATCATTTAAGGGAGTAAGCAGATAGGCTGGGGTCCTGGATAGCAGGATCCCAGCCAGACTAGTCAAAAACCATTCAAACACCAGGAAAAAAAGTGGGGGCAACCATATAGTCAGATTCCACTTTCCTACAACGGCCCATGATGGGTGCAGGCTGGAGGAGGGCCCGTAAGGGGGTGCAGGCTGAAGGAGGGCTCGTGGGGAGGTTCAGGCTGGAGGGCACATGAGGGGTGCAGGCTGAAGGAGTACCTGTGAGGGGACGCAGGCTGGAGGAGGGCCTGTGAGGGGGTGCAGGCTGGAGGAGGGCCTGTGTGGGGGTGCATGCTGGAGGAGGGCCCGTGAGGGGTGCAGGCTGAAAGAATGCCCATGAGGAGGCCCAGGCTGGAAGAGGGCCAGTGAGGGGTGCGGTTTGAAGGAGGGCCCATGAGGGGGTTCAGGCTGGATGACGGTCCGTGAGGGGTGCAGGCTGAAGGAGGGTCCATGAGGGGGTGCAGGCTGACGGAGGGCCCGTGATGGGTGCAGGCTGGAGGATGGCCCATGAGGGGTGCAGGCTGCAGGAGGGCCCGTGAGGGGTGCAGGCTTGAGGACGGCCTGTGAGGGGCACAGGCTAGAGGAGGGCTTCTGAGGGGTGCAGGCTGGTGGAGGGCCCATGAGGGGCGCAGGCTGGAGGAGGGCTTGTGAGGGGCGCAGGCTGGAGGAGGGCCCGTGAGGGGCGCAGGCTGGAGGAGGGCCCGTGAGGGAGTGTAGGGTATATGGGGTCTGTGAGAGAGCGCAGGCTGGAGGAGGGCCCGTGAGGGGCGCAGGCTGAAAGAGTGCCCATGAGGGAGGAGGGTCCTTGAGGGGGCTCAGGCTGGTGGAGGGCCCGTGAGGGGGTGCAGGCTGAAGAAGGGCCCGTGAGGGGGTGCAGGCTGGAGGAGGGCCCGTGAGGTGCACAGGCAGGAGGCTCACAGCCTGGAGGAGAGCCTGTGAGGGGGTGCGGGCTGGAGGAGGGCCTGTGAGGGGCGCAAACTGGAGGAGGGCCCGTGAGGGGGTCCTTGAGAGAGCGCAGGCTGGAGGGCCCGTGAGGCACGCAGGCTGGAGGAGGGCTCGTGAGGGGGTGCAGGCTAGAGGAGAGCCTGTGAGGGGTGCAGGCTGGAGGAGGGTCCGTGAGGGGCACAGGCTTGAGGAGGGCTGTGAGGGGTCGCAGGCTGGAGGAGGGCCCATGAGGCATGCAGGCTGAATGAGGGCCCGTGAGGGGGGACGCAGGCTGGAGGAGGGCTTGTGAGGGGCGCAGGCTGGAGGAGGGCCCGTGAGGGTTGCAGGCTGGAGGAGTGCCCGTGAGGAGGTGCAGGCTGGAGGTGGGCCCGTGAGTGGGTGCAGGCTGAAGGAGGGCCCATGAGGGGGTGCAAGCTGGAGGAGCGCCTGTGAGGGTGTGCGGGCTGGAAGAGGGCCTGTGAGGGTGTGCGGGCTGGAGGAGGGCCCATGAGGAGGTGCAGGCTGGAGGAGGGCTCGTGAGGGGGTGCAGGCTGGAGGAGGGCCTGTGAGGGGTGCAGGCTGGAGGAGGCCCGTGAGGGGCACAGGCTGGAGGAGGGCCAATAAGGGGCGCAGGCTGGAGGAAGGCCGTAAGGGGATGCAGGCCGGAGGAGGGCCCATGAGGCGTGCAGGCTGAATGAGGGCCTGTGAGGGGGGCGCCTGCTGGAGGAGGGCTCTTGACCGGCACAGGCTGGAGGGGGTATGTGAAAGAGCGCAGGCTGGAGGAGGGCCCATGAGGGTCATAGGCAGGAGGAGGGTGTTGGACAGGCCACACGAAGGGCTGGCTCCCTCCCCGCATGACAGGGCCCCAGCCCAGGCCCACCAGGCGTGACCCACGAGAATCACCCGCACCCCGTCTCCCGACGGAATTCCTGCCCTCGGACCTCCATGTATCACGGACCCAAGCCACCACCGGCTCCCCCGGCCGGGTCAAGCCGCCATCTTGGGCCCTGCGCCACGAGGCCGCGTGGCCTCCATCCGACCCTAACCCTGGGCCTGGCCGGCCCCGACATCCCGGCACCACCATCCACCCAGGAGGTGAGCGGACCACTTGGCAGGTCAATGGGAGAACGAAGCGCCAAGGACTCTCCCCCGCCAGGTGCCAATCGCCTCCAGCTCCCCCAGGCGCTGGCTCCACCCCCTGCTGGGTGTCTGGACACCTTCATCCCGGACCCTCCGACCTCCAAGTGCGAGGGTCCGGACATCAAAGGGCGCCTGCCCTATAACTGGGGCAGCTCCGGAGCAGGGGGGCAGTTGTATCCTGGAGTCGAGAGACACCGAGAGAACTCAGCCTTGACGGACTACTGGCGCTGCCGTAGCCCTACCTTGCGAACTATCGTCCTGCCTGCTGGCGCTGCCGCGGCCTTCTGCAACATCCATCCTCGTCGGGACCTGCTGGCGCTGCCGCGGACCGTTGTAACCACCACCTTCACCGGGACCTGCTGGCGCTGCCGCGGACCGTACCTCGACCATCTTCACCGGGACCTGCTGGCGCTGCCGCGGACCGTGTATCGACCATCTCCACCAGGACCTGCTGGCGCTGCCGCGGCCCGTACCAGCTAAACCACCAAGCTCGAGGATTGTGAGCTAACCACCAGATCATCCGAACTACCAGACTGGTAAACAGACTGTCCCGCTACCCCTTTTTTCCTATCTTGAGAGACTTAATCGAGGGGACCCCTGAGTCCAGACCTCCTTGTACCATTTCATCGTACCTTAAGAAGTGCATATAAAGAACGCTAAATCTTATCCTTGTGTGGTATCTGTCTGTGGGGGGGAAGTTATTTGTCTGTACGATCGCTGGAGACGGCTCTCCCCGGAGACCTCTCCCCTAGTCCTCGGCCGACCCTCCCGGTCCGTCTAACATTGGTGGCCAGCGGCGCGATCCGAATCAACGCGTAATCGTACAGAGAGTAGCTCACCCCACGACAAAACCACGATGTCAGCCAAAGATAGCGGTTCCACTGAAAAGTTCCAAATGGATAAGTTGGAAGAATATAGCCACCGCGAACTGAGACAATTCTGCATAGAACTTGGCATTGCTACCACCGGCCTGAGTACCAAAGATGATTTGAAGCACGCCCTAGAGTCGTGGGCAGAAACTGGGGTCGCCGGACCCTCCGACCAAAGCAGCATCACACCAGAGGGGAACGCCACGGCTCCCGAGGAGCGGGGAACGGGCCTCTCGCAGGAGGAGATCCGAGAAAGAGAAAGAACCAGATTGCACGAGTTGGAAATGGCACGACTCAAGATGGATGGGGAACTCAAGTTAGCTGAACAGAAACTCAACCTCGAGCACATGCGGCTCCGAGATGAACGAGAAGAGAAGCAGAGACAGAGAGAGCTGGAGGAGAAAAAAATAACGCTCGAGCACGAGCGCAAACTGGCGGAAATAGAACTTCGGAAACAGAATAAAGAACTGGGGGTGCCTGAGCGACCACACACCCCGGGGCCGATCGAGAAAAAAGTCCACATCCCCAAGGATGTTGTCCGCGAGTATGTCCGAGAAGACGACATACAACAGTGGTTTAAAGCCTACGAGATCGCCATGACCTCCCACCGGATCGACCGGAGTGATTGGGGAGCCGGACTCTGGGGGAGGTTTATCAACGAGGGGCGCGATGCCCTACTGCAGCTCCCAGATCACCAAATGTCGTCCTACGACCACATGAAGGCTGCCCTCCTCACCCGCTACGGCCTCACACCCGAGATGTACCGCCAGAGGTTCAGAGATTGCACCCGGATCCCAGGTACAACTTGGGTAGAATACGTGAACTATTTCAGCCGTGCCTTCGAGGGTTGGATAAAGGGGAGCCAGGTCACCACCTACGAACAACTCTTTAACCTGATGGTATGGGAGCACCTGTCAAACAACTGCTTCGTCGAGCTCAGGCAGCACCTCCTCGACAGTAAGCTGACTGACCCCCGGCAGCTCGCCGCTGTGAGAAGTTGGCCTGATATGTAGTGCTCACTATTCTAGTGATCACTGTGTATCATTCCAAACGACCCTTATTGATGATTGGTTGTAAGTCAACCTTTTAGACCAGCTATCCTAGTAGCGTGGATACGAGCAGTCTTTAGGCTAAACTCTAGAGGGCGTGTTAAGCCAGCTGTTTACCATCACATATACCCCTTGAACACCAAGTGAAAGGACACCACACAAGTTGTTATGAAAATAAAAGGATATTTATTTATAACAAGACTACCCTGGCTCTTTATGAGTCAGGGAGCTAAGCACACTACAAAACTCTTAGGAAAATACTTCAGTTGCACAATTTACACAAATGCCCGAGGGGCACGAGAAACCATCTACACTAACAGTGGAATGCGAATGGTTAGAGTCTGGAGATACTGATTCCGGAGTGATCCGATCAGTGGGACTAAACGAAAAAGGAACTGGACACTTGTAGAGCGAACCTGCGATGGAGCACAGAGATGCTCGAGTTACCTAGCCCGGAGGCTGCGGCTGCGTGAAGTTCGTCAAGATGTCGGGAGTCCTCGTGTAGTCTCAGGAGCCTGAAAGAAGAAGTTGCTGGCAGGCGACCAGTGACGATATTCAGAGCGATCCAAGCCTGGATCGGTGGTGAAGGAAAACCTGAAAGCAGAGGGGACTCAGTTCTCAACCGCTAGCCAGCGATCGTGTGGGTACCAGGAGGGTACCGGCTGAAGTCACCTCGACCAGGTGAGTGGGTGACGTCGGACTCGGCTGTTCCTCGGACCAGGAGGCGCGGCGGCGACCAGGATGGAGGGCGAGCTGTCCCACGAAGGTGTCTGCTGTCGATGATGCTGGGCCCAGGAAGGGGCAGCGGATCTTTGGCAGTGGCCACCCAAGCGGGGGAGTCAAGATGGCGTCGGGAGTGGACCAGGAGGGTCCGTGGTACTCCTCTGTTGAAGGGGAGCGAGAGCCAGTCTGGAGCAACCAGACTAGTGATGAAACAATCGTGGTGCGTCGTGAAGAGGGCCACAAGCCGGTCGGCAAGTGGTCGAACAACGCGGTGAACAACAAGGAGCGGAAGGGCCCCCACGCAGATCTCGGGGATGCTGGGGAGGCAGACTTCGATGCTGGAGCTGCTCAGGGTTAGGGCTTCTCAAACCCTAGGTGCACTCACTCGAGGGTCCCTCGGTGGGCGTGCTAGATAAGCGTCGTGCAGGTTCTGAAGATGGCCGGTCCCGCAGGTCTCGTCACACCTACGACTCTCAGCTGAGCTGATGAGGGAGGTAAAAGGTCAGAGATGGCAGGGAACTCGGGTCTCGTCGAGCTGGGCAGTCTTGATCCGTAGGAGAGACTTACAGCAAACCGCAAGCGCTTAGATGGTGCCTGCTGGTGCAGGGTGGCTACTCCTTAGCCACAAGGGAGAGTCTTCAGAAATAGTCAAGAGTTCCTTTCGTGGAAAGTAGTTCGTGATTCGGAGTTATCCGATTATCTGATTATCCAATTTGGGAAGGGGACTCGCTCCTACCTTTATTCTAAGAAAAGGGGCTGGCCCGTGACTAGGTTCTACCTATGGGTGGAGCCAGGAGGGGGGTGGTTACACCCCTAACCTTTGTCCGGCTTCGCGCCAGCTCAGGGGCTGGTGTGTCCCCGAAACTGGTTTGAGCCGGGCTATGCACAGTGAGCACCGGGGTGCCACTTGCAATCACCTTCCTTTCAGCCCTGCCTACCTGGGATACACAAACCCTGTCGGGGACGGTGCTAACACCGCCCTCGACAGGAAACCCTTTGTCCAAGCTCCCCTTGCTGGAAGGTCCCCCAGCAGCAGGAGGTCAGACTTGTGTCTGGTGGCAGCATCCATTTTGTGATGCTGAGGCTTGAGTCAACTTTAACCGGGGTTCAAGGTTACTTCCATGTCGTGACCCTCTAAAAGGGGGGAATGCTAACCCCGTCACCAGGACTGGCGAGGGGTTCGTATTCCCATTCGTATGACACCTTACTCGACATGTATAGGTGATGCGATGCCAAAGTTAGCAAATAACCGCAAGGATTATAATGCATTAAAAGTAGTTGGCCCGCGTCACCATGGAACGGCTATTAGGACTTGGTTCCGCAAGCCGTCGACGGGCTCAGCTCGCGCCAGAGCACCGTCCCACATGATTCCCTGCACTCTGCCTTCAGGATCGATAAGGCCTGCTATAGGAGTGACTGATAGGAACCCATGTGTCCATTTTAGGGTTTAGGTGTAGGAATACTACACCTACAGCAACGGGTGATTACACCACGTGGCCCCAGCTGTCGTGCAGCCAGTTGTGTCAGATTTGGGCGGCCATTCCAGGGGCGGCATAATACATGCTTCAGCCCCTGGTAGGCCCTGGGTACACCGATGCCCTGGATACCTGTGGTATGCTGAGACAGGGACTGACAAGGTGGCCCAGTTCCAATTAGTGGATGCACCTAACGTACATGTGTGTTAATTTCGAGAGAGAACAGCTAGGCTGTGGGTCTGATTGGCAGGCCCACAGCCGGAGAAAGTCGTAAACCAATGAAGCAAAAGCAAAAAAATCTGGGTGATCATAGGATTGCAGACCCTACTCTCCTACATGACCCCCCCCCAAACTTCGGGACAATAAGCTAACCTTGACCAGGTGAGTCTTCTTGCTCTAAGTGGAAATACCTGGAGAGCCCATCTGCATTGCCATGATCAGTGCCAGGTCTATGCTCCACTGTGAAGTCCATCCCCTGTAGGGAAATGGACCACCTAAGTAGTCTGGGGTTTTCACCCTTCATTTGATTTAGCCACAAGAGGGGCTTATGGTCGGTCTGAATCTTGAAGTGAGTGCCAAACAAGTATGGCCTCAACTTCTTCAGGGCCCAAACCACAGCAAAGGCCTCCCTCTCGATAGCTGACCAATTCTTCTCTCTGGGGGTCAGCCTTCTGCTAATAAAAGCTATGGGCTGGTCATGACCATCAAAATTCAGTTGCGATAGAACAGCTCCCACACCCAGCTCCGAAGCGTCTGTTTGGACAATGAATGGTTTGGAGTAGTCTGGACTCTTTAGGATAGGTGCTGTGCACATGGCCTGCTTTAGGTCATCGAATGCCTTCTGACAGCTTGCTGTCCACTGAACTTTTTTTGGCATCTTTTTACTTGTCAGGTCGTTTAGCGGGGTCACAATGGATCCATAATTTCTGACAAATTTCCGGTAATAACCAGTCAGGCCCAAGAAAGCTCGAACCTGAGTCTGGGTGGTTGGAGGAGCCCAGTCCTGGATGGCCTGTATTTTGCTCTCCAATGGTTGAACCTGGCCTCCACCTACAAGGTGGCCCAGGTATACAACCTGTGTCTGCCCTATCTGGCACTTGGTGGCCTTGATAGTGAGGCCTGCCTTCTGCAGGGCCTCTAACACTTTCCTCAGGTGGACCAGGTGATCCTCCCAGGTGGAGCTAAAGACAGCGATATCGTCCAGATACGCCGCACAGAAGTCGTCCAACCCAGTGAGAACGCGATTCACCAGCCTTTGGAAGGTGGCAGGTGCATTTTTCAAACCAAAGGGCATTACCACGAACTGATAATGCCCACCCGGGGTAGAAAATGCTGTTTTGGGCTTGGCCTCCTCAGCTAACCTGATTTGCCAATACCCAGCTGTCAGGTCAAACGTACTTAAGTAGTTGGCCGAGGCCAACCGGTCGATAAGTTCGTCTGCTCTTGGTATCGGGTGGGCGTCGGTCTTAGTGACCGCATTGAGACCTCTGTAGTCCACGCAAAACCTCATCTCTTTCTTACCGCCCTGGGTGTGAGGTTTCGGCACGAGCACTACGGGACTAGCCCAGGGGCTGTCCGAGGGTTCAATGACTCCCAGCTCCAACATTTTCTGCACCTCTGTCTTGATGCAGTCTCTGACATGATCAGGTTGCCGATAGATTTTACTCTTTACGGGTAGACTGTCCCCAGTGTCGACCTCATGGGTACACCAATTGGTCTGACTGGGTGTCAGAGAGAACATATGTCGAAAGGATTGAAGAACCTGTTTACAATCCTTTTGTTGATGTCCAGAGAGGCTGCCACAAAAGACAACACCATCTACTGATCCATCGTCAGGGTTCTGAGAGAGCAGGTCTGGGAGAGGGTCACTCTCCTCCTCCTGTCCCTCATCTGTGGCCATGAGCAAGCCCATGCCCTCCCTGTCGACATATGCCTTGAGCCTGTTTACGTGGAGCACCCTGTGGGGGCTCCGGGGAGTTCCCAGGTCTACCAGGTAGGTGACCTCTCCCTTTTGCTCAATGATCGTGTGGGGCCCAGACCATTTGTCTTTGAGTGCTGCTGGGGCCACTGGCTCCAGCACCCACACCTTCTGTCCAGGCTGGTACACAGTCAGGACAGCCTTTTGGTCGTGCCAAGCTTTCTGTAATTCTTGGCTCGCCTCAAGGTTTTTAGACGCCTTTTCCATGTACTCCGCCATCCGCGAGCGGAGACCGAGCACATAGTCCACAATGTTTGATGCCGGCTTTCTGAGAGGTCTCTCCCATCCTTCCTTTACCAAACAAAGGGGTCCCCTTACAGGATGTCCGAACAGAAGCTCAAAAGGGCTGTAGCCAACCCCCTTCTGCGGGACCTCTCTGTAGGCGAACAAGAGGCAGGGTATCAGGACATCCCATCTCCGCCGAAGCTTTTCAGGTAGTCCGTGAATCATCCCTTTTAGGGTCCGGTTGAATCTCTCAACCAGCCCATTGCATTGTGGGTGATAGGGTGTGGTGAACTTGTAGTTGACACCACATTCCTTCCACATAGCAGTCAGATATCCCGACATGAAGTTTGCACCTCTGTCTGAGACGACCTCCTTAGGGAAGCCCACTCTGGAGAACACTCCAAGCAGGGCCCGTGCCACCACAGGTGCTGTAGTGGTCCTAAGGGGAATAGCTTCAGGATACCTGGTGGCGTGGTCCACCACCACCAGTATGAACTTGTGCCCTGATGCTGTCTGGGGTTCCATTGGTCCGACAATGTCGATCCCCACCCGTTCAAAGGGTACCCCCACCACCGGTAGTGGTATGAGGGGGGCCTTTGTCGTGCCACCTGACTTACCACTGGCTTGGCAAGTGACACAGGAGCGGCAAAACTCCTTCGTATCTTCGGACATGTGGGGCCAGTGAAAGTGTGGAACAATTCTGTCCCAAGTCTTATTCTGGCCTAAGTGACCTGCAAGGGGAATCTCGTGGGCCAAGGTGAGAAGGAAACCTCTCAGAGACAAGGGGATGACCAGCCTTCTGGTTGCACCAGGTTTGGGGTCTCTTGCCTCAGAGTACAGGAGTCCATCGTCCCAGTACACTTTGTGGGTACCTGTGGCGTTCCCTGCAGCCTCAGCAGCGGCCTGCTGTCTGAGGGGTTCAAGTGAGGGGCAGTCTAACTGTGCCTTCCCCAGGTCTTCCCTGGAGGGTCCCCCTGAGCCCAGAAACTCAACCTGACCAGGTTCAAGCTCTTGCGGCTCAGTTTCCCTCAGTTCTTTAAGGTCAGCCTCCTCGGAGACTTGATCCACGACCTGGGGCAAGGGGGAAGGCGAAGCCTTACCCTTACTGCTCCTTTTCTTGGAAGGTGTCTGGTCCGTTCTTCCAGGATCCAGCCCCTGTTCAGTGGGGCATCTTTTGGCCTGTGACCTGGTCACAGCAAGGACATGTGCTGGCAAACCTAACATTTCCATGTGAGTCCTCTGCTCCACTTCTGACCATTGTGATGTTTCCAAATCATTGCCCAACAGACATTCTACGGGGAGGTCTGAACTAACCACAACCTTTTTCGGGCCACTTACCCCTCCCCAGGAGAAATCAACAACTGCCATACTGTGATTGGTAGTGACGTTGCTGGCATTGGTCACTAGGTAACTGGTACCTAGCATGATCTGTCCAGGGTCCACGAAGTTAGGCGTCACCATGGTGACACTGGCACACGTGTCCCTGTAGGCCTGAGCCATTCTTCCATTTATCAAAGGTGTCTGCCTGTATTTGCCCAAAGTATTGGGACTGGCATCAGGGGACATATCCATATCCCCTGTACAGACAAGGACGGCCTGAGTGAGCGTGCCGACTAAGTCGTCACTCCCCTCGGTTCCCAAGGTTAACCCAACTAATGCCTTGGGAGGCGCACTACCACTGCTGACTGTACTAGGGGGCGCAGGTGCCTTAGGGGCTGCAGTGGTAGGAGTTTGCCCTCCTTTCTTGGTGCACTCACTAAACCAGTGAGTCTTACTTTTACAGTATTGGCACCACCTTTTTGACTGGCCTTCTTGAGTCTTCTTCTTCTGTGAAGCCTGACCCCCACCCTCTTTGGTTTGTTGGGGACCTGTCGAAGACTTCTGGTCATTTTGTTCGTTCTTGTTACCCTTTTGGTCTGCTTTCTTCTGACCACCCTGGTTCTGATTCTGGTTCTGCTTGACCCTTGTTCTGACCCATCTGTCCGCCTTCTTTCCCAATTCTTGGGGAGAGGTCAGATCCGAGTCGACAAGGTGCTGATGCAACAATTGGTTCTGACAGTTGTTTAAAATCTGTTCTCGCATGATAAGATTGTACAATCCTGTGTAATCAGTAACCTTGCTACCCAGCAACCAGCCTTCCAAAGCCTTAGTGGCACAATCGACAAAGTCAGCCCAATCCTGAGACTGAATTTTCTGGGTGTCCCGGAACAGCACCCGGTACTGCTCCGTGGTTAAGCCGAACCCATCAATCAGTGTGTTCTTCAGGACTTGGTAGTTGTTAGCATCCTCAGCTCTTGTAGTGAGGAGCTTGTCCCTTCCTTTACCTTCAAAGGAAAGCCACAGTATAGCTGCCCACTGACTTGGGGGGACGCACTGGACAGTGCAGGCCCTCTCCAAGGCAGTTATCCACTTGTGGATGTCGTCCCCTTGTTTAAAGGGGGGTACGATTTTACTCAGGTGTCTAGTGTCTATACCCCTGTCTTTCTCTCTATTGAGAATGCTGCCACCAGTGGGATCTAACCCACTTAATTTCTGCTCTCGGGCTAAGGCAAGTCTTTCTTTGGCGAGGGCAAGTTCTTCCCGCTCGATCCTCAGATTGACCTCCCGCATCTTCGCTTCATGCTCCCTCCTCTGAGGGGAAGTCATTCCTCTCTGAGAAGGTGTCTGAGAGACATGTGTATGAACCGATCTGCCAGAGCCTCTAGAGAGAGACCTAGCTCGTCCGTTCCCAAGGTTAAGCCTGCTTGAGCGTGGGCCCGGGGCTCCCCCAGTTCCATTCTCATGCCTGCTTAAGTTGGTCCTTGTAAGCCTGCCGACTACCACTGGACCTTTGTCCGCCTCGTCTCCCGATAACTCGTCCTCGTCCTCCTCCTCTGTGTGGAGGTCGAGGTCTGGGTCACCGAGGGTTCCCTCTAAGGGAGGCATGTTCCCATCTGCACTGGGGGGACCTGGGTTAGAGGACCTCCTAGCATCGTACGCCTCTAAGAGACCTATCAGTATTGCGATGGTAGGGTTAGAACCCTGGTTTAGCTTCCTGGAGGCACACAGTTGTCGCATCTCCTTGAAGCTAAGAGTTGCATATCGTGACACGACCTGTGGAGGGTCACTGACCACTAAGGGAGTCCCTGCAGACTCTCCGTGGACCGACATGCTTTTCTAGTGAGGTGTAAGTGTTGCACCTACCTACACTATGGGTTTACCTACTGATCCCTTGCTAAGAGTTGTAGTCAGGGTGTGCTAAGCCCTGTTACACTACAACAGCCGGTTCAGTAGAACTCGGAGTATTCTAAGTTAAGTTATATGTACCTGGGTACTTATGTGATCTTTCACTGCGATATTCTTAGGATACGTGTGTGGTAAAACAACAGCAAGCTCAAATCCCAACCGCTGCTCACCAATGTGAGAAGTTGGCCTGATATGTAGTGCTCACTATTCTAGTGATCACTGTGTATCATTCCAAACGACCCTTATTGATGATTGGTTGTAAGTCAACCTTTTAGACCAGCTATCCTAGTAGCGTGGATACGAGCAGTCTTTAGGCTAAACTCTAGAGGGCGTGTTAAGCCAGCTGTTTACCATCACATATACCCCTTGAACACCAAGTGAAAGGACACCACACAAGTTGTTATGAAAATAAAACGATATTTATTTATAACAAGACTACCCTGGCTCTTTATGAGTCAGGGAGCTAAGCACACTACAAAACTCTTAGGAAAATACTTCAGTTGCACAATTTACACAAATGCCCGAGGGGCACGAGAAACCATCTACACTAACAGTGGAATGCGAATGGTTAGAGTCTGGAGATACTGATTCCGGAGTGATCCGATCAGTGGGACTAAACGAAAAAGGAACTGGACACTTGTAGAGCGAACCTGCGATGGAGCACCGAGATGCTCGAGTTACCTAGCCCGGAGGCTGCGGCTGCGTGAAGTTCGTCAAGATGTCGGGAGTCCTCGTGTAGTCTCAGGAGCCTGAAAGAAGAAGTTGCTGGCAGGCGACCAGTGACGATATTCAGAGCGATCCAAGCCTGGATCGGTGGTGAAGGAAAACCTGAAAGCAGAGGGGACTCAGTTCTCAACCGCTAGCCAGCGATCGTGTGGGTACCAGGAGGGTACCGGCTGAAGTCACCTCGACCAGGTGAGTGGGTGACGTCGGACTCGGCTGTTCCTCGGACCAGGAGGCGCGGCGGCGACCAGGATGGAGGGCGAGCTGTCCCACGAAGGTGTCTGCTGTCGATGATGCTGGGCCCAGGAAGGGGCAGCGGATCTTTGGCAGTGGCCACCCAAGCGGGGGAGTCAAGATGGCGTTGGGAGTGGACCAGGAGGGTCCGTGGTACTCCTCTGTTGAAGGGGAGCGAGAGCCAGTCTGGAGCAACCAGACTAGTGATGAAACAATCGTGGTGCGTCGTGAAGAGGGCCACAAGCCGGTCGGCAAGTGGTCGAACAACGCGGTGAACAACAAGGAGCGGAAGGGCCCCCACGCAGATCTCGGGGATGCTGGGGAGGCAGACTTCGATGCTGGAGCTGCTCAGGGTTAGGGCTTCTCAAACCCTAGGTGCACTCACTCGAGGGTCCCTCGGTGGGCGTGCTAGATAAGCGTCGTGCAGGTTCTGAAGATGGCCGGTCCCGCAGGTCTCGTCACACCTACGACTCTCAGCTGAGCTGATGAGGGAGGTAAAAGGTCAGAGATGGCAGGGAACTCGGGTCTCGTCGAGCTGGGCAGTCTTGATCCGTAGGAGAGACTTACAGCAAACCGCAAGCGCTTAGATGGTGCCTGCTGGTGCAGGGTGGCTACTCCTTAGCCACAAGGGAGAGTCTTCAGAAATAGTCAAGAGTTCCTTTCGTGGAAAGTAGTTCGTGATTCGGAGTTATCCGATTATCTGATTATCCAATTTGGGAAGGGGACTCGCTCCTACCTTTATTCTAAGAAAAGGGGCTGGCCCGTGACTAGGTTCTACCTATGGGTGGAGCCAGGAGGGGGGTGGTTACACCCCTAACCTTTGTCCGGCTTCGCGCCAGCTCAGGGGCTGGTGTGTCCCCGAAACTGGTTTGAGCCGGGCTATGCACAGTGAGCACCGGGGTGCCACTTGCAATCACCTTCCTTTCAGCCCTGCCTACCTGGGATACACAAACCCTGTCGGGGACGGTGCTAACACCGCCCTCGACAGGAAACCCTTTGTCCAAGCTCCCCTTGCTGGAAGGTCCCCCAGCAGCAGGAGGTCAGACTTGTGTCTGGTGGCAGCATCCATTTTGTGATGCTGAGGCTTGAGTCAACTTTAACCGGGGTTCAAGGTTACTTCCATGTCGTGACCCTCTAAAAGGGGGGAATGCTAACCCCGTCACCAGGACTGGCGAGGGGTTCGTATTCCCATTCGTATGACACCTTACTCGACATGTATAGGTGATGCGATGCCAAAGTTAGCAAATAACCGCAAGGATTATAATGCATTAAAAGTAGTTGGCCCGCGTCACCATGGAACGGCTATTAGGACTTGGTTCCGCAAGCCGTCGACGGGCTCAGCTCGCGCCAGAGCACCGTCCCACATGATTCCCTGCACTCTGCCTTCAGGATCGATAAGGCCTGCTATAGGAGTGACTGATAGGAACCCATGTGTCCATTTTAGGGTTTAGGTGTAGGAATACTACACCTACAGCAACGGGTGATTACACCACGTGGCCCCAGCTGTCGTGCAGCCAGTTGTGTCAGATTTGGGCGGCCATTCCAGGGGCGGCATAATACATGCTTCAGCCCCTGGTAGGCCCTGGGTACACCGATGCCCTGGATACCTGTGGTATGCTGAGACAGGGACTGACAAGGTGGCCCAGTTCCAATTAGTGGATGCACCTAACGTACATGTGTGTTAATTTCGAGAGAGAACAGCTAGGCTGTGGGTCTGATTGGCAGGCCCACAGCCGGAGAAAGTCGTAAACCAATGAAGCAAAAGCAAAAAAATCTGGGTGATCATAGGATTGCAGACCCTACTCTCCTACAGCCGCCGAAGCTGACCGATGGGAAAGCACCCGAGTGGGCCGGAGGGGGCCACACGAACAGAACAGAAACAACCAAGGCCAGCACCGTCCTCGGGGAGGAGGAGGGGGCCAGGGGCGAGGGAGAGACGCCTTGCCCGCAACACCCGTGGCCAGCACCCCGGCTCCGGCCGGTCGGGGCAACCCCCCGTGGCGTCCTGGGGTCCGAGCCAACGTCACGTGCCACCGATGCCAGCGAGTCGGCCACTACGCCAATGACCCGAGCTGCCCGCAGAACCAAACACCCAAGCCCCGCCAGGTAGCTGCCGCCGCCCTGGGGGAAGAGCGATCATTGGAGGAACCAGAGGAGTATGAGCCGGCCCAGCAAGAGTGGAAACCGGCCGCCATGGTCCTGGCGTGCTTAGGGGGAAGAGACATGGTCCCGCGGGCTCCCCTACCCGCTAACACCAGGAAATATGGTCAGTGGGTGACCATTAATGGACGGCGAGCCGAGGCCTTGCGTGACACAGGCGCCAGTGTGACGGCCGTCCGCTGTCACCTGGTGAAGCCCGAGCAGATCCTGCCGAACATTCTCTGCCCCGTCCGCTCGGCAGACAACTCTGAAAGTCTGTGTCAAATGGCCTGCGTTCCATTCGAATGGGGAGGGGTCTCCGGCCTGTTGAAGGTGACGGTCCGGGACGATGCCCCCGTGGACTGCCTCCTGGGAAATGACCTCGAGAGTTCCCCGTGGGCCACCGTTGAGAGAAGAGAGCACCTGGGGATGCTGGGCCTCCCGGACTGGGCCTGCATAACCACCCGGTCCATGGCCGCCCGTGCCGTCCCTCGATCAGAAGAACCAGAATGGCCAGCACCTCCGCCCCCAGTCGCCCCAGTAGAAGACACCGACGAGGCCAGCCTCCCAGACCCGACGGCCGAAGGGGACGCGCAACCCCAGGACCTTCCTGACCTGGCTCAGTGGCGTCAAGAGGGGGGGCCCACCCAAGCACAGTTCCGCCAGGAACAAAAGACCTGTCCCTCCCTCGAGGGACTCCGCCAACAAGCCAGCGCCCAGAACGCAGGGGACTCCACCGGAACTCACTGGGTCTACTGGGATAACGACCTGCTATACAGCGAGCAAAGAATCGCCGAGCTGGGGGCCGGTCGAGTACTGGTGGTACCTCTCCGCTTCAGAGACTTTCTGCTCAACCTGGCCCACGATGTCCCCCTGGCTGGACACCTGGGCCAAGATAAAACGTACAGCCGCCTAGTGACCCACTTTTTCTGGCCGAAGATGAGGAATGACGTCCTGAACCACTGCCGATCTTGCCCCACATGCCAAGCCAGCGGGAAGAGTGGTCGGAAGCTGAAAGCCCCTCTGCAACCCTTCCCTGTGGTCACCACCCCGTTCGAGAGGGTGGGGATAGACATCGTGGGGCCTCTGGACCCCCGCACGGCACAAGGACACAGGTTCGTCTTAGTACTGGTGGACCATGCCACCCGCTACCCCGAGGCGGTGCCCCTACGGACCGTGACAGCTCCGGTGGTTGGCCGGGCCCTAATGGGGATCTTCTCCCGGGTAGGCTTCCCCCGAGAAGTCGTCAGCGACCGAGGCACGAACTTTATATCCAAATACATGAAGTCCCTCTGGCAACAATGCGGGGTCACCTACAGATTCACGACCCCCTATCACCCCCAAGGGAACGGACTAGTGGAGCGTTTTAACCGCACCCTCAAGGGGATGATTGGGGGATTGGAAGAGCCCCTCCGTCGCCAGTGGGATGTACTACTCCCGTGCCTCCTCTTCGCCTACCGCGAAGTTCCCCAGAAGTCCCTCGGTTTTAGCCCTTTCGAACTCCTGTACGGGCACCCTGTGCGAGGGCCCCTCAGCCTAGTAAAAGAAGGTTGGGAGATGGCCCCCCTAAAGACCCCTCCAGACGTCTTCAAATACCTCCTGGCCCTACGCAATCAGACCCGGCGCTTCAGAGAGATGGCCAAGGCGAACCTCGAGGCCAGCCAGGAGGACATGAAGAGGTGGTATGATCACAATGCCTCCTCCGTTGAGTTCGAGCCTGGACAACAAGTATGGGTGATGTCCCCCACCGAACCATGTGCCTTGCAAGATAAGTGGACGGGGCCCTTCAAAGTGGTCGAGCGCAAAAGCCCCGTCACTTACCTCATCGACCTGGGGACCTCCCGGAACCCCCTTCGGGTCCTCCACACCAACCGACTCAGACCACACTTTGTGCGCTCAGAACTCAGCCTCCTGATGGCTACGGACAGTGGGGCAGAGGAAGACTCCGAACCCCTCCCGGATCTTCTGAAGACTCAGGAGAATGACGGCTCCGTGGACGGGGTCCGGCTCTCTGACACCCTCACTTCGGAGCAACGCCAGGGCTGCCGGAACCTCCTGCTGCAGTTCGCTACCCTGTTCTCCCTCACCCCCGGGGTCACCCCTTGGTGTTTGCACGACGTGGACACCGGGGACAGTCCCCCTGTCCGACACCGGGCCTACCGCGTACCACATCGGGTACGGGCCTGCATACAGGAGGAGGTGGCCAAGATGCTCACAATCGGGGTCATCGAGCCCTCGGACAGTCCCTGGGCCAGTCCGGTTGTATTGGTCCCCAAAGCCACTGCCCCCGGCACCGCACCTGAACTGAGATTCTGCGTCGACTACCGGGGCTTGAACGCTGTCACCCGGACCGACGCTCATCCGATCCCCCGAGCAGACGAGCTGATCGACCGGCTGGGGGCCGCCCGCTACCTCAGTATCTTCGACCTAACAGCGGGCTACTGGCAGATCGGCCTCACACCCAGGGCTCAGGAACGGTCGGCCTTCTCTACCCCCGATGGCCACTACCAATTCAAGGTCATGCCCTTCGGCATGAAGAATGCCCCCGCCACGTTTCAACGCCTCGTGAACCAGGTCTTGGCGGGGCTCGAAGAGTTCAGCGCTGCCTACCTGGACGATATCGCTGTGTACAGCCACCACTGGCCCGACCACCTCCGTCACCTCCAAGAGGTCCTACAGGCCCTCCAGCGGGCCGGCCTCACAATTAAGGCCGGCAAGTGCCAAATTGGCCAAGGGTCTGTGACCTACCTTGGGCACCAAGTGGGAAGCGGGCTGGTGGCCCCGCTAAAACTTAAGATTGCTGCCATCCAGTCCTGGCAGCCCCCCGTCACCCAGACCGAGGTCCGAGCCTTCTTGGGGATCACCGGCTACTACCGGCGGTTCGTGAAAGACTACGGCAGCATCGTGGGGCCCCTCACGGGTCTCACGTCCAAGAACCAGCCGAAGCGGATTAACTGGACCCCCGATTGTCAAGCGGCCTTCGAGAAGCTGAAGGCCGCTCTATGCACCGCCCCTGTGCTCCAGGCCCCCGATTACAGTCGGGAATTCATGGTACAAACCGACGCCTCCGACCACGGCATCGGAGCCGTCCTTTCTCAGTTAAACCCCGAAGGTCATGACCAGCCGGTGGCCTTCATCAGTCGACGTCTCCTGGCCCGAGAACAGCGCTGGAGCACCATCGAGAGGGAGGCCTTCGCAGTGGTGTGGGCCCTCAAAAAGCTCCGGCCCTATCTCTTCGGTACCCACTTCCGGGTACAAACCGACCATCGACCCCTGCAGTGGCTGATGCAGATGCGGGGGGAGAACCCAAAACTCTTGCGCTGGTCCATTTCCCTGCAGGGAATGGACTTCACTGTGGAGCACCGACCAGGCCAAGACCACGCCAACGCGGATGGCCTGTCCCGCTTTTTCCGCCTCGACGAAGAGAGTCCCCACGGAGATGGGTGACTCTCCCCGTCTTCAGCTGGGGGGGACGCATGTTGGACAGGCCACGCGAAGGGCTTGCTCCCTCCCCGCGCGACAGGGCCCGAGCTCCGGCCCACCCGGTATAACCCACGAAAAGCACCCGTACCCCGTCTCCCGACGGATCTTCTGCCCTCGGACCTCTACTCATCACGGGGCCCAGCCCCACCGGCTTCCCCGGCCGGTTCAAGCCGCCATCTTGGGCCCTGCACCACGAGGCCGCGTGGCCTCGCCCCGACCCTAACCCCGGGCCTGACCGGCCCCGACATCCCGGCACCACCATCCACCCAGGAGGTGAGCGGACCACTTGGCAGGTCAATGGGAGGACGAAGTGTCAAGAGCTCTTCCCCCGCCAGGTGCCGATCGCCCCCAGCTCCCCCAGGCGCTGGCTCCACCCCCTGCTGGGTGTCTGGACACCTTCATCCCGGGCCCTCCGACCTCCAAGTGCGAGGGTCCGGACATCAAAGAGCGCCTGCCCTATAACTGGGGCAACTCCGGAGCAGGAAGGCAGTTGTATCCTGGAGTCGAGAGACACCGAGAGAACTCAGCCTTGACGGACTACTGGCGCTGCCGTAGCCCGCTCTTGTGAACCATCGTCCTGCCTGCTGGCGCTGCCGCGGCCTTCTACAACATCCATCCTCGTCGGGACCTGCTGGCGCTGCCGCGGCCCGTTGTAACGACCATCCTCGTCGGGACCTGCTGGCGCTGCCGCGGCCCGTTGTGACGACCATCCTCACCGGGACCTGCTGGCGCTGCCGCGGACCGTACATCGACCATCGTTCCGGGACCTGCTGGCGCTGCCGCGGCCCGCACCAACTAAGCTCGAGGATTGTGAGCTAATCATCATCTCATCCAAACTACCTGACTGGTAGACCGACTGTCCCGCTACCCCTTACCCTGCTTTGAGAGACCTGAATCGAGGGGACCTGTTAGAAAAGGTAGATGGACCGGGAGGGTCGGCCGGGGTCAGGAGGAGAGGTCTCCGGGGAGAGCCGTCTCCAGCGATCGTACAGACAAGTAACTTCCCCCCCACAGACAGATACCACACACGGATAAGGTTCAGTGTTCTTTATAAGCACTTATTTAAGGTACGGTTAAATGGTACAAGGAGGTCTGGACTCAGGGGTCCCCTCGATTAGAGTCTCACAAGGTAGGGAAGGGGGTAGCGGGACAGTCTATTTACCAATCAGGTAGTTCGGATGAGGTGAGGATGAGCTCACAATCCTCGAGCTTGGTGGTTAGGTGGTATGGGCCGCGGCAGCGCCAGCAGGTCCCGGTGTGGATGGTCGATACAACGGGCCGCGGCAGCGCCAGCAGGTCCCCGGAAGATATACGGTCCGCGGCAGCGCCAGCAGGTCCCGGTGAGGATGGTCGTTACAACGGGCCGCGGCAGCGCCAGCAGGTCCCCGGAAGATGACTGTTGCAGAAGACCGCGGCAGCGCCAGCAGGTCCCGGTGAGGATGGTCGTTACAACGGGCCGCGGCAGCGCCAGCAGGTCCCAGGAAGGTGAAGGTTGCAGAAGGCCGCGGCAGCGCCAGCAGGCAGGACGATGGTTCACAAGAGCGGGCTACGGCAGCGCCAGTAGACCGTCAGGGTTGAGTTCACTCGGTGTCTCTCGACTCCAGGATACAACTGCCTTCCTGCTCCGGAGCTGCCTCAGTTATAGGGCTGGTGCCCTTTGATGTCCGGACCCTCGCACTTGGAGGTCGGAGGGTCCGGGATGAAGGTGTCCAGACACCCAGCAGGGGGTGGAGCCAGTGCCTGGGGGAGCTGGGAGCGATCGGCACCTGGCGGGGGAGAGCCCTTGACACTTCATTCTCCCATTGACCTGCCAAGTGGTCCGCTCACCTCCTGGGTGGATGGTGGTGCCGGGATGTCGGGGCCGGCCAGGCCCGGGGTTAGGGTCGAGGGGAGGCCATGCGGCCGCGTGGTGCAGGGCCCAAGATGGCGGCTTGACCCGGCCGGGAAGCCGGTGGGGCCGGACCCCGTGATGAGTAGGGGTCCGAGGGCAGAGGGTCCGTCGGGAGACGGAGTACAGGTGCTTGTTGCGGGGATATGCCAGGTGGGCCGGGGTTCGGGCCCCGTCGAGCGGGGAGGGAGCAAGCCGTCTGTGAGGCCTGTCCAACATGCGTCCCCCCCAGCTGAAGGCGGGGAGAGTCACCCATCTCCTTGGGGACTCTCTTCGTCGAGGCGGAAAAAGCGGGACAGGCCATCTGCGTTGGCGTGGTCTTGGCCTGGTCGGTGCTCCACGGTGAAGTCCATTCCCTGCAGGGAAATGGACCAGCGCAAGAGTTTTGGGTTCTCCCCCCGCATCTGCATCAGCCATTGCAGGGGTCGATGGTCGGTTTGTACCCGGAAGTGGGTACCGAAGAGATAGGGTCGGAGCTTTTTGAGGGCCCACACTACTGCAAAGGCCTCCCTCTCGATGGTGCTCCAACGCTGTTCTCGGGCCAGGAGACGTCGGCTGATGAAGGCCACCGGCTGGTCATGACCTTCGGGGTTCAGCTGAGAGAGGACGGCCCCGATGCCGTGGTCGGAGGCGTCGGTCTGCACCACAAATTCCCGACTGTAATCGGGGGCCTGGAGCACCGGGGCGGTGCACAGGGCGGCCTTCAGCTCCTCGAAGGCCGCTTGACAATCAGGAGTCCAGTCCTGGGTGACGGGGGGCTGCCAGGACTGGATGGCAGCAATCTTAAGTTGTGGTGGGGCCACCAGCCCGCTCCCCACTTGGTGCCCAAGGTAGGTCACAGACCCTTGGCCAAGCTGGCACTTGCCGGCCTTAATGGTGAGGCCGGCCCGCTGGAGGGCTTGCAGAACCTCTTGGAGGTGACGGAGGTGGTCGGACCAGTGGCGGCTGTATACAGCGATATCGTCCAGGTAGGCAGCGCTGAATTCTTCAAGCCCTGCCAAGACCTGGTTCACAAGGCGTTGGAACGTGGCGGGGGCATTCTTCATGCCAAAGGGCATGACCTTAAATTGATAGTGGCCATCGGGGGTAGAGAAGGCTGACCGTTCCTGAGCCCTGGGTGTGAGGCCGATCTGCCAGTAGCCCGCCGTTAGGTCGAAGATACTAAGGTAGCGGGCGGCCCCCAGCCGGTCGATCAGCTCGTCTGCTCGGGGGATGGGATGAGCGTCGGTCCGGGTGACAGCGTTCAAGCCCCGGTAGTCGACGCAGAACCTCAGTTCAGGGGCGGAGCCGGGGGCAGCGGCCTTGGGAACTAATACGACCGGACTGGCCCAGGGACTGTCCGAGGGCTCGATGACCCCGATCGTGAGCATCTTGGCCACTTCCTCCTGTATGCAGGCCCGTACCCGATCTGGTACGCGGTAGGCCCGGTGCCGGACAGGGGGACTGTCCCCGGTGTCTACGTCGTGCAAACACCAGGGGGTGACCCCGGGGGTGAGGGAGAACAGGGCAGCGAACTGCAGCAGGAGGTTCCGGCAGTCCTGGCGTTGCTCTGAAGTGAGGGCGTCCGAGAGCCGGACCCCGTCCACGGAGCCGTCCTTCTCCTGAGTCTTCAGGAGGTCCGGGAGGGGCTCGGAGTCTTCTTCAGTGCCACTGTCTGTAGCCATCAAGAGGCTTAGTTCGGAGCGCACAAAGTGCGGTTTGAGCCGGTTGGTGTGGAGGACCCGAAGGGGGTTCCGGGAGGACCCCATGTCGATGAGGTAAGTGACGGGGCTTTTGCGCTCGACCACTTTGAAGGGCCCCGTCCACTTATCTTGCAGGGCACATGGTTCGGTGGGGGACATCACCCATACTTGCTGCCCAGGCTCGAATTCAACGGAGGAGGCATTGTGATCATACCACCTCTTCATGTCCTCCTGGCTGGCCTCGAGGTTCGCCTTGGCCATCTCCCTGAAGCGCCGGGTCTGGTTTCGTAAGGCCAGGATGTATTTGAAGACGTCTGGAGGGGTCGTTAGGGGGGCCATCTCCCAACCTTCCTTGACTAGGCTGAGGGGCCCTCGCACAGGGTGTCCGTATAGGAGTTCAAAGGGGCTAAAACCCAGGGACTTCTGGGGCACTTCCCGGTAGGCGAAGAGGAGGCACGGGAGCAGTACATCCCACTGGCGACGGAGAGGTTCTTCCAATCCCCCAATCATCCCTTTGAGAGTGCGGTTAAAACGCTCCACTAGTCCGTTCCCTTGGGGGTGATAGGGGGTCGTGAATCTGTAGGTGACCCCGCATTGTTGCCAGAGGGACTTCATGTACTTTGATATGAAATTCGTGCCTCGGTCGCTGACGACTTCTCGGGGGAAGCCTACCCGGGAGAAGATCCCCATCAGGGCCCGGCCAACCACTGGAGCGGTCACTGTCCGTAGAGGCACCGCCTCGGGGTAGCGGGTGGCATGGTCCACTAGTACCAAGATGAACCGGTGTCCTTGTGCCGTGCGGGGGTCCAGAGGTCCCACAATGTCTATCCCCACCCTCTCGAACGGGGTGGTGACCACCGGGAAGGGTTGTAGAGGGGCCTTCAGCTTCCGGCCACTCTTCCCGCTGGCTTGGCATGTGGGGCACGATCGGCAGTGGTTCAGGACGTCATTCCTCATTTTCGGCCAAAAAAAGTGGGTCACCAGGCGACTGTACGTTTTGCCCTGGCCCAGGTGTCCAGCCAGGGGGACATCGTGGGCTAGGTCGAGCAGAAAGTCTCCGAAGCGGAGCGGTACCACCAGAACTCGACCGGCCCCCAGCTCGGCGATTCTTTGCTCGCTGTAGAGCAGGTCGTTATCCCAGTAGACCCAGTGGGTTCCTGTGGTGTCCCCGGCGGTTTGGGTGCTGGCTTGTTGGCGGAGTCCCTCGAGGGAGGGACAGGTCTTTTGTTCCTGGCGGAACTGTTCTTGGGTGGGCCCCCCTTCTTGCCGCCACTGAGCCAGATCCGGAAGGTCCTGGTGTTGCGCGTCTTCCTCGGTAGTCGGGTCCGGGAGGTCGGACTCGCCGTTGTCCTCTACGGGGGCAACCGGGGGCGGAGGTGCTGGCCATTCGGTTTCTTCTGATCGGGGGGCGGCACGGGCGGCCATGGATCGGGTGGTTATGCAGGCCCAGTCCGGGAGGCCCAGCATCCCCAAGTGCTCTCTTCTCTCGACGGTGGCCCACGGGGAACTCTCGAGGTCATTCCCCAGGAGGCAGTCCACGGGGGCATCGTCCCGGACCGTCACCTTCAGTAGGCCGGAGACCCCTCCCCATTCAAACGGGACGCAGGCCATCTTACACATGCTCTCAGAGTTATCTGCCGAGCGGACGGGGCAGAGAATGTTCGGCAGGATCTGCTCGGGCTTCACCAGGTGACAGCGGACGGCCGTCACGCTGGCGCCGGTGTCACGCAAGGCCTCGGCTCTCTGTCCATTAATGGTCACCCACTGACCATATTTTCTGGTGTTGGCGGGTAGGGGAGCCCGCGGAACCATGTCCCTTCCCCCTAAGCATGCCAGGACCATGGCGGCCGGTTCCCACCCTTGCTGGTCCGGCTCATACTCCTCGGGTCCCTCTGATGATTGCTCTTCCCCCAGGGCAGCGGCAGCTACCTGGCGGGGCTTGGGTGGTTGGTTTAGCGGGCAGTTCGGATCGTTGGCGTAGTGGCCTAGTCGCTGGCACCGGTGGCCCGTGACGTTGGCTCGGTACCCAGGCCGCAACGGGGGGTTGCCCCGGCCGGCCGGGGGTGGGGTGCTGGCCACGGGTGTTGCCGGTAAGGCGTCTCTCCCTCGCCCCTGGCCCCCTCCTCCTCCCCGAGGACGGTGCTGGCCTTGGTTGCTTCTGTTCTGGTCGTGTGGCCCTTTCCGGCCCACTCGGGTGCTTTCCCACCGGTCGGCTTCGGCGGCGAGCTGCCGGGGGTCAGTCAGCTTACTGTCGAGTAGGTGCTGCCTGAGCTCGACGAAACAGTTGTTTGATAGGTGCTCCCATACCATAAGGTTGAAGAGTTGTTCGTAGGTGGTGACCTGATTTCCCTTGATCCAACCCTCGAAGGCCCGGCTGAAATAGTTCACGTATTCCACCCAAGTTGTACCTGGGATCCGGGTGCAATCTCTGAACCTCTGGCGGTACATCTCGGGCGTGAGGCCGTAGCGGGTGAGGAGGGCAGCCTTCATGTGGTCGTAGGACGACATTTGGTGATCGGGGAGCTGCAGCAGGGCATCGCGACCCTCGTTGATGAATCTCCCCCAAAGTCCGGCTCCCCAATCACTCCGGTCAATCCGGTGGGAGGTCATTGCGATCTCATAGGCTTTAAACCACTGTTGTATGTCGTCTTCTCGGACATACTCGCGGACCACATCCTTGGGGATGTGAACTTTTTTCTCAATAGACCCCGGGGTGTGTGGTCGCTCAGGCACCCCCAGTTCCTTATTCTGTTTGCGCAGTTCTATTTCCGCCAGTCGGCGCTCGTGCTCGAGCGTTATTTTTTTCTCTTCCAGCTCTCTTTGTCTCTGCTTTTCTTCTCGTTCCTCTCGAAGCCGCATATGCTCGAGGTTGATTTTCTGTTCAGCTAACTTAAGTTCCCCATCCATCTTGAGTCGTGCCATCTCTAATTCGTGTAATCTGACTCTGTCTCTTTCTCGTATCTCCTCCTGTGAGAGGCCCGTTCCCCGCTCCTCGGGAGCCGTGGCGTTCCCCTCTGGTGTGATGCTGTTTTGGTCGGAGGGTCCTGTGACCCCAGTTTCTGTCCATGACTCAAGAGCGCGCTTTAGATCATCCTTGGTACTCAGGCCGGTGGTAGCAATGCCAAGTTCTATGCAAAATTGTCTCAGTTCGCGGTGGTTGTATTCTTCTAATTTCTCCATTTGGAACTTCTCGGTGGAGCTGCTATCTTTGGTCGACATCGTGCTTTGTCGTGGGGTGAGCTACTATCTGTACGATTACGCGTTGATTCGGATCGCGCCGCTGGCCACCAATGTTAGAAAAGGTAGATGGACCGGGAGGGTCGGCCGGGGTCAGGAGGAGAGGTCTCCGGGGAGAGCCGTCTCCAGCGATCGTACAGACAAGTAACTTCCCCCCCACAGACAGATACCACACACGGATAAGGTTCAGTGTTCTTTATAAGCACTTATTTAAGGTACGGTTAAATGGTACAAGGAGGTCTGGACTCAGGGGTCCCCTCGATTAGAGTCTCACAAGGTAGGGAAGGGGGTAGCGGGACAGTCTATTTACCAATCAGGTAGTTCGGATGAGGTGAGGATGAGCTCACAATCCTCGAGCTTGGTGGTTAGGTGGTATGGGCCGCGGCAGCGCCAGCAGGTCCCGGTGTGGATGGTCGATACAACGGGCCGCGGCAGCGCCAGCAGGTCCCCGGAAGATATACGGTCCGCGGCAGCGCCAGCAGGTCCCGGTGAGGATGGTCGTTACAACGGGCCGCGGCAGCGCCAGCAGGTCCCCGGAAGATGACTGTTGCAGAAGACCGCGGCAGCGCCAGCAGGTCCCGGTGAGGATGGTCGTTACAACGGGCCGCGGCAGCGCCAGCAGGTCCCAGGAAGGTGAAGGTTGCAGAAGGCCGCGGCAGCGCCAGCAGGCAGGACGATGGTTCACAAGAGCGGGCTACGGCAGCGCCAGTAGACCGTCAGGGTTGAGTTCACTCGGTGTCTCTCGACTCCAGGATACAACTGCCTTCCTGCTCCGGAGCTGCCTCAGTTATAGGGCTGGTGCCCTTTGATGTCCGGACCCTCGCACTTGGAGGTCGGAGGGTCCGGGATGAAGGTGTCCAGACACCCAGCAGGGGGTGGAGCCAGTGCCTGGGGGAGCTGGGAGCGATCGGCACCTGGCGGGGGAGAGCCCTTGACACTTCGTTCTCCCATTGACCTGCCAAGTGGTCCGCTCACCTCCTGGGTGGATGGTGGTGCCGGGATATCGGGGCCGGCCAGGCCCGGGGTTAGGGTCGAGGGGAGGCCATGCGGCCGCGTGGTGCAGGGCCCAAGATGGCGGCTTGACCCGGCCGGGAAGCCGGTGGGGCCGGACCCCGTGATGAGTAGGGGTCCGAGGGCAGAGGGTCCGTCGGGAGACGGAGTACAGGTGCTTGTTGCGGGGATATGCCAGGTGGGCCGGGGTTCGGGCCCCGTCGAGCGGGGAGGGAGCAAGCCGTCTGTGAGGCCTGTCCAACAGGACCCCTGAGTCCAGACCTCCTTGTACCATTCAACCGTACCTTAAGAAGTGCTTATAAAGAACACTGAACCTTATCCTTGTGTGGTATCTGTCTGTGGGGGGGGAAGTTACTTATCTGTACGATCGCTGGAGACGGCTCTCCCCGGAGACCTCTCCTCCTGACCCCGGCCGACCCTCCCGGTCCGTCTATCCTTTCTAACAGTCCGTGACCTACCTTGGGCACCAGGTGGGAAGCGGGCTGGTGGCCCCGCTGCAACTTAAAATTGCTGCCATCCAGTCCTGGCAGTCCCCCGTCACCCAGACCGAGGTCCGAGCCTTCTTGGGGCTCACCGGCTACTACCGGCGGTTCGTGAGGGACTACGGCAGCATTGTGGGGCCCCTCACGGGTCTCACGTCCAAAAACCAACCGAAGCGGATTAACTGGACCCCCGATTGTCAAGCGGCCTTCGAAAAGCTGAAGGCCGCCCTGTGCACCGCCCCTGTACTCCAGGCCCCCGATTACAGTCGGGAATTCGTGGTACAGACAGACGCCTCCGACCACGGCATCGGGGCGGTTCTTTCCCAAGTGAACCCCGAAGGTCATGACCAGCCGGTGGCCTTCATCAGCCGACGTCTCCTGGCCCGAGAACAGCGCTGGAGCACAATCGAGAGGGAGGCCTTCGCAGTGGTGTGGGCCCTCAAAAAGCTCCGGCCCTATCTCTTCGGTACCCACTTCCGGGTACAAACCGACCATCGACCCCTGCAGTGGCTGATGCAGATGCGGGGGGAGAACCCAAAACTATTGCGCTGGTCCATCTCCCTGCAGGGAATGGACTTCACCGTGGAGCACCGACCGGGCCAAGACCACGCCAACGCGGATGGCCTGTCACGCTTTTTCCGCCTCGACGAGGAGAGTCCCCAAGGAGATGGGTGACTCTCCCCGCCTTCAGCTGGGGGGGACGCATGTTGGACAGGCCACACGAAGGGCTGGCTCCCTCCCCGCATGACAGGGCCCCAGCCCAGGCCCACCAGGCGTGACCCACGAGAATCACCCGCACCCCGTCTCCCGACGGAATTCTTGCCCTCGGACCTCCATGTATCACGGACCCAAGCCACCACCGGCTCCCCCGGCCGGGTCAAGCCGCCATCTTGGGCCCTGCGCCACGAGGCCGCGTGGCCTCCATCCGACCCTAACCCTGGGCCTGGCCGGCCCCGACATCCCGGCACCACCATCCACCCAGGAGGTGAGCGGACCACTTGGCAGGTCAATGGGAGAACGAAGCGCCAAGGACTCTCCCCCGCCAGGTGCCGATCGCCTCCAGCTCCCCCAGGCGCTGGCTCCACCCCCTGCTGGGTGTCTGGACACCTTCATCCCGGACCCTCCGACCTCCAAGTGCGAGGGTCCGGACATCAAAGGGCGCCTGCCCTATAACTGGGGCAGCTCCGGAGCAGGGGGGCAGTTGTATCCTGGAGTCGAGAGACACCGAGAGAACTCAGCCTTGACGGACTACTGGCGCTGCCGTAGCCCTACCTTGCGAACTATCATCCTGCCTGCTGGCGCTGCCGCGGCCTTCTGCAACATCCATCCTCGTCGGGACCTGCTGGCGCTGCCGCGGACCGTTGTAACCACCACCTTCACCGGGACCTGCTGGCGCTGCCGCGGACCGTACCTCGACCATCTTCACCGGGACCTGCTGGCGCTGCCGCGGACCGTGTATCGACCATCTCCACCGGGACCTGCTGGCGCTGCCGCGGCCCGTACCAGCTAAACCACCAAGCTCGAGGATTGTGAGCTAACCACCAGATCATCCGAACTACCAGACTGGTAAACAGACTGTCCCGCTACCCCTTTTTTCCTATCTTGAGAGACTTAATCGAGGGGACCCCTGAGTCCAGACCTCCTTGTACCATTTCATCGTACCTTAAGAAGTGCATATAAAGAACGCTAAATCTTATCCTTGTGTGGTATCTGTCTGTGGGGGAAAGTTATTTGTCTGTACGATCGCTGGAGACGGCTCTCCCCGGAGACCTCTCCCCTAGTCCTCGGCCGACCCTCCCGGTCCGTCTAACAGAGGGCCAAAATGGGGCTCAGGCTGGAGGAAGGCCGTGAGGGGTTGCAGGCTGGAGGAGGGCCCATGAGGGAGTGCAGGCTAGAGGAGGGCCCGTGAGGGGTGCAGGCGGGAGGTGGGCCGTGAGGATGCTCAGGCTGGAGGAGGGCCCGTGAGGGGGCGCAGGCTGGAGGGCGGCCCGTGAGGTGCGCAAGTTGGAGGAAGGCCCGTGAGGGGGTGCGGGCTGGAGCAGGGCCTGTGAGGGGGTGCCGGCTGACGGAGGGCCCGTGATGGGTGCAGGCTGGAGGATGGCCCATGAGGGGTGCAGGCTGCAGGAGGGCCTGTGAGGGGTGCAGGCTGGAGGACGGCCTGTGAGGGGCACAGGCTGGAGGAGGGCTCTTGAGGGTGCAGGCTGGAAGGGGTATTGCAGAGAGCGCAGGCTGGGGGAGGGCTCGTGAGGGGCGCAGGCTGGAGGAGGGCCCGTGAGGGGCGCAGGCTGGAGGAGGGCCCGTGAGGGAGTGTAGGGTATATGGGGTCTGTGAGAGAGCGCAGGCTGGAGGAGGGCCCGTGAGGGGCGCAGGCTGAAAGAGTGCCCATGAGGGAGGAGGGTCCTTGAGGGGGCTCAGGCTGGTGGAGGGCCCGTGAGGGGGTGCAGGCTGAAGAAGGGCCCGTGAGGGGGTGCAGGCTGGAGGAGGGCCCGTGAGGTGCACAGGCGGGAGGCTCACAGCCTGGAGGAGAGCCTGTGAGGGGGTGCGGGCTGGAGGAGGGCCTGTGAGGGGCGCAAACTGGAGGAGGGCCCGTGAGGGGGTCCTTGAAAGAGCGCAGGCTGGAGGGCCCGTGAGGCACGCAGGCTGGAGGAGGGCTCGTGAGGGGGTGCAGGCTAGAGGAGAGCCTGTGAGGGGTGCAGGCTGGAGGAGGGTCCGTGAGGGGCACAGGCTTGAGGAGGGCTGTGAGGGGTCGCAGGCTGGAGGAGGGCCCATGAGGCATGCAGGCTGAATGAGGGCCCGTGAGGGGGGACGCAGGCTGGAGGAGGGGTCTTGAGCGGCACAGGCTAGAGGGGGTATGTGAAAGAGCGCAGGCTGGAGGAGGACCCATGAGGGTCATAGGCTTGGGGAGGGCCCGAGAGGGGCTAGGGCTGGAGGAGGGCCCATGAGGGGCGCAGGCTGAAAGAAGGCCAGTGAGAGGGTGCAGGCTGGAGGAGGGCCCGTGAGGGGCGCAGGCTGGAGGAGGGCCCGTGAGGGTTGCAGGCTGGAGGAGTGCCCGTGAGGAGGTGCAGGCTGGAGGTGGGCCCGTGAGTGGGTGCAGGCTGAAGGAGGGCCCATGAGGGGGTGCAGGCTGGAGGAGCGCCTGTGAGGGTGTGCGGGCTGGAGGAGGCCCGTGAGGGGCACAGGCTGGAGGAGGGCCAATAAGGGGCGCAGGCTGGAGGAAGGCCGTAAGGGGATGCAGGCCGGAGGAGGGCCCATGAGGCGTGCAGGCTGAATGAGGGCCTGTGAGGGGGGCGCCTGCTGGAGGAGGGCTCTTGACCGGCACAGGCTGGAGGAGGTATGTGAAAGAGCGCAGGCTGGAGGAGGGCCCATGAGGGTCATAGGCAGGAGGAGGGCCAAAATGGGGCTCAGGCTGGAGGAAGGCCGTGAGGGGTTGCAGGCTGGAGGAGGGCCCATGAGGGAGTGCAGGCTAGAGGAGGGCCCGTGAGGGGTGCAGGCGGGAGGTGGGCCGTGAGGATGCTCAGGCTGGAGGAGGGCCCGTGAGGGGGCGCAGGCTGGAGGGCGGCCCGTGAGGTGCGCAAGCTGGAGGAAGGCCCGTGAGGGGGTGCGGGCTGGAGCAGGGCCTGTGAGGGGGTGCCGGCTGACGGAGGGCCCGTGATGGGTGCAGGCTGGAGGATGGCCCATGAGGGGTGCAGGCTGCAGGAGGGCCCGTGAGGGGTGCAGGCTGGAGGACGGCCTGTGAGGGGCACAGGCTAGAGGAGGGCTTCTGAGGGGTGCAGGCTGGTGGAGGGCCCATGAGGGGCGCAGGCTGGAGGAGGGCTCTTGAGGGTGCAGGCTGGAAGGGGTATTGCAGAGAGCGCAGGCTGGGGGAGGGCTCGTGAGGGGCGCAGGCTGGAGGAGGGCCCGTGAGGGGCGCAGGCTGGAGGAGGGCCCGTGAGGGAGTGTAGGGTATATGGGGTCTGTGAGAGAGCGCAGGCTGGAGGAGGGCCCGTGAGGGGCGCAGGCTGAAAGAGTGCCCATGAGGGAGGAGGGTCCTTGAGGGGGCTCAGGCTGGTGGAGTGCCCGTGAGGGGGTGCAGACTGAAGAAGGGCCCGTGAGGGGGCGCAGGCTGGAGGAGGGCCCGTGAGGTGCACAGGCGGGAGGCTCACAGCCTGGAGGAGAGCCTGTGAGGGGGTGCGGGCTGGAGGAGGGCCCGTGAGGGGCGCAAACTGGAGGAGGGCCCGTGAGGGGGGTCCTTGAGAGAGCGCAGGCTGGAGGGCCCGTGAGGCACGCAGGCTGGAGGAGGGCTCGTGAGGGGGTGCAGGCTAGAGGAGAGCCTGTGAGGGGTGCAGGCTGGAGGAGGGTCCATGAGGGGCACAGGCTTGAGGAGGGCTGTGAGGGGTTGCAGGCTGGAGGAGGGCCCATGAGGCATGCAGGCTGAATGAGGGCCAGTGAGAGGGTGCAGGCTGGAGGAGGGCCCGTGAGGGGAGCAGGCTGGAGGAGGGCCCGTGAGGGGTGCAGGCTGGAGGAGTGCCCGTGAGGAGGTGCAGGCTGGAGGAGGGCCCGTGAGTGGGTGCAGGCTGAAGGAGGGCCCATGAGGGGGTGCAGGCTGGAGGAGCGCCTGTGAGGGTGTGCGGGCTGGAGGAGGGCCTGTGAGGGTGTGCGGGCTGGAGGAGGGCCCGTGAGGGGCACAGGATGGAGGATGGCCCGTGGGGGGTGCAGGCTGGTGGAGGGCCGGTGACGGACGCAGGCTGAAGGAGGGTCCGTGAGGGGGCTAAGGCTGGAGGATGTCCCGTGAGGGGTGCAGGCTGAAGGAGGGTCTGTGATGGGGTGCAGGCTGAAGGAGAGCCCATAAGGGGTGCAGGCTGAAGGAGGACCCGTGAGGGGTGCAGGCTAAAGCAGGGTCTGTGAGGGGGTGCAGGCTGGAGGACGGGCCGTGAGGGGTGCAGGCTGAAGGAGGGTCCATGAGGGGCGGCAGGCTGACGGAGGGCCCGTGATGGGTGCAGGCTGGAGGATGGCCCATGAGGGGTGCAGGCTGCAGGAGGGCCCGTGAGGGGTGCAGGCTGGAGGACGGCCTGTGAGGGGCACAGGCTAGAGGAGGGCTTCTGAGGGGTGCAGGCTGGTGGAGGGCCCATGAGGGGCTCAGGCTGGAGGAGGGCTCTTGAGGGTGCAGGCTGGAAGGGGTATTGCAGAGAGCGCAGGCTGGAGGAGGGCTTGTGAGGGGCGCAGGCTGGAGGAGGGCCCGTGAGGGAGTGTAGGGTATATGGGGTCTGTGAGAGAGCGCAGGCTGGAGGAGGGACCGTGAGGGGCGCAGGCTGAAAGAGTGCCCATGAGGGAGGAGGGTCCTTGAGGGGGCTCAGGCTGGTGGAGGGCCCGTGAGGGGGTGCAGGCTGAAGAAGGGCCCGTGAGGGGGCGCAGGCTGGAGGAGGGCCCGTGAGGTGCACAGGCGGGAGGCTCACAGCCTGGAGGAGAGCCTGTGAGGGGCACAAACTGGAGGAGGGCCCGTGAGGGGGGTCCTTGAGAGAGCGCAGGCTGGAGGGCCCGTGAGGCACGCAGGCTGGAGGAGGGCTCGTGAGGGGGTGCAGGCTAGAGGAGAGCCTTTGAGGGGTGCAGGCTGGAGGAGGGTCCGTGAGGGGCACAGGCTTGAGGAGGGCTGTGAGGGGTCGCAGGCTGGAGGAGGGCCCATGAGGCATGCAGGCTGAATGAGGGCCCGTGAGGGGGGACGCAGGCTGGAGGAGGGGTCTTGAGCGGCGCAGGCTAGAGGGGGTATGTGAAAGAGCGCAGGCTGGAGGAGGACCCATGAGGGTCGTAGGCTTGGGGAGGGCCCGAGAGGGGCTACGGGCTGGAGGAGGGCCCATGAGGGGCGCAGGCTGAAAGACGGCCAGTGAGTGGGTGCAGGCTGGAGGAGGGCCCGTGAGGGGCGCAGGCTGGAGGAGGGCCCGTGAGGGGTGCAGGATGGAGGAGTGCCCGTGAGGAGGTGCAGGCTGGAGGAGGGCCCGTGAGTGGGTGCAGGCTGAAGGAGGGCCCATGAGGGGGTGCAGGCTGGAGGAGCGCCTGTGAGGGTGTGCGGGCTGGAGGAGGGCCCATGAGGAGGTGCAGGCTGGAGGAGGGCTCGTGAGGGGGTGCAGGCTGGAGGAGGGCCCGTGAGGGGTGCAGGCTGGAGGAGGGCCCGTGAGGGGCACAGGCTGGAGGAGGGCCCGTGAGTGGGTGCAGGCTGAAGGAGGGCCCATGAGGGAGTGTAGGGTATATGGGGTCTGTGAGAGAGCGCAGGCTGGAGGAGGGCCCGTGAGGGGCGCAGGCTGAAAGAGTGCCCATGAGGGAGGAGGGTCCTTGAGGGGGCTCAGGCTGGTGGAGTGCCCGTGAGGGGGTGCAGGCTGAAGAAGGGCCCGTGAGGGGGCGCAGGCTGGAGGAGGGCCCGTGAGGTGCACAGGCGGGAGGCTCACAGCCTGGAGGAGAGCCTGTGAGGGGGTGCGGGCTGGAGGAGGGCCCGTGAGGGGCGCAAACTGGAGGAGGGCCCGTGAGGGGGGTCCTTGAAAGAGCGCAGGCTGGAGGGCCCGTGAGGCACGCAGGCTGGAGGAGGGCCCGTGAGGGGGTGCAGGCTAGAGGAGAGCCTGTGAGGGGTGCAGGCTGGAGGAGGGTCCGTGAGGGGCACAGGATTGAGGAGGGCTGTGAGGGGTCGCAGGCTGGAGGAGGGCCCATGAGGCATGCAGGCTGAATGAGGGCCAGTGAGAGGGTGCAGGCTGGAGGAGGGCCCGTGAGGGGCGCAGGCTGGAGGAGGGCCCGTGAGGGGTGCAGGCTGGAGGAGTGCCCGTGAGGAGGTGCAGGCTGGAGGAGGGCCCGTGAGTGGGTGCAGGCTGAAGGAGGGCCCATGAGGGGGTGCAGGCTGGAGGAGCGCCTGTGAGGGTGTGCGGGCTGGAGGAGGGCCTGTGAGGGTGTGCGGGCTGGAGGAGGGCCCGTGAGGGGCACAGGATGGAGGATGGCCCGTGGGGGGTGCAGGCTGGTGGAGGGCCGGTGACGGACGCAGGCTGAAGGAGGGTCCGTGAGGGGGCTAAGGCTGGAGGATGGCCCGTGAGGGGTGCAGGCTGAAGGAGGGTCTGTGATGGGGTGCAGGCTGAAGGAGAGCCCATAAGGGGTGCAGGCTGAAGGAGGACCCGTGAGGGGTGCAGGCTAAAGCAGGGTCTGTGAGGGGGTTCAGGCTGGAGGACGGGCCGTGAGGGGTGCAGGCTGAAGGAGGGTCCATGAGGGGCGGCAGGCTGACGGAGGGCCCGTGATGGGTGCAGGCTGGAGGATGGCCCATGAGGGGTGCAGGCTGCAGGAGGGCCCGTGAGGGGTGCAGGCTGGAGGACGGCCTGTGAGGGGCACAGGCTAGAGGAGGGCTTCTGAGGGGTGCAGGCTGGTGGAGGGCCCATGAGGGGCGCAGGCTGGAGGGGGTATTGCAGAGAGCGCAGGCTGGAGGAGGGCTCGTGAGGGGCGCAGGCTGGAGGAGGGCCCGTGAGGGGCGCAGGCTGGAGGAGGGCCCGTGAGGGAGTGTAGGGTATATGGGGTCTGTGAGAGAGCGCAGGCTGGAGGAGGGACCGTGAGGGGCGCAGGCTGAAAGAGTGCCCATGAGGGAGGAGGGTCCTTGAGGGGGCTCAGGCTGGTGGAGGGCCCGTGAGGGGGTGCAGGCTGAAGAAGGGCCCGTGAGGGGGCGCAGGCTGGAGGAGGGCACGTGAGGTGCACAGGCGGGAGGCTCACAGCCTGGAGGAGAGCCTGTGAGGGGCGCAAACTGGAGGAGGGCCCGTGAGGGGGGTCCTTGAGAGAGCGCAGGCTGGAGGGCCCGTGAGGCACGCAGGCTGGAGGAGGGCTCGTGAGGGGGTGCAGGCTAGAGGAGAGCCTTTGAGGGGTGCAGGCTGGAGGAGGGTCCGTGAGGGGCACAGGCTTGAGGAGGGCTGTGAGGGGTCGCAGGCTGGAGGAGGGCCCATGAGGCATGCAGGCTGAATGAGGGCCCGTGAGGGGGGACGCAGGCTGGAGGAGGGGTCTTGAGCGGCGCAGGCTAGAGGGGGTATGTGAAAGAGCGCAGGCTGGAGGAGGACCCATGAGGGTCGTAGGCTTGGGGAGGGCCCGAGAGGGGCTACGGGCTGGAGGAGGGCCCATGAGGGGCGCAGGCTGAAAGAAGGCCAGTGAGTGGGTGCAGGCTGGAGGAGGGCCCGTGAGGGGCGCAGGCTGGAGGAGGGCCCGTGAGGGGTGCAGGATGGAGGAGTGCCCGTGAGGAGGTGCAGGCTGGAGGAGGGCCCGTGAGTGGGTGCAGGCTGAAGGAGGGCCCATGAGGGGGTGCAGGCTGGAGGAGCGCCTGTGAGGGTGTGCGGGCTGGAGGAGGGCCCATGAGGAGGTGCAGGCTGGAGGAGGGCTCGTGAGGGGGTGCAGGCTGAAGGAGGGCCCGTGAGGGGTGCAGGCTGGAGGAGGGCCCGTGAGGGGCACAGGCTGGAGGAGGGCCAATAAGGGGCGCAGGCTGGAGGAAGGCCGTAAGGGGGTGCAGGCCGGAGGAGGGCCCATGAGGCGTGCAGGCTGAATGAGGGCCTGTGAGGGGGGCGCCTGCTGGAGGAGGGCTCTTGACAGGCACAGGCTGGAGGGGGTATGTGAAAGAGCGCAGGCTGGAGGAGGGCCCATGAGGGTCGTAGGCTTGGGGAGGGCCCGAGAGGGGCCACGGGCTGGAGGAGGGCCCATGAGGGGCGCAGGCTGAAAGACGGCCAGTGAGTGGGTGCAGGCTGGAGGAGGGCCCGTGAGGGGCGCAGGCTGGAGGAGGGCCCGTGAGGGGTGCAGGATGGAGGAGTGCCCGTGAGGAGGTGCAGGCTGGAGGAGGGCCCGTGAGTGGGTGCAGGCTGAAGGAGGGCCCATGAGGGGGTGCAGGCTGGAGGAGCGCCTGTGAGGGTGTGCGGGCTGGAGGAGGGCCCATGAGGAGGTGCAGGCTGGAGGAGGGCTCGTGAGGGGGTGCAGGCTGGAGGAGGGCCCGTGAGGGGTGCAGGCTAGAGGAGGGCCCGTGTGGGGCACAGGCTGGAGGAGGGCCAATAAGGGGCGCAGGCTGGAGGAAGGCCGTAAGGGGGTGCAGGCCGGAGGAGGGCCCATGAGGCGTGCAGGCTGAATGAGGGCCTGTGAGGGGGGCGCCTGCTGGAGGAGGGCTCTTGACAGGCACAGGCTGGAGGGGGTATGTGAAAGAGCGCAGGCTGGAGGAGGGCCCATGAGGGTCATAGGCAGGAGGAGGGCCAAAATGGGGCTCAGGCTGGAGGAAGGCCGTGAGGGGTTGCAGGCTGGAGGAGGGCCCATGAGGGAGTGCAGGCTAGAGGAGGGCCCGTGAGGGGTGCAGGCGGGAGGTGGGCCGTGAGGAGGCTCAGGCTGGAGGAGGGCCCGTGAGGGGGCGCAGGCTGGAGGGCGGCCCGTGAGGTGCGCAGGCTGGAGGAAGGCCCGTGAGGGGGTGCCGGCTGGAGGAGGGACTGTGTGGGGGTGCAGGCTGGAGGAGGGCCCGTGAGGGGGGCCATGAGCGGGTGCAGGCTGGAGGAGAACCCGTGACGGGGTGCAGGCAAGATAAGAGCCGTGTAAAGCGTGAGAGGCCGAGAAAGGGGTGTCGGCTGGGTTTGAGGCCAGTGAAGAGATGGGGCTCGTAATGTGTTGACAATAACTGGGAGGCTCTGGGTGGTGGAGGCTGGATCTGAGAGCGGTGAGTGAGGACTGCTGAGAGGTCAGTGTCTGGGGTCCGAGACCTCATTTGGGGAGGTTTTTATTTTATTTTATGCGTTTTTATATAGCGCGGACTTTACCCGAAGGTGTCAGAGCGCTTCACAATAGGAACAGCAGCGTTACATGAGGAGAAAATTACAAGTGGGCATGTTACAAAAGCAAACGTTACATTACATGAGGCAAAAGTGACAAATGTGCATGTATCAAAAGCAAAAAAAATACAAGAAAAGGGAGCAAACGATACGTTACAAGAGGAAAAAGTGACATTTGTGCAAGTTACATAAGTTACAAGATACAAGTAGAGGTATGGGAGAGAGTGAAAAAGAGCCGTGAGGGGTGCTGTCCGGATGATAGAAGTATGAGGCGGTGAAGGCAGGTTGGTTATAGGCCTGTGAAGGGACGGTGGCATGGGTGAGAGGTCTGCCAAGTAGGGTGCAGCCGGGATGAGAGGCCTAACGGGGGGTGTTAGAAAAGGTAGACGGACCGGGAGGGCCGGCCGGGTCAGGGGGAGAGGTCTCCGGGGAGAGCCGTCTCCAGCGATCGTACAGACAAGTAACTTCCCCCCCCCACAGACAGAGATCACACACGGATAAGGTTCAGTGTTCTTTATAGGTACTTAGTTACGATACGGTAGAATGGTACAAGGAGGTCTGGACGCAGGGGTCCCCTCGATTAGAGTCTCGTAAGGTAGGGAAGGGGGTAGCGGGTCAGTCTATTTACCAATCAGGTAGTTCAGATGAGATGATGACAAGCTCACAATCCTCGAGCTTGGTGTTTAGGCAGTACGGTCCGCGGCAGCGCCAGCAGGTCCCGGTAAGGATGGTTGATACCACGGGCCGCGGCAGCGCCAGCAGGTCCCCGGAAGATGGTCGTTACAACGGGCCGCGGCAGCGCCAGCAGGTCCCAGGAAGATGGTCGTTACAACGGGCCGCGGCAGCGCCAGCAGGTCCCAGGAAGATGGTCGGTACAACGGGCCGCGGCAGCGCCAGCAGGTCCCAGGAAGATGGTCGTTACAACGGGCCGCGGCAGCGCCAGCAGGTCCCAGGAAGATGGTCGTTACAACGGGCCGCGGCAGCGCCAGCAGGTCCCAGGAAGATGAAGGTTGCAGAAGGCCGCGGCAGCGCCAGCAGGCAGGACGATGGTTCACAAGAGCGGGCTACGGCAGCGCCAGTAGACCGTCAGGGTTGAGTTCACTCGGTGTCTCTCGACTCCAGGATACAACTGCCTTCCTGCTCCGGAGCTGCCTTAGTTATAGGGCTGGTGCCCTTTGATGTCCGGACCCTCGCACTTGGAGGTCGGAGGGTCCGGGATGAAGGTGTCCAGACACCCAGCAGGGGGTGGAGCCAGCGCCTGGGGGCTGCTGGAGGCGATCGGCGCCTGGCGGGGGAAGAGCTCTTGACGCTTCGTTCTCCCATTGACCTGCCAAGTGGTCCGCTCACCTCCGGGGTGGATGGTGGTGCCGGGATGTCGGGCCGGCCAGGCCCGGGGTTAGGGTCGAGGTGAGGCCACGCGGCCGCGTGGTGCAGGGCCCAAGATGGCGGCTTGACCCGGCCGGGGAAGCCGGTGGGGCTGGGCCCCGTGATGAGTAGGGGCCCGAGGGCAGAGGGTCCGTCGGGAGACGGAGTACAGGGGCTTGTCACGGGGGTAGGCCTGGTGGGCCGGAGCTCGGGCCCTGTCGTGCGGGGGGGAAGCAAGCCCTTCGGGTGGCCTGTCCAACATGCGTCCCCCCCAGCTGAAGGCGGGGAGAGTCACCCATCTCCTTGGGGACTCTCTTCGTCGAGGCGGAAAAAGCGGGACAGGCCATCCGCGTTGGCGTGGTCTTGGCCTGGCCGGTGCTCCACAGTGAAGTCCATTCCCTGCAGGGAAATGGACCAGCGCAAGAGTTTTGGGTTCTCCCCCCGCATCTGCATCAGCCATTGCAGGGGTCGATGGTCGGTTTGTACCCGGAAGTGGGTACCGAAGAGATAGGGTCGGAGCTTTTTGAGGGCCCACACTACTGCAAATGCCTCCCTCTCGATTGTGCTCCAACGCTGTTCTCGGGCCAGGAGACGTCGACTGATGAAGGCCACCGGCTGGTCATGACCTTCGGGGTTCAGCTGAGAGAGGACGGCCCCGATGCCGTGGTCGGAGGCGTCGGTCTGCACCACAAATTCCCGACTGTAATCGGGGGCCTGGAGCACCGGGGCGGTGCACAGGGCGGCCTTCAGCTCCTTGAAGGCCGCTTGACAATCAGGAGTCCAGTGGACCCGCTTCGGTTGATTCTTGGATGTGAGTCCCGTGAGGGGCCCCACGATGCTGCCGTAGTCCTTTACGAACCGCCGGTAGTATCCGGTGAGCCCCAAGAAGGCTCGGACCTCGGTCTGGGTGACGGGGGGCTGCCAGGACTGGATGGCAGCAATCTTAAGTTGTAGTGGGGCCACCAGCCCGCTTCCCACTTGGTGCCCAAGGTAGGTCACCGACCCTTGGCCAATTTGGCACTTGCCAGCTTTAATGGTGAGGCCGGCCCGCTGGAGGGCTTGGAGGACCTCTTGGAGGTGACGGAGGTGGTCGGACCAGTGGCGGCTGTATACAGCGATATCGTCCAGGTAGGCAGCGCTGAATTCTTCGAGCCCTGCCAAGACCTGGTTCACAAGACGTTGGAATGTGGCGGGGGCATTCTTCATGCCAAAGGGCATGACCTTAAATTGATAGTGGCCATCGGGGGTGGAGAAGGCTGACCGTTCCTGAGCCCTGGGTGTGAGGCCGATCTGCCAGTAGCCCGCCGTTAGGTCGAAGATACTAAGGTAGCGGGCGGCCCCCAGCCGGTCGATCAGCTCGTCTGCTCGGGGGATGGGATGAGCGTCGGTCCGGGTGACAGCGTTCAAGCCCCGGTAGTCGACGCAGAATCTCAGTTCAGGGGCGGTGCCGGGGGCAGCGGCCTTGGGAACTAATACAACCGGACTGGCCCAGGGACTGTCCGAGGGCTCGATGACCCCGATCGTGAGCATCTTGGCCACTTCCTCCTGTATGCAGGCCCGTACCCGATCTGGTACGCGGTAGGCCCGGTGCTGGACCGGGGGACTGTCCCCGGTGTCTACGTCGTGCAAACACCAAGGAGTGACCCCGGGGGTGAGGGAGAACAGGGCAGCGAACTGCAGCAGGAGGTCCCGGCAGTCCTGGCGTTGCTCCGAAGTGAGGGCGTCGGAGAGCCGGACCCCATCCACGGAGCCGTCCTTCTCCTGAGTCTTCAAGAGATCCGGGAGGGGCTCGGAGTCTTCTTCTGTACCACTGTCGGTCGCCATCAGGAGGCTTAGTTCGGAGCGCACAAAGTGTGGTTTGAGCCGGTTGGTGTGGAGGACCCGCAGGGGGTTCCGGGTGGTCCCCATGTCGATGAGGTAAGTGACGGGGCTTTTACGCTCGACCACTTTGAAGGGCCCCGTCCACTTGTCTTGCAGGGCACATGGTTCGGTGGGGGACATCACCCATACTTGCTGCCCAGGCTCGAATTCAACGGAGGAGGCATTGTGATCATACCACCTCTTCATGTCCTCCTGACTGGCCTCGAGGTTCGCCTTGGCCATCTCCCTGAAGCGCCGGGTCTGGTTTCGTAGGGCCAGGATGTATTTGAAGACGTCGGGAGGGGTCGTTAAGGGGGCCATCTCCCAACCTTCCTTGACTAGCCTGAGGGGCCCTCGCACAGGGTGCCCGTACAGGAGTTCGAAAGGGCTAAAGCCGAGGGACTTCTGGGGGACTTCTCGGTAGGCGAAGAGGAGGCACGGGAGCAGCACATCCCACTGGCGACGGAGAGGCTCTTCCAATCCCCCAATCATCCCCTTGAGAGTGCGGTTAAAACGCTCCACTAGTCCGTTCCCTTGGGGGTGATAGGGGGTCGTGAATCTGTAGGTGACCCCGCATTGTTGCCAGAGGGACTTCATGTATTTAGATATGAAATTCGTGCCTCGGTCGCTGACGACTTCTCGGGGGAAGCCTACCCTGGAGAAGATCCCCATCAGGGCCCGGCCAACCACCGGAGCTGTCACTGTCCGTAGGGGCACCGCCTCGGGGTAGCGGGTGGCATGGTCCACTAGTACCAAGATGAACCTGTGTCCTTGTGCCGTGCGGGGGTCCAGAGGCCCCACAATGTCTATCCCCACCCTCTCGAACGGGGTGGTGACCACAGGGAAGGGTTGCAGAGGGGCCTTCAGCTTCCGACCACTCTTCCCGCTGGCTTGGCACGTGGGGCAAGATCGGCAGTGGTTCAGGACGTCATTCCTCATTTTCGGCCAGAAAAAGTGGGTCACCAGGCGACTGTATGTTTTGTCCTGGCCCAGGTGTCCAGCCAGGGGGACATCGTGGGCCAGGTTGAGCAGAAAGTCTCGGAAGCGGAGCGGTACCACCAGAACTCGACCGGCCCCCAGCTCGGCGATTCTTTGCTCGCTGTAGAGCAGGTCGTTGTCCCAGTAGACCCAGTGGGTTCCGGGGGTGTCCCCTGCATTTTGGGTATCGGCTTGTTGGCGGAGTCCCTCGAGGGAGGGACAGGTCTTTTGTTCCTGGCGGAACTGTTCTTGGGTGGGCCCCCCCTCTTGACGCCACTGGGCCAGATCCGGAAGGTCCTGGTGTTGTGCGTCTGCTTCGATAGTCGGGTCCGGGAGATCGGACTCGCCGTTGCCCTCGACGGGGGCAACCGGGGGCGGAGGTGCTGGCCATTCGGTTTCTTCTGATCGGGGGGTGGCCCGGGCGGCCATGGATCGGGTGGTTATGCAGGCCCAGTCCGGGAGGCCCAGCATCCCCAAGTGCTCTCTTCTCTCGACGGTGGCCCACGGGGAACTCTCGAGGTCATTCCCCAGGAGGCAGTCCACGGGGGCATCGTCCCGGACCGTCACCTTCAGTAGGCCGGAGACCCCTCCCCATTCAAACGGGACGCAGGCCATCTTACACATACTCTCAGAGTTATCTGCCGAGCGGACGGGGCAGAGAATGTTCGGCAGGATCTGCTCGGGCTTCACCAGATGACAGCGGACGGCTGTCACGCTGGCGCCGGTGTCACGCAAGGCCTCGGCTCTCTGTCCATTAATGGTCACCCACTGACCGTATTTTCGGGTGTTGGCGGGTAGGGGAGCCCGCGGAACCATGTCTCTTCCCCCTAGGCATGCCAGGACCATGGCGGCCGGTTCCCACCCTTGCTGGGCCGGCTCGTACTCTTCGGGTCCCTCCGATGATTGCTCTTCCCCTAGGGCAGCGGCCGCTACCTGGCGGGGCTTGGGTGTTTGATTTAGCGGGCAGTTCGGGTCATTGGCGTAGTGGCCTAGTCGCTGGCACCGGTGGCACGTGACGTTGGCTCGGTACCCAGGCCGCAACGGGGGGTTGCCCCGGCCGGCCGGAGGCGGGGTGCTGGCCACAGGTGTTGTTGGTAAGGCGTCTCTCCCTCGCCCCTGGCCCCCTCCTCCTCCCCGAGGACGGTGCTGGCCTTGGTTGCCTCTGTTCTGATCGTGGGGCCCTCTCCGGCCCACTCGGGTGCTTTCCCACCGGTCAGCTTCGGCGGCGAGCTGCCGGGGGTCGGTCAGCTTACTGTCGAGTAGGTGCTGCCGGAGCTCGACGAAACAGTTGTTTGACAGGTGCTCCCACACCATAAGGTTGAAGAGTTGTTCGTAAGTGGCGACCTGACTTCCCTTGATCCACCCTTCGAATGCCCGGCTGAAATAGTTCACGTATTCTACCCAAGTTGTACCTGGGATCCTGGTGCAATCTCTGAACCTCTGGCGGTACATCTCGGGCGTGAGGCCGTAGCGGGTGAGGAGGGCAGCCTTCATGTGGTCGTAGGACGACATCTGGTGATCGGGGAGCTGCAGCAGGGCATCGCGACCCTCGTTGATAAACCTCCCCCAAAGTCCGGCTCCCCAATCACTCCGGTCGATTCGGTGGGAGGTCATTGCGATCTCATAGGCTTTAAACCACTGTTGTATGTCGTCTTCTCGGACATATTCGCGGACAACATCCTTGGGGATGTGAACTTTTTTCTCACTTGGCCCCGGGGTGTGTGGTCGCTCAGGCACCCCCAGTTCCTTATTCTGTTTGCGCAGTTCTATTTCCGCTAGTCGGCGCTCGTGCTCGAGCGTTATTTTTTTCTCTTCCAGCTCTCTTTGTCTCTGCTTTTCTTCTCGTTCCTCTCGAAGCCGCATATGCTCGAGGTTAAGTTTCTGTTCAGCCAACTTGAGTTCCCCATCCATTTTGAGTCGTGCCATCTCCAACTCGTGTAATCTGACTCTGTCTCTTTCTCGGATCTCCTCTTGCGGGAGGCCCGTTCCCCGCTCCTCGGGAGCCGTGGCGTTCCCCTCTGGTGTGATGCTGGTTTGGTCTGGTGTGACGCTGCTTTGGTCGGAGGGTCCTGTGACCCCCGTTTCTGTCCATGACTCCAGAGCGCGCTTTAGGTCATCCTTGGTACTCAGGCCGGTGGTAGCAATGCCAAGTTCCATGCAAAATTGTCTCAGTTCGCGGTGGTTGTATTCTTCTAATTTCTCCATTTGGAATTTCTCGGTGGAGCTGCTCTCTTTGGTCGACATCGTGTTTTTGTCGTGGGGTGAGCTACTCTCTGTACGATTACGCGTTGATTCGGATCGCGCCGCTGGCCACCAATGTTAGAAAAGGTAGACGGACCGGGAGGGCCGGCCGGGTCAGGGGGAGAGGTCTCCGGGGAGAGCCGTCTCCAGCGATCGTACAGACAAGTAACTTCCCCCCCCCACAGACAGAGATCACACACGGATAAGGTTCAGTGTTCTTTATAGGTACTTAGTTACGATACGGTAGAATGGTACAAGGAGGTCTGGACGCAGGGGTCCCCTCGATTAGAGTCTCGTAAGGTAGGGAAGGGGGTAGCGGGTCAGTCTATTTACCAATCAGGTAGTTCAGATGAGATGATGACGAGCTCACAATCCTCGAGCTTGGTGTTTAGGCAGTACGGTCCGCGGCAGCGCCAGCAGGTCCCGGTAAGGATGGTTGATACCACGGGCCGCGGCAGCGCCAGCAGGTCCCCGGAAGATGGTCGTTACAACGGGCCGCGGCAGCGCCAGCAGGTCCCAGGAAGATGGTCGTTACAACGGGCCGCGGCAGCGCCAGCAGGTCCCAGGAAGATGGTCGGTACAACGGGCCGCGGCAGCGCCAGCAGGTCCCAGGAAGATGGTCGTTACAACGGGCCGCGGCAGCGCCAGCAGGTCCCAGGAAGATGGTCGTTACAACGGGCCGCGGCAGCGCCAGCAGGTCCCAGGAAGATGAAGATGGTTCACAAGAGCGGGCTACGGCAGCGCCAGTAGACCGTCAGGGTTGAGTTCACTCGGTGTCTCTCGACTCCAGGATACAACTGCCTTCCTGCTCCGGAGCTGCCTTAGTTATAGGGCTGGTGCCCTTTGATGTCCGGACCCTCGCACTTGGAGGTCGGAGGGTCCGGGATGAAGGTGTCCAGACACCCAGCAGGGGGTGGAGCCAGCGCCTGGGGGCTGCTGGAGGCGATCGGCGCCTGGCGGGGGAAGAGCTCTTGACGCTTCGTTCTCCCATTGACCTGCCAAGTGGTCCGCTCACCTCCGGGGTGGATGGTGGTGCCGGGATGTCGGGCCGGCCAGGCCCGGGGTTAGGGTCGAGGTGAGGCCACGCGGCCGCGTGGTGCAGGGCCCAAGATGGCGGCTTGACCCGGCCGGGGAAGCCGGTGGGGCTGGGCCCCGTGATGAGTAGGGGCCCGAGGGCAGAGGGTCCGTCGGGAGACGGAGTACAGGGGCTTGTCACGGGGGTAGGCCTGGTGGGCCGGAGCTCGGGCCCTGTCGTGCGGGGGGGGAAGCAAGCCCTTCGTGTGGCCTGTCCAACAGGGGGTGAAAGCGGGGTGGGGTCCGGCGGCGAGGGCCGGGTGAGAGTCGTGTGAGGTGGAGATCTGGTAAATCACAGAGCCCATATTACACGATGAAACCGAAGGCTAATCCCACTGGAAGCCGCAGAGAGGTACGAGGAGTGTTTGCATGAATGTGTCATGAGGTGCGTGGGTGCCAGGGGGGGGGGTACATGCTTCCCGTTGTTGATTCTATGGTTTGCGGCTCATTTACTTCCCTCTGTGCCTTCAGGAGCCGCTACAGCCTGACACGAAGAGACCCAGAGCTGCGCACCAGGGCCACAAACTTCAGACATCTCAGCCCCCCCTGCCCCCCCCCCCATTCTGAACAGGTTTACGGGCACCTCTACGAGGCCAAAGCCCTGTGACCTCGACCACATGCCGCCACTCGTGTGATCTTCGGTGTATCTGGGCCAGTATTTACAGCAGGCTCTGTGCACATCCGGCACACCTGAGCACAGGTTTCTCGCAGCCTTGCCAAGTGTTCTAGGTCCATCCGTGATGTGCTGCTCCAGTCCACGTTTTTTCCTTGATTTCTGGGACTTGCGGTCTTGTTTATTTCATTATATAGCAGGACTACATGTCCCATAATTCCGAAGAAAAAACCTGGAATGGAACAGTACATCACACAATGACCTCGAGAAGTTGGCAGCTATGGCTAAAGCTCACAGGAAATGTAGAAGCACCCCAGAGCTACACACAGTAAAGATTGTTCTAGAAACTCTTAGCAGTGAGCCCAGTTACGAGCCTGGCGATGAATTAGACCTCCTACTGTGAATGGGGTACCCTCCCCGAGGCGAGACCCACCTATAAGCAGAGACTCAACAACTGCTCCTGGGTGTGATTGGTTGAAGAGCGGCACAAATTCGGCACTATTGTTAAAGTTAATAACTACTAGCGTATTGCACCCCTGTGTGAGTGTCTTCGCACGTGCTTGTACGGATGTGAGTGTGCAAGCGAGTTGTGACAATCAGCCTTAGGTCCGCGCCTTCCCAGCAGCACCACCAGAATTCTGTGAATGGAACACCTGTGACGTGCCAGGCCCTCCACTGTGATGTCACGAAGTGCAGGCTGCACCAGCATCCCGTGAATGGAACACGTGTGACGTGCCAGGCCCTGCCCTGTGATGTCACGAAGTCCAGCCTAGCACAAGCAGCAGAATCCTGTGAATGGAACACCTGTGGCGTGCAGGCCCTCCACTGTGATGTCACGAGGGCCCCGCTAAGTGCGGAGGGGAGGCCTCCGCCGCAGCAGAGACAAAGAGAGGCCACTGACGGGGAAGAAGGTCGGGTACGATGGGATTGTCTTTGAGGTTCATCGCAAAATCATTCTGTGACTAAATAGGTGTATTTTTTAAATTATTTTTTTATAGGAAATTGAATTAAAACCGTGTCTCGGCTCCCCCCCCCCTTACACTGCAACACCAGTCATCACCCATACACCGGTGATGCATGCTGACACGTTGAAACGTCTCTTTTGTGAGAGAGAGCGCAGACTGGAGGGCCCGTGAGGCACGCAGGCTGGAGGAGGGCTCGTGAGGGGGTGCAGGCTAGAGGAGAGCCTTTGAGGGGTGCAGGCTGGAGGAGGGTCCGTGAGGGGCACAGGCTTGAGGAGGGCTGTGAGGGGTCGCAGGCTGGAGGAGGGCCCATGAGGCATGCAGGCTGAATGAGGGCCCGTGAGGGGGGACGCAGGCTGGAGGAGGGGTCTTGAGCGGCGCAGGCTAGAGGGGGTATGTGAAAGAGCGCAGGCTGGAGGAGGACCCATGAGGGTCGTAGGCTTGGGGAGGGCCCGAGAGGGGCTACGGGCTGGAGGAGGGCCCATGAGGGGCGCAGGCTGAAAGAAGGCCAGTGAGTGGGTGCAGGCTGGAGGAGGGCCCGTGAGGGGCGCAGGCTGGAGGAGGGCCCGTGAGGGGTGCAGGATGGAGGAGTGCCCGTGAGGAGGTGCAGGCTGGAGAAGGGCCCGTGAGTGGGTGCAGGCTGAAGGAGGGCCCATGAGGGGGTGCAGGCTGGAGGAGCGCCTGTGAGGGTGTGCGGGCTGGAGGAGGGCCCATGAGGAGGTGCAGGCTGGAGGAGGGCTCGTGAGGGGGTGCAGGCTGGAGGAGGGCCCGTGAGGGGTGCAGGCTGGAGGAGGGCCCGTGAGGGGCACAGGCTGGAGGAGGGCCAATAAGGGGCGCAGGCTGGAGGAAGGCCGTAAGGGGGTGCAGGGCGGAGGAGGGCCCATGAGGCGTGCAGGCTGAATGAGGGCCTGTGAGGGGGGCGCCTGCTGGAGGAGGGCTCTTGACAGGCACAGGCTGGAGGGGGTATGTGAAAGAGCGCAGGCTGGAGGAGGGCCCATGAGGGTCGTAGGCTTGGGGAGGGCCCGAGAGGGGCCACGGGCTGGAGGAGGGCCCATGAGGGGCGCAGGCTGAAAGACGGCCAGTGAGTGGGTGCAGGCTGGAGGAGGGCCCGAGAGGGGCGCAGGCTGGAGGAGGGCCCGTGAGGGGTGCAGGATGGAGGAGTGCCCGTGAGGAGGTGCAGGCTGGAGGAGGGCCCGTGAGTGGGTGCAGGCTGAAGGAGGGCCCATGAGGGGGTGCAGGCTGGAGGAGCGCCTGTGAGGGTGTGCGGGCTGGAGGAGGGCCCATGAGGAGGTGCAGGCTGGAGGAGGGCTCGTGAGGGGGTGCAGGCTGGAGGAGGGCCCGTGAGGGGTGCAGGCTAGAGGAGGGCCCGTGAGGGGCACAGGCTGGAGGAGGGCCAATAAGGGGCGCAGGCTGGAGGAAGGCCGTAAGGGGGTGCAGGCCGGAGGAGGGCCCATGAGGCGTGCAGGCTGAATGAGGGCCTGTGAGGGGGGCGCCTGCTGGAGGAGGGCTCTTGACAGGCACAGGCTGGAGGGGGTATGTGAAAGAGCGCAGGCTGGAGGAGGGCCCATGAGGGTCATAGGCAGGAGGAGGGCCAAAATGGGGCTCAGGCTGGAGGAAGGCCGTGAGGGGTTGCAGGCTGGAGGAGGGCCCATGAGGGAGTGCAGGCTAGAGGAGGGCCCGTGAGGGGTGCAGGCGGGAGGTGGGCCGTGAGGAGGCTCAGGCTGGAGGAGGGCCCGTGAGGGGGCGCAGGCTGGAGGGCGGCCCGTGAGGTGCGCAGGCTGGAGGAAGGCCCGTGAGGGGGTGCCGGCTGGAGGAGGGACTGTGTGGGGGTGCAGGCTGGAGGAGGGCCCGTGAGGGGGGCCATGAGCGGGTGCAGGCTGGAGGAGAACCCGTGACGGGGTGCAGGCAAGATAAGAGCCGTGTAAAGCGTGAGAGGCCGAGAAAGGGGTGTCGGCTGGGTTTGAGGCCAGTGAAGAGATGGGGCTCGTAATGTGTTGACAATAACTCGGAGGCTCTGGGTGGTGGAGGCTGGATCTGAGAGCGGTGAGTGAGGACTGCTGAGAGGTCAGTGTCTGGAGTCCGAGACCTCATTTGGGGAGGTTTTTATTTTATTTTATGCGTTTTTATATAGCGCGGACTTTACCCGAAGGTGTCAGAGCGCTTCACAATAGGAACAGCAGCGTTACATGAGGAGAAAATTACAAGTGGGCATGTTACAAAAGCAAACGTTACATTACATGAGGCAAAAGTGACAAATGTGCATGTATCAAAAGCAAAAAAAATACAAGAAAAGGGAGCAAACGATACGTTACAAGAGGAAAAAGTGACATTTGTGCAAGTTACATAAGTTACAAGATACAAGTAGAGGTATGGGAGAGAGTGAAAAAGAGCCGTGAGGGGTGCTGTCCGGATGATAGAAGTATGAGGCGGTGAAGGCAGGTTGGTTATAGGCCTGTGAAGGGACGGTGGCATGGGTGAGAGGTCTGCCAAGTAGGGTGCAGCCGGGATGAGAGGCCTAACGGGGGGTGAAAGCGGGGTGGGGTCCGGCGGCGAGGGCTGGGTGAGAGTCGTGTGAGGTGGAGATCTAGTAAATCACAGAGCCCATATTACACGATGAAACCGAAGGCTAATCCCACTGGAAGCCGCAGAGAGGTACGAGGACTGTTTGCATGAATGTGTCATGAGGTGCGTGGGTGCCAGGGGGGTGGGGTACATGCTTCCCGTTGTTGATTCTATGGTTTGCGGCTCATTTACTTCCCTCTGTGCCTTCAGGAGCCGCTACAGCCTGACACGAAGAGACCCAGAGCTGCGCACCAGGGCCACAAACTTCAGACATCTCAGCCCCCCCTGCCCCCCCCCCCCATTCTGAACAGGTTTACGGGCACCTCTACGAGGCCAAAGCCCTGTGACCTCGACCACATGCCGCCACTCGTGTGATCTTCGGTGTATCTGGGCCAGTATTTACAGCAGGCTCTGTGCACATCCGGCACACCTGAGCACAGGTTTCTCGCAGCCTTGCCAAGTGTTCTAGGTCCATCCGTGATGTGCTGCTCCAGTCCACGTTTTTTCCTTGATTTCTGGGACTTGCGGTCTTGTTTATTTCATTATATAGCAAGACTACATGTCCCATAATTCCGAAGAAAAAACCTGGAATGGAACAGTACATCACACAATGACCTCGAGAAGTTGGCAGCTATGGCTAAAGCTCACAGGAAATGTAGAAGCACCCCAGAGCTACACACAGTAAAGATTGTTCTAGAAACTCTTAGCAGTGAGCCCAGTTACGAGCCTGGCGATGAATTAGACCTCCTACTGTGAATGGGGTACCCTCCCCGAGGCGAGACCCACCTATAAGCAGAGACTCAACAACTGCTCCTGGGTGTGATTGGTTGAAGAGCGGCACAAATTCGGCACTATTGTTAAAGTTAATAACTACTAGCGTATTGCACCCCTGTGTGAGTGTCTTCGCACGTGCTTGTACGGATGTGAGTGTGCAAGCGAGTTGTGACAATCAGCCTTAGGTCCGCGCCTTCCCAGCAGCACCACCAGAATTCTGTGAATGGAACACCTGTGACGTGCCAGGCCCTCCACTGTGATGTCACGAAGTGCAGGCTGCACCAGCATCCCGTGAATGGAACACGTGTGACGTGCCAGGCCCTGCCCTGTGATGTCACGAAGTCCAGCCTAGCACAAGCAGCAGAATCCTGTGAATGGAACACCTGTGGCGTGCAGGCCCTCCACTGTGATGTCACGAGGGCCCCGCTAAGTGCGGAGGGGAGGCTTCCGCCGCAGCAGAGACAAAGAGAGGCCACTGACGGGGAAGAAGGTCGGGTACGATGGGATTGTCTTTGAGGTTCATCGCAAAATCATTCTGTGACTAAATAGGTGTATTTTTTAAATTATTTTTTTATAGGAAATTGAATTAAAACCGTGTCTCGGCTCCCCCCCCCCTTACACTGCAACACCAGTCATCACCCATACACCGGTGATGCATGCTGACACGTTGAAACGTCTCTTTTGTGAGAGAGAGCGCAGGCTGGAGGGCCCGTGAGGCACGCAGGCTGGAGGAGGGCTCGTGAGGGGGTGCAGGCTAGAGGAGAGCCTTTGAGGGGTGCAGGCTGGAGGAGGGTCCGTGAGGGGCACAGGCTTGAGGAGGGCTGTGAGGGGTCGCAGGCTGGAGGAGGGCCCATGAGGCATGCAGGCTGAATGAGGGCCCGTGAGGGGGGACGCAGGCTGGAGGAGGGGTCTTGAGCGGCGCAGGCTAGAGGGGGTATGTGAAAGAGCGCAGGCTGGAGGAGGACCCATGAGGGTCGTAGGCTTGGGGAGGGCCCGAAAGGGGCTACGGGCTGGAGGAGGGCCCATGAGGGGCGCAGGCTGAAAGAAGGCCAGTGAGTGGGTGCAGGCTGGAGGAGGGCCCGTGAGGGGCGCAGGCTGGAGGAGGGCCCGTGAGGGGTGCAGGATGGAGGAGTGCCCGTGAGGAGGTGCAGGCTGGAGGAGGGCCCGTGAGTGGGTGCAGGCTGAAGGAGGGCCCATGAGGGGGTGCAGGCTGGAGGAGCGCCTGTGAGGGTGTGCGGGCTGGAGGAGGGCCCATGAGGAGGTGCAGGCTGGAGGAGGGCTCGTGAGGGGGTGCAGGCTGGAGGAGGGCCCGTGAGGGGTGCAGGCTGGAGGAGGGCCCGTGAGGCGCACAGGCTGGAGGAGGGCCAATAAGGGGCGCAGGCTGGAGGAAGGCCGTAAGGGGGTGCAGGCCGGAGGAGGGCCCATGAGGCGTGCAGGCAGAATGAGGGCCTGTGAGGGGGGCGCCTGCTGGAGGAGGGCTCTTGACAGGCACAGGCTGGAGGGGGTATGTGAAAGAGCGCAGGCTGGAGGAGGGCCCATGAGGGTCGTAGGCTTGGGGAGGGCCCGAGAGGGGCCACGGGCTGGAGGAGGGCCCATGAGGGGCGCAGGCTGAAAGACGGCCAGTGAGTGGGTGCAGGCTGGAGGAGGGCCCGTGAGGGGCGCAGGCTGGAGGAGGGCCCGTGAGGGGTGCAGGATGGAGGAGTGCCCGTGAGGAGGTGCAGGCTGGAGGAGGGCCCGTGAGTGGGTGCAGGCTGAAGGAGGGCCCATGAGGGGGTGCAGGCTGGAGGAGCGCCTGTGAGGGTGTGCGGGCTGGAGGAGGGCCCATGAGGAGGTGCAGGCTGGAGGAGGGCTCGTGAGGGGGTGCAGGCTGGAGGAGGGCCCGTGAGGGGCGCAGGCTGGAGGAGGGCCCGTGAGGGGTGCAGGATGGAGGAGTGCCCGTGAGGAGGTGCAGGCTGGAGGAGGGCCCGTGAGTGGGTGCAGGCTGAAGGAGGGCCCATGAGGGGGTGCAGGCTGGAGGAGCGCCTGTGAGGGTGTGCGGGCTGGAGGAGGGCCCATGAGGAGGTGCAGGCTGGAGGAGGGCTCGTGAGGGGGTGCAGGCTGGAGGAGGGCCCGTGAGGGGTGCAGGCTGGAGGAGGGCCCGTGAGGGGCACAGGCTGGAGGAGGGCCCGTGAGTGGGTGCAGGCTGAAGGAGGGCCCATGAGGGAGTGCAGGCTAGAGGAGGGCCCGTGAGGGGTGCAGGCGGGAGGTGGGCCGTGAGGAGGCTCAGGCTGGAGGAGGGCCCGTGAGGGGGCGCAGGCTGGAGGGCGGCCCGTGAGGTGCGCAGGCTGGAGGAAGGCCCGTGAGGGGGTGCCGGCTGGAGGAGGGACTGTGTGGGGGTGCAGGCTGGAGGAGGGCCCGTGAGGGGGGCCATGAGCGGGTGCAGGCTGGAGGAGAACCCGTGACGGGGTGCAGGCAAGATAAGAGCCGTGTAAAGCGTGAGAGGCCGAGAAAGGGGTGTCGGCTGGGTTTGAGGCCAGTGAAGAGATGGGGCTCGTAATGTGTTGACAATAACTGGGAGGCTCTGGGTGGTGGAGGCTGGATCTGAGAGCGGTGAGTGAGGACTGCTGAGAGGTCAGTGTCTGGGGTCCGAGACCTCATTTGGGGAGGTTTTTATTTTATTTTATGCGTTTTTATATAGCGCGGACTTTATCCGAAGGTGTCAGAGCGCTCCCCTTTCGGAACAGCAGCGTTACATGAGGAGAAAATTACAAGTGGGCATGTTACAAAAGCAAACGTTACATTACATGAGGCAAAGTGACAAATGTGCATGTATCAAAAGCAAAAAAAATACAAGAAAAGGGAGCAAACGATACGTTACAAGAGGAAAAAGTGACATTTGTGCAAGTTACATAAGTTACAAGATACAAGTAGAGGTATGGGAGAGAGTGAAAAAGAGCCGTGAGGGGTGCTGTCCGGATGATAGAAGTATGAGGCGGTGAAGGCAGGTTGGTTATAGGCCTGTGAAGGGACGGTGGCATGGGTGAGAGGTCTGCCAAGTAGGGTGCAGCCGGGATGAGAGGCCTAATGGGGGGTGAAAGCGGGGTGGGGTCCGGCGGCGAGGGCTGGGTGAGAGTCGTGTGAGGTGGAGATCTGGTAAATCACAGAGCCCATATTACACGATGAAACCGAAGGCTAATCCCACTGGAAGCCGCAGAGAGGTACGAGGACTGTTTGCATGAATGTGTCATGAGGTGCGTGGGTGCCAGGGGGGGGGGGTACATGCTTCCCGTTGTTGATTCTATGGTTTGCGGCTCATTTACTTCCCTCTGTGCCTTCAGGAGCCGCTACAGCCTGACACGAAGAGACCCAGAGCTGCGCACCAGGGCCACAAACTTCAGACATCTCAGCCCCCCCTGCCCCCCCCCCCATTCTGAACAGGTTTACGGGCACCTCTACGAGGCCAAAGCCCTGTGACCTCGACCACATGCCGCCACTCGTGTGAACTTCGGTGTATCTGGGCCAGTATTTACAGCAGGCTCTGTGCACATCCGGCACACCTGAGCACAGGTTTCTCGCAGCCTTGCCAAGTGTTCTAGGTCCATCCGTGATGTGCTGCTCCAGTCCACGTTTTTTCCTTGATTTCTGGGACTTGCGGTCTTGTTTATTTCATTATATAGCAAGACTACATGTCCCATAATTCCGAAGAAAAAACCTGGAATGGAACAGTACATCACACAATGACCTCGAGAAGTTGGCAGCTATGGCTAAAGCTCACAGGAAATGTAGAAGCACCCCAGAGCTACACACAGTAAAGATTGTTCTAGAAACTCTTAGCAGTGAGCCCAGTTACGAGCCTGGCGATGAATTAGACCTCCTACTGTGAATGGGGTACCCTCCCCGAGGCGAGACCCACCTATAAGCAGAGACTCAACAACTGCTCCTGGGTGTGATTGGTTGAAGAGCGGCACAAATTCGGCACTATTGTTAAAGTTAATAACTACTAGCGTATTGCACCCCTGTGTGAGTGTCTTCGCACGTGCTTGTACGGATGTGAGTGTGCAAGCGAGTTGTGACAATCAGCCTTAGGTCCGCGCCTTCCCAGCAGCACCACCAGAATTCTGTGAATGGAACACCTGTGACGTGCCAGGCCCTCCACTGTGATGTCACGAAGTGCAGGCTGCACCAGCATCCCGTGAATGGAACACGTGTGACGTGCCAGGCCCTGCCCTGTGATGTCACGAAGTCCAGCCTAGCACAAGCAGCAGAATCCTGTGAATGGAACACCTGTGGCGTGCAGGCCCTCCACTGTGATGTCACGAGGGCCCCGCTAAGTGCGGAGGGGAGGCTTCCGCCGCAGCAGAGACAAAGAGAGGCCACTGACGGGGAAGAAGGTCGGGTACGATGGGATTGTCTTTGAGGTTCATCGCAAAATCATTCTGTGACTAAATAGGTGTATTTTTTAAATTATTTTTTTATAGGAAATTGAATTAAAACCGTGTCTCGGCTCCCCCCCCCTTACACTGCAACACCAGTCATCACCCATACACCGGTGATGCATGCTGACACGTTGAAACGTCTCTTTTGTGAGAGAGAGCGCAGGCTGGAGGGCCCGTGAGGCACGCAGGCTGGAGGAGGGCTCGTGAGGGGGTGCAGGCTAGAGGAGAGCCTTTGAGGGGTGCAGGCTGGAGGAGGGTCCGTGAGGGGCACAGGCTTGAGGAGGGCTGTGAGGGGTCGCAGGCTGGAGGAGGGCCCATGAGGCATGCAGGCTGAATGAGGGCCCGTGAGGGGGGACGCAGGCTGGAGGAGGGGTCTTGAGCGGCGCAGGCTAGAGGGGGTATGTGAAAGAGCGCAGGCTGGAGGAGGACCCATGAGGGTCGTAGGCTTGGGGAGGGCCCGAAAGGGGCTACGGGCTGGAGGAGGGCCCATGAGGGGCGCAGGCTGAAAGAAGGCCAGTGAGTGGGTGCAGGCTGGAGGAGGGCCCGTGAGGGGCGCAGGCTGGAGGAGGGCCCGTGAGGGGTGCAGGATGGAGGAGTGCCCGTGAGGAGGTGCAGGCTGGAGGAGGGCCCGTGAGTGGGTGCAGGCTGAAGGAGGGCCCATGAGGGGGTGCAGGCTGGAGGAGCGCCTGTGAGGGTGTGCGGGCTGGAGGAGGGCCCATGAGGAGGTGCAGGCTGGAGGAGGGCTCATGAGGGGGTGCAGGCTGGAGGAGGGCCCGTGAGGGGTGCAGGCTGGAGGAGGGCCCGTGAGGCGCACAGGCTGGAGGAGGGCCAATAAGGGGCGCAGGCTGGAGGAAGGCCGTAAGGGGGTGCAGGCCGGAGGAGGGCCCATGAGGCGTGCAGGCAGAATGAGGGCCTGTGAGGGGGGCGCCTGCTGGAGGAGGGCTCTTGACAGGCACAGGCTGGAGGGGGTATGTGAAAGAGCGCAGGCTGGAGGAGGGCCCATGAGGGTCGTAGGCTTGGGGAGGGCCCGAGAGGGGCCACGGGCTGGAGGAGGGCCCATGAGGGGCGCAGGCTGAAAGACGGCCAGTGAGTGGGTGCAGGCTGGAGGAGGGCCCGTGAGGGGCGCAGGCTGGAGGAGGGCCCGTGAGGGGTGCAGGATGGAGGAGTGCCCGTGAGGAGGTGCAGGCTGGAGGAGGGCCCGTGAGTGGGTGCAGGCTGAAGGAGGGCCCATGAGGGGGTGCAGGCTGGAGGAGCGCCTGTGAGGGTGTGCGGGCTGGAGGAGGGCCCATGAGGAGGTGCAGGCTGGAGGAGGGCTCGTGAGGGGGTGCAGGCTGGAGGAGGGCCCGTGAGGGGCGCAGGCTGGAGGAGGGCCCGTGAGGGGTGCAGGATGGAGGAGTGCCCGTGAGGAGGTGCAGGCTGGAGGAGGGCCCGTGAGTGGGTGCAGGCTGAAGGAGGGCCCATGAGGGGGTGCAGGCTGGAGGAGCGCCTGTGAGGGTGTGCGGGCTGGAGGAGGGCCCATGAGGAGGTGCAGGCTGGAGGAGGGCTCGTGAGGGGGTGCAGGCTGGAGGAGGGCCCGTGAGGGGTGCAGGCTGGAGGAGGGCCCGTGAGGGGCACAGGCTGGAGGAGGGCCCGTGAGTGGGTGCAGGCTGAAGGAGGGCCCATGAGGGAGTGCAGGCTAGAGGAGGGCCCGTGAGGGGTGCAGGCGGGAGGTGGGCCGTGAGGAGGCTCAGGCTGGAGGAGGGCCCGTGAGGGGGCGCAGGCTGGAGGGCGGCCCGTGAGGTGCGCAGGCTGGAGGAAGGCCCGTGAGGGGGTGCCGGCTGGAGGAGGGACTGTGTGGGGGTGCAGGCTGGAGGAGGGCCCGTGAGGGGGGCCATGAGCGGGTGCAGGCTGGAGGAGAACCCGTGACGGGGTGCAGGCAAGATAAGAGCCGTGTAAAGCGTGAGAGGCCGAGAAAGGGGTGTCGGCTGGGTTTGAGGCCAGTGAAGAGATGGGGCTCGTAATGTGTTGACAATAACTGGGAGGCTCTGGGTGGTGGAGGCTGGATCTGAGAGCGGTGAGTGAGGACTGCTGAGAGGTCAGTGTCTGGGGTCCGAGACCTCATTTGGGGAGGTTTTTATTTTATTTTATGCGTTTTTATATAGCGCGGACTTTATCCGAAGGTGTCAGAGCGCTCCCCTTTCGGAACAGCAGCGTTACATGAGGAGAAAATTACAAGTGGGCATGTTACAAAAGCAAACGTTACATTACATGAGGCAAAGTGATAAATGTGCATGTATCAAAAGCAAAAAAAATACAAGAAAAGGGAGCAAACGATACGTTACAAGAGGAAAAAGTGACATTTGTGCAAGTTACATAAGTTACAAGATACAAGTAGAGGTATGGGAGAGAGTGAAAAAGAGCCGTGAGGGGTGCTGTCCGGATGATAGAAGTATGAGGCGGTGAAGGCAGGTTGGTTATAGGCCTGTGAAGGGACGGTGGCATGGGTGAGAGGTCTGCCAAGTAGGGTGCAGCCGGGATGAGAGGCCTAATGGGGGGTGAAAGCGGGGTGGGGTCCGGCGGCGAGGGCTGGGTGAGAGTCGTGTGAGGTGGAGATCTGGTAAATCACAGAGCCCATATTACACGATGAAACCGAAGGCTAATCCCACTGGAAGCCGCAGAGAGGTACGAGGACTGTTTGCATGAATGTGTCATGAGGTGCGTGGGTGCCAGGGGGGGGGGGGTACATGCTTCCCGTTGTTGATTCTATGGTTTGCGGCTCATTTACTTCCCTCTGTGCCTTCAGGAGCCGCTACAGCCTGACACGAAGAGACCCAGAGCTGCGCACCAGGGCCACAAACTTCAGACATCTCAGCCCCCCCTGCCCCCCCCCCCATTCTGAACAGGTTTACGGGCACCTCTACGAGGCCAAAGCCCTGTGACCTCGACCACATGCCGCCACTCGTGTGAACTTCGGTGTATCTGGGCCAGTATTTACAGCAGGCTCAGTGCACATCCGGCACACCTGAGCACAGGTTTCTCGCAGCCTTGCCAAGTGTTCTAGGTCCATCCGTGATGTGCTGCTCCAGTCCACGTTTTTTCCTTGATTTCTGGGACTTGCGGTCTTGTTTATTTCATTATATAGCAGGACTACATGTCCCATAATTCCGAAGAAAAAACCTGGAATGGAACAGTACATCACACAATGACCTCGAGAAGTTGGCAGCTATGGCTAAAGCTCACAGGAAATGTAGAAGCACCCCAGAGCTACACACAGTAAAGATTGTTCTAGAAACTCTTAGCAGTGAGCCCAGTTACGAGCCTGGCGATGAATTAGACCTCCTACTGTGAATGGGTACCCTCCCCGAGGCGAGACCCACCTATAAGCAGAGACTCAACAACTGCTCCTGGGTGTGATTGGTTGAAGAGCGGCACAAATTCGGCACTATTGTTAAAGTTAATAACTACTAGCGTATTGCACCCCTGTGTGAGTGTCTTCGCACGTGCTTGTACGGATGTGAGTGTGCAAGCGAGTTGTGACAATCAGCCTTAGGTCCGCGCCTTCCCAGCAGCACCACCAGAATTCTGTGAATGGAACACCTGTGACGTGCCAGGCCCTCCACTGTGATGTCACGAAGTGCAGGCTGCACCAGCATCCCGTGAATGGAACACGTGTGACGTGCCAGGCCCTGCCCTGTGATGTCACGAAGTCCAGCCTAGCACAAGCAGCAGAATCCTGTGAATGGAACACCTGTGGCGTGCAGGCCCTCCACTGTGATGTCACGAGGGCCCGCTAAGTGCGGAGGGGAGGCCTCCGCCGCAGCAGAGACAAAGAGAGGCCACTGACGGGGAAGAAGGTCGGGTACGATGGGATTGTCTTTGAGGTTCATCGCAAAATCATTCTGTGACTAAATAGGTGTATTTTTTAAATTATTTTTTTATAGGAAATTGAATTAAAACCGTGTCTCGGCTCCCCCCCCCCCTTACACTGCAACACCAGTCATCACCCATACACCGGTGATGCATGCTGACACGTTGAAACGTCTCTTTTGTGACGTGTCCGTGGTATACAAGGCTGGTAACCAGGCAACCCCGGCATTGCACTCATGAGCACCAGACGGAGAGGACCACTGCTGGCGGCTGGAGTCGAGGCCCGCGAGAGGCCGAAGCAGCCGAGGTCTATCGGCTTCAAAAAGAAGTGGGTGGGGATGGGTCAAAAGGGACAAGGTGAGTATATAAACCAAATGAAAACCGAACTTCAAACCAAACTGAAACCAAACTTGAAACTGACTTGATACTGGCTTGAAACTTGCTTGATACTGACTTGATACTGGCTTGATACTGACTTGATACTGGCTTGAAACTTCCCTTCCCTTCCCTTCTGTTCAAATTCCCTTTCCTTTCCTTCCCTCTTCCTTTCTCTTTCCCTTTTTTCCCCTTCTGCCTTACATTCCTATCTCTCCTCCCCTGTCCCCTTCTCCCCCTTTTAATTTCCCTTTCCCTCCATTATTCTTCAATCTTCTCCCCTCCTGTCACTCCCCTTCCCATTCCATCTTCTTTGGTCCGATCCCGAACTCTCTTAGCTCTCCCTTTCCCGCTCCACCCCTGCCCTTCTCCCTCCACCCTCCACTCAACTTCCATTCTCTTCTCCATCCCTTCTTTCCCCTCTCCTTTCTGCTTTCCCTCCCCTTAACCTCACCCTCCCACTACACATCTCCTTCCCCACTCCTTTCCTCTTCCTTTCTATTTCCTTCTCTTTCCCATTTCTCCTCTGCCGTACATTCCTATACCCTTCCTCCTTTCTTTCTTTCTTTCCATTTCCATTTCCCTTTCTTCTTTACCTCTTCAATCATCTCCCATTCTGTCACTCCCCCTTCTCTTCTCATTCCATCCATTCCGGTCCAATCCAGTACTCTTATCTCTCCTTTTCCTTCTCCACCCTTCCCTTCTCTCCTCTTTCCCTCACCCTTCACTTCTCCTCTCCCTCCACCTTCCCCATACCCATCCCTTCCCAATCTCCTCACCTTCCATTCTCTCTCCTTCCATTTCCCCTTTCCTTCTTACCCCTCTCCTGCGTGCTTTCCCTTCCCTTTACCTCACCCTCCCACCATTCCTCTCCCTCTCTTTTCTCTTCTTCCCATCTCTCCTCTCCTATTCCCTTCTCTCCCTTTTGTTTCCATTTTTCTTTCCCTCCATTACTTTCTCCCTTATCTCTTCAAACCTCTCCCCTTCAGTCACTCCCCCTTCCATTTTTTTCTTTTCTGTTCCCTTCCCATTCCAGTCCCATCACGCAGTCTCTTATCTCTCCTTTTCCCTCTCCACCCCTTCCCTTCTCCATTCCCTCCCATTCACCCTCTCCTCCCGTTCCTTCCCATCCCATGTTCTTTCCATCCAATCTGTTCCCATCCCCTCTGCTTTCTTTTTTTCTTTTTCTTTCTTTCTTTCTTTCTTTCTTTCTTTCTTTCTTTCTTTCTTTCTTTCTTTCTTTCTTTCTTTCTTTCTTTCTTTCTTTCTTTCTCTTCTCCCCTCACCCTTCCACTCACCCTTCCCATGCCTTCTTCCCTACCATACCCTTCCCCATCACTTTCCAACCCCTTGACTCCCCACCCTCACCACTCCTCCCTTCCTTTCCCCTCGCTCGCCATCCCTTCCCAGACCTGACCTTCTCTTCTCTTCACCAATCCAATCCCTTTCCATCTCTCACCCTCCACTTGTCTCCCCCACACCCCATCTCTGTTCTTCCCTTCCCCTTCCCATCACCCTTCCCTATACTTTCTCCCCCTCACCCCCTACCCCTTGCCTCTCCACCCCTTCCTTTCCTTCTCTTCCCTTCCTTCCTTCCTTTCTGATCAACTTCCATTCCCTTCCATCCCATCCACCGTCCCCATACCTTCCCTCCCCAATCTTCTATCCTGCTCTTCCCCTTCCCTCTTCCTCACACTCCCTCCTCACATTTCTCTTGTCTCCCCCTCCTGTCTCCCTTCACCTCTCCCTCCCCTTCTTCCCTCTCCCAGCACTTCCCCTCCTTTCCCTTCTCTTCCCCCTCCCTTCTTCCCCTCACTCTTCCCATTCCATCACTCGCACCATTCCCTAACCCATCCACCCCACCCCACTCCCCGCCCCTTCCCGTCACTTTCCCTCTCCCTCCACCTTCCCCTCACCCTTTCCTCCGTCTCCTTCCTGCTTTCCCATCCCTATTCCATTCTCTTTCCCTTTTTTCATTCTTTGCCTTACATTTCTATCCCCTTCTACCCCTTTCTTTCAATTTCCCTTTTCCTCCATTACTTTCTTCAGTACCTCTTCAATCCTCTCCCCTTCTGTCACTCCCCCTTCCCTTCCCATTCCATGCATTCCAGTTCCATTTGACACTCATCTCTCCTTTTCCCTCTCCACCCCTTCCCTTCTCTTCCCCTCCATTCCTTCCCATTCACTGTCTCCTCCCCTCCCCTCCCCTCCCATTCTCTTGTCTTCTCTTCCTTTCCCTTCCAATCTGTCCCCATCCCCTCTGCCCCCTTTCCCCTACCCTCACCCTTCCACTCACACATCCCTTCCTCCTTATTCTTCCTTCACCACCCTTCACTTTTACCATTCCCTCCCCTTTCCCTTCCCTTCTTCCATACCTTATCCTACCCTACCCTTCCCCTTCGCCTCCCAACCCTTTGACTCCCCCCACATTCCCCATTACTCCCTTTCCCCTCCACTTGTCTTCCCATCCCTTACCCTCCCCTTGCATCCCCATCCACCCTTCCTTCCCTTCTATTCCCTTCTGATCACCTTCCATTCCATTCCCTGCTCTTATCCTTCCCTGTCAAACTCCCTCTTTCTCCTCGCCCTTCCCTTGTCTCCCTCTCTACCCCTCTCCCTTCCACACTCCCTCTCCCTTCCCCTCCCTTCTCCTTCCCAGACCTTCCCTTCCTTGCTCTTCCCTCCCCTCCCCTTACCTTCCCCTCCTTTCTCTTCTCTCCCCTTCTCTTCCCCCTCCCGTTTTCCCCTCATTTGTCCTTACCTTTCCCTTCTCAATCACCTCACCGGCCATTCTCTTCCCCTCTCCTTGCTGCTTTTCTTCCCCTTTACCTCGCCCTACCACTACCCATTTCCTTTCCCCACTCTTCCCTTCTCTTTCCAATTTTGTCCTTCTCTGCCTTTATTTCCTATCTCTGCTCTCCTATCCCCTTCTTCCCCATCTTTCCATACCCATTCTCTTCCATTACTTTCTTCCTTACAGCTTCAATCCTTTCCCCTTCTGTCTATTCCGGTCCCATCCGGCACTCATCTCTCCTTTTCCCTCTCCACCCCTCCCCTTCTCTCCCCCTCATTCCCTCCCATTCATCGCCTCCTATGTTCCCCTCGTATCCTCTTTTCTTCTCCATTTCCTTCCAGTCTGTTCCCATCCCCTCTGCTCCCTTTCCCCTTCCCCACCCTTCCACTCACCCATCCCTTCCTTATTATCCTTCAACTACCTTCACCCTTCCCTCCCCTTTCCCCTCACCCTTCCATTCTTACCTTCCCCCTCACCTACCAACCCCTTGACTCCCCACCCATACCACTCCTCCCTTCCTTTCCCCTCTGCTTGCCATCCCTTCACCAATACAATCCCTTCCCATTCTCCACCCTCCCTTTGCCTCCCTACCTCAACCCTCCTCTTTTCTCCCTCACCTTGCCCTCTCTTTCCCTTCTTCCCATACCTGAACTTCTCTTCCCCCTTCCCTTTTCATACCCTAGCCTACCCCACCCTTCCCAAACCCATCCACCCATACTCCCCCTTCCCTTCCCCCTCCACCTTCCCTTTACCCTTCCAATCCCCTCACCTTCCATTCTCTTCCCCTTCCATTTACCCTGTCCCTCTCCTTCCTGCTGTCCCTCTCCTTTACCTCTCCCTCCCACCATCCCTCTCCCTCTCCTTTCCTTTCCCTTCCCTTCCCCCTTCCCATTCTGGTCCCATCCCCCACGCTCTTATATCTACTTTTTCCTCTGCGACCCGTTTCCCTTCTGCATTCCCGCCCATTTTCACAATCTCTTCCCCTCCCATTCTCTTTCTGTTCCCTTCCAATGTGTTCCCATCCCCTCTGTTTCCTTTTGCTTCCCCTCACCCTTCCCTTCCTCCTTATTCTTCTTTCACCTCCCTTCCCCTTCCCATCAACCATGTCTTCCTTTCCTCCCAACTCCCTACCCCTTGACTCCCCACCCTTCCCCCTTCCCTTCACCAATCCAATCCCTTCCCATCTTACCCATCCCTAACCCATCCAATCCCATACCCCCCTTCCCTTCACCAATCCAATCCCTTCCCATCTTACCCATCCCTAACCCATCCAATCCCATACCCAGCCGCTTCCCTTCACTTCCACTCTCCGTCAACATTCCTCTCACCCTTCCCTCCCTGTCACAATCCCCTCACCTGCCATTCTCTTCCCCTTCCTTCCATTTCTATTTCCCCTCTCCTTCCTGCTTTACTTCTCCCTCCCACTACCCCTCTCCCTCCCGTTTACCCTCCCCCTTCCCTTCCAGTCATTCCCTTCCCTCCACCCCTCCCCTTCTCATCCTTTTCTCCCATCCTATCCCCTCCCCATTCCCTTTCCACTTCCCACTTTGCTCTTTCCCATCCCTTCCCCTTTCCCTCCTGATCCCTTCCCACTCCCTCCTCTCTTTCTTTCACCCTTCACTGCCCTCCCCTTCCCCCCAACTTCCCTCACCATTTCGTCCCCTTCCCTTATACCTTCAATTTCCGTTCTCTTCCTCACACCACCCCTGCCTCCTCTCCTTCCCCGTCCATCACCATTCCCATCCTCCCCCGTTCCCCACCTCGTGCTTCCCTACCACACTCCTACCCTTCCCTCCTCTTCCCTCCCATCCTCGTCCCTCCCTTCCCATCCCTTCCCTCCCTCCCCTTAGGGTTCAGGGTGGGTATGGGTTTTGGAATAAGGGTAATTTTAGGGTTCAGGGGGGATTTGGGAATTGGGGAGCCAGAGGTAAATTTAGAGTTTAGGTTGGGCATGGGGTTTGGGGTGCCCAGAGGTAATTTTAAGGTTCAGGGTGGGTATGGGTTTTGGGATACCCAGATCCATGCAGAACCCTTAAGTTACCATTGGCACCCCAAAACCCACACCCACCCTAAATCCTAAAATTACCCTCTGCACGCCAATACCCTACTCCCCCCTAAACCCTAAAATTACCCTAGGCACCCCAAAACCCACACCGAATCCTAAAATTACCATTGGCACCCCAAAACCCATACCCACCCTGAACCCAAAATTACCTTTGCCACCCCAAATCCCAAATCTTCCCAGAACCCTAAAATTATCCTTAGCACCCCGAAACTCATACCCACCCTGAACTCTAAATTTACATTCTGCACCCCAAAACCCAAATCCACACAACACTAAAACTACTATTGGCACCCCAAACCCCATACCCACCTTGAATCCTAAAATGACCCTTGCCACCACAAATTCCATACCTACCCTATACCGTAAAAATACCAGTGGTGCCCCCAAAACACATACCCACCCTGACCCTCAAATTACCCTTGTCACGACAAAACACGTACCCACACTGAACCCTAAAATCACCCTTGGCAACCCAAAACCCATGTCCACCCTGCATCCTAAAATTACCCATGGCACCCCAAAACCCATTCCCACCCTGAACCCTAAAATCTCCCTTGGCACCCCAAAACTATACCCACCTTGAACCCTAAATTTACCCTTGGCACCACAAATCTACCCAGAACTCTAAAATGACCCTTAGCACCACTAAAACTGATACCCACCCTGAGCCCTAAGTTTACCCTCTGCACCCCAAAACCCAAATCCACCCTGAACCCTAAAATTACCCTTGTCACCCCAAAACCCATACCCACTAAACCCCCAAATTACCCTTGGAACCCCAAAAAACATACCCACCGTGAACCCTAAAATCACATGTGGCACCCCAAAACCCATATCCATCCTGAACCCTAAAATTACCCTTGGCATCCCAAAACTCATACACACCCTGAATCCTAAAATTACCCTTGGCATCCCAAAATCCATTCCCACCCTGAACCCTAAAATCACCCTTGGCACCCTAAAACACATACCCACCCTGAACCCTATATTTACCCTCTTCACCACAAAAGCCAAATCCACACTGAACCCTAATATTACTATTGGCACCCCAAAAACCATACCCACCCTGAACCCTAAAATTCTCCTTGGCACCCCAAAACCTATACACACCCTGAACCGTATAATAACCCCTTGCACCCCAAAACCTAAAATAACCCTTTGCCCCCCAAACCGCTTACCCATCCTGAACCCAAAAATTACCCTGGGCACTCCAAAACCCATATACACCCTGAACCCTAAAATTACTATTGTCACTCCAAAACTCATAACCACCCTGAACCCTAAAATTACCCTTGGCATCCCAAAACCCATACCCACCGTGAATCATAGAATTACCCTTTGCACCCCAAAACCATACCCACCCTGAACCCTAAAATTACCCTTGGCATCCCAAAACCATACCCACCCTGAACCCTAAAATTATCAGTGGCACCCCAAAACACAAATCCCCCTGAACCCTAAAATTACCCTTGGCACCCCAAAACCCACACCCACCCTGAACTCTAAATTTACCTTTGGCACCCCAAATTCCAAATCTTCCCAGAACCCTAAAATTATCCTTAGCACCCCAAAACCCACACCCACCCTGAACCCTAAATTTACCTTTGGGACCCCAAATCCCAAATCTTCCCAGAACCCTACTATTACCCTGAGCACCCCAAAAACCGGTTAACCCTGCACGGTAAAATTACATTTGGCACCCCAAACCCCATACCCAGCCTGAAGCCTATAAACATCCTTAACACTCCAAAGCCCATATTCAACCAAACTCTAAAATTACCCTTGGCACCCCAAAACCCACACCCACCCTGAACCCTAAAATTACCCTTGGCACCCCAAAACCCACGTGAACCCTAAAATTACCCTTGCCATCCCAAAACCCAAATCCACCCTGAACCCTAAAATTACCATTGGCATCCCAAAACCCATATCCTCCCTGGTCCCTTAAATCACCTTTTGCAGCCCAAAACCTATATTCACCCTGAAACCTAAAATTACCATTGGCACCCCAAAACCCATACCCACCCTGAATCCTAGAATTACCCTTGGCACCCCAAAACCATACCCACCCTGAACTGTAAAATTACCCTTGGCATCCCAAAACCATACCCACCCTGACCCCTAAAATTACCCTTGGCACACCAAAACCCACACCCACCCTGAACCCTAAATTTACCTTTGGCACCCCAAATCCCAAATCTTCCCAGAACCCTAAAATTATCCTTAGCACCCCAAAACTCATACCCACCCTGAACTCTAAATTTACCTTCTGCACCCCAAAAGCCAAATCCACACAACCCTAATATTACCCTTGGCACCCAAAAAACTGTTTGACCCTACACGGTAACATTACATTTGGCACCCCAAAACCCATACCCACCCTGAACCCTATAAACACCCATGATACTCCAAAGCCCATATTCAACCAAACTCTAAAATTACCCTTGGCACCCCAAAACCCATACCCACCCTGACCCCTAAATTACTCTTGGCACACCAAAACCCGTACCCACACTGAACCCTAAAATTACCCTTGTCACCCCAAAACCCAAATCCACCCTGAACTCTGAAATTATCCATGGCACCCCAAAACCCGTACCCACACTGAACCCTAAAATGCCCTTAGAAACCCAAAACCCATGTCCACACTGCATCCTAAAATTACCCTTGGCACCGCAAAACCCATTCCCACCCTGAACCCTAAAATCTCATTTGGTACTCCAAAACCCATACCCACCTTGAAACCTAAATTTACCCTTGGAAACCCAAATTTACCCAGAACCCTAAAATTACCCTTGGCGCCACTAAAACTCATACGCAACCTGAGCCCTAACTTTACCCTCTGCACCCCAAAACCCAAATCCACCTTAAACCCTAAAATTACCCTTGTCACCCCAAAACCCATACCCACCCTGAACCCTAAAATTACCCTTGGAAACCCAAAACACATACCCACCGTGAACCCTAAAATCACCTGTGGCACCCCAATACCCATATCCACCCTGAACCCTAAAATTACCCTTGCCACCCCAAATCCCAAATCTTCCCAGAACCGTAAAATTATCCTTAGCACCCCGAAACTCATACCCACCCTGAACTTTAAATTTACATTCTGCACCCCAAAAGCCAAATCCACACAACCCTAAAATTACTATTGGCACCCCATACCCACCTTGAATCCTAAAATGACCCTTGCCACCACAAATTCCATACCTACCCTATACCGTAAAAATACCAGTGGTGCACCCAAAACACATACCCACCCTGACCCTCAAATTACCCTTGTCACGACAAAACACGTACCCACACTGAACCCTAAAATCACCCTTGGCAACCCAAAACCCATGTCCACCCTGCATCCTAAAATTACCCATGGCACCCCAAAACCCATTCCCACCCTGAACCCTAAAATCTCCCTTGGCACCCCAAAACTATACCCACCTTGAACCCTAAATTTACCCTTGGCACCACAAATCTACCCAGAACCCTAAAATGACCCTTAGCACCACTAAAACTGATACCCACCCTGAGCCCTAAGTTTACCCTCTGCACCCCAAAACCCAAATCCACCCTGAACCCTAAAATTACCCTTGTCACCCCAAAACGCATACCCACTAAACCCCCAAATTACCCTTGGAACCCCAAAAAACATACCCACCGTGAACCCTAAAGTCACCTGTGGCACCCCAAAACCCATATCCATCCGGAACCCTATATTTACCCTCTTCACCACAAAAGCCAAATCCACACTGAACCCTAATATTACTATTGGCACCCCAAAAACCATACCCACCCTGAACCCTAAAATTCCCCTTGGCACCCCAAAACCTATACACACCCTGAACCGTATAATAACCCCTTGCACCCCAAAACCTAAAATAACCCTTTGCCCCCCAAACCGCTTACCCATCCTGAACCCAAAAATTACCCTGGGCACTCCAAAACCCATATACACCCTGAACCCTAAAATTACTATTGTCACTCCAAAACTCATACCCACCCTGAACCCAAAAATTACCCTTGGCATCCCAAAACCCATACCCTCCCAGATCCCTTAAATCACCCTTTGCACGCCAAAACCGATATTCACCATGAAACCTAAAATTACCATTGGCACCCCAAAACCCATACCCACCGTGAATCATAGAATTACCCTTTGCACCCCAAAACCATACCCACCCTGAACCCTAAAATTACCCTTGGCATCCCAAAACCATACCCACCCTGAACCCTAAAATTATCCTTGGCACCCCAAAACACAAATCCCCCTGAACCCTAAAATTACCCTTGGCACCCCAAAACCCACACCCACCCTGAACTCTAAATTTACCTATGGCACCCCAAATTCCAAATCTTCCCAGAACCCTAAAATTATCATTAGCACCCCATAACCCACACCCACCCTGAACCCTAAATTTACCTTTGGCACCCCAAATCCCAAATCTTCCCAGTACCCTAATATTACCCTGAGCATCCCAAAAACCGGTTAACCCTGCACGGTAAAATTACATTTGGCACCCCAAAACCCATACCCACCCTGAACCCTATAAACATCCTTAACACTCCAAAGCCCATATTCAACCAAACTCTAAAATTACCCTTGGCACCCCAAAACCCATACCCACCCTGAACCCTAAAATTACCCTTGGCACCCCAAAACCCATACCCACCCTGAACCCTAAAATTACCCTTGGCATACCAAAACCCATACCCTCCCTGGTCCCTTAAATCACCTTTTGCACCCCAAAACCTATATTCACCCTGAAACCTAAAATTACCATTGGCACCCCAAAACCCATACCCACCCTGAATCCTAGAATTACCCTTGGCACCCCAAAACCATACCCACCCTGAACTGTAAAATTACCCTTGGCATCCCAAAACCATACCCACCCTGACCCCTAAAATTACCCTTGGCACACCAAAACCCACACCCACCCTGAACCCTAAATTTACCTTTGGCACCCCAAATCTTCCCAGAACCCTACAATTATCCCTAGCACCCCAAAACTCATACCCACCCTGAACTCTAAATTTACCTTCTGCACCCCAAAAGCCAAATCCACACAACCCTAATATTACCCTTGGCACCCAAAAAACTGTTTGACCCTGCACGGTAACATTACATTTGGCACCCCAAAACCCATACCCACCCTGAACCCTATAAACACCCATGATACTCCAAAGCCCATATTCAACCAAACTCTAAAATTACCCTTGGCCCCCCCAAACCCATACCCCCCCGGAACCCTAAATTACTCTTGGCACCCCAAAACCCGTACCCACACTGAACCCTAAAATTACCCTTGTCACCCCAAAACCCAAATCCACCCTGAACTCTGAAATTATCCATGGCACCCCAAAACCCGTACCCACACTGAACCCTAAAATGCCCTTGGAAACCCAAAACCCATGTCCACACTGCATCCTAAAATTACCCTTGGCACCGCAAAACCCATTCCCACCCTGAACCCTAAAATCTCATTTGGTACTCCAAAACCCATACCCACCTTGAACCCTAAATTTACCCTTGGAAACCCAAATTTACCCAGAACCCTAAAATTACCCTTGGCGCCACTAAAACTCATACGCAACCTGAGCCCTAACTTTACCCTCTGCACCCCAAAACCCAAATCCACCTTAAACCCTAAAATTACCCTTGTCACCCCAAAACCCATACCCACCCTGACCCCTAAATTACTCTTGGCACACCAAAACCCGTACCCACACTAAACCCTAAAATTACCCTTGTCACCCCAAAACCCAAATCCACCCTGAACTCTGAAATTATCCATGGCACCCCAAAACCCGTACCCACACTGAACCCTAAAATGCCCTTAGAAACCCAAAACCCATGTCCACACTGCATCCTAAAATTACCCTTGGCACCGCAAAACCCATTCCCACCCTGAACCCTAAAATCTCATTTGGTACTCCAAAACCCATACCCACCTTGAAACCTAAATTTACCCTTGGAAACCCAAATTTACCCAGAACCCTAAAATTACCCTTGGCGCCACTAAAACTCATACGCAACCTGAGCCCTAACTTTACCCTCTGCACCCCAAAACCCAAATCCACCTTAAACCCTAAAATTACCCTTGTCACCCCAAAACCCATACCCACCCTGAACCCTAACATTACCCTTGGAAACCCAAAACACATACCCACCGTGAACCCTAAAATCACCTGTGGCACCCCAAAACCCATATCCACCCTGAACCCTAAAATTACCCTTGCCACCCCAAATCCCAAATCTTCCCAGAACCCTAAAATTATCCTTAGCACCCCGAAACTCATACCCACCCTGAACTCTAAATTTGCATTCTGCACCCCAAAAGCCAAATCCACACAACCCTAAAATTACTATTGGCACCCCAAACCCCATACCCACCTTGAATCCTAAAATGACCCTTGCCACCACCAATTCCATACCTACCCTATACCGTAAAAATACCAGTGGTGCACCCAAAACACATACCCACCCTGACCCTCAAATTACCCTTGTCACAACAAAACACGTACCCACACTGAACCCTAAAATCACCCTTGGCAACCCAAAACCCATGTCCACCCTGCATCCCAAAATTACCCATGGCACCCCAAAACCCATTCCCACCCTGAACCCTAAAATCTCCCTTGGCACCCCAAAACTATACCCACCTTGAACCCTAAATTTACCCTTGGCACCACAAATCTACCCAGAACCCTAAAATGACCCTTAGCACCACTAAAACTGATACTCACCCTGAGCCCTAAGTTTACCCTCTGCACCCCAAAACCCAAATCCACCCTGAACCCTAAAATTACCCTTGTCACCCCAAAACCCATACCCACTAAACCCCCAAATTACCCATGGAACCCCAAAAAACATACCCACCGTGAACCCTAAAATCACCTATGGCACCCCAAAACCCATATCCATCCTGAACCCTAAAATTACCCTTGGCACCCCAAAACCCATACACACCCTGAATCCTAAAATTACCCTTGGCATCCCAAAATCCATTCCCACCCTGAACCCTAAAATCACCCTTGGCACCCCAAAACACATACCCACCCTGAACCCTATATTTACCCTCTTCACCACAAAAGCCAAATCCACACTGAACCCTAATATTACTATTGGCACCCCAAAAACCATAGCCACCCTGAACCCTAAAATTCCCCTTGGCACCCCAAAACCTGTACACACCCTGAACCGTATAATAACCCCTTGCACCCCAAAACCTAAAATAACCCTTTGCCCCCCAAACCGCTTACCCATCCTGAACCCAAAAATAACCCTGGGCACTCCAAAACCCATATACACCCTGAACCCTAAAATTACTATTGTCACTCCAAAACTCATACCCACCCTGAACCCTAAAATTACCCTTGGCATCCCAAAACCCATACCCTCCCAGATCCCTTAAATCACCCTTTGCACGCCAAAACCGATATTCACCATGAAACGTAAAATTACCATTGGCACCCCAAAACCCATACCCACCGTGAATCATAGAATTACCCTTTGCACCCCAAAACCATACCCACCCTGAACCCTAAAATTACCCTTGGCATCCCAAAACCATACCCACCCTGAACCCTAAAATTATCCTTGGCACCCCAAAACACAAATCCCCCTGAAACCTAAAATTACCCTTGGCACCCCAAAACCCACACCCACCCTGAACTCTAAATTTACCTTTGGCACCCCAAATTCCAAATCTTTCCAGAACCCTAAAATTATCCTTAGCACCCCAAAACCCACACCCACCCTGAACCCTAAATTTACCTTTGGCACCCCAAATCCCAAATCTTCCCAGAACCCTAATATTACCCTGAGCACCCCAAAAACCGGTTAACCCAGCACGGTAAAATTACATTTGGCACCCCAAAACCCATACCCAACCCTGAACCCTATAAACATCCTTAACACTCCAAAGCCCATATTCAACCAAACTCTAAAATTACCCTTGGCACCCCAAAACCCATACCCACCCTGAACCCTAAAATTACCCTTGGCACCCCAAAACCCATACCCTCCCTGGTCCCTTAAATCAACTTTTGCACCCCAAAACCTATATTCACCCTGAAACCTAAAATTACCATTGGCACCCCAAAACCCATACCCACCCTGAATCCTAGAATTACCCTTGGCACCCCAAAACCATACCCACCCTGAACTGTAAAATTACCCTTGGCATCCCAAAACCATACCCACCCTGACCCCTAAAATTACCCTTGGCACACCAAAACCCACACCCACCCTGAACCCTAAATTTACCTTTGGCACCCCAAATCCCAAATCTTCCCAGAACCCTAAAATTATCCTTAGCACCCCAAAACTCATACCCACCCTGAACTGTAAAATTACCCTTGGCATCCCAAAACCATACCCACCCTGACCCCTAAAATTACCCTTGGCACACCAAAACCCACACCCACCCTGAACCCTAAATTTTCCTTTGGCACCCCAAATCCCAAATCTTCCCAGAACCCTAAAATTATCCTTAGCACCCCAAAACTCATACCCACCCTGAACTCTAAATTTACCTTCTGCACCACAAAAGCCAAATCCACACAACCCCATTACCCTTGGCACCCAAAAAACTGTTTGACCCTGCACGGTAACATTACATTTGGCACCCCAAAACCCATACCCACCCTGAACCCTATAAACACCCATGATACTCCAAAGCCCATATTCAACCAAACTCTAAAATTACCCTTGGCACCCCAAAACCCATACCCACCCTGAACCCTAAATTACTCTTGGCACCCCAAAACCCGTCCCCACACTGAACCCTAAAATTACCCTTGTCACCCCAAAACCCAAATCCACCCTGAACTCTGAAATTATCCATGGCACCCCAAAACCCGTACCCACACTGAACCCTAAAATGCCCTTAGAAACCCAAAAACCCATGTCCGCACTGCATCCTAAAATTACCCTTGGCACCGCAAAACCCATTCCCACCCTGAACCCTAAAATCTCATTTGGTACTCCAAAACCCATACCCACCTTGAACCCTAAATTTACCCTTGGAAACCCAAATTTACCCAGAACTCTAAAATTACCCTTGGCGCCACTAAAACTCATACGCAACCTGAGCCCTAACTTTACCCTCTGCACCCCAAAACCCAAATCCACCTTAAACCCTAAAATGACCCTTGTCACCCCAAAACCCATACCCACCCTGAACCCTAAAATTACCCTTGGAAACCCAAAACACATACCCACCGTGAACCCTAAAATCACCTGTGGCACCCCAAAACCCATATCCACGCTGAACCCTAAAATTACCCTTGGCATCCCAAAATCTATTCCCACCATGAACCCTAAAATCACCCTTGGCACCCCAAAACCCATACCCCCTCTGTACCCTAAATTTACCCTTGGCACCCTAAATCTACCCAGAACCCTAAAATTACCCTTAGCATCCCAAAACCCATATGCACCCTGAACCCTAAATTTTCCCTCTTCACTACAAAAGCCAAATCCACACAACCCTAATACTATTGGCACCCCAAAAACCATACCCACCCTGAACCCTAAAATTCCCCTTGGCACCCCAAAACCTATACCCACCCTGAACCGTATAATCACCCTTTGCACCCCAAAACCCATAGCCACCCTAACCCTAAAATAACCCTTTGCCCCCCAAATTGCTTACCCATCCTGAACCCTAAAATTACCCTTGGCACTCCAAAATCCATATCCACCCTGAACCCAAAAATTACCATTGTCACCCCAAAACCCATACCCAATCTGAACCCTAAAAGTACCATTGGCACCCCAAAACCCATACCCACCCTGAATCCTAGAATTACCCTTGGCACCCCAAAACCCATACCCTCCCGAACCCTGAAATTATATTTACACCCCAGAACCAATACCCACCCTGACCCTAAAATTACCTTTGGCACCCCAAATCCCATACCCACCCTGAACCCTAAAATAATTCTTGGCACCCCAAAACCCATGCCCACACTGAAACCTAAATTTACCCTAGGCACCCCAAATCTACGCAATACCCTTATATTACCCTTGTCACCCCAAAAACCGTACCCACTCAGAACCCTATAACTAGCCTTGGCACCCTGGACCCATACCCGCCCTGAACCTTATAACCACCGTTGGCATCCCAAAACCCATATCCACCCAAACCCTAAAATTACCCTTGACACCCCAAAACCCACACCCACGCTGAGTCCTAAAATTACCCTTAGCACCCCAAAACCCAAATTCACCCTCAACTCTAAAATTACCCTTGGCACCCCCAAACCCATACTCGCCCTGAACCCTAAAATTACCCTTAGTACCCCCAAACCCATACCCAGTCTGAACCCTAAAATCCCCCATGGCACCACAAAACTCAAATGCACCCAGAACTTTATTACCCTTGTCACCCCAAAACGCATACCCACCCTGAACTGTAAATATACCCTTGGCACCCCTAAACCCACACTGTTGGACTTGGCCCTTTTTGCAGGGTCATCCCTAAACTTTTTGCCTTCCTCCAGTATTTTTTCTGACCTGTTGTTGGCTGTTTTATGACTCTGGGCACTTTACCACTGCTGATCAGTGCTAAGGTGCCTATGCTCTCCCTATGGTAAAATGTATACATTGATTGGTGTCCATGTTTGGCTTATTCGGTTTACTATCAGCCCCTAGTAAAGTGCACCAGGAGTGCCAGGGCTTGTAAATGCGAATGCTGCTGTTGGGCCTGCAGCACTGGTTGTGCCACCCACTGAAGCGGCCTTGTAAAATGTGTCTAAGGTCTGCCACTGCAGAACCTGCGTGCAGTCTAGTACTGTCATGCTGGCTGGGCAAGTGCACACACTTGCCAGCCTCCAAACCTTCCCTTACCTACATATTAGCCACCCCTCTGGTAGGCCCAAGGGCAGGGTGCATTGTAGGCATAAGGTAGGACATGCCCTGATGTGTGTGGCATGTCTTAGTAGTGAATTACAGCCATGTTCGTTTTTCACTATTGAAGGCTACCTGCTCTCCATAGGCCAGAATGGGCTGCTGGAGTCACTACACGCTGTGACCCCAGTGGACTCAGAGAGCATGGTAGAATGTCAAGTTTAGTATGCCTGAACTCAGAATAATAAAATACTTCTTGTAGTCAAGTTTATTTTAATATCCTGGGTTTGTAAATACTACTTTTAGAAAGTTAGTATTTACTGACCTGGCCATTTCAGTCCGCCTCTGCTGTGTGTGTGTGTTCTGCCTAGCAACAGTAAGGAGCAGGGTTGGGGAATGCCCAGAGACAGGTTGGCTGCCAGGTGGTGGGTAGAGAGATGACACCAGGATGGGTGGGAGGAGTACACCTTGACTCTTGAATAGACCTGTGCTCTGCCACCACAAAGCCGGCGCCGCCCCCTGTGGAGCGGCTGATGTCTCTGCCCTGCTGCTGAAAGGAAAAAGCAGAGTCACCATAACAAAGTGCTCCAGAACTGGACTGAGCCAGGCCCAGGCCCCCTGGCGCTAAAGAACAAAAGAATCATGGTATAAAAGTAGGAGCCTGGCTCCTAAGAAATCAGAATCCTGTTTACCACAAAGAACCTCTGCCCGACTAGAAGGAGAAGAAGACGCTGGAGGAGCTGGCCTGCTGCTTGCCTTGCTGAGAAAGGAGAGGAAGAGACTTACTGAAAAGACTTTGCTACTTTGTGCTTGAACACTCTCCAAGGGCTTGATCTGAGCTTGCCCCCTGAACTGAACCCCAGGACCAGTGGATTCTCTGTGCTTTTGCTCGTCCTCCAATTCGAGCCGTGTGTGCATCCCGCTGGAAAGAGACTGCGCCCCTCATCGCCCCTCCTAGGGCCGTGACACTCAGAAGCTTGCCTGCCTCAAACCCGTGAGAGCCCCGCTCCGTCCAGAGCCGCTCTCTGTCCCCGGGCCAGGCCGCCTGCATCCCTGTCACCGCCTGCTACTGGAGCGCGCTGACCGCGCTATCACCCCTCCCGCCGGAAGCCGTCCGACGACTGTGATCTACGCCGGGTCATCCAGCTGCACTGACTGTGCCCTGCGACCCCGCTTCGCTATCCCCGGACATCTCAGGCCGCGCCGCCCCCGCTGTGGAGACCCTCCTGCACCGCCGTGCTAAAGGGTCGCTGGCCGCGCCTGCCTACGTGCCCACACCTGCTGATTGAGGACCCAAGAACACTTCCCAAGCTGAGAGTCGCACCGACCTGTGCCGACTCTCCACATCACGAAAGAAGTTCCAGTATCGGGCTCGGGGCCCGCAACGCCTTATTTCCCCGTTCGCAGGAGCCGATCGCTGTGAGTACTGGAACCACAAGTACCATTTGCAAGAGACTACAGAGTCTCCATTTGAAGCTACGAACAAAGAACATTTGCCTGCTTTATAACCTGGTGGCCTAGCGAAAACGTTATTGGTCTTGTGATAAGTCTGCTGAGATATATATACCTATTTTTACATAAAGAATCGTATTTTTATATATATCCAAGTCTGGTGTCCGTTTCTGGGGGGATTGATGTGTTTACTGTGTGTATGATTGTAAGTGCTTAACCACCAACGCCTGAGGAATCGCCTTGGCTGCTCACGCCACGCACCTAGAGGGTGAGCAAGGGTCATTCGCGAGGGGTTATCCTGCGCCCTGACGTGGAGGAGAGGGTTCCTGCTTGACACAAGGGCAACCTTGCGCCAACCAGAGATCCCCTACTCTAACATTGTTGGCAGCGGCTGGGATTTCGGATTTGCATTTATAATTGACATACAGTGAATTATTAATCACCGGATAGTGAGAGCAGACCAAGTAACGCAGCCACAGGTTTTCATTTTTGAACTTTGTTGAGACATCTGCCATTACTGCAACCATGCCTGGCTCACTCTCTGCTGGAAGAGCGCTCTCTGTGATTTCTGGAATAGATGAGGTGGATTGGGAGAGACTGGAAGGCTACACGATAGAGCAATTGAAAGGCTACAGTGTAAAATTCCGAGTTCCCCATGCTGGATTCAAGAGGAGGGTCCAGTACACCAAGGCGTTGAGAGCCTGGAAGGAGTCACGAGACCCACGGAATGCGGGGGACATCGTCCCACCCGACAACCTTGTGGAGCCCAGAAGAGTCCTGTCCCCAGAGGAGCTGGCAGACAGGGCTGCAGACCGGGCGCATGCAATGGAGATGGCAAAGTTGGCAGGACAAATGGAAATGGAGAAGCAGGAGTTGGCCTTGGAGGCACAACAACGCCAAATGGATCATGACCTAAAAATGAGGGAGTTGAATCTCAAGATCAAGAGTTTGGACCGCTCTCCCTCTGGTGGCAGCAATATTGAGTTTTACAGTGCTGAGAGAGTAGTACGCACACCCAGAGATGTGGCGCCTTACTTGAAGGAGGGGGTTAACATACACCAGGAGGTTCAAGGGCATGAGGTAGCTCCAGTAGTGCGCAGTATCCCTGAAGGGAATAGGGTAACTGGCGCAGGGGTTCATAGTCCTAGTGGAGGGAGGGACACTCTACTGACTCTAGCTGAGAGGTACAGGGAGAGGGGTTCCCCCAAAATTGAAGTCCTGGTGGGTGAGTGTGAAGACCGCCCAGAAGAGTGTGGGTTGTGGGACAGAGACAGTCAGATACTGTCTTGCCAGTCTCAGGAGAGTGGTGTGGAGTACGTGTGTGAGGCACTGGATGGTAAGGTGAAGGATAGTTTGGTTAACCCTGCTAGGGGGCTGTGTGATCCAATTGTGGGAGAGCATATTGCAAGTCCCTGTTTTCCAGAGCTATGCCAACACCTGTGTGAGGGTGAGTTCTCTGACCGCAGAGAGCCCACATTGGAGGCAGACCTTTTGGTGGATTCCAGAGGGTCTGGAGAGGCATTGGGGAGTGACCCTGTGGGGAGTGGCTCAGGTATCTTCCAACCAAGAGTGGTGGAAGTGGTGCAGAGTAGCCCAGCTAGGTCCCATGGTAGTGGGAGGGGTGTAGGGGCTCACGTCCTGTCTCAGTGGAGAAGGAGTGAGTGTGGGGCTGCGTGCCCCCAGGTGCCCGAAACCCAGTCTCAGAGCCTGGATGGTTCTTTAAGGGAACACCAGGCGGGGAGCCTAGGCTGTCCTGATGGGCCGCCCGTTGAGGGGGATCCCCTAGTGTCTGGTGAGCTGGGAGTGTCTGTAAGCAGGCCTCCATCAGTTCTGGTGTCTGGCAGTACCGCTCCAGTTGGGAGGGTGCAGAGGTCCAGATTGAGGGGTGAGAGGGGGAAAGAGTCCCCAGTGGAAGAACCAGTGGGTCAGGGGTCAGCCAGAAGGGCTGCGTCCCCCGTGAGTGACCATGGTGACACCACTTCTGTCCTCGGGGATCTTCAGGCACTGTCAGATGGACAGGGGTCGGGAGATCAGCGCCAGGCAGACTGTCACACGACACATGAGTTATGTGTCACCCTCAGGGGGGGCATGCGTGCTCCCCGGGAAGCCCTGGTGCGCCAGGCGAGCGTTCAACCGCATGGGTTGGTCCCAGGGTTGGGAAGCCAGGTTCAGGTGTTGTCTGACCTGGAGGGTGGGACTACTGTAATCAGTGTCCTGACCCATGTTGCTTCTGGGGGTACCACGCCAGTTGGGAGTGGGCAGTACTCTGGAAGGGGGTGCAGAGGGAGGGAGTCCTCGCCTCTGACCCCGGCTCAACTGAGGGGTTTAGACCCTAGGTTGGAGGGCCAGGTTCAGGGTGTCCCCCCTGACCTGGACGCCCAGTTGCAGGATAGAACACCTGAACTGGTGGGCGAATTGCGCAGGACACCTGCCCCAGGTGCCCTGGCAATTCTGGAAGGGGGTACCACTCCAGGTGAAAGGGTACAGAGCCCCAAGGAGAAGGACCGGGTGTGGGAGAGGCCACCCCAGTCTTGGGTCCAGCCGCCGGGTACAGCTCTGGGGCTGGTGGGTCAGTGCCAGGATGTCATACCTGACCTGACAAGGGGGAGAATGGACAAAGGGTGCCAAGCACCTGGGGCTACTGCCCCCCGCTCCCTGGCGCCACAGAGGATTGAGAGCCCTGAGAGGCATACGGCCTGGGTCTCATCCCTGACTACTGTCAGTGGCCACTGTAGCATTTTGCTGTCTGTCTGTTGGGACACACCTGTGGGCCAGTTAAGGTTAGGTGCTGCACAGGTGGTGTCCACAGGTGAGGAGAAGGGTTCCCCATGGATTGGCTTGGTGGGCCCTGAGAGTATGGACAGAGGGAGTCCGATAGGTTCAGATTGGCGTAGAAATGGAGTCTGCCCCTGCAGTTGCGGGCCAGGTCCTTGTTCTATCGCCCCAAGCAGGGAAGACCATCACGGTGGTGATTGGCCTACCCTGCGTTTTGGCTGGAAGGGGGTTGTGTTGGACTTGGCCCTTTTTGCAGGGTCATCCCTAAACTTTTTGCCTTCCTCCAGTATTTTTTCTGACCTGTTGTTGGCTGTTTTATGACTCTGGGCACTTTACCACTGCTGATCAGTGCTAAGGTGCCTATGCTCTCCCTATGGTAAAATGTATACATTGATTGGTGTCCATGTTTGGCTTATTCGGTTTACTATCAGCCCCTAGTAAAGTGCACCAGGAGTGCCAGGGCTTGTAAATGCGAATGCTGCTGTTGGGCCTGCAGCACTGGTTGTGCCACCCACAGAAGCGGCCTTGTAAAATGTGTCTAAGGTCTGCCACTGCAGAACCTGCGTGCAGTCTAGTACTGTCATGCTGGCTGGGCAAGTGCACACACTTGCCAGCCTCCAAACCTTCCCTTACCTACATATTAGCCACCCCTCTGGTAGGCCCAAGGGCAGGGTGCATTGTAGGCATAAGGTAGGACATGCCCTGATGTGTGTGGCATGTCTTAGTAGTGAATTACAGCCATGTTCGTTTTTCACTATTGAAGGCTACCTGCTCTCCATAGGCCAGAATGGGCTGCTGGAGTCACTACACGCTGTGACCCTAGTGGACTCAGAGAGCATGGTAGAATGTCAAGTTTAGTATGCCTGAACTCAGAATAATAAAATACTTCTTGTAGTCAAGTTTATTTTAATATCCTGGGTTTGTAAATACTACTTTTAGAAAGTTAGTATTTACTGACCTGGCCATTTCAGTCCGCCTCTGCTGTGTGTGTGTGTTCTGCCTAGCAACAGTAAGGAGCAGGGTTGGGGAATGCCCAGAGACAGGTTGGCTGCCAGGTGGTGGGTAGAGAGATGACACCAGGATGGGTGGGAGGAGTACACCTTGACTCTTGAATAGACCTGTGCTCTGCCACCACAAAGCCGGCGCCGCCCCCTGTGGAGCGGCTGATGTCTCTGCCCTGCTGCTGAAAGGAAAAAGCAGAGTCACCATAACAAAGTGCTCCAGAACTGGACTGAGCCAGGCCCAGGCCCCCTGGCGCTAAAGAACAAAAGAATCATGGTATAAAAGTAGGAGCCTGGCTCCTAAGAAATCAGAATCCTGTTTACCACAAAGAACCTCTGCCCGACTAGAAGGAGAAGAAGACGCTGGAGGAGCTGGCCTGCTGCTTGCCTTGCTGAGAAAGGAGAGGAAGAGACTTACTGAAAAGACTTTACTACTTTGTGCTTGAACACTCTCCAAGGGCTTGATCTGAGCTTGCCCCCTGAACTGAACCCCAGGACCAGTGGGTTCTCTGTGCTTTTGCTCGTCCTCCAATTCGAGCCGTGTGTGCATCCCGCTGGAAAGAGACTGCGCCCCTCATCGCCCCTCCTAGGGCCGTGACACTCAGAAGCTTGCCTGCCTCAAACCCGTGAGAGCCCCGCTCCGTCCAGAGCCGCTCTCTGTCCCCGGGCCAGGCCGCCTGCATCCCTGTCACCGCCTGCTACTGGAGCGCGCTGACCGCGCTATCACCCCTCCCGCCGGAAGCCGTCCGACGACTGTGATCTACGCCGGGTCATCCAGCTGCACTGACTGTGCCCTGCGACCCCGCTTCGCTATCCCCGGACATCTCAGGCCGCGCCGCCCCCGCTGTGGAGACCCTCCTGCACCGCCGTGCTAAAGGGTCGCTGGCCGCGCCTGCCTACGTGCCCACACCTGCTGATTGAGGACCCAAGAACACTTCCCAAGCTGAGAGTCGCACCGACCTGTGCCGACTCTCCACATCACGAAAGAAGTTCCAGTATCGGGCTCGGGGCCCGCAACGCCTTATTTCCCCGTTCACAGGAGCCGATCGCTGTGAGTACTGGAACCACAAGTACCATTTGCAAGAGACTACAGAGTCTCCATTTGAAGCTACGAACAAAGAACATTTGCCTGCTTTATAACCTGGTGGCCTAGCGAAAACGTTATTGGTCTTGTGATAAGTCTGCTGAGATATATATACCTATTTTTACATAAAGAATCGTATTTTTATATATATCCAAGTCTGGTGTCCGTTTCTGGGGGGATTGATGTGTTTACTGTGTGTATGATTGTAAGTGCTTAACCACCAACGCCTGAGGAATCGCCTTGGCTGCTCACGCCACGCACCTAGAGGGTGAGCAAGGGTCATTCGCGAGGGGTTATCCTGCGCCCTGACGTGGAGGAGAGGGTTCCTGCTTGACACAAGGGCAACCTTGCGCCAACCAGAGATCCCCGACTCTAACACACACCCACCCTGAACCCTAAAATTATCATTAGCACCCCAAAACCTATACCCACCCTGAACCCTAAAATTACCCTTGGCACCCCAAAACTCATATTGACCCTAAAATTACCCTTGGCACCCCCAAACCCATACCCACCCTGAACCCTAAAAAAATCCTTGGCACCCCAAAACCCGTATCCACCCTGAACCCTAAAATTACACTTGGTGCCCCATTCCCATACCCACCCTCGTTCAGGGTGGGTATGAGTTTTTGGCTCCCAAGGGTAATTTTAGGGTTCAGGGTGGGTATGGTTTTCGGGGTGACAAGGTGATTTTAGGATTCAAGGTGGGTATGGGTTTTGGGGTGCCAGGGGTAATTTTAGGGTTCAGGGTGGGTATGTGTTTTGGGGTGCTAAGGATAATTTTAGGGTGGGTATGGGTTTTGGGGTGCCAAGTGTAATTTTAGCGTTCAGGGTAGGTATAGGTTTTGGGGTGTCAAGGGTAAATTTAGGGTTCCGGTGGGTATGGTTTTTTGGGTGCCAAGGATAATTTTAGGGTTCAGTGTGTGTATGGGTTTTGGGATGCCAAGGGTAATTTCAGGGTTTAGGGTGGGTATGGGGTTTGGGGTGCCAAGGGTAATTTTAGGGTTCAAGGTGGGTATGGGTGTTTGGGTGCCAAGTATAATTTTACGATATAGGCTGGGTATGGGCTTTGGGGTGCCAAGTGTAATTTTAGGGTTCAGTGTGGGTATTGATTTTGGATTGCCAAGCATAAATATAGAGTTCAGGGTGGGTGTGGGTTTTGGGATGCCAAGGGTAATTTTACAGTTCAGGGTGTGTATGTGTTTTGATGTGCCAAGATTTATTTTAGGGTTCAGGGTCTGTATTGGTTTTGGGGTGCCAAGGGTAATTTTAGGGTTCAGTGTGGGTATTGATTTTGGATTGCCAAGGGTAAATATAGGGTTCAGGGTGGGTATGGGTTTTGGAATGCCAAGGGTAATTTTACAGTTCAGGGTGTGTATGTGTTTTGATGTGCCAAGTGTTATTTTAGGGTTCAGGGTGGGTATGGGTTTTGGGGTGGCAAAGGTAAATTTAGGGGATAGGGTGGGTATGGGTTTTGGGGTGGCAAGGGTAATCTTAGGATTCAGGGTGGGTATGGGTTTTGGGGAGCTAAGAGTAATGAGAAGGAGGGGAAAAGTAAAGGGAAGGGCAGTGAATGGTGAAATAAAGGGAGAGTGGGTGGGAAGAGAACAGGAGGGAAGGGAGAGGGACAGGAAGGTAAAGAGCGAACTGGGAAGGGAGAAGGAAAGGAAGTGAGGGGAAGTGGAACGGTGAAGGGAAGGGAATGGGGAGGGGATAGGATGGGATGGGAGGAAAGAGTGAGTAAAGGCGATGGGAAGGTTGGATGAAAGGGAATGGATTGGGAGGGGAGGTAAGGGGGAGTGGAAACGGGAGGCAGGGGTAGTGGGAGGGAGAAGTAAAGCAGGAAAGAGAGGGGAAGGGAAATGGAAGGAAGGGGAAGAGTATAGCAGGTTAGGGGATTGTGAAGGGGAGGTAAGGGTGAGAGAAAGTTAGACAGATATTGGACATGAAGGGAAGGGGCAGGGTGTGGGGGTGGATGGGTTAGGGAAGGGTCGCATAGGAAGGGATTGGTGAGGGGGAGGGGGAAAGGAGGAGTGGGAAGGGTGGGGAGTCAAGGGGTAGGGAGTTGGGAGGAAGAGAAGAGAAGGGTAAGGGGAGGGGAGGGAAGGGTGAGGGGAAGGGAGGTGAAGGAAGAATAAGGAGTAAGGGTAGGGTGAGGGGAGGGAAGGTGAAAGGAAGTAGAAGGGATGGGGTACAGATTCAAAGGGAATAGAAGGGAAGAAAGGAGAATGAGATGGAAGGAGAGGGGTGGAGATGGTGACAATGGGTGGGAATGGAGAAGGGAAAGGGGTGGGGAGGAAGAAGTAGAAATAAAATAGTGGGGGAAGAGGAAAGAGGGAGAGGGAGAGGTGAAGGAGAGGAAAGAAAAAGGAAGGGTGGGGTAAGGGGAGGGGTTGGGTGAGCAAAGGGAAGGGAAGGTCAGGGAACAGATGAGAAGGGGAAGGGTGAGGGTGAGTGTAGGAGAGTGGAATCTGACTAATGGTTGCCCCCAACTTTTTGCCTGGTATTTGAGTGGTTTTTGACTAGTCTGGCTGGGATCCTGCTATCCAGGACCCCAGCCTATCTGCTTTCTCCCTAAAACTGATGTAAGTACTTTAGGTACAAACCTAATTGGATGCTGGGCATGCCCTACCAGTCCCTTGTAGATGGTACCCTAGGTACCCAGGGCATGGGTCCCCCAGTAGGCCTACCAGGGCTGCAGCACTTATTGTGCCACCCTGGGACAGCCACCCAAACTGACACCACCAGACCACTACTGTAGTCTGGGTAAGGTGGTGCTAGCACCCCTTACAGGGATGTAGGTACCCTATATCCCATACCCTTACAACACATATACTCTCATAGGTCACCCCTATGGCAGGCCCTGGTAATCCTACAGGGCTGGGTGCTGAGGTATGTGTGAGGGGGGACCCCTACGTGAGTAGGACCTCTCTGCAACCTTCATAAAATCGTTACTGGGTTGTTTGTAGTCTAGCCATACCATATACTCTTAACCGCATTATAAGTTATCGCGTCATCGCTGTAACTTGGGAATGGCCACACAGAACCATATCGTGTTTGGTGTCAAACATGAAGGAATCATACCCCCAGTCCAGCCATGGGCATGAGGGTACGATTCCCCCTTGCTAGGAGGGTGATATGGGAAAAGCGGTAGAATTTAGACACCAATTTAAAAGTGCACATGTACCACAAAATGGCTACTGTCCGCCACCTACACGACTCTGGCTGGCTATTGCTGGGGAAAACCCCAGCCTCGCCATCTGGACAATAGGGCTCCTGTGACAGGGAGGTGCCAGCACCTCCCCATACAGGATATGTGGATTGGAACAGGGTGGGTGCACCAAATGTCCTTTCAGAGTTGCACGTAGGCAGCTGCAGAGCCCCAATTCTGCATACACCACCTGGAACCGGTTCAGGGGCATCCTGCCCCTCGCCCAGGCGGGAAACACACAAAGGGGTGTGGGTGTAGCCACCCTTTCCCGCCTCTACTCTGATTGGTAGGCTCTATTTGGGACCATCCCCTAATCTTGGGGATATATGGGAATAACTTTTCCCTAGAGCCTTAGATTCGTCCAGAACTTAACAGAACTGACCTTCGACGAGCTGCTGCCCAGCTGATTGAAGAAATCTCCCTTGAGATAAAGGAGTTATCCCCCTGCTTGGCAGGCACCTAAAAGACTGCAAGATACCCGGTTGGAACTTCGCTGCTCTCACGAACTTCGACGCCTTCCATCAACCTTGAGGTGGGTCTCCAGTGCATCCCAGAGTCCTGTGAGCGTGCCCAGCAAGTCTGAGCACCGTGGACCACGTGGGTGCCGAGATCCCTGCATACCCCGAGACCCCAGCCACCTCTTGCATAGCACACGACGCCGACCATTGGGGAAGTTGTGCTTTGGCCCATTTCTGAGCCAACCTTCAAGCAGCATCCGTGCCAAAGCTCAGCTCCCTAGTCTGCTCCGGTGGCCCGTGGGAGCCCTTTTACGCACTCCATTTTGCTGCCTTCCGCGGTCCCTTGTCTCTCAACTTGTGGGCCCTGACGGAGAACAATCTACCTTTCCAAGAGTTCCCCTGGTTGCTCCAGGCCTGCTCTGTGTTCCTTGCAAAGGAGAGCACCCTCAGACCTCGTGGGTCTGCACCAGCAGCTGCTTTGTACATCTTGCATGGGTTGCGGTTGCCAATGCTTAGTGGATCCAATCGGGACACTAACACTGCAGCGACCCTCATCCGACATGGAACAGTTGCCCTCCAGAAGCTGGCCTTCCTTGAAGCCTCCCGGAGCCCGTGACTGCAGAGCCCAGCTGTACCTTCCACACCTGAAGCACCCGACATCCACGAGCTCCTTCCTGTGAGCTCCCTGGTCACTGTGCCGTGACCCAGACTCTGTCCCCTCTGCTTTCAGGTCCTTTTCTACATTTCCTACATCTTCAATCTTCACGACTTCAGCGACGCTTTCAGCTAGCAGCAGTTTGGACTACTTTTCCATTGAAAATCAGCCCGCGACCCGACACCAGAATCGACCTATGCACCCGGCTTCCCTGGGGCAGGTAACAGTGGTACTTCGGTACTCCCGTGGTGGTGGGCTCTCCAAAGCCTTAAGTCTCAAGCCTTAACTTTGTACTGTTGCTAGAAGTGTCTTTAAACTCTAAATATTCAACCGCGACATTCTCCATAGGATAACATTGCGATCCCGATAGCAGCTCTTTGCACTGCACGCGTCTCCCGTGGGTCCCCTTCCTCTTAATTGTGGGTGGATTCTGAAGGGGCAAGCGATCCTGAATGCCCTAGGCATTGCCTGTAGAACTGTCGTGGTTCTTATACCACTATTTTAGTATATGGTTTGGTCCCCCCTAGGGTCCATTGATTTCTGTGCTATTTATTGTGTTTATAAATGCTTGTTTGAAGTGTAACTTTGCCACTAGCCACATAAAGTGACTGTGGGATTCTGTCTAGAATAAATACATATATTTTATATATATAGCTGTGTGGGCTACTCTTTCATTTGGTTATTCAAGAGGTTATTATGGTAAAACAATAAGCTTAACACTCCTTCAAGACTTAGCCTGAAGGCTGCTCTCCACAGCTACCACTAGGATAGCTTTCTTTAAAGGTTGTCTTCAACCTATCATCAATAAGAGTCGAATTGGACTGGTGCAAGGTGTCCCTATAACTAGGAACAACATATGCCAGGCCAACTTCTCACATTGGTAGCAGCGGTGGGATTCAAGCTTGCCATTGTTTTACCAGATAACAAATTGAATTTCTAAAGTGAAAGCCACTAGGTACCAAAGGTACATATAAATTCAAGCTAGAATACAATAAGTTCTACTGAACTTAGAGTTGTGTGTAGAGGGTTTAGCACACCTTGACTACAACTCAAGAGAGGGTTCAGTAGGCCACACTTAGTGTAGGTAGATACACCACTATCACTACACTAGACATGTCTTCAGGTGCAGGTGCCACTAAGGCTCTGGAAGGACCCCAAAGGGTCCCAGTCGATAAGTATGATCATCTCTCCTTTGCTGAGCTCAGGGAGATGTGCACCCTTAGAAAACTGAAGACAAACAAAGGTGCCAACACCCAACGTCTCAGGGAAATCCTGCTCATAGCAGACTTTATGGAGTCCATAGGGTCCAGTGGGGTAGACAGAGTGGGTGGGCATCCATCAGAAGAGGACACTCCCAGAGTGGACTCTGATGAGGACCAGGAAGAGGATGAAAGTCCTGACCTGGAAGAAACAAACCACTCACAAACTGGAGGTGATGGCCCAAGAGGCACTCCCTCCATCCTTAAAAGGAGAGTGGTGGGTCCCAGAAGGAACAGATCCCCCTCAGTGGGATCCAACCATTCTGAGAGATCCAAAGGGTCCTCTGCCTCTTCTCAGAGAAGAGAATCCTCTCATGAGAGGAAATGCAGACTGATCAAATTTGAGCAGGCTAAGCTTCAGCTTAAAAGAGAACAGTTAGCTTTGGACAGGGAAGCCCTGGAGCTTCAGAAAGCTTCAAAGAAGTGAGGTCTAGAGACCCCTGGTGGCAGTGATGAAACCCCTAGAGTTAGAGAGAAAGTCCCTGACAATAGGAACCTCCACAAGATTGTGCCCCCCTATCAGAATGGGGATGACATCCACAAATGGATATCTGCTCTTGAGAGGGCCTGTAGAGTACAAAGGGTCCCAGTAGAGCAGTGGGCAGCAATCCTGTGGCTCTCCTTTTCAGATAAAGGTAGAGACAAGCTCCTCTCTGTAAGAGGAGAGGATGCAGATGATTACTATATCTTGAAAGCTGCTTTAATAGATGGGTTTGGCTTAACCACTGATCAATACAGACTTAAGTTCAGAGACACCCAGAATGCACAAAATCAAGATTGGGTAGACTTTGTGGATTGTGCAATCAAGGCACTGGAAGGTTGGTTAAATGGCAGTAAAGTTAATGATTATCAAGGATTATATAATCTCATAATGAGGGAGCAGATTCTTAATAATTGTCAAAACCAACTTTTACACCAGCACCTGGTGGACTCTGATCTGACCTCTCCCCAAGAATTGGGAAAGAAGGCAGACAAATGGGTCAGAACCAGGATTAGGCCTAAGAACCAAGTTGGTGACCAGAAGAAGGATTCCACTAAGCCCAAAGAGAAAGGTGGGGATGATAAACAAGAAAAGTCCTCTGAAGGGCCCCAAAAACCCAGTGCTGGGGGTGGGTCCCAAAATACTTCCTCTAATAACAAGAAACCCTATTGCCATGTGTGTAAGCAACCTGGCCACTGGAAAACTGACTCCAGCTGTCCAAAGAATGGCAATAAAGAAAATGTTCCTCCAAAAGCAGCTCCAACACCTCCTGTTGCTACTAGTAGTAATCCCCCAGGTGGTTGGAGTGCACCCAAAAATTTAGTTGGGATTTCTTGGGGAACTCAGGGGGACTCTGGCCTATCCAGGTCCCCTACTCAAGCAACTATGGTCTGTGATGGTGGCATGGGGTTTGCCAACTTTACCATGAGCCCAAATATTTTGGGCAGGTACAGACAATAACCAATAATCAATTGTCAGAAGGCTGTGGCCTATAAGGACACAGGGGCCAGTGTCACCATGGTGACCAAGAGGCTAGTGCACCTAGATCAGCTTTTACCTGGGTTTAGCTACCAGGTGACCAACATAGACGGAATCAGGACAGATCATCCCATGGCAGTGGTAAATCTCAGCTGGGGAGGGGTCACTGGCCCCAAGAGAGTGGCAGTGTCCCCAAACTTGCCTGTAGATTGTCTACTGGGGAATGATCTGGAAATCTCAGCCTGGGCTGAGGTTGACCACAAGGCCCATTTGAAAATGGTAGGAATCCCTGAGAGAGTGGATGAGACCCTGAGGGCCTCACCTCCACCCCAGGAGAAAATAGAAAGGGTGAAGCCTGAGACTATGGATCACTCTACCCAAACAGAGAGCATAGGGGAAGAGGAACAGTCCTCCCCCCACCAGACTACAGGTAAGGGTCAAGTTTCTCAGGGAAGTGATCCTGCCCCTTGTGAAGTAACTGCCCCAGAAGTGGACAGGCCTGGCCTGCCCACCTCTCTGATGGCAGGGGACCCTTCCAAGGTGGTACCCAGTCTGGAGCAGGTATCCTGCCCCTCTCTACCCTGCCTCAGTCAGCCCAGGGCTGCAGAGGTCAGGGAGGTCAGTGGACCCTTACTGGGCCCCTGTCCAGAGGAACCCCCTCATTAGCAGATTAGGGACACCCAGCAGAGTAGTTTCAGCCAGGTGAATATTCCTCTACAAACTGAGGGATCCCCCTTACCCTTAGGTATAGGCACCCCTCAAATGGATGTTGTTGGGAACAGGGAACCCTGGGGCCTAGTTGCCCCAAACCTTCCAGGACCCTCCACTATTCCAGCCAAAGGGATCCAACCCCCAGCTGTAGGCAGCCAGAGGTTGACCCTTAGGGCCAGATATGACACAGTCATGGGCAGAAAGGCTTCCATAGTGGCCAGTGATCTGAGGAGGTTGAGACCAACCCAAGTAGGGCCTCACTTCCAGACGCAGACACCCCACCAGCCCACCTCTGACCCAAAAACCAATACAGGTAATTTCCCTAGACTTTGGGGTAAGATTTCCCAAGTGGACCATGACACAGGGAGCAACCATGTTAGTACAGGTTCTTCCTTATATGGCCACTCAGGAAATAAAGGCTTATCTGGACAAGGTTAGCCTTATCTCCTTTCGTTTGGGGGGGGGGGGTTATGTAGGAGAGTGGAATCTGACTAATGGTTGCCCCAAACTTTTTGCCTGGTATTTGAGTGGTTTTTGACTAGTCTGGCTGGGATCCTGCTATCCAGGACCCCAGCCTATCTGCTTTCTCCCTAAAACTGATGTAAGTACTTTAGGTACAAACCTAATTGGATGCTGGGCATGCCCTACCAGTCCCTTGTAGATGGTACCCTAGGTACCCAGGGCATTGGTCCCCAAGTAGGCCTACCAGGGCTGCAGCACTTATTGTGCCACCCTGGGACAGCCACCCAAACTGACACCACCAGACCACTACTGTAGTCTGGGTAAGGTGGTGCTAGCACCCCTTACAGGGATGTAGGTACCCTATATCCCATACCCTTACAACACATATACTCTCATAGGTCACCCCTATGGCAGGCCTTGGTAATCCTACAGGGCTGGGTGCTGAGGTATGTGTGAGGGGGGACCCCTACGTGAGTAGGACCTCTCTGCAACCTTCGTAAAATCGTTACTGGGTTGTTTGTAGTGTAGCCATACCATATACTCTTAACCGCATTATAAGTTATCGCGTCATCGCTGTAACTTGGGAATGGCTACACAGAACCATATCGTGTTTGGTGTCAAACATGAAGGAATCATACCCCCAGTCCAGCCATGGGCATGAGGGTACGATTCCCCCTTGCTAGGAGGGTGATATGGGAAAAGCGGTAGAATTTAGACACCAATTTAAAAGTGCACAAGTTACACAAAATGGCTACTGCCCGCCACCTACACGACCCTGGCTGGCTGTTGCTGGGGAAAACCCCAGCCTCGCCATCTGGACAATAGGGCTCCTGTGGCAGGGAGGTGCCAGCACCTCCCCAGACAGGATATGTGGATTGGAACAGGGTGGGTGCACCAAATGTCCATTCAGAGTTGCACGTAGGCAGCTGCAGAGCCCCAATTCTGCATACACCGCCTGAAACCAGTTCAGGGGCATCCTGCCCCTCGCCCAGGCGGGAAACACACAAAGGGGAGTGGGTGTAGCCACCCTTTCCCGCCTCTACTCTGATTGGTAGGCTCTATTTGGGACCATCCCCTAATCTTGGGGATATATGGGAATAACTTTGCCCTAGAGCCTTAGATTCGTCCAGAACTTAACAGAACTGACCTTCGACGAGCTGCTGCCCAGCTGACTGAAGAAATCTCCCTTGGGATAAAGGAGTTATCCCCCTGTTTGGCAGGCACCTAAAAGACTGCAAGATACCCGGTTGGAACTTCGCTGCTCTCACGAACTTCGACGCCTTCCATCAACCTTGAGGTGGGTCTCCAGTGAATCCCAGAGTCCTGTGAGCGTGCCCAGCAAGTCTGAGCACCGTGGACCACGTGGGTGCCGAGATCCCTGCATACCCCGAGACCCCAGCCACCTCTTGCATAGCACACGACCCCGACCAGTGGGGAAGTTGTGCTTTGGACCATTTCTGAGCCAACCTTCAAGCAGCATCCGTGCCAAAGCTCAGCTCCCTAGTCTGCTCCGGTGGCCCGTGGGAGCCCTTTTACGCACTCCATTTTGCTGCCTTCCGCGGTCCCTTGTCTCTCGACTTGTGGGCCCTGACGGAGGACAATCTACCTTTCCAAGAGTTCCCCTGGTTGCTCCAGGCCTGCTCTGCGTTCCCTGCAAAGGAGAGCACCCTCAGACCTCGTGGGTCTGCACCAGCAGCTGCTTTGTACATCTTGCGTGGGTTGCGGTTGCCAATGCTTAGTGGATCCAATCGGGACACTAACACCGCAGCAACCCTCATCCGACGTGGGACAGTCGCCCTCCAGAAGCTGGCCTTCCTTGAAGCCTCCCGGAGCCCGTGACTGCAGAGCCTAGCTGTACCTTCCACACCTGAAGCACCCGACATCCACGAGCTCCTTCCTGTGAGCTCCCTGGTCACTGTGCCATGACCCAGACTCTGTCCCCTCTGCTTTCAGGTCCTTTTCTACATTTCCTACATCTTCAATCTTCACGACTTCAGCGACGCTTTCAGCTAGCAGCAGTTTGGACTACTTTTCCATTGAAAATCAGCCCGCGACCCGACACCAGAATCGACCTATGCACCCGGCTTCCCTGGGGCAGGTAACAGTGGTACTTCGGTACTCCCGTGGTGGTGGGCTCTCCAAAGCCTTAAGTCTCAAGCCTTAACTTTGTACTGTTGCTAGAAGTGTCTTTAAACTCTAAATATTCAACCGCGACATTCTCCATAGGCTAACATTGCGATCCGATAGCAGCTCTTTGCACTGCACGCGTCTCCCGTGGGTCCCCTTCCTCTTAACTGTGGGTGGATTCTGAAGGGGCAAGCGATCCTGAATGCCCTAGGCATTGCCTGTAGAACTGTCGTGGTTCTTATACCACTATTTTAGTATATGGTTTGGTCCCCCCCTGGGGCCCATTGATTTCTGTGCTATTTATTGTGTTTATAAATGCTTGTTTGAAGTGTAACTTTGCCACTAGCCACATAAAGTGACTGTGGGATTCTGTCTAGAATAAATTTTATATATATACCTGTGTGGGCTACTCTTTCATTTGGTTATTCAAGAGGTTATTATGGTAAAACAATAAGCTTAACACTCCTTCAAGACTTAGCCTGAAGGCTGCTCTCCACAGCTACCACTAGGATAGCTTTCTTTAAAGGTTGTCTTAAACCTATCATCAATAAGAGTCGAATTGGACTGGTGCAAGGTGTCCCTATAACTAGGAACAACATATGCCAGGCCAACTTCTCACAGTGAGTGGGGAGGGGTGGTATTAAGAGGAGAGGGAAGGAAGGGGAAGAAAATGGGAAGGGAGGTTGGGGAGGAGAGGACAACATAGAAATAATAGAGTGGGGGAAGGGACCGGAATGGGAAGGGGGAAGCGAAGAGGAAAGAGGGAGAGGGATGGTGGGAGGGAGAGGTAAAGGAGAGGGATGAGTAAGGAAGGGTGGGGTAAGGGGAGGGGTTTGGGTGAGCAAAGGGAAGGTCAGGGAAGAGATGGGCGGGAATGGAGAAGGGAAAGGGGTGGAGAGGAAAACATAGACATAAGAGAGTGGGGGAAGGGACCGGAATGGGAAGGGTAAGGGAAGAGGAAAGAGGGAGAGGGATGGTGGGAGGGAGAGGTAAAGGAGAGGGAAGAGAAAGGAAGGGTGGGGGAAGGGGAGGGGTTGGGTGAGCAAAGAGAAGGTCGGGGAAGAGATGGGAAGGGGAAGGGTGGGGTGAGTGGGGTAGTGGCGGTGTTAAGGGGAGGAGGAAGTAAAAGGAAGAACATGGGAAGGGAGGGGAGGCAAGCGGTAGGGAGGTGAGGGGAAGGGAAGGGTAAAGGGAAGTGGTAGGGTGAGGGGGAGGGAAGGTTGAGGGGGAAGGCGAAGAAAGGAGAAGGGAAAGGGATGAGTGGGATAGGGATGGGGAAGTGGCGGGGGGTGATTGGGAAGAGGGAGGGAGTGGGAAAGCAAGGAGAGTAGAGTGTGATGGGGTGAAGGGAATGAAGGAAGGCAGGGTGCACAGTTGAGGGGATATGGAGGTGAGGGGAAGGTAAGGGTAAGGAAGAAGAGATGATGGGAAGGAACAAGTGAAGGGAATCGTGAGGGAGAAGAGAAAGGAAGAGGAGGGGTGTGGTGGGGAAGCAAGGGGAGAGGAAGTGAAGGGAACAGAAAGGGTAGGCAAAGGTGATGAGAGGGGAAGAGAACTGAAGGGAGAAAGAAGGTGGGAAAGTGAAGGGAAAGGAAAGGGTTATGAAAAGTGGTGGGGAAGTGGAGAGGGGGAAGAGATGGGAAAGAGGCATGTGGTGGGGAGGCAAAGGGATGGGAAGGGAGAGGGCGAAAGGAAGGGGGTGGAGGGAAAGGAAGAGAAGAATAGGGAAGGGAAGGGTGGGGGAAGGATTCAAATGGAAGAGAATAGGAGGTAGGGGATGGGGAGGAAGGTGGAAGGGGAAGAGAATAGGATAAGAGGTATGGAAAGGGAGGTAAAAGGGGTAGGGGATGGGGAAGGAAAGTAGGAGGGGAGTGCTAGAGGAAGAGTGAAGGAATGGCAAAGGGAAGGTCAGGGAAGGGAAGGCGATTGGAAGAAGAAGAGTGGGAGTGGTAGGGAGGTGAGATGAAGTCAAGGGCAGAGTAGGGAAGAGTGAAGGGTGGGGGAAGGGAAGAGTGAAGGGTAGGGAAGAGGTAAGGGTATGGTGGGGTACGGTAAAGGGGGAGGGGAGAGGGGAAGGGGAGTAGAGAGTGACTGAGGTGAAGGGAATGGAGGGAAGGGAGGATGCAGAGGCAAGGGGTTAGGGAAGGAAAGAAGAGAAGAGGGGAAGGGGTGGGGGAAGGGTGGGAGGAAGGGAATGGTGAGGGGGAAGGGAAAGGAAGAGGGGTGTGGTGGGGGGACAAGGGGTGGGGAAGAGAAGAGACGGGGCGGGTTTCTGTAAGGGTGAGGAGAGGGGAAGAGAACGGAAGGGGAGAAAGAAGTTGGGAAGGGAAAGTGAAGTAAAGGGAGAGTAAAGGGGAAGGAAAAGTGGAGGGAAAGTGGGGTGGGAAGAGGGGAAGAAGCATGTGGTGGGGAGGTGATGGGAAGGGAAGGGTGAGGGTAAGAAAAGGGAAAGAAGAATAGGGAGGGGAAGTGAAGGGTGGAGAAAGGAATAAAATAGAAGGGAGGGGAAGGGAGACGAAGGAGGGAGAGTGGAAGAGAATAGAAGAGAAAAAGATGTGCAGAAAGGGAGGGAAAAGGGTAGAAGAGGGGTAGAGGAAGAAAGTGGAAGGGAAGGATTGGAGAAGGTGAGGGGTGGAGGGGTAGGGAGATGGAGATATGAAGGAGTGAGGAAGGATGGAGAGGGTGAAGAGGCAAGGGGTAGGGAGGTTAGGGGAAGGAAGGGTAGGGAAGTAGCAAAAGGAAGGGGAGGGGGAAAAGGAACAAAAGGGAAGGGGAAGAGGAGTACGATGGGGAGGCGAAGGGAAGGGGTGGGATGAAGATGTGACAGGATGGGGATGGAAAGGGAAGGGAAGGTTAGAGAATGGTGAGGGGACAGTAGGGGAGGGGAAAAGGTTAGGGGGAGGGGAACAGGTGAGGGGAAGGAAGAAAGGGAGGGGAAGGAGAGAGAGGGAGAGGTAAATGTAAGGGAAGAGTGAGGGGAGAAGTGAAGAGAACGGAAAGGAAGAGATGGGCAGGGAAGTGAGAGGGAAGGGAAGGTTACAGATGGTGATGGGTGAGGGATGGAAAGGGACGGAAAGAAAAGAAAAGAAAAAGGGGTGGGGAGGTGAGAGGATATCAGGGAGGCTAGGGGAAGGGAAAGGTGAGGGGGAGTGAGGGAGTTTGATGGGTGGAGAGGGGATGAAAAGAAGCAGTGGTGAGGGTGGGGAAGCAAGGGGTAGGGAGGTGAGGAGGACGTTTAGGAAATTAAGGAGAGGAAGGAAAGGGGGTGAGGGGTGGGACAGGAAGGGAAGGGAAAACGTGAGAAGGGGGAGGGAGAGGTGAAGGGAATGGTAAAGGATGATATGGCAAGCGATAGGGAAGGGGAAGAAAGTGAAGGGTGAGGGATGGGACGGGAAGGGGTGGGGTTGGGTTGGGCAGGGAAAGCAGGAGGAGGAAATGAAGTGTAGAGAGGGGAAGGGTGAGGAGGAAGGGAAGGAATGGTGGATAGGAAGGGAACGAGAAGGGAAGTGGGAAGGAAGGGAAGGGTAGGGTTGAAGGGGAGGGAGGGGATTGGAAAGGGAAGTGAAAAGAAGGGTAATGGGAAAGGGAGGGATAGGGGACAGAGATCGGAAAGGGAAGGGCTAGTGGAAGGGTGAGGGGAGGGGAAAGAGGCAAAGGGATGGGAACAGATTGGAAGGGAACGGAATGGGTGGAAAAAAGAAAATGTGATGGAAGGGGAGGAGGCGGTGAAGGGGAGGAAAAGGAGAGGAAGAGAAGGGAAAGGGTGGAGAGGGAAAAGGAGAGATAAAAGAGTGCGGGATGGGAGCGGAATGGATAAAATGGGAACGGAAATGAGGAGAAGGGAAGGGAGGCTGACTGAAGGGGAGAGGATTGAAGAGGTAAGGAAGAAAGTAATGGAGGGAAAGGGAAATGGAAAGAAAGGGCGAGAAGGGGATAGGAGAGGAGAGATGAGAATGTAAGGCGGAGAAGGAACAAAGGGATAGGCGGGAATAGAAAGGAAGAGGGAAGGGAATTTGATCATGTGGGAAGTTGGCCTGGCATATGCTGTTCCTAGTTATAGGGACACCTTGCACCATTCCAATTCGACTCTTATTGATGATAGGTTTAAGACAACCTTTAAAGAAAGCTATCCTAGTGGTAGCTGTGGAGAGCAGCCTTCAGGCTAAGTCTTGAAGGAGTGTTAAGCTTATTGTTTTACCATAATAACCTCTTGAATGACCAAATGAAAGAGTAGCCCACACAGGTATATATATAAAATATATGTATTTATTCTAAGTAGAATCCCACAGACACTTTATGTGACTAGTGGCAAAGTTACACTTCAAACAAGCATTTATAAACACAATAAATAGCACAGAAATCAATGGGCCCCAGGGGGGGACCAAACCATATACTAAAATAGTGGTATAAGAACCACGACAATTCTACAGGCAATGCCTAGGGCATTCAGGATCGCTTGCCCCTTCAGAATCCACCCACAGTTATGAGGAAGGGGACCCACGGGAGGCGTGTGCAGTGCGAGAAGCTGCTGTCGGGATCTCAATGTTAGCCTATGGAGAATGTCGCGGTTGAATATTTAAAGTTAAAGGACACTTCTAGCAGTAGTACAAAGTTAAGACTTGAGACTTAAGGCTTTGGAGAGCCCACCACCACGGAAGTACCGAAGTACCACTGTTACCTGCCCCAGGGAAGCCGGGTGCATAGGTCGATTCTGGTGTCGGGTCGCGGGCTGATTTTCAATGGAAAAAGAGTCCAAACTGCTGCTAGCTGAAAGCGTCGCTGAAGTCGTGAAGATTAAAGATGTAGGAAATGTAGAGAAGGACCTGAAAGCAGAGGGGACAGAGTCTGGGTCACGGCACAGGGACCAGGGAGCTCACAGGAAGGAGCTCGTGGATGTCGGGTGCTTCAGGTGAGAAAGGTACAGCTGGGCTCTGCAGTCACGGGCTCCGGGAGGCTTCAAGGAAAGCCAGCTTCTGGAGGGCAACTGTCCCACGTCGGATGAGGGTCGCTGCAGTGTTAGTGTCCCGATTGGATCCACTAAGCATTGGCAACCGCAACCCACGCAAGATGTACAAACCAGCTGCTGGTGCAGACCCACGAGGTCTGAGGGTGCTCTCCTTTGCAGGGAACGCAGAGCAGGCCTGGAGCAACCAGGGGAACTCTTAGAAAAGTAGATTGTCCTCCGTCAGGGCCCACAAGTCGAGAGACAAGGGACCGCGGAAGGCAGCAAAATGGAGTGCGTAAAAGGGCTCCCACGGGCCACCGGAGCGGACTAGGGAGCTGAGCTTTGGTACGGATGCTGCTTAAAGGTTGGCTCAGTAATGGGCCAAAGCACAACTTCCCCACTGGTCGGGGTCGTGTGCTTTGCAAGAGGTGGCCGGGGTCTCGGGGTATGCAAGGATCTCGGCACCCACGTGGTCCACGGTGCTCAGACTTGCTGGGCACGCTCACAGGACTCTGGGATGTACTGGAGGCCCACCTCAAGGTTGATGGAAGGCGTCGAAGTTCGTGAGAGCAGCGAAGTTCCAACCGGGTATCTTGCAGTCTTTTAGGTGCCTGCCAAGCAGGGGGATAACTCCTTTATCCCAAGGGAGATTTCTTCAGTCAGCTGGGCAGCAGCTCGTCGAAGGTCAGTTCTGTAAAGTTCTGGACGAATCTAAGGCTCTAGGGCAAAGTTATTCCCATATATCCCCAAGATTAGGGGATGGTCCCAAATAGAGCCTACCAATCAGAGTAGAGGCGGGAAAGGGTGGCTACACCCACACCCCTTTGTGTGTTTCCCACCTGGGCGAGGGGCAGGATGCCCCTGAACCGGTTCCAGGCGGTGTATGCAGAATTGGGGCTCTGCAGCTGCCTACGTGCAACTCTGAATGGACATATGGTGCACCCACCCTGTTCCAATCCACATATCCTGTCTGGGGAGGTGCTGGCACCTCCCTGCCACAGGAGCCCTATTGTCCAGATGGCGAGGCTGGGGTTTTCCCCAGCAACAGCCAGCCAGAGTCGTGTAGGTGGCGGACAGTAGCCATTTTGTGGTATATGTGCACTTTTAAATTGGTGTCTAAATTCTACCGCTTTTCCCATATCACCCTCCTAGCAAGGGGGAATTGTACCCTCATGCCCATGGCTGGACTGGGGGTATGATTCCTTCATGTTTGACACCAAACACGATATGGTTCTGTGTAGCCATTCCCAAGTTACAGCGATGACGCAATAACTTATAATGCGGTTAAGAGTATATGGTATGGCTACACTACAAACAACCCAGTAACGATTTTACGAAAGTTGCAGAGAGGTCCTACTCATGTAGGGGTCCCCCCTCACACATACCTCAGCACCCAGCCCTGTAGGATTACCAGGGCCTGCCATAGGGGTGACCTATGAGAGTATATGTGTTGTAAGGGTATGGGATATAGGGTACCTACATCCCTGTAAGGGGTGCTAGCACCACCTTACCCAGACTACAGTAGTGGTCTGGTGGTGTCAGTTTGGGTGGCTGTCCCAAGGTGGCACAATAAGTGCTGCAGCCCTGGTAGGCCTACTGGGGGACCCATGCCCTGGGTACCTAGGGTACCATCTACAAGGGACTGGTAGGGTATGCCCAGCATCCAATTGGTTGGTACCTAGGGTACTCCCATTGTTTAAAAGAGGAAGCAGATAGGCTGGGGTCCTGGATAGCAGGGCCACAGCCTGGGTAAAGTCATAAAAACAGTCAAAACATCAGCAAAAAGTTGGGGGCAACTATGCAGTCGATGCCACTCTCCTACATAACCCCCCCCCCCCAAACGCAGGGAATTTAAACTAACCTTGACCATTTGAGTCTTCATGTTCTAAGTGGAAATATCTGGAGAGGCCATCTGCATTGGCATGGTTGCTCCCAGGTCTATGTTCCACTGTATAGTCCATCCCCTGTAGGGAAATGGACCACCTGAGTAGTTTGGGGTTTTCACCCTTCATCTGTTTTAGCCATAGGAGGGGCTTATGGTCTGTCTGAACAATGAAGTGAGTGCCAAACAAGTATGGCCTCAGCTTCTTCAGGGCCCAGACCACAGCAAAGGCCTCCCTCTCTATGGCTGACCAACGTTTCTCTCTGGGGGTCAACCTTCTGCTAATAAAAGCTACTGGTTGATCCTGGCCCTCCTCATTCAGTTGTGATAACACAGCACCTACCCCCACCTCTGAAGCATCAGTTTGAACTATGAATTCTTTGGAGTAGTTGGGGCTTTGGAGCACTGGAGCAGAGCACATTGCCTGTTTAAGGTCATCAAAAGCTTTCTGACAGCTGACAGTCCACTGAACCTTTTTGGGCATCCTCTTGGAGGTGAGATCATTCAAGGGGGTCACTATGGATCCATATCCCTTTACAAATCTCCTATAGTAACCAGTCAGGCCCAAGAAAGCTCGAACCTGAGTCTGGGTGGTTGGAGCAAACCAGTCCATGATGGTCTGGATTTTGCTCTGTAAGGGTTGAACCTGGCCTCCACCTACAAGGTGTCCCAGGTATACAACCTGACTCTGCCCTATCTGGCACTTTGTAGCCTTGATAGTGAGCCCAGCCTTCTGCAGGGCTTCTAAAACTTTCCTCAGGTGGATCAGGTGATCTTCCCAGGTGGAGCTAAAGACAGCAATATCATCTAGATATGCTGCACTAAAGTCTTCCAGGCCTGAGAAGACTTGGGTCACCAACCTTTGAAAAGTGGCAGGTGCATTTTTCAAACCAAAGGGCATCACAATAAATTGATAATGCCCACTAGGGGTAGAAAATGCTGTTTTGGCTTTTGCAGACTCAGCTAACCTTATCTGCCAGTAGCCAGCTGTCAGATCAAATGTGCTCAGATATTTGGCTGAGGCCAACCTATCTATGAGCTCATCTGCTCTGGGAATTGGATGAGCATCAGTCTTAGTGACTGCATTGAGTCCCCTGTAGTCTACACAGAACCTCATCTCTCTCTTACCACCCTGGGTGTGAGGTTTTGGTACAAGGACTACTGGGCTGGCCCAAGGGCTATCTGAGGGCTCAATCACTCCCAACTCCAACATCTTTTGGACTTCAGTCCTTATGCAGTCCCTGACATGATCAGGTTGCCTGTAGATTTTATTCTTGACAGGCAGACTGTCCCCAGTGTCCACTTCGTGAGTGCACCAGGTGGTCTGACTAGGAGTCAGAGAAAACATATGTCTGTAAGCTTGTAGAACCTGTCTACAGTCTGCTTGCTGCTGATCAGTGAGGCTGCCTGCCAAGGCTACTCCATCAACTGACCCATCATCAGGGTTCTGAGAGAGCAGGTCTGGGAGAGGGTCACTCTCTTCCTCCTGTCCCTCATCTGTTGCCATGAGCAAGCCCATGTCAGCCCTGTCCACATATGCTTTCAGCCTATTCACATTAAGTACCCTGTGGGGACTTCTGGGAGTGCCAAGGTCTACCAGGTAGGTAACCTCTCCCTTTTTCTCCAAAATGGTATGGGGTCCACTCCACTTATCTTGGAGAGCTGCTGGGGCCACTGGCTCCAACACCCATACCTTCTGTCCTGGCTGGTACACCACCAGGACAGCCTTTTGGTCATGCCAGGCTTTCTGTAATTCCTGACTTGCCTCCAGGTTTTTAGTTGCCTTCTTCATATACTCAGCCATCCGGGAGCGGAGACCAAGTACATAGTCCACTATGTCCTGTTTAGGGGGTTTGAGAGGTTGCTCCCATCCCTCCTTCACTAGACAAAGTGGCCCTCTAACAGGATGGCCAAACAAAAGTTCAAAAGGGCTGTAGCCAACCCCCTTCTGTGGCACCTCTCTGTATGCAAAGAGAAGGCAGGGCAGAAGAACATCCCATTTTCGCCTAAGCTTTTCTGGTAGTCCTTTAATCATACCCTTTAAGGTCTTGTTGAATCTTTCAACCAGACCATTGCATTGAGGATGGTAAGGGGTGGTGAACTTATAGTTAACACCACACTCCTTCCACATTGCCTTCAGGTAACTACTCATAAAGTTTGTACCTCTGTCAGACAATACCTCCTTAGGAAACCCCACCCTGGAGAAGACTCCAAGGAGGGCCCTTGCCACCACAGGAGCTGTGATGGTCCTAAGGGGAATAGCTTCTGGGTATCTAGTGGCATGATCCACTACCACTAGAATGAACCTGTGCCCAGATGCTGTTGGTGGGTCCAGGGGACCAACAATGTCAATCCCCACCCACTCAAAGGGCACCCCCACCACAGGTAATGGTATCAGGGGGGCCTTTGTGGATTTACCTGCCTTGCCACTTGCCTGGCAGGTAATGCAAGAGCTGCAAAAGCTCTTACAGTCTTCACTCATTTTGGGCCAATGAAAGTGAGGGACAATTCTGTCCCAGGTCTTGTTTTGGCCCAGGTGTCCTGCTAAGGGAATATCATGGGCCAGTGAGAGCAGGAAGCCCCTAAACTTCTGAGGTATGACCAACCTCCTGGCTGCACCAGGCTTGGGGTCTCGACCCTCAGAGTAAAGGAGCCCTTCATCCCAATAAATCTTATGGGTCCCACTGGCATCCCCTGCAGCCTCAGCAGCAGTTTGCTGTCTGAGGGGTTCAAGAGTGGGGCAGCTCTGCTGCTCCAGGCTCAAGTCTGCCCTAGAAGGTCCCCCTGCCCCCAAGAACTCAACCTGATCAGGTTCCAGTTCCTCTGGGCCAGTTCCTTCTTCAGGAGCTAGATCATCTTCTGCTAAGAGAGTCTCTACAGACTGATCCTGGGGGGAAGGCTCTGCCTTACCCCTGCTACTCCTCCTCTTGGAAGGCCCTGGTCCATTTTTCCAGGATCCAAGGCCTGTTCAGTTCCTGTCAGCTTTGCTTTTGACCTTGTCAGGGCAAATACTTCTGCTGGTATACCCAACATTCCTGCATGGGTACTTAGCTCCACCTCAGCCCATGCTGAGGTCTCCAAATCATTCCCTAGTAAACATTCAACAGGTAGGTCTGCACTCACCACAACTTTCTTGAGGCCAGTTACCCCTCCCCAGGAGAAGTTCATAACAGCTAGAGCATGGTCTGTACTAACGTTGCTAGCATTGGTCACTTGGTATATCTCTCCAAGTATGATCTGGCTAGGGTCTACAAGGTCCTTAGTCACCATAGTGACACTAGCCCCTGTATCCCTGTAAGCTAGTGACTCCCTTCCATTTATGGTTGGCTGTTGTCTGTATTTGCCCAGACTACTGGGGCTCACAAACAGGGACAAGTCCCCATCACAAACTAGAACAGCCTGAGTAGGAGTTCTGACTAGGCCAGAGTCCTCTCCAGATCCCAGGGTCAACCCTACTATGCCCTTGTTCTGTGCACCAACACCTATAACTGTACTAGGGGGAACAGGAGCCGTAGGGGCAGGTGTGGTGCTTTTGGAGTCTTTGGCCTTATTACAGTCTGAAGTCCAATGGGTAGTTTGTTTACAGTGCTTACACCATGGCTTCCTTGGTTGTTTGGGTTTGTTGTTTTTGGTATTCTCAGATGCTGCTTTTTGGGGGCCTGTTGAAGACTGCTGGTCTTTTCCCTTTTCCCCACCCTTGTCAGAGTTCTTGGCATCTTCCTTTTTAGTTGCACCTCCCAAGGGCTGGACCTTTTGCTTAATCCTGGTTCTGACCCATTTGTCTGCCTTCTTTCCCAATTCTTGGGGAGAGGTCAGATCAGAGTCAACCAGTTGCTGATGTAAGAGCTGATTCTGACAATTATTAAGGATCTGCTCCCTCATTATGAGATTGTATAATCCTGTATAATCATTTACTTTACTGCCAGTTAACCAACCTTCCAGTGCCTTGGTTGCACAATCCACAAAGTCTACCCAATCTTGATTCTGTGCTTTCTGGGTGTCTCTGAACTTAAGTCTGTATTGATCAGTGGTTAAGCCAAACCCATCTATTAAAGCAGCTTTCAAGATATAATAATCATCAGCATCCTCTTCTCTTACAGAGAGGAGCTTGTCTCTACCTTTATCTGAAAAGGAGAGCCACAGGATTGCTGCCCACTGCTCTACTGGGACCCTCTGTACTCTACAGGCTCTCTCAAGAGCAGATATCCATTTGTGGATGTCATCCCCATTCTGATAGGGGGGCACAATCTTGTGGAGGTTCCTATTGTCAGGGACTTTCTCTCTAACTCTAGGGGTTTCTTTACTGCCACCAGGGGTCTCTAGACCCCACTTCATTGAAGCTTTCTGAAGCTCCAGGGCTTCCCTGTCCAAAGCTAACTGTTCTCTTTTAAGCTGAAGCTTAGCCTGCTCAAATTTGATCAGTCTGCATTTCCTCTCATGAGAGGATTCTCTTCTCTGAGAAGAGGCAGAGGACCCTTTGGATCTCTCAGAATGGTTGGATCCCACTGAGAGGGATCTGTTCCTTCTGGGATCCACCACTCTCCTTTTAAGGATGGAGGGAGTGCCTCTTGGCCCATCACCTCCAGTTTGTGAGTGGTTTGTTTCTTCCAGGTCAGGACTTTCATCTTCTTCCTGGTCCTCATCAGAGTCCACGCTGGGAGCGTCCTCTTCTGATGGATGCCCACCCACTCTGTCTACCCCACTGGACCCTATGGACTCCATAAAGTCAGCTATGAGCAGGATTTCCCTGAGACGTTGGGTGTTGGCACCTTTGTTTGTCTTCAGTTTTCTAAGGGTGCACATCTCCCTAAGCTCAGCAAAGGAGAGATGATCATACTTATCAACTGGGACCCTTTGGGGTCCTTCCATAGCCTTAGTGGCACCTGCACCTGAAGACATGTCTAGTGTAGTGATAGTGGTGTATCTACCTACACTAAGTGTGGCCTAGTGAACCCTCTCTTGAGTTGTAGTCAAGGTGTGCTAAACCCTCTACACACAACTCTAAGTTCAGTAGAACTTATTGTATTCTAGCTTGAATTTATATGTACCTTTGGTACCTAGTGGCTTTCACTTTAGAAATTCAATTTGTTATCTGGTAAAACAATGGCAAGCTTGAATCCAACCGCTGCACACCAATGTGAGAAGTTGGCCTGGCATATGCTGTTCCTAGTTATAGGGACACCTTGCACCAGTCCAATTCGACTCTTATTGATGATAGGTTTCAGACAACCTTTAAAGAAAGCTATCCTAGTGGTAGCTGTGGAGAGCAGCCTTCAGGCTAAGTCTTGAAGGAGTGTTAAGCTTATTGTTTTACCATAATAACCTCTTGAATGACCAAATGAAAGAGTAGCTCACACAGGTATATATATAAAATATATGTATTTATTCTAAGTAGAATCCCACAGACACTTTATGTGACTAGTGGCAAAGTTACACTTCAAACAAGCATTTATAAACACAATAAATAGCACAGAAATCAATGGGCCCCAGGGGGGGACCAAACCATATACTAAAATAGTGGTATAAGAACCACGACAATTCTACAGGCAATGCCTAGGGCATTCAGGATCACTTGCCCCTTCAGAATCCACCCACAGTTATGAGGAAGGGGACCCACGGGAGGCGTGTGCAGTGCGAGAAGCTGCTGTCGGGATCTCAATGTTAGCCTATGGAGAATGTCGCGGTTGAATATTTAAAGTTAAAGGACACTTCTAGCAGTAGTACAAAGTTAAGACTTGAGACTTAAGGCTTTTGAGCACCCACCACCACGGAAGTACCGAAGTACCACTGTGACCTGCCCCAGGGAAGCCGGGTGCATAGGTCGATTCTGGTGTCGGGTCGCGGGCTGATTTTCAATGGAAAAGTAGTCCAAACTGCTGCTAGCTGAAAGCGTCGCTGAAGTCGTGAAGATTAAAGATGTAGGAAATGTAGAGAAGGACCTGAAAGCAGAGGGGACAGAGTCTGGGTCACGGCACAGTGACCAGGGAGCTCACAGGAAGGAGCTCGTGGATGTCGGGTGCTTCAGGTGAGAAAGGTACAGCTGGGCTCTGCAGTCACGGGCTCCGGGAAGCTTCAAGGAAGGCCAGCTTCTGGAGGGCGACTGTCCCACGTCGGATGAGGGTTGCTGCGGTGTTAGTGTCCCGATTGGATCCACTAAGCATTGGCAACCGCAACCCACGCAAGATGTACAAAGCAGCTGCTGGTGCAGACCCACGAGGTCTGAGGGTGCTCTCCTTTGCAGGGAGCGCAGAGCAGGCCTGGAGCAACCAGGGGAACTCTTGGAAAAGTAGATTGTCCTCCGTCAGGGCCCACAAGTCGAGAGATAAGGGACCGCGGAAGGCAGCAAAATGGAGTGCGTAAAAGGGCTCCCACGGGCCACCGGAGCGGACTAGGGAGCTGAGCTTTGGCACGGATGCTGCTTAAAGGTTGGCTCAGTAACAGGCCAAGCACAACTTCCACACTGGTCGGGGTCGTGTGCTATGCAAGAGGTGGCCGGGGTCTCAGGGTATGCAGGGATCTCGGCACCCACGTGGTCCACGGTGCTCAGACTTGCTGGGCACGCTCACAGGACTCTGGGATGCACTGGAGACCCACCTCAAGGTTGATGGAAGGCATCGAAGTTCATGAGAGCAGCGAAGTTCCAACCGGGTATCTTGCAGTCTTTTAGGTGCCTGCCAAGCAGGGGGATAACTCCTTTATCCCAAGGGAGATTTCTTCAGTCAGCTGGGCAGCAGCTCGTCGAAGGTCAGTTCTGTAAAGTTCTGGACGAATCTAAGGCTCTAGGGCAAAGTTATTCCCATATATCCCCAAGATTAGGGGATGGTCCCAAATAGAGCCTACCAATCAGAGTAGAGGCGGGAAAGGGTGGCTACACCCACTCCCCTTTGTGTGTTTCCCGCCTGGGCGAGGGGCAGGATGCCCCTGAACCGGTTCCAGGCGGTGTATGCAGAATTGGGGCTCTGCAGCTGCCTACGTGCAACTCTGAATGGACATATGGTGCACCCACCCTGTTCCAATCCACATATCCTGTCTGGGGAGGTGCTGGCACCTCCCTGCCACAGGAGCCCTATTGTCCAGATGGCGAGGCTGGGGTTTTCCCCAGCAACAGCCAGCCAGAGTCGTGTAGGTGGCGGACAGTAGCCATTTTGTGGTACATGTGCACTTTTAAATTGGTGTCTAAATTCTACCGCTTTTCCCATATCACCCTCCTAGCAAGGGGGAATCGTACCCTCATGCCCATGGCTGGACTGGGGGTATGATTCCTTCATGTTTGACACCAAACACGATATGGTTCTGTGTAGCCATTCCCAAGTTACAGCGATGACGCAATAACTTATAATGCGGTTAAGAGTATATGGTATGGCTACACTACAAACAACCCAGTAACGATTTTACGAAGGTTGCAGAGAGGTCCTACTCACGTAGGGGTCCCCCCTCACACATACCTCAGCACCCAGCCCTGTAGGATTACCAGGGCCTGCCATAGGAGTGACCTATGAGAGTATATGTGTTGTAAGGGTATGGGATATAGGGTACCTACATCCCTGTAAGGGGTGCTAGCACCACCTTACCCAGACTACAGTAGTGGTCTGGTGGTGTCAGTTTGGGTGGCTGTCCCAAGGTGGCACAATAAGTGCTGCAGCCCTGGTAGGCCTACTGGGGGACCCATGCTCTAGGTACCTAGGGTACCATTTCCAAGGGACTGGTAGGGTATGCCCAGCATCCAATTGGTTGGTACCTAGGGTACTCACATTGTTTAACAGAGGAAGCAGATAGGCTGGGGTTCTGGATAGCAGGGCCACAGCCTGGCTAAAGTCATAAAAACAGTCAAAACATCAGCAAAAAGTTGGGGGCAACTATGCAGTCGATGCCACTCTCCTACAGATCAGAAGGGAAGAGAAGGGAAGGGAAGTTTCAAGCCAGTATCAAGTCAGTATCAAGTCAGTTTCAAGCCAGTATCAAGTCAGTATCAAGTCAGTTTCAAGTTTGGTATCAAATTTGGTTTCAAGTTCGGTTTTCATTTGGTTTCTATACTCACCTTATCTCTTTTGACCCATCCCCACCCACTTCTTTTTGGAGCCTGTTCGGCCCCGGCTGCTTGGGCCTCTCGCGGGCCTCGGCTCCAGCCGCCAGCAGTGGTCCTCTCCGTCCGGTGCTCATGAGTGCAATTCTGGGTTTGCCTGGTTACCAGCCTTGTATACCACGGACACGTCACAATAGAGACTTTTCAACGTGTCAGCATGCATCACCGGTTTATTGGTGATGACAGGTGTTGCAGTGTAAGGGTTGGGGAGAAGCCGAGACACGGCTTTAATTCAATTTCCTAAAATAAAATAAAAATCTATTTGGTCACAAAATGATCGTGCGATGAACCTCAAAGAAATCCCATCCTACCCGACCTTCTTCCCCCTCAGTGGCCTCTCCTTGTCTCTACTGCGGTGGAGGCCTCCCCTCTGCACTTAGCCTGGACCTCGTGAAATCACAGTGGAGCGTCTGGCACGTCACAGGCAATCCATTCACAAGATTCTGGTGCTGGGAAGGCGTGGGCCTTTTATATGAATTTAAAATGTGAAGTTTTCTTATTCTTCGTTTGCAATAAATATTTTCGACATTAGGCGCATTATCGTGCACCAGGTGCGCAACGACTGTTGGGCTGATAGGTCTTTTTGGGGGAGAATCAAGGGATGGGGAGAGGCTGGGGAGTGAGATGAAGGGAGACCTCGGGGTAGAGTCAAGGGATGGGGAGAGATTGGAGAGTGAGATGAAGGGAGATCTGGGGGGAGAGTCAAGGGGTGGGTAGAGGCTAAGGAGTGAGATGAAGGGAGATCTCAGGGGAGAGACAAGGGGTGGGGAGAGTATGGACAGTGAGATGAAGGGAGACCTGGGGGGAGAGTCAAGGGGTGGGTAGAGGCTGAGGAGTGAGATGGAGGGAGCCCTGGGTGGTGAGTCAAGGGATGGAAGGGTAGAGGCTGGGGACTCAGAGGAAGGAGTTGTGGGTTTAGGGAGAGAGTCCTGGCAGACATTGTTAGTGAGAGTGGGAGGGCAAGGCATGTTGGGACTACAGGAAGCTGTAGTGTCAAGCAAAGGATGAGCTGCTACGATGACGAGGTGGTCTTGGGGGGTGGCTGGGGTTAAGGATTAGCTTTGGGGGAGACGAGAGAGGTAGTGAAGTCAGGAGATACCATCAGTTTGAGGCGTGTGAAAGTAAATGGAGGCCGTGGTGCAGGGGGAGAATAATTGGAGGCTGGAGTAGAGGGCCAGTGGATTGGGGACCGACAGGGGCAAGGCGAGGCACAGGCTGGCTGTCCCTCAGTGCTAGATGGACAGCCAGGGTGAGTTACTTCTAACTGGCTGCATTGTCCACTGTTGGTTGTCATTGTTGGGTTTTGTGCTACAAGAAGTAGGAGCACGGGGGAGGAGCCAGGTTCAAGCCCCCCACATACAAGTACTAGCACATGGAGTGGGCAGGGTTCACTTATGCATGCCCATTCCCATTGTGTGTATTGCACTGCAGAAGGCTGATTTTCTCAACCCTTTTTCTGCCAACCTCTGCCTGTCCACCACACTATCTACCCTTCTGCTGATGCCCCAGCCTCTCTGTATGGGGTACATTTCTCCGCCTGCACAGCCCCGGTTGGGTCTGTGTGTCGGGCAGCAAACTGGCAAGGTAGGAGGCTTGCCAGAGACTGTGCTTTTGTACTGTTTGCCTGTTTATGTGCACCTGCCTGTGTGTTACTGTGAACCTATTTGCCTCTGTTTATGTGTGCTTGTTACACCAGTGTGTCAATGCTACATTGTGGTAAATGTGTGCATTGTTGTGGCATTGTGGAAATGGGGCAAGTGAGTACATTTCTGTTGGGTTGTGGAAAATGGGCGAGTATGTGCAATGCTGAGTTAGTAGTGTATCGTCAAGGAGCATTAGACTGAGCGGTAAAGGGTTAATATGTGGGTATTAGGTTTTCTAAAGTATTGTTATGTTGTCATGTTATCTGTTCTGTTACTTTTGGCCCATTAGTATGGTATTGCAATGGCGGTTGCTGTTGACCCAGAATGGCGGGTTGAAGACAGGAGAAAAAAACGTAACTTCAGCTGTCGCATCGCGCTCTTCTGCTCTTCTCCTCCAGGCACGAGCTCCCAGACTCCACTGCGGCCAATCCTGATTATGCTCTCATGCTGCTGGTGGCAGCATGAAGGCAGCGTCAGGGTTGGCCTGAGCGCCGTGTATTGGCGCAGTGAGACGGGGAGCCTGTCCCTGCTTTCTCCAACCCGGTATTGCAGCTCGGGTTAGAGACAGCTTCAACACGCATGACGGTTTGGCCGGCCTGAGATGGCCGGCCAAACCGTCATACTCACTGAAGGCGGGACCCACCACTCCCCTCCCCTCAGTGCCTGTCATCCCCCCTGGCCCGCCGCCAAAGACTTGGCAGGAAAGGAAAAAACACGATAATAAAAAGTCCGCCATAGCAAAGGAGCTGCCGCTGTTGTATTGTAGTGCTTTCACGTGTGCCCTTTCGTACATTGGGAGATTTCCATCAATCAAATGTTAATTGTTTGGTGGTAGTGATGGTTAGTAGTGATGTCTTAAATGTTTTGTATAGTAAAGTTTATCGTTAACGTGAAACTAAAATGAGCTGATTCAAGTAAAGGCCTTTCTAGTGGTCAGTGTCTGTGGTGTGCTGAAGCACTTTGCAGTTTTATATTGAGCTGGGTGGTCAGTTGTCCATTGGCCCGGCCTAGGGAGATTGTTTCCTGGCAGCATCACCAGTCTGGTGAAAGTTATCAATGCAGTGTGTGTAGTAGATTTACGTTAAGATCATCTGAATGCCTCAAGGCGTAGGTTGATGGGTTGCTTGGTAGACCTGTGGAGCTGGCAGCAATTTGCCAACTATAAACAGCGCCTGGATACCCCCGGGTGATAAGCAGCGCTATACAAATACCGACTGATTGATTAATTGATGGATATGACTTTGGTGTTCTGGTGTGCAGTCAGGGAGGTTATCTGTTGTGGTTGAGAACAAAAAATAATGAATCTAGTAATAAGGTGTTGTGTAGTGAGTATTATTGAAATAAAGAAGTTCCCGTGTGGTGGGAGGTGAGATCAGAGCAGCAAAGCAGGAGAGAGGAAGTCACAAATCAATTCAGCGTGTGTGTGCATGTACGTGTGTTTGTGTGCACACGTGTGTGTCTGTAACTGTACATGTACTCATATGTTCCTCTTTGCGTGAGTGATTTCGAATTGGCGTTGCAATAGGTTGTGGTTGTATTAATAGGATAAAATGATTATGTGATGATATTTCAATTTGCTAGATGCAACTGAAAATGTAAAAAAAAAATATGTGGTAATGATCCGCTTAAATTGTTCCCATTCACATAACAATCCCATATGCATACTTGAGGTACAGCTTCTTCGGAATAGAAAGAAACAAGCATTTGCAATGCAATAGGTCTCGCATTTGCGAGAGTTCAAGCTATTGGCATTGTAAATGACAATGCCTTTTATTTATGTGTTGGTTTATAAAACATAAATAAAAGCATACAGGGCCAATAGCTTAAACTCTCGCAAATGTGATACCTATTGCATTGCAAATGCTTTTTTGTAAAAGTGTCCCATGCCGTGCTTTCACTTTAATGTCAGCCGTCCCCCTTTCTTGAGATAATCCGCATCTAAAGAAAGGCGCGCAACCACCTTTAAAGTGGAAGCTCGGTATGGGCCGGTTTAAGAAAAAAAGCGTTTGTTTGTTAAGTTGACAAACAATTATTATTATTTTTTTTTTGGTAAACGTGCGCCATGCTGCGCTTTTACTAATAATAATGAAAGTTATAGCGCAGTGTTACGGCGCTTAAAAAAAATTGATATGGTTAGGGATGCATAAAGTAAGGTGCGCGCTAGTTAAAGAAGGGCACACGCTGGCTAAATAAAAGCAGTTGGAAGCATGTCCTCTCTGCCGAAAGTCATTGAAGAAACTAGTGCTCGGAAGGCTGTAATGATAGCCTATGGAATAACTACGAGTAACTATGCATGTATGAGGGCCAGTCCTTATGGGAGGTTACAAGATGAGACATGGTGGTTAGACTACTAAGCCTATTGACCAATGAAAAGCCATACATTTACAAAGGATGGTGACAGGAGCCAATTAAAAAGATGGGCGGGAAAATGGACGAAGCTTCCAGTCGATACCTGAAAACAGAATGTCTCGCAGAGAAGCGCGTGCGCGGCCTATGCTCGACCTAAACAGCAACAATCCTTCCGCTCCATAAACTGCTGTTGCAGGATATCAGTGACATATCACATTTCAGACAAGTTTCTTTGTTACTCTCTCCAGAAATATTACTTAACAGTGTTGCCACCTGTTCATTTGTATACATGCAAATGACATCAAGGTCTTATTCAGTATACAAGACGAGGATCTCAATACAGCCTTTCATGGAGGATTTTGCTAAATAAATGTGCTCCTCGAAAGGCATAAATGTCTATGAGACACCTCCTCCTTGATAAATTGAAGAAATGGGTTCACGGGCCCTGGCGTGGAATCCACTTCCTCTGAAGATGATTCTTGAACCAATTCTAAGCTTTGACCACACCACTGATCAGATATCAGCCCAAGATTTATTCTATAGGATCCTCTGTAAATACAGCAAAATAACCATAAATCCCTCAATAAATAATTATATTAAATTGTCCTGGGAAATACCACACAAATGTCAAGTTATGCACTACACAAATGCTAATTAGCAGTGACTTTACCAGTTACATATATGTTAAGAGGTGCTTTCAATCGTGCACAGTCTGTACCATTATTACTGACCTCCAACCTGCTCTAAAATGTATAATTGGTAACAATTTTTGTAAATACTGCCCTGCCAACCCCTCTCCATGGACCTACCCCATAGTGTACTTGTAGTCGTGAAAGTGGGCAGGATAGGACTGGGAAAGAAAATATGTCATGTCAGGTCATCAAAATAAAGTGTCCACCATTAGCGACTCAGATAGCTACAAATGTGGGTGACAATTCCAAATAGGGTCAGTTTTGAACTTGTAAAGACACCTCATAGATGTTTTGTATGGTGTTTGTTTTTAGCAATATCAGAAATATCAACAGTAAAAACCAGTCCATCAGACCATAAAACACACCCGCAAACAGCCAAAAAAAGCCCCACACACTGACCTGTCAGAGCAGCCCCACCAGCACTGCCAGAGTGCCCTATGTGCAGGGCCACTGGAATTATACAACTTTGCGGTCACTGCGTTTTCTGCATAGTTATGGATTTGCTGCACTATCCATCATCTGCTCCAAATTTTAACAACAAACAATACTGTTTCTAGCTCAAATGGATCAAAAGTTACCAAAAATGCACAACACTTGTTGCACAGAGCGGAAATTCCTTCACTGAGTTTGACTGGTCATCTTTCTGTTGCTTCTTGCCGTATTTGGGTGTTATATAGATACTAATTAGGTGATCCTTTTGCCCGGATAACGTTAGCGTATAAAAATGGCAAAGATTTTATTCTGTAGTATCCTTGGTAAATGCTGCTCTTTTTATAAATAACCATAACCACCTCAATACACACTTAAATAAATATGATATGGTGTTTGATCTGGGCATTGCATTTCTTGTTGCTTCTTTTTAAGGATATTAGAGGGCTGGATAGGGCTCAACACTATGGAGCTGTGTTAGAGATTGGCTATTTTGTGGACAGCTGCCGGGAAATAGCTCAAATGACGCCAGGGTAGTGAGGGAAGTCAAAGCAGCAAGTTTAGGAAGTTGAGGTAGAGCTGTGGAGAATGCAGTGGGACGAGCAGGAGGAGTGGAGAAGGAGGTAGTTGCGATGGAGAGTGAAAGCCAAAGGGAGACAGTCTTGATGCCATGAGGGTGGAAAGTGAGGCGCACAACTTGAAAGGGCCAGAGCCATAATCTGGTGAAAGAAAAAAGAGAGCAGGCAGCAAAATGACACCTGCACATTCCCTTCCCCTGCCTGTTGAGGGGCGGGGTCCCACATTCTGCACCATAATGTCCCAGTTACTTACCTGTAATCTTCATTACTCCGAGCCCAAGGCTTTCCCGATACAGTCCTTGTCTGCAAGATTTCATCTTCGTCCTGCAAAACTTGTTCCTAGGCTGTGGAAGCAGGGGCTGGGTAGATTCATTTCCTCAGGCCAACCAAAGACCAGGGAGAGGAGTTGCGCTTGGATCAAAGAAAATAACTTTAGTTTTGTCCACATTTAATTTGGGAAAATTGGCATCCATCCAACCAGCAACTCCCTTTAGACATTCCTTGAGCTTACTGAGGGCAGAATCTGAGTGTTGCTGCAAGGACAATAGTAGTTAGGTATCATCCGCATAAGACACCACCTGCAGACCTTAAGACTGAACCAACTGGGCTGTGGTGCTAGATAAAGACTGAACAAACTAGGACTCAAAGCTGAGCCCTGAGGAACTCCAAATAGAAGAGGCTGAGAGTGGGATGAGAAAGGATGAAGATGAATCCGCTGAGATCTATCCTCTAAAAACAATTTCAGCCAAGAAAAGGCTGTGCCTTGTTTGTCAGCCCAACTAAATCTATTCAAAAGGGTGGCATGTGAAACTGTATCGAATGCTGCCAATAGGTCCAACATAATCACCATCATAGAGTCAAGATGTTCTTTAATATCTTAAGTCCCTTCTACGAAGGAGGTTTCAGTACTCATACCTTGTCAGATATGAGTCATGCAACCGGCCATTACATTCAAGAAAGGAGGAGAGCTGGCCATTTATCGATTTCTCCAAGATTTTGGCTGCTGCTGGTAAAAGGAGATGGGCTAAAGTTGCAGAAGGTGGCCGGATCTACAGTAGGCTTTTTAAGTAAGGGCTGGAGAAAAGAGTGTTTTCAGTCAGAAGGAAAACAGCCAAACTTTAGTGAGTTGTGTTCAGAATGTTGTTGTACACAAGATTGATGGTAGAGGCAATCAATTGTAAGATTCAAAGTGGGCAAGGACCTGCTGGGGATCCTGATTTACATTTTTCAAGTTATTTCAGCTAGACCTCCTGTGAAATGTTAAGAGCATTTGAGAGTAGATGATTTGACCCCGAGTCTACAGGCACCTCCAGTGTTATGTTTGTGGGAAAGGATGAATACATTTTCTGAAATTTATCATGAAAAAATGATGATAGATTGTCACAAAGTTCACAAAAAGTGCTAATTTTACTTTTTACCGCATCTTAAAGAAACACATAGTGATAGATTCCTTACCTTAGAATTACCCCCAGGCGTCAGGCTGCATGCGGAAAGTTTTCGTCAGCAGTACCCCCTGTGCATCGGTAGGTGGCGTCGTGAGGCTCAGCGTCCATCGTCGGCATCGTGATCGCCGGGATGACGTCGCGGGCAGTACTTAGACACCGGCCACACACGCTGACATCAGTTCTTTCTTTTTACGCACCAGCAAGCGCAGATCCGGGAAGAGCTAGTACCCCCAGTCATTTTTTGACTGAGTTTTTTGCGGCTTGTTGACTCCTGGTGCCGTAGGGATGCCCGGGTTTAGGAACTGTGGAGACTTGTCACTGCATGATGTCGGTAACGGGCCCACACCGATGTGTCTCTACTGCCTGGGGCACGACGACGACTTCAAGTCGTGCCCCGACTACTGGGCCATGGCGCCGAAAACTTTGCGGGAGAGGTCCCGAAAGTTGCTGAAAGTCCGGCAGTCGGCTCCGCGCCGTTCCAGGTCCAGGTCCCGTGGGAGGTCGAAGGACCGGTCGCGGAGTCGTCACCATCATTCTTCTGGATCTAAGTCTTTGCACTCAGGGTAAGGTAAGTCGAAGCATTCCAAAAAGAAGTTGAAGAAGCGTGGTCGCTCTTCGGCTTCCCCTCGCCCGTCGTGGCTGAGGGTGCGGCCACCCCCGCAGCTCCGGCAGAGCCTGTGATGTCGCCGCCGGCCTACCCGCCCTTCCCGCGTCCAGCGGCGACACCTGTCCAGGTGCAAGAGTTTCTTGCTGCCATGGCCCGACTCTTTGGGCCATCTGGCCCCGCCGGTGGGCCTCTGGGCCCCGCGGGCTCGACTGGGGGTCCTGTTCCATCGCCGCGGGCTCCGGCCCCAGCGTCACCGACGGCTCCGGTGCCGCAGGCCCCCATGGGATCCGGGATCAGACCCCAGTCGACGCCGGTTGACCTTGTTACGCCTCCAATAACGTCGACTCCAACGGCACCGCTTCCGACATCGCCCACTCCTTGGGACGGCGTCGTCTCCGGTTTCAGCCCTGAACCGGACATGGAGCCGGATCGGAGTCAATCGGATTTATTCCCTATGTCCGTCCTATGTATTTTCAGCCTGTTCCACAGACTTCGGAGGAAGGGGAGGGCTGGGAGAGGTCTGAGAACCCTCTTGCACAGGAGTGTGCTTATAATCCGGACTGGGCAGAGTATTTGGGGGAAGCCAGTGGTCTTGACACTTCCCCGGACCCTGGCAGGCTGTCTCCTCCTACCGTGGCTACGGAGGAGGGAGCATTACGCAGTGGTGTTGCATAGGGCGGCCGAGGCCCTCCACCTCGAGCTCCCTACAGTGGCCATCAGGAAGAACATCCTGACAGAAGTGCTCCAACCAGCGGCAACCTCTTCGGAGCCTTTGCTGCCCTTCAATGACGCACTTTCGGACGTTCTTTTGGGCACCTGGTCCAGGCCCAACACAGGGGCTCCTGTGGATAGGAACATGGGCGAACACCATCATCCGGCTCCGGGCGACCCCCTCTTCCTCTCTAAACACCCTACTCCTGAGAGCTTGGTTGTCCAGGCCTCTCTGTCCCAAAGTGCGTTCCCTTCCGCACCTCCGTATAGGGAATCCAAGAAGCTGGAGCAGCTTGGCAAGAAGCTGTTTTCATCTGCCTGCTTGGGGCTGCGGTCGGTGAACACCGCATGCCTCGTGGGCCGTTATTCCCACTCTCTGTGGGAAACGGTTGCGCAGGTGCTGCCTAGCTGTCCAGAGGAGGTCCAGGCAGTCCTCACCCAAGCTGTTGCTGCTGGGAGAGAGGCAGCTAAGTTCACTATTCGTTGTGGGCTTGACACCGTCGACTCGCTGGGCAGGGCGATTTCCACGACGGTGTCGCTTAGGTGCTACGCCTGGTTGAGAACAACTGGCTTTTCAGGGGATGTCCAGAATACACTGATGGACATACCCTTCGATGGCATTCGCCTTTTTGGCAACAAGGCAGATAGTGCTTTAAGGACTCCCGGGCTACGGCCAAGTCCTTGGGCCTGTCGGCTACTCGGCCTCCTCCGCCTTCTGCCTTTCGCTCCTTTCGTGGCTGTGGAAGGGGCGCCCCACTATGTTCGCAGGGCCACAGTCCGGCACAGCAACAACCTCAGCGTGGCCGCAGACGTGGGAACCGTTGAGGTGGTTCAGGGGGCCAGCGGGTGGGTTAGTCCACCTCCACCCTCGTGGCATCCACTGCTAAGCCTTCCTAGTCTGTCCTTTCAGGTCCATCAAACGCCAGTGGGAGGACGGATTCGCCATCATCTCCCCAACTGGCGCACCATCACATCGGACCAGTGGGTGCTGCAAATTGTCCGAAGGAGCTACTCCCTCCCCTTCGAGACTACCCCTCCAGCCATGCCACCTCAGTACCACCGCATGTCGGGGGATCACTTGGCACTTCTCCAGCAGGAAGTTGCGGCCCTCTTGGCCAAGGGGGCCATTGAGCGCGTTCCGACGCCCGAAGTAGGTCGTGGCTGTTATTCCCACTACTTCGTGGTTCCAAAGAAGGACAAGGGCCTGCTTCCTATCTTAGACCTTCGGAACGCCAACGGCTTCCTCCGGAAAGAGAAGTTCAAGATGCTCACATTGGCTCAGGTCTTGTCTGCCCTAGACCCGCAAGACTGGATGGTAGCGTTGGACTTGCAGGACGCCTACTTTCATATTCCAGTCCTGCCGGCCCACCGACGTTACCTGCGGTTCACGGTTGGCCCTAGCACTTTCAGTTCACCGTGCTCCCTTTTGGCCTTACCAGCGCCCCTCAGGTGTTCACGAAAGTGATGGTGGTGGTCGTAGCTCATCTGCACAGATCAGGGGTTTCAGCCTTCCCCTATCTCGATGACTGGCTGTTGAAGGCGGGATCGCCCAGGCAGTCGTCTCCCACCTCCAGACTACGGCCGACCTCCTGCATTTGCTAGGGTTCTCCATCAACGTGCCAAACTCACACCTGGTGCCCTCTCAGAAGCTCCTTTTCATCGGAGTGGTTTTGGACACGGTGCAGTTTTGGGTTTATCCTCCCGAACAGCGAGTCCAGGACATTCGGGCTATGATTCCGATCTTTCAGCCCTTGTCCTGGGTTTTGGTCAGGATGACCCTGAGGCTGCTGGGCCTCATATCCTCCTGCATCCTGCTGATCAACCATGCCAGGTGGCATATGCGGGCTCTGCAGTGGGACCTGAAGTTCCAGTGGGCGCAGCATCAGGGGGACCTGTCCGGACACGTCCAGATCTCGGAGGGCACTGCACAGCAATTGCAGTGGTGACTCATGAACCAACATTGGGTCAGCAACAGATCCCTCTTCCCCAACCGGAGCACACGGTGGTGACGGATGAGTCCCTCCTGGGATGGGGTGGCCACATGGGAGAGGCAGAGATCAGAGGCCTCTGGTCTCTGGCGGAGGCCAGGCTCCATATCAACCTTCTGGAGCTTCGGGACGATCCATCTTGCACTGAAGGCATTCCTTCCCTCTGTCAAGGGGAGTGCAGTGCAGGTGTTCACGGACAACACCACTGCCATGTGGTATTGCAACAAGCAGGGCGGAGTGGGGTCGTGGACCCTATGTCAGGAGGCTCTGCGCCTCTGGACATGGCTGGAACATCAGGGCATTTCCCTGGTGGTTCAACACCTGGCAGGTTCCCTGAACGCCAGGGCAGACGATCTCAGCCGCAGGTGCATGATGGATCACGAATGGCGGCTTCACTCGGAGGTGGTGCAAGGTCTCTTTCAACAGTGGGGAGAGCCTTGGTTAGATCTATTCGCCACCGAAGAGAACCCTCAATGTCAGCAGTTCTGCGCGTTGGAATTTCCAAGGCGGCACTCACTCGGAGACACTTTTCGTCGCAAGTGGAGTTGCGGTCTATTGTACGCCTTTCCGCCTATACCACTTCTGCCCAGAGTGCTGAAGAAGATTAGACGCGACCGGGCCCAAGTCATTCTTGTGGCGCTGGACTGGGCTCGAAGAGTTTGGTATCCCGAGCTACTCAGTATGAGCGTGGATCCCCGATTTGTCTGCCTCTTCGGGAGGATCTTCTGTCACAGCAACAGGGGACAGTCCTTCACCCAAACCTGTCCAGTCTCCACCTCCTTGCGTGGACGTTGAGCGGCAGCAGTTGATTCCCTTTGACTTGCCTCGTGAAGTCTGTGATGTCATTCTGGCAGCCAGGCGTCCCTCCACTAAAGTGGTATACGCCTGCAGGTAGAGCAAATTTGTGGCATGGTGCACAGCAAAGGCTGTGGATCCCCTTTCTGCCCCTCTTTCTGAGGTTCTTTTGTTCCTTCTTTCTTTGGCCTGGCAGGGCTCTGCTCTGGGCACTATTAAAGGCTATCTTTCTGCCATTTTGGCCTTTCTCAGATTCCCTGATCAGCCCTCTCTTTTCAAGTCCCCTGTTGTAAATAGATTTCTCAAAGGCATTACACACCTTTTCCCTCCTATTCTGTTTGACATGCCTGTGGGACTTGAATATAATTCTAACCTATCTGATGTGTGCTCCTTTCGAGCCTATTCACAACTGTCCTCTTCGTCTTTTGACTCTGAAGACTGCCTTCCTGGTTGCCATCACCTCCGCTAGGCGAGTGAGTGAGCTCCAGACTCTTTCTTTTAAACCTCTATTCCTTTCCATTCATCCGGACAAGGTGGTGCTCAGGCCCCGGCCTTCCTTTTTGCCAATAGTTGTCACGGCCTTTCATATTGGGCATACTGTTACCTTGCTGACTTTCTTCCCGTCTCCATATCATTCCAGAGAGGAAGAAAGGCTCCACCGTCTGGACCCAAAACATGCGCTTTCATTTTACCTCCACCGCATACAACAGTTCCGGGTGGATTACCAACTCTTTGTTGGCTTCGTTGGCACCAAGAAAGGTCAGGCGGTGCACAAGAGGACTATCTCCCACTGGGTTGTCTTGTGCATCAAAGCCTGTTACTCTTTGGATAAAAAGGAGCCTCTTGTGGGGCTGTGTGCTCATTCCACTCGAGCAACTGCAGCCACTACTGCATTAGGACGGGGTGTTCCCCTGCAGGACATCTGTCAGGCAGCTACGTGGGTCTCGCTGCACACGTTTACAAAACATTATTGCCTGGACAGCCAAGTCCGGAGAGACGGCTTTTTTGGCCGTTCTGTTCTCCAGGACTTTCTGGTGTGATCTTGGTTCGCAGACCCACCATCGGGGTTGGTATTGCTGGGGTATCTATTCTAAGGTAAGGAATCTATCACTACGTAAGAAACATTAGTAGTGATAGATTCCTTAACGTCTCACCCATCCTCCCCGTTCTGCGAACTGATTTCTAGGGTTAAGGTCATCCCTTTGAGGGCCCTAGTTTCAAGGCACCAGTGGTCAGTATCTTGCATGGCTCTGCGTTCCTGGCGCGGTAAGTCATGTACAGAACTGATGTCAGCGCGCGTCGGCGGCGTCTAAGTACTGCCTGCGACGTCACCCCGGCGACGGACGGGGAGCCGCACAACGCCACCTACTGACACGCAGGGGTACTGCTGACGAAAACTTTCCGGATCCAGCCTGGGGGTAATTCTAAGGTAAGGAATCTATCACTACTAATGCTCTTACAGATACATCGTTACCGAAGGTAAGTAACTTGTTCTTCAGGGACGAGAAAAGAATGGACAATTTTTACTACCTCACGTCAGGTATTTGAAGCTGCTAAAATTTGAGAGGAAAAGAACTCTATCTGCTCTTTACGGGAATATTTGCAAAAAATGTTCAGATCTTCTTTGTATTGATCTTAGCTTGCACAATAGGATTTTCTCCAAAGTCGCTCTAGATTTTTACAATGGCTCTTCTCTTCCCTTAATATATATGAAGAGAACCTGAGGGCTGAGGGCTTGGACCTTTTTGTTACCTGAAGTTTTAATGAAGCCACTGAATGAAGGGTATTATTAATACATTTGTTAAACCGGGTCTCATCTGTATTAAGGACTCCTGAAGGTATAGAAGATCGTATCTTTAGGGAGAGGGGTAATATCTCGCAGGAAAGGACTGGATCAAAGAAGATGGACGAGGAGGTAATGCCACAATTATTTACTGGTAATCTTCATCACTTCATCTTCCCCGGTACAGTCCCATTTTTCCCACTTTCCATATATCTATAACATTAAAACAGGCAGAGTTTTATCTTGGAGCCCACTGGAGGGCTATAAATGTATCCCGAATCTACATGCAGGAATTGAACCCTTTCCTTAAATTTTCCAGCATACATTGTTGGAACTCGATAATGGGGGCACACCTGAGGCCAATTAAAATTGAAATAAGAAGCGAAGGAAATGTGGCTGCTATGAACTGTTTTCCTGACATGTGGCCGCTGATGAGAAGCGAGAATGCTTTGAAACGCGTAAGGCCAAGGGATTGAGTATCGGGATGAGAAGCTACATGTTTTAAATGTTTACATGTTTTGGAAACATCCCTGTGAGCGGAGTGCGGCCTCACATTTGAGCATCTTTGGGGAAATATATATCTGGGTAGTGAAGGCCATGTTGGGGAAATTTTACAGGCCAGCTAGTTAGGGAACAGATTCTACTGGAAGGAGATGAAGTCTTGCAGGTAAGGACTGGATCATGGAAGATTGACGGGGAGGTAATTTGCCTTTCTTGCTTCCAAATGTAGACAAACCCGCTGCATACTTTTGCCCACAGGATAGGATGCCTGGCGTAGATCTGAGATGCCAGTCACCTCCTAATCTGCATTTGAGTGAGTTATTGCTTTTGTAATGTTCTGGTTTTCATGTAAAATGTGTATGTGCCGTGCAGGTGCATTTACTGTGGATCACACCCACATCTAGAGTATGCGGCATATATGGTGCTCGTAAGCATGCTGGGTGGCTGAACACACTAAATATTGAACGGCTGATTTTTTTTCATTTGGCCTGGCACTGTCTATTTTTTAAACCATTAGTAACATCACTGACTATCAAATGGACACGTCCCCTCTTGTAGCACAGGTAGGGTATGTGGGTGAGATCCCCACTGCGCAGAAGAAAGCCAATTGCAATATGTTGCTCCTCGCCATGGGTAGAAATGCAATGGCATGGACACGCGGGCCTCCACCTAGGATCACAAAATGGCGGACTGACGCAGCCTACCGTGATGACGTTACTGACACGTTCGCGTCCATGTCTACGGTGCCTATAGAAAATGGACCAAAACAGATGGGGGTCCTTTGATATCGTATCTTCCCAGTAGATACTGTGCCTTTCCTGAGATTCCTAACCCTAATTTTAAAGATGACCAAAATAATATACAGTCATTATTCTTGATAAGCACGTAGGCAAATGTTGCAAATATGTGATTGCAAAATGTTTGCCTAACCTCGAAACCTAATCTATGGATGCAGTCTTATTCCTGGAGGGGTGACCGTAACATGCTTTCCTAACCTTTCAAGGTGGAATGATAAATATTTTTTATGTTGCTGCTTGTATATTGTGTAAATCGCTTTTCCGTAAAGTATGACTCTATATTGCTGTATATATCAAATTTATTTTGACATCACCCTTGATAAAATTTGTCCTCAAATGGTAGGACTCACAGTTCTATCTAAACCTACATAAATACAATATTAACATGTTTAGTGGTATGATGTCTCATCTTTGGTAGGATGATGTCCCATGTTTGGTGGAATGATGTCCCATGTTTGTTGGAATGATGTCTCATGTTTGGTGGGATGACGTCTCATGTTTGGTGGGATGACGTCTCATGTTTGGTGGGATGACGTCTCATGTTTGGAGGGATGATATCCCAAGTTTAATGGGATGATGTCTCATCTTTGGTAGGATGTTGTCCCATGTTTGGTGGCATGATGTCTCATGATTAGATGGATGCAGTTTCATGCATGGAGCGCTACAGTCTCTTGGTTGAATGGATGCAGTCTTGTGTTTTGCAGCATGCTTCCTCATGTGTGGAGAAATGCAGTCTGATTTTTGGAGGGATTCTGTCTCATGTTCGGAGGTACGCCATCTCTTGTTTGTAGCAGTGCAGACTATTTCTTGAGGAAATGCAGTCTCTCGCTTGCATCAGAGCAATCTCGTGTTTGGAGGAATGTAATGTCATGCTTAGAGGGGGTGTAGTCTAATTCCTGGATTGATGTAGTCTCATGCTTGAAGGGTTGCAGTCTCATGTTTGAAGGTGTGCTGTCTCGTGCTTGGAAGAATTTGTACCATGTTCTGAGGAACACTGTGTTATATTTGGAGTGATGCAGTCTCATGTTTTGGAGCCGTGTTGTCTATTGCTTTAGACGGTGCAGTTTCATACTTGAATCAATGCAGTCTCATATTTGGAGGGATGGTGCAATCTCATGTTTGGAGGGTGTACAGTCTCACGTTTGAAGACATGCAGTCTCTCATGTTTGAAGACATGCAGTCTCTCATGTTTGAAGACATGCAGTTTCATGTTTGAAGATACGTAGTCTCTAGTTTGAAGGCATGCAGTCTCACGTTCGAAGACATGCAGTCTCACGTTTGAAGACATGCAGTCTCACGTTTGAAGACATGCAATCTCACATTTGAAGGCATGCTGCCACATGTTGAAGGCATACTGCCACCTGTTTGAAAGTCTAATCTTTGAAGACATGTAGTCTCATGTTTGAAGACATGCAGTCTCATGTTTGAAGGCATGCAGACTCATGTTTGGAGGCATGCAGAGTCATGTGTGAAGGAATGCAGTCTCATGTGTGAAGGCATGGAGTCTCATGTTTGAAGGCATGCAGTGAGGAACAGTTGTAGGGGTGGGATGCACACCATATTTTCATATCTCATGCAACTTATCAAGTTCCTCTTTGAGTGCGTGCACATTGGTATGATGCCTTGCCCATATGGCACCTGTAATTAATAACAACATAGTGGATCGGGGCGTACTCTCACCCCAAAGCTAATCGCACAGCAAAAATGCACCTTTTCTGGCATTTATTCCAATCTTTACTCCAATTTTTACCCTTTTTAGTCAAGTACTTCATCCTTTTAAGCCTCTGTTTGTGTTCCACTTATATTCTCCTCCACATGTGGGATGTTGTGCCATTTACCAAAATTCTAATGTTCAAACTGTGCCCATTTGGACCTCTTGTTTAAACACGACAAATGCACTTGTTCGTCCAAAGCAGTGTTTATTTAAACCCCAATGCATTTCGGGCTACAAGCGCCCTTCGTCAGGCGACACTGCCGAAAACATTCAAACTAATCCGTCACCATCTCCGTTCTAATTGATGTTTGAAGGCATGCTGCCTCATGTTTGAAGGCATGCAGTCTCATGTTTGAAGGCTTGCTGCCTCATGTTTGAAGACATACAGTCTCATGTTTGAAGGCAGCCTCATCTTTGGAGGCATGCAGTTTCATGTGTGAAGGCATGCAGTCTCATGGGTGAAGGCAGGCAGTCTCATGTGTAAAGGCAAGCAGTCTCATGTTTGAAGGCATGCTGTCTCCTGTTTAAAGGGATGCAGTCTCATGTTTGGAGGCATGCAGTCTCATGTGTGAAGGCATGCAGTCTCATGTTTGAAGGCATGCAGTCTCATGTTTGGAGGCATGCAGCCTCATGTTTGGAGGCATGCAGCCTCATGTTTGAAGGCATGAAGACTCATGTGTGAAGGCATGCAGTCTCATGTGTGAGGGCATGCAGTCTCATGTGTGAAGGCAGGCAGTCTCATGTTTGAAGGCATGCTGTCTCCTGTTTAAGGGATGCAGTCACGTTTTTGAAGGCATGCAGTGTCCAGTTTGAAGGTATGCAGTCACATGTTTGGAGGGATGCAGTCTCATGTTTGAAGACTTGTAGCCGCCTGTTTGAAGGCATGCTGCCTCATGTTGGATGGAATGGAGACAGTCTCTTGCTAGGATGGGTGCCGTCCATTGTTTGGAGGGAAGCAGTCTCTTGTTTGCAGAGAAGCAGTCTGTTGACTGGGGGCGGACAGGCCCGAATTTAGTCGGGAGGGCAACCAGGGGTCTGCCATGTGCAGGCTATAGGGATGGCCATGGGGCACGTGGACGGCCCCTCCCCCTTGATCACTACAGGTAGCAAAGATGGCGGATTGTGTTCTTTCATCAATTGTTCATTAATGGATTAAAAATATAATGACGCAAAACAGTGTTTAAAAAGGACAATAACAATAAAAAAATGTCACTGGTTTCATATTGATTTCATAGTGGAGGAAACCGAGATTGAGACTAGAGCAGAGACCACAAATGTTCACTGGGCCTGCACGTTGGTGCTTCCCTCCACACCACACAGCTAATCCCTCAACAAATAGGGGCACAGATACACCCTAACACGCAGCCATACAGTCAAACACATACACACACACAGGACTTTAAGTGAGATGAAAAAAGGGGATGTCTCTCAAAGGGGCGTGGCCATTGTAATTATGGGCGTGGCTGAAAACACCTGAGCTAAAAAATCTGTGCTCAGCTTAGTGTGGTCTCGTATTTTGCTGTTTCTGTCATTTCATCCAGATAAACAATACAACAGGTAACATTATAACTACAACAAGCCAGGATTATTGGCTTTATAAATGGTTGTTAGTTGCATAAGATAAATAAGGAACAACTACGGCTTTGTTGCATATAACATTGAAAATGCTTCCGTTCTGAAATGATGAGACTGTGAAAGAACTACAACGAGTCTCTTAGAAGTTACATCAAAGGCAGGGAAGGGTGGTGCTGCTGCAGAGGTAAGATTTATGTATTTTTACCCCAGGGTGAGGGCAGAAACGGAGAGCCCGATAGGGAGCTGTCTTAGCACCTGCCTTTAAGAACTGCCAGTGCTCAGCACCGGCAGGATCCGGCTCACTTAAAGCCCTGCCCGCACACACACGTGAATGACCAGCACACGCGCAGACACGCCCAAACACACAAGCATACTATCTCCAGTGATCGAAGTGGAGGAAAAAAAGTAGGGGAACTGTGGGCAGAGAATCAGAGGGCGGGAATAACCTGAGGATTAAATCTCTGGGCGGAGCCAGGGGTGTGGCCAGAATGCGCAAACATCCCAATTTTTAATATTTGTTTGGCATTTCACTGCCCAGTTTAATCAATTAATGGATACACTTGATTATTTAAGGTTATAATGAGTTATTGACATTAAAATACATTCACAAAGTGGTATATGCTTCTAATCACAGAATGTCCCAAATACGATAAAATGTGGAAGCACAAGCCATTTGTCTCTGAGCCATGGAGTTTCTGTCATCAGCACTTCTCCCTTTTTTAACAACAGCAGTTCAAACATGAATGGCAAAATAATTTAGTTTGCAAATATTTTCTATATGATTATGGCTCTGCCATATTTGCCTCATTTTACAAGATCTGCTGCATGATCTGACCATTTAAACTAATAAATTGTTTATTGCTCAAACGTATCAAAAGTTAACAAAAAATGTGACTTGTGTTGCTGCGTAGTGGATGGCCTATTGCAAAGGTTGACTGATCACCTTTCTCACTGCTGCATTTGTATGTTACACTGGTACTAATAAGGCAAAATCTTTCCAGAGACTGTTAGCATGTGTACACATATCAAAATAATAAAATATCAGAAAATATACTGCATTACGCTGCAGCCTTTTTTTAATGCATAATTTAGTCAACACTGCAGCATACTTTTGTCCTCCTTTGCTGTATAATTAATTCCAGTGGCCCCACAATAGGCAGCACATGTTAAAAGTGCTTGTGAATGAAGCAGAGAGACTGTGAAGTTTGCGAACTTAGTTTGGTGTGCGTGCAAATCCTGCATTGCCAATCCCCGGTGATTTGCAGCTACTACTGCTGAAACAAGGCCAATGGAGGTACCTATGGGTGAGGCAGACTGGCCTCAAGGGCAGGGCCAGCCTTAGCACTTGTTGCACCCTGTGCATTAATGTTTGTTAGTGCCCCCCAATGACCACCTCTGCCATGGATTTAACAGTGCCCTTACAAGTCTCCATAAGCACACTCTCTCTCAGATGCATTACATTTGATTTACAGCGTCACTCATACCATTGTAGGGCGTCAGAGCACTTTACATCACACACATTACACAGAGACAATCAATATGTGTGTAAATCACTGTATAGAAAATGTTACATAAGACTTAGCACTACAAGGTGTAGGAGTCACATGACAACCATGCTAGTAGGCCGTATAGTTTAATAGTGATTGGTCTGGAGAAACACAAACTCAGAATTTAAAACGTAATACCATGCTTGGGGGTTCTCTTTAATAATCAGAATTGATTTCTATCCAAAAGAACACTTTTTGCAACATTAGGATGATCAAGACTGGGGGAAAAACATAACGCCCTAATTTATTCCTTGCAGTTTGTATGCAGCTCTTAGATGACAGTTAATAGCTCACAGTTCTATGTTAGGATTTTAACTTATAAACTGCAAGTAACAAAAGGATCTCTCAGACAAAAGCAGTAGCCTATTTACATTATGTGCACTTTGTGATCTGCATGATACGTGTTCTTTGCAGCAGGCACATTAACCTTCTGAGCTACCTTTCCATGAGTCAAAACTTCCACTAGACAAAACTCTGAGAACATTAATCACCAGAGTCATCATGACATTTTTATTGGTGCTGAAAATTGCTGGAGGCCAGAAAGGAGGCAGCAAGTGCTTTTAAAACCATAATACACTTGTAAACATGATGCCTCCACCCAAAGTCGTACAAAAGGGGGTGGTGATGGACGGAGCATCAGAACCAATCAAACACTCACACCCAGTCAACAGATCTGGGTTTGATCCATCACCGTTCTTTAGCCCACTCTGCCACCCCAGTTCAGACATGGCCATATGCAAATCAGTCTGACCCTGTGCCTCTTGGGAACAGTCCAGCCCGAACTGCCAAGCCATGCCTTCCCTGGACCGGAAACAAGCTTCCTAGGACCGGTTTCTGGCATTTCAGCCGTCTTCAGCCAGGCTTGCTTGCATCCAGTGGCAAAGTGAGCAAGGGACTCACGTCTGAGCATACCCTGCCAACTTCTGGCGAACAAAGCGGTACAAAAGGGGGTGGTGATGGACGGAGCATCAGAACCAATCAAACACTCACACCCAGTCAACAGATCTGGGTCCACCCAAAGTCAGCACCCTGTGCGGTCGCACCGATTGCACCGCCCTAGAGCTGGCCCTTCTCAAGGGTCCTGTGACCTCAGCGACAGAGTCACTGTTGATCTAGGGTGTGCTGCTTCATAGGCCTGCACGCAAGACTGGAGGTGAACTTCAGTATGGATTGTGGTGGACAAGCCTTGAAGGTTAACCTACACTTGTCATGCTCGGGTACCCCTGCTGGTGCTAAGACACCAGGGCTTCTAAGGTCTTGCGAAGCCTTCTAGGGTCTAGCATGGGATTGTGCTCTCTCAGGAGAGTGGTCTGGTGGACTGGATATTAAGGCTGAACCTGGTTCCCCAGTTCCAAATTCAGCAGCTCTGGCCATAGTGCCACATCCTCTCCACCACTGAACACCATACTACCCCACTGAGAAAAACTCACACTGCCTTCAACTACAACGCAGTTGTTACCGGCTATAAACACCTGTATGCGGCTCAATTTAAATTACGCACTAGACAAGAGCAATATGCGGCCTACAAAGAAAAACGTTACGACATCCTGGAAAAAGCTAACGCTCATAGGGAATGCAAAATTTAGCAAAGCATGTGAAATGTAAGCAGGAACAACATGGTTACCTTAACGCTTTTACACTCACTATCCAGAAATCAGTTAGTGCTTTTGTCTGAAAAGTTAAGGACATGACCACAGGGCCCTGAATGGACCCATTTCAATGTCCATTGCTTATATCCTTACAAAACGTAAGCAGTATGGTAAAAAGACCAAATCCCTGAACACAGAGCCGCAGTACACATTTTGTTTTCCAATCCACACTTTGCAGTACTTCCAGGATTGGTGCATGTAGGAGAGTGGAATCTGACTAATGGTTGCCCCCAACTTTTTGCCTGGTATTTAAGTGGTTTTTGACTAGTCTGGCTGGGATCCTGCTATCCAGGACCCCAGCCTATCTGCTTTCTCCCTAAAACTGTTGTGAGTACTCTAGGTACAAACATAATTGGATGCTGGGCATGCCCTTCTAGTCCCTTGTAGATGGTACCCTAGGTACCCAGGGCATGGGTCCCCCAGTAGGCCTACCAGGGCTGCAGCACTTATTGTGCCACCCTGGGACAGCCACCCAAACTGACACCACCAGGCCACTACTGTAGCCTGGGTAAGGTGGTGCTAGCACCCCTAGTGCACAAGTTCCAAGCCCGGGGAAAACAAAGACAAGAAAACAAAAATAGCGCTTCACTGGCAAACTCTGTAAAAGTGGCGCAAATGTGTTTGGGTGTGAATAAAATCAATCTGGCCAGTTTGCTACCACTCTGTCTTACTTTATTTAGTTATTTATTTATTTTTCCTATTTTTAACCTTTTATTCCCGATGCTGCACTTTGGAATTAAAATGTCAGAAAAATATGACATTTCCAGCAAAAGTGTTTTTCTTTTTTGGATCCATTTCACAGGGGAGCAAATAAAAGAAAGGAGAGGAAAGAGAGAGAGAACCGCTAATTGAAGTCACGGTTTTCAGTAAGAGAAGAACTGCTAGACAGAAAGAGAGGGAAGGAGGAAAGAGTGGAGGGGGGCAGCTGAAGTGACAGAGCAGAAGTGGACACTGTCTTTCTCTTGTCTGGGCAAGAAGGAAAAGACAGAGTCCTGTTACTTCTCTGCCGCCCCGCCCGTCACAAACGCCAGGAACGCTGAGCTTAATCTATAGGCCATGGCCATTTCTTGTGTCCTGCGACGCATTTTCAAAATAAAAAAGTAGGGAACGGGGTGAAAGGAGGAAACAAGAGAGGTTCTGTAGCAATGAGTCTAATTGGGTTTATATGCTTCTTTCTTTCTATCATCCTTTGCCTAATTCCCCAGCAAGTCATTGTAGAGGGGATTAGCTAAACATATATCACGTTTGGCTAACCTCGTGACAGAAATGCTAATGTATCTGTTTATTAAAAAAAAACAAATAAAATACTTTGAAATAAAAAAAAAAAGGAGGGGAACGGAATGTTTGGAATTAAAGAAGTAGGGGCACGCCGTGCCCTGCCGATCCCGCCCACTTCGACCACTGACTATCTCGAACATATACACACACGGGAACTATACACACACACTCGCTGGCACACACAAAGATGGGCACACACAAGAGGGCCAAGAACACAAAAGACCCAAAGGCACTGCCTACCCACAGCGCCTTGAAGAACATAAGCAACTCCCACGTACCCGCTCAGGAAGCACTAGTGAGGACACAATGCTGGCTTGCACCTACTAGTCACCATTGACCTAAAAAGTCCTTAACTTGACATATAATAAAACACCAAGGTTTCCTCTAGAGTGTCTTAACTGAGGGGGGGGGGGGGGGGGGCACAGCTTTCCAGAAGGTGTGAATAGGAGCAGATGGGGCGCTACTACATTGGCTGTAGAGGTGGGGGTGCTTCACACCCTGCACACTGCTCAACACCAGGGAAAAGCCCATACACTGGGAGAAAAGTCTCGAGTCATAATCAGTGGACCTAGGAGGACCTAGGATTCAGCCATTGTCTCATTACTTTTTGAGGGCACCCCCGAGTAGGGGAGGGAAACCTTAAGTCTCACTAGGACAGGTAAAAGACACCACTTGGGCAGTCCAGGCCACCTCTGATGTACCACGGTCCAGGAATCTCACGGTGTCCAGGGCGCTTTAGGACTTCGGAGCCCAGTAATTTAAGGCACCAAGGGCCACCCTGGTGGATAGGTAGATGGGCCGGCAGATAAGTAGATGGACGGGTGGATGGATGGATGGATGGATGGATGGATGGATGGATGGATGGATGGATGGATGGATGGATAGATCAGAAACAGGCGTTATAAAAATAAAAGTTATCAAAAGCTCAAACCTCAAAAAGGGAAAGAGAGTAAAATGATCAAATATATCAGTGAGGAACAGATGGAGAGCAGCTCCAATGAAGGGCACTCAACTGCTCTATAGGAATGCTTTATTACTTACCGGTAATCTTCATTACTCCGGGTCCCGTTGTCCTCGTCCCATTCATAACAAAGTGGAGATAACCATCTCCCGACAGAAAAAAACAAGAGGAATGCTGGGACACTAATACTGCCCCTCCCACCGGGAGTACATAAGCAGTACTTACCCAGCATCCCGCCTGTACAACCAAGCCCAGACAGGAAGGCCGGCCGTCCGGGAGGGAGGGAGGGGCGTATGAATGGGATGAGGACAACGGGACCCGGAGTAATGAAGATTACCGGTAAGTAATAAAGCATTACCCCCAGGTCCCTTATGTCCTCGTCCCATTCATAACAAAGTGGAGAATACCAAAGCAGAAACCCGGCCTTCCGCACCCAAAAGCACACCCAGGAAACCACAACAAAAGCAGCAACCCAGGGGAGCACCGAGAAGGAGGGCGAGGGGGAACGCAGGAAACAACCGGCCCACAACCCAGAACAGGACAGCAGGGACCAAACCAGGACCGGAGACAACCAAGAAAACAGCAGAAGGCCACGGCCCCAACAAGGAGGCCCCAACCAGAGAACCGGAGACAGGGCAACCAGGACCAAGACCCAAAGGGCACGGCCAAGGAACCCACCGGACAAAGCGGCCCAGCCCAGAACCACAAGGAGGGCCCACAGGACCCGGCAGCCACACATAACAGAGTAAACAGGAACCGCCCCAAAGAAGGCCAAAGAAAAATCCCAGACTGGCCAAGGAGCGCAGGCAAAAGCACACCGACCAGCCAGGAAGGAGGAAAGCACAGGCCAGAAACCGGCCCACCCCAGCAAACCGAACGACCCGGCCCCAGAGAGCCCAGAGGAGAAAGCCAATCAAACCCCACAGAGGAGGCCCAGGAACCAGGAAGAAAAACCCGCACCCCCAGGGCCACCAAACCACAACCACACAAGCCCAGAGGTGTGAGAAGTTGGCCTGATGTATGATGTCACTAATTCTAGTGTACACCTTATATCAGTCCAAATACCCTTATGGTGATTGGTTGTAAAGTCAACCTTATAGAACAGCTATCCTAGTGGTAGCATGGACAAGAGCAGTCTTAGGCTAAACTCTGAAGGGCATGTGAAGCCAGCTGTGATACCATATATAATCCCTTGAATACCAAATGAAAGGACACCACAACAGATATATATATAAAATAAAGTGTGTTTATTCTAAGCAAACCCTCAGCACTCTTTATGAGTTTAGAGGTAAGTACAACACAGTCTTATTAATGCATACAGTAAGTCACACAGGTAAGTAATACAGTTAGGCCCTAGGGGCCACGCAAACCATATACTAAATAAGTGGTATAAGAACCACTGTCATGGAAATAGAATAGGCCTAGGCCTAGGGAATCGCTGGGGCTACACTACACTAGCGTTAGTTAGGAAGTGGGAGGCCCACGGGATTCGTGTGCAGAGTGGAAACACTCACGCGTAATGCGTAAAAGTCAATAGCAATGTTACAATTTAGAAATAGATAGATTTAGGACACTTCCGGAGTAGCTAGGAAGTTGAGACTTGAAAACTAGACACTAGGATAGTCACTATCCTGATGAGCACCGGAGTACCCAAGTTACCTAGCCCACAGGCTGCGGGTGCATAGGGGTGAAGATGCGTCGTTTTCGTCGTCGACTCCTATGGATGCCTGAAGAAAGATGCTGACAGGCAGTCAGGGGGGAGTGTCCGGTGGATCCCAAGGCTGGGATCAAGAAGAGAAGAAACCTGCAAGCAGAGGGGACAGAGTCACGGTCACTAGCCAGTGACCACGTGGAACCAGGAAGGAACCAGGCGATGTCGTGAAGAGTTGCAGGTGAAGGTGAAGCTTGTCGCTGCAGCCAGGAGGACCAGGAAGCGTCGAGGATGACCAGGACCAGGAGGCGAGCTGTCCCACGAAGGCTCTTGCTGTCGGCGGCGTCGAAGTTGGACTAGGACTCACCAAGCCTTGGCAAGCGGAACCCACGAAGAACAAAGGACTTGCTTCTGGTGCAGACCAGGAAGGTCTGGGGTGCTTCTTCTTTGCAGAGAAGCGGGAGCCAGTCTGGAGGAGCCAAACCAGCGCAGAAGATTTCAGGGAGCGTCGTCACAGAGGCTACTAGCCAGCGGGCAAGCAACCGGACAGACGCGGCAAGCAGGAAAATGCTGAAGGGCCCCACGCAGGACTCGTGGAGTGTGGGGGGCTGATCTTCGGTGCAGTTGGTGCTTGGGGTTGGGGCTTCTCAATCCCCGGTGCACAACTTCGAGGGTACCTCAGAAGCTGCGCTGTAAGATACTAGCCACTTTTCCCAGGTAGCCGGTCCCACGTCGCTTGTCGACTCCACGGATCTCAGCTCTGCTGCAGATGTGGATGAGGGTCGGAGAAGTCTGGAAATCAAGGCTCTGGTCGGGCTCTGCAGTCGGTTCCTCGTCGAACGTTTCACAAAGCAAAGGGTAGTCTCTTGATGGTGCCTGTTTGCACAGGGTAGCCACTCCTTGGCTACAAGGGAGATTCTTCAGTCTTCTTCTTTCGTCGAATGTCGAAGGTCCAGAGTTTCTGTTCAGTTTTGCAGGTTCAGGATAATCTAAAGTCTTGAGGCCCAACTCCCACTCTTATACTAATCTGGGGGGCTGGGATACCTGCTAGGTCATGCCTTATGGGTGGGACCTGGGAGGGGGTGGTTACACCCACTTCCCTTTGTCCAGTTTCGCGCCAGAGCTGGGGCTGGAGTGCCCCAGCGCCGGTTTGAACTGGACTATGCAAGGAACACCTTGTGTGCCCCAGGCATGTCTCATTCCTTTCAGCCCACCCTGCCCCAATACACTAAAGGCTGTCTGGGGAGGTGCTAGCACCTCCCCAAGCAGGAAACCTATTGTCCAGGCCTCCCTGGCTGGGATCACTCCCAGCTGCAGGAGGTCAGACTTGTGTCGTGGCAGCAGCATCCATTTTGTGATGCTGAGGCTTTGGTCAGAGGCTAACAGTTGAAGTATGATTTTAACATGTCTTTCCCTCTAGAAGGGGGGAATAATATTCTCATGTCCAGAAATGGCATGGGGGTATTATTCCCGAGTGTTAGACACCTTACACGACATGTTTTGATAAAGCCAAACCATAGTTACCATAACCGTCTAAGATTATAAGGCACTTTAAGAGTATATGGTAGGCTATATCATAGAACAGCTATAAGGACAAGGTTCCGAAAGCTGCAGACAGGCTCAGCTCATGCTAGAGCACCATCTCACATGTTACCAAGCACTCTGCCTCCAGGATTGTCAAGGCCTGCCATAGGAGTGACTGATAGGTACACATGTGTCTATATGTAAGTTAGGTATAGGAATACTACACCTAAGCAAGGGGTGATTACACGACCTTGCCCCAGCTGAGTGATCAGCCAGTTGTGTCAAAATGGAAGGCCAGGCCAGGGGTGGCACAATACATGCTGCAGCCCCTGGTAGGCCTAGGGTACACCTATGCCCTGGGTACCTAGGGTACACTGTACAGGGGCCAATAAGGTGATCCTATCCAAATGGGTTATGCACCTAAAGTACATAGTATTAATTTAGAGAGAGAACAGCAGGGCTGTGGGTCTGATTAGCAGGCCCACAGCCACATCTAAGTCGAAAACCAGTAAAGCAAAAGCAAAAAGTGGGGGTGAACATAGAAAGCAGACCCTACTCTCCTACACAACCCCCCCCCAAACTTAGGGACATTAAACTAACCTTGACCAGTTGAGTCTTCATGTTCTAAGTGGAAATATCTGGAGAGTCCATCTGCATTGGCATGGTCAGTCCCAGGTCTATGTTCCACTGTGAAGTCCATCCCCTGTAGGGAAATGGACCACCTAAGAAGTTTGGGATTTTCACCCTTCATCTGATTTAGCCACAAGAGGGGCTTATGGTCTGTCTGAATCTTGAAGTGAGTGCCAAACAAGTATGGCCTCAGCTTCTTCAGGGCCCAAACCACAGCAAAGGCCTCCCTCTCAATAGCTGACCAACGTTTCTCTCTAGGGGTCAGCCTTCTACTTATAAAAGCAATGGGCTGGTCTTGACCATCTACATTCAGTTGTGAAAGAACAGCTCCCACACCTAACTCAGAAGCATCTGTCTGGACAATGAACTCTTTGGAGTAGTCTGGACTTTTCAGAATAGGTGCACTGCACATGGCCTGCTTCAGGTCATCAAATGCTTTTTGACAGCTTACTGTCCACTGAACTTTCTTTGGCATCTTCTTGGAGGTCAAGTCATTAAGTGGTGTCACTATGGACCCATAGTTCTTAACAAACTTTCTGTAGTACCCAGACAGGCCCAAGAAAGCTCTGACCTGAGTTTGGGTAGTTGGAGGAGCCCAGTCCTTTATGGTCTGGATCTTGCTCTCCAGTGGTTGAACCTGACCCCCACCAACTAGGTGGCCCAGGTATACAACCTTGCTCTGCCCTATCTGGCACTTAGTGGCCTTGATAGTGAGGCCTGCCTTTTGCAGGGCCTCTAAAACATTCCTCAGGTGGACCAGGTGATCCTCCCAGGTGGAGCTAAAGACAGCAATATCATCAAGATAAGCTGCACAATAATCATCCAACCCAGTAAGGACTTGATTCACCAGCCTTTGGAAAGTGGCAGGTGCATTCTTCAAACCAAAGGGCATTACCACAAATTGATAATGTCCTCCTGGGGTCGAGAAAGCAGTTTTGGCCTTTGCACTCTCAGCTAGTCTGATTTGCCAGTAGCCTGCTGTTAGGTCAAATGTGCTCAAAAACTTAGCAGCTGCCAGTCTGTCAATGAGCTCATCTGCCCTAGGTATTGGGTGGGCATCTGTCCTAGTGACAGCATTGAGACCTCTGTAATCCACGCAAAACCTCATCTCTCTCTTACCATCTTGGGTGTGAGGTTTTGGCACAAGGACTACAGGACTAGCCCAAGGGCTCTCTGAAGGTTCAATGACTCCCAGCTCCAACATCTTTTGTACCTCAACTTTTATGCAGTCCCTGACATGGTCAGGTTGCCTGTAGATTTTACTCTTCACAGGCAGACTGTCACCAGTGTCCACCTCATGGGTGCACCAGTTTGTCTGACTTGGGGTCAGAGAGAACATATGTCTGTAGGCCTGCAAAACTTGTCTGCAGTCCTGTTGTTGATGGACAGTGAGGCTGTCAGAAAAGACCACACCATCAACTGAGCCATCATCAGGGTTCTGAGTCAACAGGTCTGGGAGAGGGTCACTCTCTTCCTCCTGCCCCTCATCTGTAGCCATGAGTAGCCCCATGTCTGCCCTGTCAACATATGCCTTCAATCTGTTGACATGAAGCACCCTGTGGGGGCTTCTGGGAGTCCCAAGGTCCACCAAGTAGGTGACTTCTCCCTTTTTCTCAACAATAGTGTGGGGTCCAGACCATTTGTCTTGGAGTGCTGCTGGGGCCACTGGCTCCAACACCCACACTTTCTGTCCTGGCTGGTAAACAGTCAGTACAGCCTTTTGGTCATGCCAAGCTTTTTGGAGTTCTTGGCTTGCCTCAAGGTTTTTAGAAGCCTTCTTCATATACTCTGCCATCCTGGAGCGGAGACCAAGTACATAATCCACTATGTCTAGTTTGGGTTGTCTGAGAGGTCTCTCCCATCCTTCCTTCACCAAGCACAGGGGTCCTCTTACAGGATGCCCAAACAAAAGCTCAAAAGGGCTGTAGCCAACCCCCTTTTGTGGGACCTCTCTGTAAGCAAACAGAAGGCAGGGTAAAAGGATGTCCCATCTTCGCCTAAGCTTGTCTGGTAATCCTTTTATCATTCCCTTTAGGGTCTTGTTGAATCTCTCAACAAGCCCATTGCACTGTGGGTGATAGGGTGTGGTGAACTTATAGTTAACACCACACTCCTTCCACATTGCAGTCAAGTATCCTGACATAAAGTTGGCACCTCTGTCAGAAATGACCTCCTTCGGAAAGCCCACTCTGGAGAATACTCCAAGCAGGGCCCTTGCCACAACAGGAGCTGTTGTGGTCCTCAGGGGAATTGCTTCTGGGTACCTGGTGGCATGGTCCACTATCACCAGTATGAATCTGTGCCCAGATGCTGTTTGTGGGTCCATTGGTCCTACAATATCTATGCCCACTCTTTCAAAGGGGACCCCCACCACAGGTAGTGGTATGAGGGGGGCCTTTGTGGTGCCACCTGATTTGCCACTGGCTTGGCAGGTGACACAGGAGCGACAAAACTCCTTAGTATCTTCTGACATATGGGGCCAGTGAAAGTGAGGGACAAGCCTGTCCCAAGTCTTGTTCTGGCCTAAATGTCCTGCAAGGGGAATATCATGGGCCAAGGTTAGAAGGAAGCCTCTGAACTTCAGTGGTATGACCAACCTCCTGGATGCACCAGGCTTGGGGTCTCTAGCCTCTGAGTACAGTAGCCCTTCATCCCAATACACTCTATGGGTACCTTGAGCATTCCCTGCAGCCTCAGCAGCAGCCAGCTGTCTGAGGGGTTCAAGAGAGGGGCAGTCTAATTGAGCCTGCCTCAGATCTGCCCTGGAAGGTCCCCCTGTCCCAAGAAACTCAACCTGATCAGGTTCAAGTTCTTCTAGGACAGTTCCTTCAGGGCTCTCAGAATCATCCTCCTGGGAGGGCTGATCCACCACCTGAGGCAGGGGGGAAGGCACAGCCTTAACCCTACTGCTCTTTCTCTTGGATTGTGACTGGTCCATAGTTTCAGGATCCAGCACTTGTTCAGTGTTGCACTTTTTGGCCTGTGACCTGGTCACAGCAAGGACATGTGCATCTATCCCCAGCATTTCTGCATGGGTCCTATACTCCACTTCAGACCAAACTGAAGTTTCAAGATCATTGCCCAGTAAACACTCTACAGGAAGGTCTGAACTAACAACAACTTTCTTGAGGCCAGTTACCCCTCCCCAGGAGAAGTTAACAATAGCCACACTATGGGAGGTAGTGGCATTGCTAGCGTTGGTCACTAGGTAGTTCTCACCTAGTATGATCTGTCCAGGGTCCACAAAAGCAGGTGTCACCATTGTGACACTAGCCCCAGTGTCCCTGTAGGCCTGAGCCATTCTTTGGTTGATAAAAGGTGTCTGTCTGTACTTGCCCAGGTTACTGGGGCCTACAGTAGAGGACAAAGCTAAGTCCCCATCACAGATCAGGACAGCCTGAGTAGGCACTCTGACTAGGCCAGAATCCTCCTCAGTTCCCAGGGTTAACCCTACTACACCCTTTTGCTGGGAACCACCACTTACAGCTGAACTAGGGGGTACAGTTGCCTTAGGGGCAATGGTGGCTGGGGGCTTATCCTTTTTGGTGCACTCACTAAACCAATGTGAGGTAGACTTACAATAGTTGCACCATGGTTTCTTTTGACCTTCTTTCTTCTTATCCTTTTTGGAACCACCCTCCCCCTGAGCCTTTTGGGGGCCTGGTGAAGACTTCTGGTCTTTTTGTTTCTGCTCATTACCCTTCTGGTCTGCCTTTTTCTGATCACCGCCCTGGTTCTGGTTTTTCTGCTTAACTCTAGTCCTGACCCATCTATCTGCCTTCTTTCCCAATTCTTGGGGAGAAGTCAGATCAGAATCAATCAGGTGTTGATGCAATAGCTGGTTTTGACAGTTGTTAAGTATTTGTTCTCTCATGATCAAATTATACAATCCTGTATAGTCCTTAACCTTACTTCCCATTAGCCAGCCTCCCAGAGCCTTAGTGGCACAATCTACAAAGTCAGTCCAGTCCTGAGTCTGTGTCTTCTGGGTATCCCTGAACAACAACCTGTATTGTTCAGTGGTTAGGCCAAACCCATCAATCAGAGCACTCTTCAGGACAGTGTAATTATCTGCATCCTCATCACTAACTGTGAGGAGCTTGTCTCTTCCTTTCTCAGAGAAGGAGAGCCACAAGATAGCTGCCCACTGACTTTGGGGTACCTGCTGTACTTTGCAAGCTCTCTCCAAAGCAGTTATCCATTTGTGGATGTCATCCCCACACTTGTAGGGAGGGACAATCTTGCTCAGGTTTCTATTATCATAGTGCCTGTCTCTATCTCTAGGAATGTTGCTGCCACCAGTGGGTTCTAACCCACTTAATTTTTGTTCTCTAGCCAGAGCAAGCTTCTCTTTGGCAAGGGCAAGTTCTTCCCTCTGAATCCTCAGATTAGCCTCCCTCATTCTGGCTGCATGCTCCTTTCTCTCAGGTGAAGTCATTCCCCTGTGAGAGGAAGCATTAGAGATGTTAGAGACATGGGAGTGGATGGATTCCCTTGAAGGGGATCTGTCCCTCCTGCTTCTCTGTGAATGTCTACTTGTGGGTCTGTATGGGGGGACCCCATGCAAACTCCCATGTAAACTTAAGTTAGCCTGGCTAAGTCTCCTTACTTGGCTCTGGCTGTCTACCTCCCCATCTGAAGCCCCATCTGACTCCTCTGTGGTGGGTAGACCCTCCTCTGTGCCTAGGGCACCTTCCTGAGATGCCCTCTGAGCATCATACTCCTCTAGGAGTTGTCTTAACTGAAGGAGGGTAGGGTTTGCACCCTGTTTTATTCCTCTGGAGGTACACAATTGTCTCATCTCCTGGAATGTCAAGGTATCATACCTAGAGGGGGTCTTCTGCAGACCTGCCCCTCCTGAGAGAGCATCTACTTGATCTCCTCCCAGAGGCATGATCTAGTGAGGGTGTGGTGTGTGCACCTACCTACACTAGTTGTTTCTACTAAACCTCTCTAGTAGTTGTAGTCAGGGTGTGTTACTCCCTTCAACCTACAACCACTAAGTCCAGTAGGACTTAAGTATTATAAACTATGTTATATGTACCTAGACAATATCTGTGTGATCTTTCAATTTAGTATCTCAAGATTACAATGGTATTACAACAGCAAGCTCAGATCCCAACCGCTGCTCACCAATGTGAGAAGTTGGCCTGATGTATGATGTCACTAATTCTAGTGTACACCTTATATCAGTCCAAATACCCTTATGGTGATTGGTTGTAAAGTCAACCTTATAGACCAGCTATCCTAGTGGTAGCATGGACAAGAGCAGTCTTAGGCTAAACTCTGAAGGGCATGTGAAGCCAGCTGTGATACCATATATAATCCCTGGAATACCAAATGAAAGGACACCACAACAGATATATATATAAAATAAAGTGTGTTTATTCTAAGCAAACCCTCAGCACTCTTTATGAGTTTAGAGGTAAGTACAACATAGTCTTATTAATGCATACAGTAAGTCACACAGGTAAGTAATACAGTTAGGCCCTAGGGGCCACGCAAACCATATACTAAATAAGTGGTATAAGAACCACTGTCACGGAAATAGAATAGGCCTAGGCCTAGGGAATCGCTGGGGCTACACTACACTAGCGTTAGTTAGGAAGTGGGAGGCCCACGGGATTCGTGTGCAGAGTGGAAACACTCACGCGTAATGCGTAAAAGTCAATAGCAATGTTACAATTTAGAAATAGATAGATTTAGGACACTTCCGGAGTAGCTAGGAAGTTGAGACTTGAAAACTAGACACTAGGATAGTCACTATCCTGATGAGCACCGGAGTACCCAAGTTACCTAGCCCACAGGCTGCGGGTGCATAGGGGTGAAGATGCGTCGTTTTCGTCGTCGACTCCTATGGATGCCTGAAGAAAGATGCTGACAGGCAGTCAGGGGGGAGTGTCCGGTGGATCCCAAGGCTGGGATCAAGAAGAGAAGAAACCTGCAAGCAGAGGGGACAGAGTCACGGTCACTAGCCAGTGACCACGTGGAACCAGGAAGGAACCAGGCGATGTCGTGAAGAGTTGCAGGTGAAGGTGAAGCTTGTCGCTGCAGCCAGGAGGACCAGGAAGCGTCGAGGACGACCAGGACCAGGAGGCGAGCTGTCCCACGAAGGCTCTTGCTGTCGGCGGCGTCGAAGTTGGACTAGGACTCACCAAGCCTTGGCAAGCGGAACCCACGAAGAACAAAGGACTTGCTTCTGGTGCAGACCAGGAAGGTCTGGGGTGCTTCTTCTTTGCAGAGAAGCGGGAGCCAGTCTGGAGGAGCCAAACCAGCGCAGAAGATTTCAGGGAGCGTCGTCACAGAGGCTACTAGCCAAAAAGTGGGGGTGAACATAGAAAGCAGACCCTACTCTCCTACAAGAGGGAGGAGCCGCAGCAAGGGCCCAGGGGCTGGACAGGAGCGAGACCCCAACCAAACCGACAAGGACAGGGAAGGAGACAGAGACCCGAAACCCCAGGAGACCCAAAAAACCCAACAAGGGCGGGGACAGAGCCAGCGGCCACAACCCCCAGAAAACCCCCAACCCGAAGGGGGAGGGAAAACAAGGCAGGACGGGAGCCCAGAGCCACCAGGAACACCCAGCAGCCCCCGAACCAGGAAACAACCAGGCACGAACCCACCGAACCATAGAGGGCAGAAAAAAGAGGCGCCAACACGGAAGACAACCGCACAGACACCCCAACCCAGGCCAAGCAAGAAGCAAGGGCAGGAGCAGCCGAAAAAAGAAACGGTCCCAGGGCGCACAGCACCCAGACCAAAAGCCCCCAGGCCCGACCCCAGCAACGCCAGAGAGGAGCCAAGAAGACAGCACAAACCAGGGCAACAAACGCCAAAGGAACCAGGAAGCCAGGACCAGAGCCAAGCAACCCGACGACGCAGGAGGACCCGCAGGCCCAACCAAACCCCGGAAGGAACCCACGCAGCGCCCAGGCCAAGCAAAGGGCAGGGAGGAACAGCGAACCCCCAGCACACCACCACCGGAACACACAGAAGTCCGAGGAGGAAGCAGAGAAGGCAGAAGACCAAGCAGCAGGAAAACCCCAGACAACCCGCAGCCAGGAGGGAGGACCCCACAGAGGCAAGAGCACCACAGAACCGCACCCCAACCAGAGATGGGCGGGGGGCATCCAAACAGACACACACCGGGAACAAAGCCCAGGGAAGCAAGGTAGGCAGAAGCGAGCCAGGACCCCAGAACCAGGACACAACCAGGAACACCCAGTAAAACACATCACAGAGCTGGCCGAATAGCGACAGCACAGCCGGAAACCAAAAAGGCACAGTCCGAGGCCACCCCGAACCAGCAGGAAGCTGGCAGACCCGGAGCCACAGGACCTCACACAGGCCACCACACAGGTGAAACAAGCCCGGGAAGAGAACCGCCGGCAGGAGAATGCCCCGAAGGACCCACCAGGACGCGGCCACGACCGCCCAGCACCCCCCCGGACAAAAAAGAGAGAGCCCAGGCAAGGACGCAGAGCCCAAAAGCGACCAACAGCCACACAAGACCCCGCAGGAGCGGAAAGCCCCAGTAGACACCCATCCAGGCACCCACCACAGGAACCAGACGAGACTAGAACCCTCCAGTGAGCAACGCACCAGAGCGCAGACGAACCCAAAGGCCGACAGCACCCGGCAGACCCAGAAGGCCACGCAGGCACCAACCTGGCCTGACCACGCACAGCCACGGAGAGCCGACGGGCAGAACAGAAGAGGGAAAACAGGCGCCAAGCCAAGGACAAGGCAGCAGAGAAAGACAGCCAGGCCCAAACACCCAGGGACCAAAAGGCGAACCGCCACCAGAAAAACATCCCGGGGGGGGGAGAGACGCCTAAAAAAGGAAGAGTAGGCGCCTAACCACACCAGCCAGAGAAGCCACCAGGCAGCCCCAGGAGGCCACAACCGGGAACAAACCAGGCAGAACGGCGGCAGACCCAGGAGGGGCGTCCAGGAAACACCCGAAGCTAGCCAAAGGAAGCACAGGGAGAGCCAGGGTAGGAGCAAACAAAAACAGAAGCAGCCAGACCCCAGAAGCAACCCAAGCACACAGAAGGCCCCGGGACAAACACCCGAAGCCCCAGGCCGGAGCAAAGGAGAACAGGACAGCCGTACCCAAGGCAACACGAGCCACCCAGGCGCAGGCAGAGGGTGCAGAGAGCCCCATGGAGCACCAGGCACGACGCCAGTAAGCTGCAAGAAGAACCAGGCGCAGCCCAAGGACGGGAGGAACAAAGCCAGGAACCAGGAGCCCCCGCGCACCAAACCCGACCAACCACTCAGAAGCCAGGAAGCGGAGGCGAATACCCAGAACACACAAGCGGAGCAGAGGCCACAACAGCCAGCACGCAGCGGAGGCGAGGCCACCGGAAAAGGGCGGACAGACAGATGGACCCAGCACACCCAAGGCCAGGCCACAAAAAACCCTCGAAAGCTCGAGAAGCAGAGGGGCAGCAAAGAAAAGAGGGGAAACCCCGGCAGGACCAACAGGAACCCAGGGGAGCCAACAGGACCCCCCACCGCCCAGCCGCCCAAGAAGCAGGAACACCGACAAGGGAGACGCGGAGGAGCCCCGAGGAAGGGGGGGGCAGAAGCGCACCCCAACAGGCAGCCGCCGAGGAAGCGAGAGGCGACACCAACACCAGAGCAGCAGAGGGCAAGGCGCAAGCAAGCAGGCAGGGAGACCCCAACAAGACAGGGAACCCCAGGGGCAAGCACAGACAGAGCAGCAAAAAAAGGAACCAGCTGTAGGAGAGTAGGGTCTGCAATCCTATGATCACCCAGATTTTTTGCTTTTGCTTCATTGGTTTACGACTTTCTCCGGCTGTGGGCCTGCCAATCAGACCCACAGCCTAGCTGTTCTCTCTCGAAATTAACACACATGTACGTTAGGTGCATCCACTAATTGGAACTGGGCCACCTTGTCAGTCCCTGTCTCAGCATACCACAGGTATCCAGGGCATCGGTGTACCCAGGGCCTACCAGGGGCTGAAGCATGTATTATGCCACCCCTGGAATGGCCGCCCAAATCTGACACAACTGGCTGCACGACAGCTGGGGCCACGTGGTGTAATCACCCGTTGCTGTAGGTGTAGTATTCCTACACCTAAACCCTAAAATGGACACATGGATTCCTATCAGTCACTCCTATAGCAGGCCTTATCAATCCTGAAGGCAGAGTGCAGGGAATCATGTGGGACGGTGCTCTGGCGCGAGCTGAGCCCGTCGACGGCTTGCGGAACCAAGCCCTAATAGCCGTTCCATGGTGACGCGGGCCAACTACTTTTAAGGCATTATAATCCTTGCGGTTATTTGCTAACTTTGGCATCGCATCACCTATACATGTCGAGTAAGGTGTCATACGAATGGGAATACGAACCCCTCGCCAGTCCTGGTGACGGGGTTAGCATTCCCCCCTTTTAGAGGGACACGACATGGAAGTAACCTTGAACCCCGGTTAAAGTTGACTCAAGCCTCAGCATCACAAAATGGATGCTGCCACCAGACACAAGTCTGACCTCCTGCTGCTGGGGGACCTTCCAGCAAGGGGAGCTTGGACAAAGGGTTTCCTGTCGAGGGCGGTGTTAGCACCGTCCCAGACAGGGTTTGTGTATCCCAGGTAGGCAGGGCTGAAAGGAAGGTGTTGCAAGTGGCACCCCGGTGCTCACTGTGCATAGCCCGGCTCAAACCAGTTTCGGGGGCACACCAGCCCCTGAGCTGGCGCGAAGCCGGACAAAGGATAGGGGTGTAACCACCCCCCTCCTGGCTCCACCCATAGGTAGAACCTAGTCACGGGCCAGCCCCTTTTTCTTAGAATAAAGGTAGGAGCGAGTCCCCTTCCCAAATTGGATAATCAGATAATCGGATAACTCCGAATCACGAACTACTTTCCACGAAAGGAACTCTTGACTATTTCTGAAGACTCTCCCTTGTGGCTAAGGAGTAGCCACCCTGCACCAGCAGGCACCATCTAAGCGCTTGCGGTTTGCTGTAAGTCTCTCCTACGGATCAAGACTGCCCAGCTCGACGAGACCCGAGTTCCCTGCCATCTCTGACCTTTTACCTCCCTCATCAGCTCAGCTGAGAGTCGTAGGTGTGACGAGACCTGCGGGACCGGCTATCTTCAGAACCTGCACGACGCTTATCTAGCACGCCCACCGAGGGACCCTCGAGTGAGTGCACCTAGGGTTTGAGAAGCCCTAACCCTGAGCAGCTCCAGCATCGAAGTCTGCCTCCCCAGCATCCCCGAGATCTGCGTGGGGGCCCTTCCGCTCCTTGTTGTTCACCGCGTTGTTCGACCACTTGCCGACCGGCTTGTGGCCCTCTTCACGACGCACCACGATTGTTTCATCACTAGTCTGGTTGCTCCAGACTGGCTCTTGCTCCCCTTCAACGGAGGAGTACCACGGACCCTCCTGGTCCCCTCCCGACGCCATCTAGACTCCCCCGCTTGGGTGGCCACTGCCAAGATCCGCTGCCCCTTCCTGGGCCCAGCATCATCGACAGCAGACACCTTCGTGGGACAGCTCGCCCTCCATCCTGGTCGCCGCCGCGCCTCCTGGTCCGAGGAACAGCCGAGTCCGACGTCACCCACTCACCTGGTCGAGGTGACTTCAGCCGGTACCCTCCTGGTACCCACACGATCGCTGGCTAGCGGTTGAGAACTGAGTCCCCTCTGCTTTCAGGTTTTCCTTCACCACCGATCCAGGCTTGGATCGCTCTGAACATCGTCACTGGTCGCCTGCCAGCAACTTCTTCTTTCAGGCTCCTGAGACTACGCGAGGACTCCCGACATCTTGACGAACTTCACGCAGCCGCAGCCTCCGGGCTAGGTAACTCGAGCATCTCGGTGCTCCATCGCAGGTTCGCTCTACAAGTGTCCAGTTCCTTTTTCGTTTAGTCCCACTGATCGGATCACTCCGGAATCAGTATCTCCAGACTCTAACCATTCGCATTTCACTGTTAGTGTAGATGGTTTCTCGTGCCCCTCGGGCATTTGTGTAAATTGTGCAACTGAAGTATTTTCCTAAGAGTTTTGTCGTGTGCTTAGCTCCCTGACTCATAAAGAGCCAGGGTAGTCTTGTTATAAATAAATATCCTTTTATTTTCATAACAACTTGTGTGGTGTCCTTTCACTTGGTGTTCAAGGGGTATATGTGATGGTAAACAGCTGGCTTAACACGCCCTCTAGAGTTTAGCCTAAAGACTGCTCGTATCCACGCTACTAGGATAGCTGGTCTGAAAGGTTGACTTACAACCAATCATCAATAAGGGTCGTTTGGAATGATACACAGTGATCACTAGAATAGTGAGCACTACATATCAGGCCAACTTCTCACATTGGTGGGCAGCGGTTGGGATTTGAGCTTGCTGTTGTTTTACCACACACGTATCCTAAGAATATCGCAGTGAAAGATCACATAAGTACCCAGGTACATATAACTTAACTTAGAATACTCCGAGTTCTACTGAGCCGGCTGTTGTAGTGTAACAGGGCTTAGCACACCCTGACTACAACTCTTAGCAAGGGATCAGTAGGTAAACCCATAGTGTAGGTAGGTGCAACACTTACACCTCACTAGAAAAGCATGTCGGTCCACGGAGAGTCTGCAGGGACTCCCCTAGTGGTCAGTGACCCTCCACAGGTCGTGTCACGATATGCAACTCTTAGCTTCAAGGAGATGAGACAACTGTGTGCCTCCAGGAAGCTAAACCAGGGTTCTAACCCTACCATCGCAATACTGATAGGTCTCTTAGAGGCGTACGATGCTAGGAGGTCCTCTAACCCAGGTCCCCCCAGTGCAGATGGGAACATGCCTCCCTTAGAGGGAACCCTCGGTGACCCAGACCTCGACCTCCACACAGAGGAGGAGGACGAGGACGAGTTATCGGGAGACGAGGCAGACAAAGGTCCAGTGGTAGTCGGCAGGCTTACAAGGACCAACTTAAGCAGGCATGAGAATGGAACTGGGGGAGCCCCGGGCCCACGCTCAAGCAGGCTTAACCTTGGGAACGGACGAGCTAGGTCTCTCTCCAGAGGCTCTGGCAGATCGGTTCATACACATGTCTCTCAGGCACCTTCTCAGAGAGGAATGACTTCCCCTCAGAGGAGGGAGCATGAAGCGAAGATGCGGGAGGTCAATCTGAGGATCGAGCGGGAAGAACTTGCCCTCGCCAAAGAAAGACTTGCCTTAGCCCGAGAGCAGAAATTAAGTGGGTTAGATCCCACTGGTGGCAGCATTCTCAATAGAGAGAAAGACAGGGGTATAGACACTAGACACCTGAGTAAAATAGTGCCCCCCTTTAAACAAGGGGACGACATCCACAAGTGGATAACTGCCTTGGAGAGGGCCTGCACTGTCCAGTGCGTCCCCCCAAGTCAGTGGGCAGCTATACTGTGGCTTTCCTTTGAAGGTAAAGGAAGGGACAAGCTCCTCACTACAAGAGCTGAGGATGCTAACAACTACCAAGTCCTGAAGAACACACTGATTGATGGGTTCGGCTTAACCACGGAACAGTACCGGGTGCTGTTCCGGGACACCCAGAAAATTCAGTCTCAGGATTGGGCTGACTTTGTCGATTGTGCCACTAAGGCTTTGGAAGGCTGGTTGCTGGGTAGCAAGGTTACTGATTACACAAGATTGTACAATCTTATCATGCGAGAACAGATTTTAAACAACTGTCAGAACCAATTGTTGCATCAGCACCTTGTCGACTCGGATCTGACCTCTCCCCAAGAATTGGGAAAGAAGGCAGACAGATGGGTCAGAACAAGGGTCAAGCAGAACCAGAATCAGAACCAGGGTGGTCAGAAGAAAGCAGACCAAAAGGGTAACAAGAACGAACAAAATGACCAGAAGTCTTCGACAGGTCCCCAACAAACCAAAGAGGGTGGGGGTCAGGCTTCACAGAAGAAGAAGACTCAAGAAGGCCAGTCAAAAAGGTGGTGCCAATACTGTAAAAGTAAGACTCACTGGTTTAGTGAGTGCACCAAGAAAGGAGGGCAAACTCCTGCCACTGCAGCCCCTAAGGCACCTGCGCCCCCTAGTACAGTCAGCAGTGGTAGTGCGCCTCCCAAGGCATTAGTTGGGTTAACCTTGGGAACCGAGGGGAGTGACGACTTAGTCGGCACGCTCACTCAGGCCGTCCTTGTCTGTACAGGGGATATGGATATGTCCCCTGATGCCAGTCCCAATACTTTGGGCAAATACAGGCAGACACCTTTGATAAATGGAAAAGTGGCTCAGGCCTACAGGGACACGTGTGCCAGTGTCACCATGGTGACGCCTAACTTCGTGGACCCTGGACAGATCATGCTAGGTACCAGTTACCTAGTGACCAATGCCAGCAACGTCACTACCAATCACAGTATGGCAGTTGTTGATTTCTCCTGGGGAGGGGTAAGTGGCCCGAAAAAGGTTGTGGTTAGTTCAGACCTCCCCGTAGAATGTCTGTTGGGCAATGATTTGGAAACGTCACAATGGTCAGAAGTGGAGCAGAGGACTCACATGGAAATGTTAGGTTTGCCAGCACATGTCCTTGCTGTGACCAGGTCACAGGCCAAAAGATGCCCCACTGAACAGGTGCTGGATCCTGGAAGAACGGACCAGACACCTTCCAAGAAAAGGAGCAGTAAGGGTAAGGCTTCGCCTTCCCCCTTGCCCCAGGTCGTGGATCAAGTCTCCGAGGAGGCTGACCTTAAAGAACTGAGGGAAACTGAGCCGCGAGAGCTTGAACCTGGTCAGGTTGAGTTTCTGGGCTCAGGGGGACCCTCCAGGGAAGACCTGGGGAAGGCACAGTTAGACTGCCCCTCACTTGAACCCCTCAGACAGCAGGCCGCTGCTGAGGCTGCAGGGAACGCCACAGGTACCCACAAAGTGTACTGGGACGATGGACTCCTGTACTCTGAGGCAAGAGACCCCAAACCTGGTGCGACCAGGAGGCTGGTCATCCCCTTGCCTCTGAGAGGTTTCCTTCTCACCTTGGCCCACGAGATTCCCCTTGCAGGTCACTTAGGCCAGAATAAGACTTGGGACAGAATTGTTCCACACTTTCACTGGCCCCACATGTCCGAAGATACGAAGGAGTTTTGCCGCTCCTGTGTCACTTGCCAAGCCAGTGGTAAGTCAGGTGGCACGACAAAGGCCCCCCTCATACCACTACCAGTGGTGGGGGTACCCTTTGAACGAGTGGGGATCGACATTGTCGGACCAATGGAACCCCAGACAGCATCAGGGCACAAGTTTATACTGGTGGTGGTGGACCACGCCACCAGGTATCCTGAAGCTATTCCCCTTAGGACCACTACGGCACCTGTGGTGGCACGGGCCCTACTTGGAGTGTTCTCCAGAGTGGGCTTCCCTAAGGAGGTCGTCTCAGACAGAGGTGCAAACTTCATGTCGGGATATCTGACTGCTATGTGGAAGGAATGTGGTGTCAACTACAAGTTCACCACACCCTATCACCCACAATGCAATGGGCTGGTTGAGAGATTCAACCGGACCCTAAAAGGGATGATTCACGGACTACCTGAAAAGCTTCGGCGGAGATGGGATGTCCTGATACCCTGCCTCTTGTTCGCCTACAGAGAGGTCCCGCAGAAGGGGGTTGGCTACAGCCCTTTTGAGCTTCTGTTCGGACATCCTGTAAGGGGACCCCTTTGTTTGGTAAAGGAAGGATGGGAGAGACCTCTCAGAAAGCCGGCATCAAACATTGTGGACTATGTGCTCGGTCTCCGCTCGCGGATGGCGGAGTACATGGAAAAGGCGTCTAAAAACCTTGAGGCGAGCCAAGAATTACAGAAAGCTTGGCACGACCAAAAGGCTGTCCTGACTGTGTACCAGCCTGGACAGAAGGTGTGGGTGCTGGAGCCAGTGGCCCCAGCAGCACTCAAAGACAAATGGTCTGGGCCCCACACGATCATTGAGAAAAAGGGAGAGGTCCACTTGGTAGACCTGGGAACTCCCCGGAGCCCCCACAGGGTGCTCCATGTAAACAGGCTCAAGGCATATGTCGACAGGGAGGGCATGGGCTTGCTCATGGCCACAGATGAGGGACAGGAGGAGGAGAGTGACCCTCTCCCAGACCTGCTCTCTCAGAACCCTGACGATGGATCAGTAGATGGTGTTGTCTTTTGTGGCAGCCTCTCTGGACATCAACAAGAGGATTGTAAACAGGTTCTTCAATCCTTTCGACATATGTTCTCTCTGACACCCAGTCAGACCAAGTGGTGTACCCACGAGGTCGACACTGGGGACAGTCTGCCCGTAAAGAGTAAAATCTATCGGCAACCTGATCATGTCAGAGACTGCATCAAGACAGAGGTGCAGAAAATGTTGGAGCTGGGAGTCATTGAACCCTCGGACAGCCCCTGGGCTAGTCCCGTAGTGCTCGTGCCGAAACCTCACACCCAGGGCGGTAAGAAAGAGATGAGGTTTTGCGTGGACTACAGAGGTCTCAATGCGGTCACTAAGACCGACGCCCACCCGATACCAAGAGCAGACGAACTTATCGACCGGTTGGCCTCGGCCAACTACTTAAGTACGTTTGACCTGACAGCTGGGTATTGGCAAATCAGGTTAGCTGAGGAGGCCAAGCCCAAAACAGCATTTTCTACCCCGGGTGGGCATTATCAGTTCGTGGTAATGCCCTTTGGTTTGAAAAATGCACCTGCCACCTTCCAAAGGCTGGTGAATCGAGTTCTCACTGGGTTGGACGACTTCTGTGCGGCGTATCTGGACGATATCGCTGTCTTTAGCTCCACCTGGGAGGATCACCTGGTCCACCTGAGGAAAGTGTTAGAGGCCCTGCAGAAGGCAGGCCTCACTATCAAGGCCACCAAGTGCCAGATAGGGCAGACACAGGTTGTATACCTGGGCCACCTTGTAGGTGGAGGCCAGGTTCAACCGTTGGAGAGCAAAATACAGGCCATCCAGGACTGGGCTCCTCCAACCACCCAGACTCAGGTTCGAGCTTTCTTGGGCCTGACTGGTTATTACCGGAAATTTGTCAGAAATTATGGATCCATTGTGACCCCGCTAAACGACCTGACAAGTAAAAAGATGCCAAAAAAAGTTCAGTGGACAGCAAGCTGTCAGAAGGCGTTCGATGACCTAAAGCGGGCCATGTGCACAGCACCTATCCTAAAGAGTCCAGACTACTCCAAACCATTCATTGTCCAAACAGACGCTTCGGAGCTGGGTGTGGGAGCTGTTCTATCGCAACTGAATTTTGATGGTCATGACCAGCCCATAGCTTTTATTAGCAGGAGGCTGACCCCCAGAGAGAAGAATTGGTCAGCTATTGAGAGGGAGGCCTTTGCTGTGGTTTGGGCCCTGAAGAAGTTGAGGCCATACTTGTTTGGCACTCACTTCAAGATTCAGACCGACCATAAGCCCCTCTTGTGGCTAAATCAAATGAAGGGTGAAAACCCCAAACTACTTAGGTGGTCCATTTCCCTACAGGGTATGGACTTCACAGTGGAGCATAGACCTGGCACTGATCATGGCAATGCAGATGGGCTCTCCAGGTATTTCCACTTAGAGCAAGAAGACTCACCTGGTCAAGGTTAGCTTATTGTCCCAAAGTTTGGGGGGGGGTCATGTAGGAGAGTAGGGTCTGCAATCCTATGATCACCCAGATTTTTTGCTTTTGCTTCATTGGTTTACGACTTTCTCCGGCTGTGGGCCTGCCAATCAGACCCACAGCCTAGCTGTTCTCTCTCGAAATTAACACACATGTACGTTAGGTGCATCCACTAATTGGAACTGGGCCACCTTGTCAGTCCCTGTCTCAGCATACCACAGGTATCCAGGGCATCGGTGTACCCAGGGCCTACCAGGGGCTGAAGCATGTATTATGCCACCCCTGGAATGGCCGCCCAAATCTGACACAACTGGCTGCACGACAGCTGGGGCCACGTGGTGTAATCACCCGTTGCTGTAGGTGTAGTATTCCTACACCTAAACCCTAAAATGGACACATGGATTCCTATCAGTCACTCCTATAGCAGGCCTTATCAATCCTGAAGGCAGAGTGCAGGGAATCATGTGGGACGGTGCTCTGGCGCGAGCTGAGCCCGTCGACGGCTTGCGGAACCAAGCCCTAATAGCCGTTCCATGGTGACGCGGGCCAACTACTTTTAAGGCATTATAATCCTTGCGGTTATTTGCTAACTTTGGCATCGCATCACCTATACATGTCGAGTAAGGTGTCATACGAATGGGAATACGAACCCCTCGCCAGTCCTGGTGACGGGGTTAGCATTCCCCCCTTTTAGAGGGACACGACATGGAAGTAACCTTGAACCCCGGTTAAAGTTGACTCAAGCCTCAGCATCACAAAATGGATGCTGCCACCAGACACAAGTCTGACCTCCTGCTGCTGGGGGACCTTCCAGCAAGGGGAGCTTGGACAAAGGGTTTCCTGTCGAGGGCGGTGTTAGCACCGTCCCAGACAGGGTTTGTGTATCCCAGGTAGGCAGGGCTGAAAGGAAGGTGATTGCAAGTGGCACCCCGGTGCTCACTGTGCATAGCCCGGCTCAAACCAGTTTCGGGGGCACACCAGCCCCTGAGCTGGCGCGAAGCCGGACAAAGGATAGGGGTGTAACCACCCCCCTCCTGGCTCCACCCATAGGTAGAACCTAGTCACGGGCCAGCCCCTTTTTCTTAGAATAAAGGTAGGAGCGAGTCCCCTTCCCAAATTGGATAATCAGATAATCGGATAACTCCGAATCACGAACTACTTTCCACGAAAGGAACTCTTGACTATTTCTGAAGACTCTCCCTTGTGGCTAAGGAGTAGCCACCCTGCACCAGCAGGCACCATCTAAGCGCTTGCGGTTTGCTGTAAGTCTCTCCTACGGATCAAGACTACCCAGCTCGACGAGACCCGAGTTCCCTGCCATCTCTGACCTTTTACCTCCCTCATCAGCTCAGCTGAGAGTCGTAGGTGTGACGAGACCTGCGGGACCGGCTATCTTCAGAACCTGCACGACGCTTATCTAGCACGCCCACCGAGGGACCCTCGAGTGAGTGCACCTAGGGTTTGAGAAGCCCTAACCCTGAGCAGCTCCAGCATCGAAGTCTGCCTCCCCAGCATCCCCGAGATCTGCGTGGGGGCCCTTCCGCTCCTTGTTGTTCACCGCGTTGTTCGACCACTTGCCGACCGGCTTGTGGCCCTCTTCACGACGCACCACGATTGTTTCATCACTAGTCTGGTTGCTCCAGACTGGCTCTTGCTCCCCTTCAACGGAGGAGTACCACGGACCCTCCTGGTCCCCTCCCGACGCCATCTAGACTCCCCCGCTTGGGTGGCCACTGCCAAGATCCGCTGCCCCTTCCTGGGCCCAGCATCATCGACAGCAGACACCTTCGTGGGACAGCTCGCCCTCCATCCTGGTCGCCGCCGCGCCTCCTGGTCCGAGGAACAGCCGAGTCCGACGTCACCCACTCACCTGGTCGAGGTGACTTCAGCCGGTACCCTCCTGGTACCCACACGATCGCTGGCTAGCGGTTGAGAACTGAGTCCCCTCTGCTTTCAGGTTTTCCTTCACCACCGATCCAGGCTTGGATCGCTCTGAACATCGTCACTGGTCGCCTGCCAGCAACTTCTTCTTTCAGGCTCCTGAGACTACGCGAGGACTCCCGACATCTTGACGAACTTCACGCAGCCGCAGCCTCCGGGCTAGGTAACTCGAGCATCTCGGTGCTCCATCGCAGGTTCGCTCTACAAGTGTCCAGTTCCTTTTTCGTTTAGTCCCACTGATCGGATCACTCCGGAATCAGTATCTCCAGACTCTAACCATTCGCATTTCACTGTTAGTGTAGATGGTTTCTCGTGCCCCTCGGGCATTTGTGTAAATTGTGCAACTGAAGTATTTTCCTAAGAGTTTTGTCGTGTGCTTAGCTCCCTGACTCATAAAGAGCCAGGGTAGTCTTGTTATAAATAAATATCCTTTTATTTTCATAACAACTTGTGTGGTGTCCTTTCACTTGGTGTTCAAGGGGTATATGTGATGGTAAACAGCTGGCTTAACACGCCCTCTAGAGTTTAGCCTAAAGACTGCTCGTATCCACGCTACTAGGATAGCTGGTCTGAAAGGTTGACTTACAACCAATCATCAATAAGGGTCGTTTGGAATGATACACAGTGATCACTAGAATAGTGAGCACTACATATCAGGCCAACTTCTCACACCAGCCACCACAAGGGCGACAGGAACCCACGCCAACCCGAGGCAGGCCACCAAACAGAGAGAGCGAACGCCAACAGCATGCGCGGCCAGGAGCAGGGGCACCCACCGAAGGCAGCGAACCAAAGGGAGAAGATCCACCACGCAGACCAAGGGAGAGGAGCACAGGAACCAGTGCAGACGAAGAGCACCGAACCCGGACCCACAGCACCCGAGCGGCCAGCACCCCCGAGCAGAGAGCCCCAGAGGCCAGCGCCAAGCAAAAAAACGCCCAAGGCCAGTGCGAAGCAAGGCACTTACCAGGAGACCAGCAGCAGCCAGAGCCTAAGGGCGAGAAAGGCGCCGCCCCAGCGCAGGGGCGAGAATCAGCTGCAGAGCGGGAGTCCCCACAGCCCCCGGCACGTAGAGAAGAGGAGCCAGAGAAGAGGAAGAGGCAGCAGCGGGAAAACACCATGCAAGCCACCCGACACAGGGCCGCCAGCAACCAGCAGAGTCACAGGATAGAGGAACGTGGACACCCGAAGCATACCGAGAGTAGAACAGGCTCCCCAAGCGGTCCACCAGCAGGAATAGCCGCCCTCGCAACCCCCTCCCTGGGAGAGAGAAGCGAGCACCATCGCACGCCGGGAGCAGGAGCTCGCAGCAGGCCAACCCGGAGGAAGGAGAGCAGCCCCGACAGGACGCTCCCCAAGAGGAGCCGCGAGTGCAGAGCGCGCACACACCGGAACCACAGCCCCCAAACTAAAGCGCACGTGACCAGGGCAGCAGACGCCGGGAGCAGCGCGGGGCACGGAGACCGCAGCAGGCCACCCGTGAGGCAGAACGCGCAGAATCGCGCACCTGGCGCGCTGGCGAAAAACATCCGGAGCGGGGGCCAACAGCTCAACCAGGCCCCCACCTCCACCGGGAACAGAGGAACAGGCAGCCACCCTGCGGGAGAAAGGAAGGAAACGAACGCGCCACTCCAGCGCTCGGTACCCCACACCAAATAATACAAAAATCCGGCAAGCGGGACTCACCCGGAGGGGGGGGCCAACCCCAGGAACAAGGCCCCCCACCCCAACAGCCAGGACACCAGGAGACCGGCAGGAACACAGCAAGCGCAGCACATCCCCCCGGCCAGGCTCGGGAAGATGAGCATGCGACCCGGAAGAAACCCGGGAGACCAAGCCCCAGCCGCAAAGGACCGGGAGGTCAAGCAGGATACCGGCTCCAACAGGTACAGACTCCCAGCAAGCCCAGCGGGCCAGGAGAAAGCCCACAGAAAACACCACACCCGCACAGCCAGGCAGCCGGGCGAGGGGAGAAGAGAAGCACCGCCACTCCAGCCCAGCAGGAGCAGCACCAGCACACCATCATCCTGTCGACAGACAGAAAAAAAGAACAGGCGGGATGCTGGGTAAGTACTGCTTATGTACTCCCGGTGGGAGGGGCAGTATTAGTGTCCCAGCATTCCTCTTGTTTTTTTCTGTCAGGAGATGGTTATCTCCACTTTGTTATGAATGGGACGAGGACATAAGGGACCTGGGGGTAATGGATGTTGAATTGTGTTTTTCCTGGTGTATACCTCTCACTGGCAGACTGGTGTAGCTTGAGACACACTGGCGCCTGCCAAAGAAACAAACCTTGCTGCTGGTAGAGGTGTCAATCGCCATATGTAATTGTAAATATATTAATATAGCGCTTACGACCCCTGACGAAGCATTGAAGCGCTTCTTTTGAGGAGTAGCACACTACTTCGAAACCCAAGAATAGGTATATGAGAGAATAGTTTATGGGACAGGATGTGGTCCGTCGGACTTTGGTGCTGGAAACCAGGGTTCGAGCCTCGGTGTCGCGTCCACAGCCTGTGGTTCTGGGCAAATCACTTAATCTCCCGGTGCCTGAATGTGCAATGTAAATACGGTGCTCATGTAAAGCGCACCAATACCTTCGGGTCGAGTTTGCCCTATATAAATCTGCCCCAAAAAAATATGTGCTGTAAGTCGCACTCTTCTCTTGATTGGTAAAATCTCCGCACCCCCCCCCCCCCCCCCCCCCCTTCCTCTAACACTGCTCTAGATGGCATTGTCTGCAGTTGGTTATCGGCATTTCACTGAAATCGAAACTGATGCTATTTCCGAACACACACATGGAGAAGAGTAGCATGGACGCTCTTGTTTAATGGACAAGGAGGCTGAAAAACGTCACAGCAACATTAATAACATAGGGCATTGTTGTTGCTGCATGTCAGAGAAAAGTATTCGCTCCAACCTTCCTTTTACAGTTATATTTGTAACGGTTTCCAATGGCGGGTGCCTAAAAAGCACTTTCAACACTTAAAATGTTTTTTTTTTTTTTATTATTTATTTGCCTGATTACCTAAAACCAATGCAGAATTACAACCGTGCTAAAACGTAATCCCGGAGATTCGTAAAATCATGTTAATAAATCTAAGATAACTCGGTAATTCTAGACAACATATGCCGTAGTATCTATCCCCAAATTCATAAAACCACGTTATTAAAAATAAAAAATAAACTGTAGTTTTAAACCATGAATGCCATAATATCTATGTTAAAACTAAGGATTTCATCGTGGAGGTTAAAGTTCATTCAGACATTTGCAATTAAAAACTTTTCCAGCTTGTTCTAAAATAAGCGGTAATCGCAGGTTTGTGTCCGGTGAATCAGTGAGCCGCTTAAAATGTGTTGAAAATGTGTAGAGTTGTGTATATGACTCCATCGATTGTGCTCATGCTCTCACGTATTACAGCGAAAGCGCTGCCGGGTTGAGGCCCAAAGACACGTGGGCAGTGGCGGCTCCTCTGCTAAGGCGGAGGAGCGTTGCCGCACTGCATTAGAGCTGTGCAATGGAAAAAATAAAATGATAATAACGGAAGTTATTATCATTTTATTTTTAGTATTCCAGTTGCCGCCAGGTTAGGGCAGGGCAGGGCTCCCTGCGTCACAGGGAGGAGGAGTGGCTGGTGCTGCACCTAAAGTGCCCATGACTGTTTGGCCGGCTGTCTTGGGACGACCAAACAGTCATGATGCGCACGTTGCATGTTCTCCACGCAGGCTGCATTACAGCCTGGGTGAACATGCCCAGGCTCCCACTCCCTCTCTGAGTGCTGAACCACGGCGCTCGGACCAATCAACACGCTGCTATCAGCAGTGTCATGATTGGCTGGGGGAGTCTGGAAGCCTGGGTGCTTCCTGTTCCTGGTTCCTGTGAGGAGAGGCATCGGCTGGCGACCGCGACCAGCAGGCAAGTTTTATTTTTTATTTATTTCCGAGGCCCCCACATTCCCCCGTTTCCCCCTCCCCATCCACTGTCCCCTACCAGCCGCCATTGGATTTGGGTTTCTAATATTGTGTTAAATATTCCATTCAGGACCAGTGTTGGTGGGTTGAGGGTTACATAAATTAACAGCACTGATTTGCAATGCCTTAAAGTGCAAGAAATTGTTTGAAATATAATATTACAATTACAGGCGATGTAACCTCATTTTCCAATGCAGCATTAAAAACCTGTCCGTGTGATGTGAACAACACTTTCTACCATGGTAGAATATACTGAATATTTTAGGGACGACGTCAGGCATTCCAATAAGGCATTCTGGGTAAGAAATAGAAGCGCGAGTGCAAAACGCGCATGATGGACATGTTAAAAGGGCCTAAAACAAAACCTTTATTCAATGCACAACAAAGATGCCATTGAGTAGTGCAGTAAGAGGAGAAGTAACAATGAAACTGGCATGAAGGTGTGTAAGTAAATGCTAAATAAAAAGCAACGATGCTTCCACTAAATTATAAAATGGCATTCGTGCAAGTTAAAAACAACAAAACAACACATGCTAAGTAAACAAAAGCAACATAAAAGGAGGACATTCTTGGCGTCTGGTGAGGCATTATATTAAAGTGAATGGATTACTTAACTCCACATCAACCATTTCAAAGCCTGGGGGGCGCTAGGTGGCGCACGACCAAGATGGCCGCACGCCTGTGAGGATCTGGACACTTGTCTACTTGATTTGCCTTTTATCCTGATCAAATGACCGCAGCTTTCCACCGCAGAATGGCAATAGCCTGCTGATGTCGCCAGCTATGTCTCTAAACTCAACTCCTGAGAGCGTCAGCCGGCCCTGATATCAACTAGGGCAGCCTGCTCGGGATGGTGGTGAGACCCTAAGGCGATCCACGGACGGCTGTGCGAGCTACGAGAGGGTTGGGGCTTCACACGTGGCGACTGGGCCGCACAGCCTGAGATATTGCCGCCACCTTCGCTGCAGACGATCGCCAGAGCTGCCAGCAACCCTACCTGACATACCAGTCTTCGCACCGGTGGCATCCAGCTTCTTGGCACCAGAACGAGATATCACACGCGGTGAGGCGACTTGGGCTCGCACGCTCTCCCTGGCACGATGCCCCCTTTTCCAGCTGACTTCCATTCTGGCCGGCACACAGATCTCACACATTACCGTCTTTGCTGGGAGCTTGCTGGGACCATTTGATGCCAGCGGGCTGCGCCACCACACTGGCACGGACCCTACGGATACTCCTGCCTGAGCCTCAGCCTATTGCCAACCGGTGCCCTATACCTTAGTGAGGGGAACCCGAGCTGGCCCTGCGCATGGGTCTGTACAAGAGTGCAATGCGCCACTCCCCCCTATCCTTCTTCTGCGGAGTGCTGCCTGCCTGATCCACTGAGGTTGCTATCTGGGCACTGCCCTAGATACACTACACTACACTTTGAAACTGCTCCAGAGACCGGTCGGTTAGCACTTCAAGGTTGAGCTCCCTTGCTCCTTCCAACCTGCGGACGCCATTATAACGGAACCTCCACCTCCGCCACCTTGCGCCGTGCTGCTGACCCTTTGCTTCTCTCTGCCTGGATGTGGCTTGGCTTCCCTCACCTTTATCACCACACCGCCCTTCCCCTGTGCCAGATCACTCTATCCGATGCGCAATCAGCATGGGGAAACTGGAGGGCCGACAGTTCAAACTCCCCTTCGATACCAAGAGATCTGTCACGCGATCTTGCGCTGAAGATGCAGACCAGTTGGATAACACGTCCGCCTCTGTCCCTCCGCCGGCTCCGGAAGACGAAGTCAAATCCCTACTATTGGACATTAGACGCAGCCTGACCGACCTCTCCACAAAAATGGATTCAATGAACACGTGCATGGACTACATAGTCCAAAAGGTGAAGAAGCATGATGAACGGATCAAAGAGGCAGAGAAGCGCATTTCGGATACGGAGGACACCATCTCGCAGATGACCCGCCAAATGACTTAGATGGATAAGCTCTTAAAAGCGATTGCTGCCAAGAACGAGGACTTGGAGGCTAGGAGCCGGCACAACAACAACCGCGTTACCAGAATTCATGAGAGCACAAATACTGGCAGGATGGAGGACTTCCTCGAACGACTCCTGCACACCACCTTCGGAGCAGACGCCTTCTCCTCTCAGTTCATAGTGGAGCGGGTGCATCGATCCCTTGGCCCGCGACCAGCTCCGGGAGCCGCCCCGAGGCCGATAATTGCACGCCTCCTAAATTACAGAGATCGGGATGCTGAGCTGAAGCTGGCCAGAGACCACCAGAACTTACAATTTGAGGGCACCAGCTTCTCAATATACCCCAATTTCACGATGGCGGTGCAGGAGGCCCGCGTAAAATTCTCCCGGCTAAGCAAAAACTCCGCAAACTCCAGATTGAGTATGCTCTACTACATCCAGCTCATTTGAGAGTCACCTACAGGGATAAACACCACTTCTTTACAACTGAACAGCAGGTGGATAGCTTCCTTCGTACCGTCAAAAAGAACACCTAGATGAGAGAGTCTCCGGATCGCCTCTCCCAATCGCCATCATTGAGTGCTTACTGAACTTCACCGTTTTGTCTTTCTGGCCGTAAATTGACTCCCTTTTTCTCTCCCATGAAGAACCTCGTAACCCAGTTGCAGGCGGTCCTCATACTTCGGAGACATACCCGATCTGTTTCCGTCCCGGCCCTGCTGCTGGGAGCTCTGGAGGCGATGTGAGGCTGTATGCACTCTCACCGTACCCTGCTGGTTTCGGACTAAACCGCCATACGCTCTTCTCTCAAGTCACAGATAAGTGCTGATGCTGAATACGTAATGACTGTATCATCTCACTGTTGCGTGTTATCACCTTTATAATGCTTATGTTGGCACGAACTGCTTCCCAACTGCTGATCCCCCATTTTTTTCCTGAATGTGTTATGCGGTTGTGGCTGGCGGTTGTTTGATCATTCCCACCATGCTCGCCAAGTACCCCCCCCCCTTGACCAACAACATTGGGGGAGGCACTTGTTGCACACTAGAGTACCCCCACATGAGAGATCCCCTTAGATCACTCTTTTTGCATGATGACTCTTCCCTTATTGCACTGTTGCAATGTGTTAGTTGTGTTGGGTGATGCCAGCACATTTTGGGTGCCGCTGTGGGTGGGGGGAGGGAGAGGGGATTTTGCTCATTGTTTGTATTGTTTTTTACACCAGTTGACAGGCACAGACTCTGTACGACGATACGCATGGTATTATACTTCCCGCAGGCCACTTCTAACCCTTAATAATGTAGTCCTTCCCGTTACAACACGCTGAGTCCTTACATCTTAATCTAATTTCCTGGAATGTTAGGGGCATTCTGGATCCTCGGAAATGTAGGCAGATCCTCTCCTACCTGGACAGACATCATGTACACATAGCGGTCCTGCAGGAAACCCAACTCGACCCCTCCTGCTCTCCCACATTTGCTTGTAAGTGGGCCATGATGCAGGTTTTTTCCTCCTACTCCACATACTCCAGGGGGGTGGCAATCCTGGTTAAGCGCAACTCACCCTTCATCCTGGGGGGCACACAGCAAGACCACATGAGGCGCAGTTGTATACTCTGGGGCACGCTCGGGACTCAATCAGTCACAATAGTGTGTAGCTGCGGCCCAAACACAGATGACCCAGATTTTTACACCACATTATGGGGTCGAATTCTGCAAGTTGGCTCTACTCATATTATTTGGGGGGGAGATTTTAACTCTGCTTTTAATCCGGCGATAGACAGATCTAACCCCCTCCCCATTCATTACACTAAAACACAGGCAACTATACAGGGAATTCTCACAGCCCATGATCTCACTGATGTTTTGCGCCACCTCCATCCCGGAGATAGGGAGGGTACCCATTACACCGCTCTCCATGCCTCATGGGCCAGACTGGACTACTGGGTGGTTTCCAGAGGTGCTGTTCCCTGGACTGAACGTGCCACCCACCTTACCAGGCCTTTTTCAGATCATGCGCCAGCACTCGTAACTATTGCCCCACCTGATATGCGATCCATTCACCAACTGTGGCGGCTTGCTCCGGAGGCCCTGCTTGACACAGTGTTCAGAGCAGAGATTGGAGAGGAAATCACCTCCTTCTTCCAGACCAATATTGACTCTGTCTCTTCAGTGGGAGTAGTGTGGGAAGCTTTTAAGGTCACAATATGCGGGGCTTCATCTGAGGCACGCTTTCGCGGGAAATACTACACTGCGCGCAGATACGGTGAGGGCGAATGCCCCGGCAGGCAGTTAGCGCAATTGATACGGCGCGCGCCCTAGATTCGCCAATTATCTCCTCGAGATTAAAGACTCAGAGGGAATACAGCACAGAGAAAGCCAGGATATTCTGCGCACCTTTACTGACTTCTATGCCATATTATACAGCACCTGCAGAACCGAACCCCCTGACTTTACCGCCTTCCTGGAAAATATCACCCTGGGCTGGTTGGGCAATACACAGCGGGAGTTCCTTGTAGCTCCCTTTGAAAATGATGAAATACATGAGGCAATAATGCAAATGCAGTCTGGAAAGGCCCCAGGCTCTGATGGCCTTCCTGTAGATTTTTACAAAGCTTATATAGCCCAGTTGCTTCCCATTCTTAGAATCGTCTTTAATGAAGCACTGGAAATTGGCTGCCTGCCCCCCTCCATGAGGTTAGCATTGATTTCGTCCCTTCTCAAGCCTGGCAAAGCGGCAGACTGCTGCGACTCATATAGACCCTTATCCTTGCTCAATACGGACACCAAAATCCTTGCAAAACTTCTAGCTAATCGCCTCAGCCTACTAATGGACAAGCTGGTACTCCCCAACTAAGCTGGCTTAGTCCCTGGCCGGGCGACCTCACGCAATCTCCGCACGCTCTTCTTCACTCTTCATACGATAGACCCGAAGATACCCCTAGCCGCTGTATTCCTCGAAGCCACAAAAGCGTTCAACTCGGTGGAATGGGACTACCTCTTTGTGATTTTACAAAACATGGGCTTCCCGCGGGGGTTTATATCCTGGGTTCGCCTCCTCTACACCAAGCCCATAGCCAAGGTCCTTATTAATGGCCATTCCTCATTTTCCATCCCAATATCTCGCGGGACCCGGCAGGGGTGCCTGCTGTCGCCACTCCTGTTTGCCATGGCGATCGAACCCCTTGCAGCTAAAGTCAGACAATACAATCAAGATAAGGCCCTCCGCTGCCCACTCCGACATATCCGGATTTCTCTGTATGCGGATGATATCACGTTATACGTCAGAGAGCCCCAGACAAACCTCAATCCACTGCTCCGAGAATTCGTGAGATTTGGGGGGTCTATCTGGGATCCATATAAACTGGTCAAAATCTCAACTCTTTCCCCTCACCTCCTCAGTCACGGAATTCGCCCTGGACTTCCCAATTGAGTGGTGCCCTGACGAGGTTAAATACCTAGGTATCTGGATATCCGCTAATCACGACGAATTGATGCGCCTTAACTACGGCCGTACCCTAGATGGGATAAGGGACAATGTTACGCGTTGTATCACTCTCCCGCTATCTATTGCAGGCCGCATATCCTTAATTAAAGTGGTTATCCGTCCTAAACTCCTTTATCTATTCACAAACGTACCTTATAACACAGGTAGAGGTTTTTTCTCGATGCTCCGTACAGAGCTCATTCGCCTCACTTGGGGTGGTAGGCAGCCCGGAGTATGGTGGGACGTCCTCACCCGCCCCTACGCACAAGGGGGGTTCGATATTCCCAATTTCGAACTCTATTATATCTGCACGCAGGCCCATTATGCACATTTCTGGTTTCACCCCCTCCAGAAACATGCCTCAAGTCATGGCTGAACAATGGTTATCAGATCCTATTCCGTTAGACGGCGCTATCTTCGCTGCTGGTGCTGGCCGTGCGGATGCTCAGACCCCGATCACTACCACTGTTAAGGCGTGGCAACATATTGTTACAAAAACATAGGGCCCCTATGCTGTACTCGCCCTAGCTTCCCATGTCATACCACCTGAAGATGCCAGTCCTACAGGAGGGAGTATTTAAGAAAACCCTAGCTAAATATGGGATTAAAACTTGGGGGGACCTCTACTTCCAGGGCAAATTCCGAACCTCGCAACAGCTCTTCGCCGCGCTACCCCCCTCACCCATGGACCTTTTTTTATATATCCGTTTGCGACAGGGACTCAAGGAACATACTCCTTCCTTCCCCCGTGAGCCACCAGAAGTTGCCACGCTTCACCTTATACTGGCTGGGGATGCAGCACCTCATCTAGTTTAATCCCTCTATCACTCTCTGTACACTTCACAAAACACCTCCAAGGATAAATGGTCTGTAGAATTGGAGCAGGCTATAACTGAGGAGCAGTGGACCTATTGTTGCGGGCAAATGGAGCACAGCACATCCAGTAGCCGCCTCCAGATCCTCCACTACAAATACCTTCCCCGTACATATTATACACCAGCTAAACTCTATCGCTTTCAGCTGCGTGATGATGATAAGTGCAATCGATGTGGGGCTACAGGGGCTGACTTCCTTCACCTGGCATGGGACTGAGCTGCTGTACAGGGGTATTGGTTCCAGGTCTTGGAAGCCCTGGAACAGATGACATTGCTACACCTCTCATATACTCCCCTTTTCGCTCTCCTTGGTTACACCGCAACCATAGCAGTGACATACAGCAAATTAGTTTCATTCAGCCTCCTCCTCGCCAAACGGCATATGGCATGCCGATGGAGCCGGGGTCGGGCACCTAAATTTAAGGAATGGATACGAGATATAGTATTCTGGCAGGACCAAATGTGCGCGTTTGCTGAACTACTCCCACTGTCCTCCCATCCTCAAGACAATTGGGGACCCCTCACAACATATCTGCTCACACATCCTGTTGCTGATTTTTATGACACACAGCCTGACACTGTGGCAACCACATGAACCCCCCAGATCCTTGACAGGTTGATACGCGATCCCCAACCCCCCCCCCCCCCCACTCCTGAACTCTTCCTATGACTGAATACTGCTATTATGTGTATTATTTGGTTTCTCTCATTATGTTGCCTCTAATGCCCTACTGTATGGATCATTCGTTCACCGTATTTCCCTGGCCCTCAGCTCAACTTTGCTGGTTTACTGTACCTGTTTCATCTGTACACCTGCAATGATACCCTGTCTGTACTTTTGTCTGCCTGCTTTTTTTTGGGGAAAAAGTATAAATAAAATGTTTAAAAAAAAACAAAAAACGATTTCAAAGCCTGTATATGAAACGAACAGACATTAAACGCTAACATAACTGCCTCTGAAAATACTGCCTCGTCTGATCCAAAGACAAAATGCTGGAAGCAGCACAAAGCATACCAGGGTGGGGGAAGTTGGAGGGGGGGGTGGGTAAAAATAACACAAGGTGAGGGGAGGGTGATTAAAAGTGACACAAGCAACAGTGGTGGGAGGAAAGAAGCAATAGGACATGAACAGCGGTGGAAGGGAAGAAGCAATAGGACATGAACAACAAACAAAAAGAAAAATAGTACCTCAAGGAAAGTGCGATCAGTGGAAGGACAGCAACCAAGCTGACATAACCAGTACTTGGTCTACGCTCCAACCAAAAGAAGAGGAAGTGGATCCAGCATGTGCCGGCCAATTATGAAACTGGATCTAAGAGTGACAACAAAACCAACACATGGTAAGCAAAGGGGGTCTCAAAGTCCCTTGTGTACAATAAAACTCACAAGCGAGAGAGCATGCAGCACATGCACTGACTCAGGCGAGACCTAAAAATCTACATCTAGACACAGAGGTATATTTACAAATATTTCATGCAATGCAACACAGCAGGGCAACTTGCTTCGCTGTGTTATGCTTGTGGCATTCTTGCACAAAAGCAGGCACCCTTGCGTCATGCTGCAAGGATGTCTGTTATGAGCAGGATTGTGTTTTTGCAGCAAGGGACTCCTTCCTGCACAAAAATACTGCCTGCACAAAAATAATAATGCCTCACTGCACAAAAATAATAATTTGAGGCATTTTACTCTTTCTTTGTGTGCTGCAGAATGCAGCATGCATAGAAAGAGGAAGTAACAAGGAGAAATAAAAATATTGGTAGGTTTTTCAGGGGGCATCCCTAGAAGGGGCTCTCTGGGTGCATGTCCTAAAAAATCTAGTACAGATTTATTAAGACAGGGCCTTTGATACCAAACACCCTAGGTTTCAGTAAAGCCATCATGTAGCTGGGGAACTCATCATGAACAGTGCTCAGTACATATACTTACGATCACTTCCCTATTTACTTGCACCATCTAGTAAATGAACTAGACAACACAGGGGCATATATGCACCATAATGTAATATAATGCACCCTGCCTTAGAGCTACAAGGCCTCCTGTAGGGGTGACTTGCATATATTTCATACAGTGACTTTGGCATGGCATACAGTGAGTGTGCCATGTGCGTTTTCACTCATGATTTGCATCATGACACTCAGTCTGCAATGTCAGCCCAAATGCAATTTGTAGGAGGGTCCCTCAGGGTGGCATAATGCATGCTGCAGTCCTGAGGGACCCACTTTAGTGCCCAGGCGCAAGGTACCATGGGGAACACTTACTAGGGACTTACAGGGGTGCTAAAGAGTTTGGCAATTATGTTACAAGCAGACCATTTTAACTTGTTTTTAGGAAAAGAGCACGGGCCTGGTTAGCAGGGACCCAGTGCACATCAGTCGAAAGACATCAGTACCAGTGGCAAAAAGCAGGGGTGACCATTACAAAAAGGGGCACTTTCCTACAGTCAAAGGTCAAAATCTTCTTACACAACACCAAACAATTTACAGTGAAAACAATATAAATACGATCTAATGAAACACTGCATTATCATCTGCAGTGGCTCAAAGTTCACTTGAAAGGCGTTGAACAATACATTTGTCCATATAATAATAAATATTTTTCAGATCTGATTGAGAATTAGGATTTATATAAAAAAAATACTTTGTCACTTTTTGAACTATAGAAACCAGTCTGTTGCTGGCTTTTGCTTTCTTAACTGAATTCTTTAAAATTCTTTGTAAGGAACAAATTATTATTTTTGCCTACTTATTGTATGAGGAGGGGAAACACACATTTGGGCGGTGACCCGAAGTGGTTTTGTTGCTTTTCTAGTAGCGTCACTTGAAGCCGATCAATATTACATGAAACATCTAAATTTATTGTAATATTTCTCCTGCCTTTTTTAAAATTTCAAATAAAAGCAACAAAAACAGCACTACCCAAGCATGCACACATTCATTTCCCCAAGGTTAATCTCTGGTAGTCTATGTTCAGAAAGCTACATGGCTATGTTTGATTTATATTATACCCCAGCCAAGATTTCTAAATGGGGAGGAGGAGGCGTTCAGGGGTGTCCTAGATGTGGCCTGGCGGCAGCCAATGATGTTCATATGTTTTTTTTCATGTCCTAAACTGTTTAATTTTCTTTATGATATTCAAGTGTTTATTAATAATTCACTTAATATTCAGACAGAACTCTCCCCTGAACTAGTAATCATGGGGTGTGTGACGGATCCAAGCTTGGATAGACCATTTTTTGAATCCGCTTTTCTTTGTATTGCAATGTCTGTAGTTCGTTTATGCATAACTTCCGAATGGATTAACCATTCACCCCCGTCTTTTTTTAATTGGAGGGCGAGAATTCTTGCCCTCTACAACTTGGAATCAGCAGTGTTCTTAAAAAGCGGGAGAAGGAGGCGGGATAAGGGTTTAAAGATCTGGGCCCCCTTTTCGGCGTGGTACAACATGTAATATCGTTTGGGTCTGCTCTCATTTTTTTTGGTTGAGACTATTTGTAATTATGCTTTTGACTGCAAATTCCTACTTTGTATTGATAGCCATGATTGTCTAAAGTTATGTGTTTCTCTTTTTGTTTTTTGTTATGTCAAGCGGAAATAATTAAAAAAAAAGAGAGAATTAGGATTTATATAAAAAATATTTTGTCACTTTTTGAACTATAGAAAACAGTCTGTTGCTGGCTTTTGCTTTCTTAACTGAATTCTTTAAAATTCTTTGTAAGGAACAAATTGTTATTTTTGCCTACTTATTGTATGAGGAGGGGAAACACACATTAGGGCGGTGACCCGAAGTGGTTTTGTTGCTTTATTATGAAACATCTAAATTTATTGTAATATTTCTCCTGCCTTTTTTTAAATTTCAAATAAAAGCAACAAAATCAGCACTACCCAAGCATGCACACATTCATTTCCCCAAGGTTACCAAACAGCACTGTGCTGTTTCCAAGAGCACGAGCTGTGATGAAGTTGGTTTATCATCAGTGTAGGAAAGTGATTATAGCTAGGAGCCTAGTCACCATTTGTGTTATCGGGGTATATGGAATGGAGTCATTTAGTGATAGTACATCATTTTGCTGTGATAACGGGGATGTTTTTACAGTAAAGTTTATTTAAGCGCATATCAGGCAAGTTGTGAGCATTTTATTATTTAAGAACAATGCATGTTATACCTGCTTTGAAAGGGGAAAGGTTACCTAGACCCTGCTCAGATTTGAACTTTTGACGTTTTTCAGCAAGTATACTAAACCATTGTACCTAGTGTTTTTTAATCACAAAAGGAGGAAGAACACTGTCTGACATACCAGCGCACAATTAGCTCAGATCTATTGTGGTAAATGTGGTGTAAGATGACATTCAGTTTAGTTGAAAGTCTTAAATATTCACCATTGTCGGTTCAGTCAGTGCTGTGCATCTCTAGACACATGTTTCAGGATTGTTGTCCTCCTGCAGTAGAGCATAACAAGTGAAATTTCGGGTCGCTGGCTAAGCTGCTCAGTCTTACTTTCAGGTATGTACCACACCCAGAGCACAGGTGCACACCAAAGATCGTCAGCCCAATAACTCAGCAAGGAGCCAATCACAAAAAGAGGAGGGGTCACACTGCCGGGCATACCATCACACCATTTGCCCAGATGCATTGTGGTAAATGCAGTACATGATACCATTCACTTAAGTTAAAAGTCTTTAGTATTCACCATTGTTGGTGCAGCCGGTGCTGTGTATCTTTTCCGGAAGAAAATTCTTCTAACTACTTCTGCTGTCACAGCAGCCCCCATTGCCATCTGGGATGACCATATGAACACAGTTGACCAGAAGGAGATTGCTGCACTACTTCTCTTGGACCTCTTAGCCGCCTCTGACACAGTTAACCACGACACTCCAATACAAAGACTCTATGAAGCTGGCATAGAAGGGACTGCTTCCAACTGGATCACATCCTTCCTTCAAAACAGAACTAATGACATCCATACGCCCCCCACCCTTTCTCATCCAAACCGTACTTGACAAAAGCAGGGGCCCCTCAAGGCTCTATCATCCTGCTCATGCTTTGCAACATCTACATGAAGTCATTACTGGCACGGATCAATCAATTTCACCTCATGTGCCATAACTATGCAGATGACACACAAATACTTCATCAACTGGAAAGCCCTGAAGACATTGGAAACTCACAAATTTTCAGTTGCCTCAGAGCCGTTGATCAGTGGATGACAAAGAGCCATCTCACATTGAATGCTTTCGAAACTGAAATACTCACATGTGGCGAATGGAAAAATGAAGACCCACTCTGCAACTGGCCTGGTGATCTGGCACAATCTTCTAAAGTTTCTAAGGAAGTAAGAAACCTTGGACTTACCATGGACTCCAAGTCATCAATGAATGCTCAAGTGGACAAATTAGCAAGATCAAGCTTCGGGGCCATAAAAACTCTGCAATGCTTTATCCTCCACCTGGGATTTCAACACGCGGTCCAGGCTACTATCTCTCTTGTTCTGGCAAAACTCTACGTCAATAGCCTCTACCACGGATCATCCGTAAAAACTATGAAAATTCTACAACGGATTCAGAACTCAGCTGCCAGACTACTTCTACATGTAAAGCTACAAGCCCACATTTCCCCTGCCTTGAAAGCCCTGCATTGGTTACCGGTTGCCAGAAGATCCAAATACATTCAGCAAAGGAACCTCCACTCTAGATGGCACTGCGCCTCAAAATCCCATCGTACAAGAAAAAAAAAACAAGGGTGGCACATCCATTCAAGAAGCCAAACTATGGATCTCTTTACCCCTCAACGTAGGATCCATGGATAACCACCTTACCTTCAGAAAACTACTCAAGAGTTGGCTCTTCCCCACATAACCACCATACGCAAACAGAAATATACAGCATATCCCTGCGTATATAAGCAGTTATTTAGATTATATATGTATACCTAGATATGTGTATTCCTTTGTATAAATGTGTATACTAATCTTGTTTATAAATGTATAGAGTTTCATTATTTCTGCTTAACAAATGTACATTTTACTTATGGTTAAATTTTTCTGTATTTAACATGTACATAGGTCACTGCCTAAATAAGTACATTTTTAGAAAAACTATTTATCTACAATTGCTTCACTATTGGCGGCAAATATATGTGTGCATATATATATCTGTGTTTCTGTGTAAATAAGACAAATAAATTAGCTTAACCTCTTCGGTGCCCGTGACGAGCTGGACTCGTCATGGGCCGCGGTGGCGCTGTGCCCATGACGAGTCCAGCTCGTCACAAACCCCGCCCGCTAATGTAACGGCCGGCACAGGGCGGGGAAAGGGGCGGGCACCGAAGGGGTTAAAGTACTGTAACACTTAAAAGTGTGAGTTTATTTAATACACCTTAAATCTAGATATGTTACCTTACTTATACACACATACCTTCCATGTACTTATGTATATTTATATTTACTACTTTACTCCTAAATTAGCATCCCCAATGCACTACCCTATTTCTCACCCTATACCTCTCTTAATATACCTTCTACCGCCACACTGACTACTATGATCCCCAAAAATAGCCTTTGCTAGACTCTTCCTTACTCTACCCTTACTTTGAGCCACAAAAATAATCCCTTTTTAGACTCTTCCCTCCTCTACCCCTCCCTTGCATCATCTCAAACCTCTTTTACTATTTAGAACTCTCAAACAAGCATTTCTAAACCCTTCCCTCTGACTCTTCCCCCTCCACCTCCCCTTTACTCATCCCAAACCTGCCCCTGCTGCTATGATCTGCAAATAAACACCTTCTAGACCCTACGCTCTTCTAACCCTCCACTATCATTTTCAATCCAACAGATCCACATGTCCACTGCTCAAATTAATTTCATATTTCCCTGTACTAATTCACCACTAATCCTGTTTGGATTCCAGAGTAGCGTGCTACTCCTCGAAAAGCGCTGTGATGCTTCATCAGGGGTACCAAGCGCTATATAAAAGCAAACACCTCCTTCTTCTCTCTCTCACTATCCTTTTCAACTCAAATAACAGACTCACATGTCTACAAGTCAAATACATTTTATATTTTCTTATACTAACTCACCACTAATCCTGTTTGGGTTCCGGAGAAGCGTTTCACTCGCCAAAAAGCACTTAGGTGCCTCGTCGTGGTAGTAAGCGCTATATAAGTGAAATTACAGTAAGGGTCGTCTGGACTTTCTGCACAGTGTAGATCATTTTGGTACACTATATAGAACGCCACCTTCCTACAGCGAGGCATATAAACATATCCATTCTCACTGAAATAGAGATTTAAAAGAAAAGTTTTTGCGTTTTTCAAATGTGAGATGGATTTGGATTTGCTGTGGTTATCCTGGTGGTCTGTGCAAAAGTTTGGATCTAGAAGGCGAATGGCACTCCCTAAGCCTTGTATACATCATTTACTTAATTTGAGGAATGTGCAATAAATGCGAGCCTTTGAGCGTAAGAGTCTAGATGTATTACGCTGCAATGAACCCTCACCAAAACACAGTAGACTAGAACCATCATGTGCTTTGTGACTCAAACATACGCTATTAAAGAGCATGCATTGGTAGATAGGGACTCAGTGCAGTTCTAACTTATTTCAGAAAATTGGTTGAATTTTCCAAAGTGTACCAACACCCAGAAAGCAGAATTCTGGACCCCTCTAATTTAAGGAGGGGATTGTGAGAAAGGAAGAGATGAAACTTAGAATAGTTCAGGTGCGGCTGTTGCATGAGGCTACTGCATGAAACACCACCTTTCAATTCCGACATCTGGAATCGTTCTACATATTCACCAACCAAATTCTAGATTCTGTGGTCAGGCTTCAAGCTAACCATCTACACACCATCATGATGTACCAAGTAGTACTTACAGGTGTACTCGTTTACCTACTTTTACTCACCTTTGTGAATCATCCCCAAAGCACCCAGTTCCCCTTTAGTAAACATGTAGAAATGGCTCAGTCCATTCTATTTTGACTAAATGTTTATGACTAATTTCTACATTTTCCCATTTTATTCAGATTTTAGGTCCCAGGTTATCAAAATCTTCACTCAAAGCAACAGTGATCTGGAAGGGAAAGAGCATAAGAGCGCCATATCTATATAGATATGGCTTTGTTTTCCTCTCACCCTTCACTGGCGATCTTTAGACTCCCATAGTGCAAGGGTGTGTGCCTTCTGTAACTGATAATCTTTCTTCTTGAGGGGACCATTCCAGTGCAAAAACTATCTTTTAACTCTTTTCCTGTTAGTGTAACCTAACCCAAGAAGGGTAAGGAAAGAAGAAAAGAAAGGAAGAGAAGGCTTCAAAATATAAATTAGGGTCTTTGAGGCTCTGTTGGAGAGGTAGCATGCCTTACTTGGTAAGTGTGAGAAGCTGTCTTGGTATATGGTGTATACTTATGTAAGTTGGCACCTTGCATCAATCCAGACAACAGTTATGGTGATTTTAGTGGTCTTAGACAACCTTGGAAAGCTCTCTAAGTGGTAACTGTGGAGAGCAGCCCTCAGGCTTAGTCCAGAAGGAGTGTAAAGCAGTTTGTTTTACCAGAACATAATCTTATTGATACAGATTAAGTGAAAAAGAACCACACAGTGTATTTATAAAAATATGTATCTATTATATAACACTCACTAACACATACAGGTATCTCCTAGCCACAGATATAAACAATGCACACAATACTTTTCAATAGAAACGGGTAAGTAGCATGTAATACACAGTGGTCACCAGGGGGAAGACTAAACCATATATTAAAATAGTGGTATGCAAATCACGACTTGAGTCAAGACTATACCTAGCAGACATCGAAGTGCTGGGGACCCAAGGAACCACCCAAGGTAAGTAACTAGGAGCCCCACAGAGGCCATGTGCAGTGTGGGAACACGACCGCGAGTTCAATCCAAGTCAATGGGTAAGTCGCGGTTGCAATTTTAAAGAAGAAGGACCCTTCCCAGTGGACCCTGAAGAAACCCAGTGAAAGACAGAAGTTTAGAGAGCCACCCCACCCGTGGATACCTTAGGAACCAGGATGCCTGCACCAGGGGAGCCGGGTGCATAGGTGTGACGTGACATCGGAAACCGCAGTCGAACCCAATGGAGGATTTCAGGAAGATGCCACTGCTGGAGAAGGTGAAAGTGTTCGGTGGAACCCAACGGTGGATTCAAGTCAAGAAGCACCTGAAAGCAGAGGTGACAGAGTCTATGCCACTTGGAAGTGACCAGGCGACCTAGAAGACGAATGCCCACCGAAGTCGTGTGTTGCAGGAAAGTTGACGGTGACCTTGGACCCGCAGCTGTGAGGACCAGGCGGTGCTGTGGAAGACCAGGAGCATTTCACGAGCTGTCCCACATTGGATGTCGACAGTTGAGGGGTCGGTGTCAGTCGGGAGCACCAACAAACCTTGGCAACTGCAAACAACGTGGAAAGCGAAGAAGGTGAAGTCGGGACCAGCAAGGTCCCGGTGACTCACCACAAGCAGAGGAGTCAGGGCAGGTCCCAAGCCATCAGAGGAGGCCAAAGAATTCAATGATGACCCTCAAGAGGATCCACAGGCCATAGGCACTGGAGTCGCGAGAGGACGTAGAGCAGTTCACCAATGAAGCAGGCCCACGATGCAAGTGATGTGGTGAGGACGAAGTTCTTGGCCACTGGAGATGCTTGAGGTTGAGGCTACTTGGAGCCCAAAGATTTTGGTGGAAGGAAGCCAACACGCCTTTGAAACTGCAAGTCGATGCGGTGCACAGTGGTTCGGTTCCTGCAGGGAGCCCAGGATCAGCAGACCGGTCAGCTTAGTTGCCATGCCTGCAGATGCAGGGAAGTTACTCCTTCACTTCAAGGGAGATTCCTTCAGGTGTCTTGGATGCCCACAGGTCCTGGAAGGTTCCTGTATGGTGCACAGGAATAGATGTTGCAGCCGACGAGTAGGGCGAGGAGATCAGGAGCAGCAGGAGTCGTCTTGGTTGCAGCCTTGATGCCCTGAGTGAAGTCCAGCGAACTCCAGAGTGCCCAGACGGTTGATGAAGAAGTGGTGTCTGCAATTAATCTTGTCCCATGACGAATCTAGGGACCCACCCTCAGGTAAGCCCTTAAGTACTCTAGGGAAAGGGTTGGGACGATTCAGGGTTCCTTCCCAGGGGAGGGGTCGGACAGTGGGGAGGATACTCCCATGTCCTTTGTCCAGTTGTGCACCAGAGCGGGAGCCAATGGAATATATGTATTTACTACGCATATGATACATCACATGCCACTAAAACGCGGTTGTTACAAGAACCGCATTGTTACATCGCGAAGCATTACATCGCCGTTACAATGACTTGCTGTCGGGGGCGCGCTGGACTTAGGAATAGTATAATTTACTATTTCTACTCCAGTTTCTGCAACAGCAGGGAAGTTGTTGGATTGTATATCCAACACCTTCTGCCCCCATAGCAAGTCGTTGTAATGACTTGCGAGGTAATGTTTCGCGATGTAACAACACCGTCGTTGTAACGACCGTGTTGTAATGGCATGCATTGTATCGCATGCGATGTAAACGCTGTTTCCCGAGCCAATGGCTCCCTGAGCTGGTTTGAACTGGACTATACAAGGAGGGCACCAAGTGTGCTATTCAAGCATACTGAACGGCGCTAGCAAGCTCTCCCGCCCGGAACCAATACACTAAACCCTGTTTGGTAGGTGGTCACACCTCCATGTGACAGAATACATATTGTTCTGCCTTCCCCTGCTTGAGCATCGCACAGCAGCAGGAGTGCAGACTCGTGTGTCTGGTCGGCAGCAGCCATATTGTGCTGTCCGGGTCTAGAAGACTGGTACCGGGATCACTGAGGGCCTCCTGGAGGAGCTTTACATTGCATGGAATCATACCTCCCACACTGTTTACGGTTGCATGGAATCATACCTCCCACACCATTTACAACCCTACATACATGCCTATTCCCTGCTGACGAGAGGTAATGACCTCGAAACACGTGTCCAGGGATGGCCAACGCGACTTTGATTCTTGCTCAATACCCTGGCAGAGGCGCACCCGCTGATGCTGACTTCATGGACCACAATGCTTTGGGGTAACACGCTGGTAGGACGAGCAGTGTGCGACCAATTGGATTTATATACAATGTGGGGGTATGTTTCCAACATGTGCGATGCCAAACACAATAGGATCCGTAACAGCCAATTTCGAGATGGTCATCACGTAATGACGCAGCGCCTCTCTATATGGTATATGGCTGTCTCACTTACAACCCGGGAGGATGGACTCCGTAAGCTGTAGGGGTGTCCTGCTCATGCATGGGCACCCTCACACTTACAATACTGAAGGCAGGGTGCTTGGTTCCAATTCCTGCCTTAGGGGTGACTTATAGGTTTTAAGTGCTTTGACCTTAGATATAGGGAAACCTATATCTTTTGTAAGTGGTGCTAGCACCAGCTTCCACAGGCTGCAATGGCAGGCCTGTAGTTACAAATTGAGTGGTCTCCCATGGGTGGCATAATGCATGCTTCAGCCCATGGGGGACCCCTGGTTTACCTATGCCCTGGGTACCTTAGTACCATAATCTAGGGACTTACAAGGGTACACCAGTAGCCAATCTAGGGTGTACCTAAGCACTCACTGTGTTCAATTTGGGGAAGAAGCACAGAGAGTGGGGTCCTGATTAGCAGCGAAAAGTGAGGGGTGACCATGAAAGCAGATCCTACTTTCCTACAGGCACTGTTAAAGTGTGGTAGTGAGGGAATCCGTGGTGAAGGTGGTCATCACCTTCACCATGGATGGGGGGGAGCCAACAAACATTGGAGCACTGGGCGCCACCATTGCAGGAAGGCAGAATGGCTCAGCAAATAATTTGAAATACTGACTCAGATAAAATACAAAAAAACATATGAATTATACGCACATTTACAGTGCCTTAAAATGTTTCTTGACGGCTTACTGGGGAAAACATTGATGGTTGGAATGTATATGTGAAGCCTGTAAAAATAGCTCACTTGATTGGCATTGCAATGCAACGTAAAGGTCTCATCAAAATAAAAGGTTTTAAGGATGTTTTTTACGTACGGAATGTCTGTCTGTTGCATAAATAATGTGTGCCCTGTACAGAGTCCATTACTGTTACACAGGCTGTATTCATTGTAAAGTATGCACCATTGATTTACTTTCTTTCGTGATGAAACTGTAGTTTTTTTTTAGGTTTTCCAAAACTGGGTGTCAGACTCAAAAATGCAGATCTGAATTTTATCTGCACCACTTACATACTGATCTGTGAAGCCCATGCATTAAAAGGGAAAAAGCACAACTATGTGCCCCAGAATGAAAAGCATTTTTGGCAAATAATGTCAGAACTAGCAGTTACCATACATAACATGGGGCCAACGTGGCAGCTACTCTTTGACTGTAGGACACACTAACAAGGTATATTTTGCATTCATTTTAAAACCAGCGGATCACGTTTCAAACCCTGTTACCTAACACGAGTCATAGGTCGCCCGTCTCAATATATGGACGACCGTTTCAAGGAGGTCTGTGGCAATGTTGGCTCCTTCAGCCAGATTTGATATCCTGTTTGAAAGATTTGATGACGTAATATCCATATATGAAACCTCAAGATTACAAATTTAGAAACTAGCAGGGCCTACTCAGTCTTTTACCTGTCTGAGGTTAAGCAAAACTAAAGAGTTTGATTATGCACTGACAGATGCCACTGAGAAATATATTGTGCTACAGCAACAAATGATTGACGGAATGCTGAGTAAATCAAACATTCATCCCCAGTCAAGAGATATGAGTTGAACCCATCATTCTTTTGGTCACTATGCTACCCCAGTTTGGATCCAGCCATATGCAAATCGGTCTTGACCATGCACCTCATGGGAACAGTCCAGCCCGAACTGCCAAGCCGGGTCCTCACTGGACCGGAAAGAAGCATCCTGGGACCGGTTTTGTGGTCCCCCCTCATCAGCCAGGCTAGCTTGAATCCAATGGCACAGGGAGCAAGGGACCCATTCTTTTCCTTTGGTTTCTGAGGGCATCTTGCCTGCCTTTGGTTCTGTTCCTGTCTCTGGCGCTGTGGGGCGTTTCCGTTTCTGGTTACCCCTCTGGCACTTTCTGTTTATTTTCTATGCCGTGCTTTGTTTCCCAGGTCTGTAGCTTTTGTTGGTCTCCTGGTCTGGCGGAGAGGGGCTCTTACCATCTCTCTCGCCTTGGTCCTCTTGGTTCGGGTTGGCCTTTTCCCTTTCTTTTCTGTCACGGGCCTACCTGTTCTAGCGTGTTTTCCTGGGTGGTCTGCCAGGAATGTTTCTGCCCTCTGGGCAGCTTTATCGGGTGCTTTCTTCCGGGTATTTGCTTTGCTACCAATTGGGCTTTGCTTCGCCCTTTCATGGCCCATGGCTGTTTGCCCTTGAAGGGTGATAGGTTCCTGCTTTAAAACAAATAAAATGCATGTGAGAGTGGGGCCATGGAGAGATGAGTGACACTAGTCAAGCGTGGTAGTGAGGGAATCAGTGAAGAAGATCAGGGGGCGGGACCAAAAATGATTGTCGCACCGAGCGTCACCAGTGCTAAAGTGGGCCCTGGTGTATTGTTTTGGTTCAAGCATGCACAAGATGGCCTCTGTTAACCACCCATGAGTGTCCTTTCATTTTGGACACCCTTGGATGTGGCGCGCATGGAGGGCATATATAAACTGCCAGGTAAGCGTGTTGCTGCTAGGTCTTTGTGGTACAGTTAAGTTCCAATTTATTGTATTAAGATGGGCAAATATTCCAGTATACGGTGACGTGATTTTCCTTCATCTGCGTCTTCTTGCTCTCCGGATACATCTCCCTCTCCGAAGCACTCCAGGTATGGGAGGGTGGAGGAAGAGCACAGAATTCTGAGAATTGTTTTACAGACTCTTTCTGCTTTTAAGGGGGAGGATGTCCCTGTAGGAGAGTAGGATCTGCCTCTTATGGTTACCCCACCTTTTGCTGATGTATCACTGTTTTCGACTTAGACTGACTGGGATCCTGCTATCCAGGACCCAGTCTATCTGCTTTCTCCTGTAAATTGATTGCATGTACTTTAGGTACACTCCAGATTGGATTCTGGGGTACCCTTATAAGTCCCTAGTATATGGTACACCATGTACCCAGGGCATAGGTACCCTAGAGGCCTCTCAGGGGCTCAAGCATGTATTGTGCCACCCCTGAGAGACCATTCAAAATGACACCACAGGTCTGCTACTGCAGCCTATGTAAGGTGGTGCATGCACCCCTTACTTAGATATAGGTTCCCTATATCTATTCTAAATCACTACACATTTAAACCTATCAGTCACCCCATGGCAGGCCTTAACAATCCTTTAAGGCAGGGTGCTGTGTTTTGTGTGAGAGGGTGCCCCTGCATGAGTAGGGCCCCTCTGCAGCCTTTGGAATCTATTCTCCGGGGTTGTCTGTGATGCAGCCAAACCATATATACTTAAGTGCATTATAACCTCGCGGTAAATGGTAACTTTAAAACGGCTGCTTAGAAACATGTTGTGTTTGGTGTCAAACACCTTGGAATCATACCTCCCCACCAGTAACTGGAGGGGGAGGTATGATTCCACCCTTCTAGAGGAACTTATGCAAAACACCGGTACAACCGGTACCAGCTTTCTCGAACTGGGCTTCACAAAATGGATGCTGCCAGCCACAGACATGAGTCTGCCCTCCTACTGCTGAGCCAAGCTCGAGCAGAGGAAGGCCTGACAATAGGTTTCCTGTCACAGGGAGGTGTGACCACCTCCCAGACAGGCTTTAGTGTATTGGGGCTGGGTGGGTGCACTCTGAGAGTGCCAGAAAGTCTACACTGGGGGCACATTTGGTGTCCCCATGCATAGTCCAGCTCAAACCGGTTGCAGGAGCCATTTTCTCCTGCTCTGGCGCAAAACTTGTCAAAGGACATGGGTGTAGCCACCCCTCTGTCCTACCCCTACCCTAGAAGGATCCCCAGGTATAATCCAACCCCTTCCCTGGGTATAAAGTGGCAAACCTGACTACAGGACTTTGGATTTTACCTGGACTAAACTCTGCAAGCAGAAACTAAGTACTTGGACGGTCTTCACTTCGCTGGACAACAGAAGACTCCCCGTTGGAGTAAAAGAGTTACTCCCCTGCAGTAGCAGGCACCTAAAGGCATCTGACCAGTTTGCATCTCCCAAGCTCCTGTGGACTCTGAAGATTTCTGCAACACAGGAGGTGGGTTCCCGAGCATTTCTGAGGTCGATCTGCTTTCTCAGCAATCCTGTGACCAGTATCCCTTGTGGGGACTGTGCAACCTGAACCCCTGTGCACCGTGTAGTTTTGCAGCAGCATATGCTTTTTGGCAATCCCTGAGGCTGTGCTTTAGACTACGTGTAGTCCCAACGCTGAGCAGCATTTCTACCGAAGATCTCTGGCCTCCACTCCACGAGTGCTCTGTGGGCTGTTGCTTTGTGATTCCACTCGAGGTCCCTTCGCGATCCCTGGTCCCTGGTCTGTGGGTCCTGGCGAGGGTCACTTTGGTTTTCCTTGGGCTTCCCTGGTTGCTCCAGACGTGCCCTGACTCCCCATAGCTTGGAGAGTCTCCTGGACCTTGCTGGTCCACACCGTAACCTGTTTACTCTGCCCGAGTGGGTTGCCTTTGCCAAGGCTTGTTGGTGTTCAATCCAGACACTGACCCCTCAGCACTCGACATCCTTCATGGGACAGCTCACCTCCAGACTTTGGTCATCGTCGACATCTCCTGGTCCTCGTGGCTGCAGAGTCAAGCATCCTATCTTCACACCCGAAGCACCCGACATGGGTGGGCATTTGTCTATCGAGCCCCTGGTCACCCTAAAGTGACCCAGACTCTGTCCTCTCTGCTTTCAGGTTCTTCTCACCTCGGATCCAGGCTTGGATTCCACCAGACATTTTTCATCTTCCCGGCAGCAGTACTTCTTTGCATCACCCCATTGAAAACGACGAGGGTTTCCGACCCCACTTGACCCCTATGCATCCGGCATCTATGGGATAGGAAACACGGGTACCTCGGTACTCACAAGGGTGCTGGCCTTAGAGCCTTTTATGTTCCAAAGGGTTTGCTTGAAGTCCTCTTCAAAGTGGCCTTAAACTGTAATTTTCCAACCGCACCTTTCCCATAGAGTTGTACGGAGCTCGCGTCTGTGTTCCACACTGCACCCGTCCTCTGTGGGCTCCCTGTGTCACTCCTTTGGGTGGTTCCTTGGGGTCCCAGCGATTCTACATGCTCTAGGCACTGTGTCTAGTGAAGTCGTGGTTGTTATACCATTTTTTTAGTATATGGTTCGGTCTCCCCCTGCAGCCCGCTATGTATTGGGCTATTTACTGTCATTCTATTGATTAAGTATTGTGTGCTTTGTGCTCTAATTTCGTATAGAGATTAGTAGAGAGTGTTTAGTAATAAATACATGTATTTTATAACACTTGTGTGGTTCTTCTTTCATTTGATTATTCAGGAGGTTCTGATCTGGTAAAACAAGCTGCTCTACATTGCTTCAAGACTTAGCCTGAAGGCTGCTCTCCATAGTTACCACTAGGATAGTTTTCATAAAGGTTATCTTTGACCTAATCACCATAAGGGACGTTTGGACTGGTGCAAGGTGCCCACTTTAATTAGTGGACAGCATACCAGGCCAACTTCTCACATTGGTGTGCAGCGGTTGAGATTCAAGCTTGCTATTGTTTTACCAGATAAATCTCATTGAGTGATTAACTGAAAACCACTAAAAGTATTAGGTACATATAATACATCAAGATTAGAATACAGTAAGTTCTACTGAACTTGGAGTTGGGTAAGTCAAGGGTCTAGCACACCCTTTCTCCAACTCAAGAGAGTTTAGTCCCCACTAAGTTAGGTAGGTGCCTACACCACTTAACACTGGTATGTCTTCTAGAGAAGAAGCCAGTGGCTCTTTGACAACTAGGTATGATAGTCTCTCATTTCAAGAATTGAGAAACGTGCACATCTAGGAAGCTGAAGACAGGGAGAAGTGCCAGCACTCAATGCCTCATAGAGATATTGCTTCTTGATGACCTCAGAAAGACCCCAGGGTCTGATGAGGTAGATAAGTTGGGTGGGGCAGGGAATGAGGACAGGCACGACTGTGAAAACTGTGGGGACCTGGACTCAAACCCTGACCAGGAGAATCAAAATGATTCTAACCTGGACAACTTAGGGCTTCCTTTAGGTTGAAGAGAAGCCCCCAGTTGGCCTCTCTTTATCCCACCAGGAAGAGTACTGAGTATACCTAGGAGATCTAGATCACCCTCTTTGGAATATAATCACTCAGGTACTTCTGTAGGGACTTCCATATCTAATAAGAGGGAATCCTCTTACGATAAGCATTGCCAGTTTCTAGAGATTGATAGAATCAAGCTCAGGCTCAAGAAAAAGCAATTGGCCATTGACAGGGAATCCCTAGAGCAACCAGAAGATTGGGAAGAGTCCCATGGTGGCAGCAACAGTGTCCCTAGACCTAGAGAGTATTCTCATGATCATTGGAACCTGAACAAGATAGTCCCTCCCTATCAGAGTGGGGATGACATCGATAACTGCAATAGAGAGGGCCTGTGAAGTACAGAGAGTCCCTCAAGGGCAGTGGGCAGCTATCTTGTGGCTTTCCTTGGCTGACAAAGGTAGAGATAGGCTCCTCACTGTAAGAGAAGAGGATGCTGACAATTACTCAGTCTTGAAAAGTGCTCTCATAGATGGGTTTGGCTTAACGACTGAACAGTACAGCATTAAGTTTAGAGACACCCAAAAGGCACAGACTCAGGACTGGGTTGACTTTGTAGATTATGCTACTAAGGCTCTGGAAGGCTGGTATCTTGGCAGTAATGTGTGTGATTTTAAAGGATTGTACAATTTAATTATGAGGGAGCAAAACCTTAATAATTGCCAAAATCAGTTGTTGTATCAGTAACCTGGTAGACTCCGTTCTGACATCTCCCCAAGGATTGGGAAAGAAGGCAGACAAATGGGTCAGAACCAGGATGAAGCAGAAAGCGTAGAACCAAGGTGGTGACTCTAAGAAGCAAGATTCTAAAACCTCAGATAAGGGTGGGGAGAAGGGTAAAGACCAGAATTCTTCACAAGGGCCCCAAAAGTCCTCATCTGGGGGGGAGTCACAATCCAACAAGGTAAAAGTCAACCTTGGTGTCATATCTGTAAAGAGAAGACCCATTGGACAAAGGATGCTGCTTGTCCAAGGGCCAAGGAATCTACTCCTCCAGCCACTACTGCCTCTAAGGCAACTGTTCCCCCTAATTCAGTTCAAAGTGGTGGTACACAGAATAAGGGTGTAGTAGGGTTAACCCTGGGATCTGAGATGGATTCTGGCCTAGTCAGAATTGCAACTCAGGCTGTGTTAGTCTGTGATGGCGGCATGGATATTGCCTCCTTATTTGTCAGTCCCAGTAATCTGGGCAAATACAGACAACAGCCTTTGATCAATGGTAAGGAGGCCATGGCATACAGGGACACAGGTGCAAGTGTCACCATGGTGACAAAAGAACTTGTGGGCCCTGACCAGATCATACTTGGTGAGATGTACCAAGTGACCAATGCAAGCAATGTCAGGACAGACCATTCCTTGGCAGTTGTGAATTTCACCTGGGGAGGGGTAACTGGCCCTAAGAAGGTTGTGGTAAGTGCAGACCTCCCTCTAGAATGCTTATTGGGCAATGATTTGGAAACTTCAGCTTGGGCTGAAGTGGAACTCAGGACACATGCAGAAATGCTCGTCATCCCTGCAGTTGTGTTTACCATGACTAGATCACAGGCAAAAATGTCTTCCACTGAACAGGCCCTGGATCCTGGAATAATGGACCAGGTGCCTTCCAAGAGAAGGAGCAGTAGGGTTAAGGCAGTGTCTTCCCCCTACCGCAGAACACAGATCAGTCTCTTGAGGGAGTTGATTTTAGTCCTGAAGAAGGAACTTTCTCAGAGGAACTTGAACCTGATCAGATTGAGTTCTTGGAGACAGGGGGCCCTTCTAGGGCAGATCTGAGTCAGGAGCAGCTGAGCTGCCCCTCTCTTGAACTCATCAGACAGCAAGCTGCTACTGAGGCTGCTGGGAGTGCCAGTGGCTCTCATAGGATCTACTGGGATGATGGACAACCTGATGCTACCAGGAGGTTGGTTATACTTCTGAAGTTTAGGGGCTTCCTATTGACACTGGCACATGACATCCCATTAGCAGGACGCTTGAGCAAAAACAAGACCTGGAACAGACGTGTCCCTCACTTTCATTGGCCACATATGTCAGAGGACACAAAGGAGTTTTGTCACTCCTGTATCACCTGTCAAGGCAGTGGTAAGGCAGGGGGTACTACAAAGGCCCCCCAGATACCACTACCTGTGGTGGGGGTTCCCTTTGAGAGGTTTGGGATTTACATTGTTGGTCCCATGGATCCTCAAACTGCATCTGGGCACAGATTCATACTAGTGTGGTGGACCATGCAGCTAGGTATCCAGAAGGAATTCCACTTAGGACTACCACAGCTCCTGTTGTGGCTAGAACCCTCCTGGGAATCTTTTCCAAGGTGGGTTTTCCTAAGGAGCTAGTATCAGACAGAGATGCAAACTTCATGTCTAGTTACTTAACTGCTATGTGGAAGGAGTGTGGAGTAAATTACAAATATACCACCCCTTATCACCCACAATGCAATGGGTTAGTTGAAAGGTTAAATAAAACCCTCTAGGGCATGATTAAAGGTCTCCCTGAAAAGCTCAGGTGTAGATGGGACATACTTTTGCCCTGCCTTCTCTTTGCCTACAGAGAGGTTCCTCGAAAGGGGGTTGGTTACAGCCCTTTTGAACTTCTGTTTGGACATCCAGTTAAGGGTCCTAGTGAAGGAGGGATGAGAGTTACCTCTCAAACCCCCCCAAACAGGATATTGTGGACTAAGTACTTGGTCTCCGCTCCCGGATGGCTGAGTACATGAAGAAGGCATCCAAAAACCTTGAGGCTAGCCAGGAATTGCAAAAGGCCTGGCATGCCTAAAAGGCTGTGTTGACTGTTTCACAGCCAGGACAGAAAGTATGGGTGTTGGAGCCTGTGGGCCCAGCAGCCCTCCAAGACAAGTGGAGTGGGCCTCAGACAATCATTGAGCAAAAGGGAGAGGTTACCTACCTGGTGGACCTTGGAACTCCCAGGAGCCCCCATAGGGTGCTCCATGTGAACAGGCTCAAACCATACGTTCACAGGGCAGACATGGGCTTGCTCATGGCTATTGGCGAAGGACAGGAGGAAGAGAGTGATCCACTCCCTGACCTGCTCTCACAGAACCCTGATGATGGGTCAGTTGATGGTGTAGCCTTGGCAGGCAGCCTCACTGACCAACAGCAAACTGAGAGTCCTGAATCAGTTCAGACATATGTTCTCACTGACTCCAAGTCAGACTACCTGGTGCACTCATGAAGTGGACACAGGTGACATTCTGCCTGTTAAAAATAAGATGTACAGGCAACCTAACCCTGTAAGGGACTGCATCAGGACTGAAGTCCAGAAAATGTTGGACCTGGGAGTAATTGAGCCCTCATTTAGCCCTTGGGCTAGTCCAGTAGTCTTGGTACCAAAACCTCACACCCAGAATAGTTAGAGAGAGATGAAGTTCTGTGTTGACTACAGGGTCTCAATGCAGTCACTAGGACTGATGCCCACTCAATACCTAGGGCAGATGAACTTATAGATACTTTGGCCTCAGACAAGTTTCTGAGCACAGTTGACCTGACAGCTGGCTATTGGCAAATCAGACTAGCTGATGATGCAAAGCCAAAAACAGCATTTACAACCCCCAGTGGGCACTACCGATCTGTGGTGATGCCCTTTGGTTTGAAGAATGCACCTGCCACTTTTCAAAGGTTGGTGAACAAAGTCCTTACAGGCCTGGAAGCCTATAGTGCAGCTTATCTAGATGATATTGTTGTCTTTAGCTCCACCTGGGAGGATCACCTGGTCCACCTGAGAAATGTTTTGGAAGCCCTGCAAAAAGCAGGCCTAACTATCAAGGCCACCAAGTGCCAGATAGGGCAGAGCCAGGTTGTATACTTAGGCCACCTTGTGGGTGGAGGTCAGGTTCAACCATTGCAGAGCAAAATCCAGACCATCATGGACTGGGTTGCTCCAACCACCCAGACTCAGGCCAGAGCTTTCTTGGGCCTGACTGGGTACTACAGGAGGTTTGTCAAAGGATATGGATTCATAGTGACCCCTTTGAATGACTTAACTTCCAAAAGAATGCATAAGAAGGTTCAGTGGACAGTTGGCTGTCAAAAGGAATTTGATGACCTGAAGCAGGCTGTAGGAGAGTAGGATCTGCACTTATGTTGCCCCCACTTTTTTCTGATGTATACATTGGTTTCTGGCTATAGTCTGGCTGGGTCCCTGCTAATCAGGGCCCCAGTCTCTCTGTTCTCTCTAAAGAACTTGGTGTGCATATTAGATGCACTAGTGATTGGATACTGTGGTACCTTATGAGCCCATGGTATATGGTACCTTAGGTACCTAGGGCATTGGTACTTCACAGGTCTACCAGGGGCTGCAGCATGTATTATGCCACCCCTGGGAAGCATTCTCAATCTGACACCACAGGCCTGCTACTGCAGCCTGTGTGAGGTAGTGTTAGTACTCCTCACTGAGGTATAGGTTCCTATATCTCACCATACACACACATATAAACCTATCAGCCACCCCTATAGCAGGCCCTATCAATCCTGAGGGCAGGGTGCTTGGTTTACTATGTGAGGGGGTGCCTCTGCATGAGCAGGACCACTCTGCAGCTAACAGTCTATTCTCTGTGGCTGTTTGTGGATGCAGTTAAACCATATACTCTTAAGTGCATTATAACCTCACGGTAAATGCTAACTTTGGAATGACTGCATCAAAACATGTCGTGTTTGGTGTCAAACAACTTGGAATCATACCCCCACACCAGTAACTGGTGTGGGAGTATGATCCCACCCTTCTAGAGGGGACGACATGTACCCACTGTACTTAAACAACAGAAATCTGTAAGAGCCCTGGCATCACAAAATGGATGCCACCAGCACAGACACTGGGCTGCCCTCCTGCTGCTGACTGAAACTCGCAGTGGAGAAAGCTCAATAGGCATCCAGTCACAGGGAGGTGTCACCACCTTCCAGACAGGATTTAGTGTATTGGAGCTGGGTGGGTGCACTCCTAGAGTGCTTTGAAGTCCTGCACTGGGGGAGCAGTAGGCTCCTATGTGCATATGCCAGCTCAAACCGGTTCAGGGGCTACCTGTCCCTGCTCTGGCGCGAAACTGGACAAAGGGAAGTGGGTGTAACCACCCCCTACCCTGACCCTCCTGAGGAGTGGTCATAGAGCTAGTCCCTCCCCTATCTTCACTATAAGATAGCAAGCATTGCCATTGCAAAGCAGATAACCCTGGATGACGCTCTACAAAGAAGAATCCTGGCCCTTCGACGTTCCACTACCTTTGGAAGACAGAAGAATCTCCCTTGGAGTCAAGGTGTGACTGGCAGGCACCAAAAACCTTAATCAACAGTTGCAAACTTTCCCGCTCCCGCCGGATTTCGAAGTCCCTGCTGCCCTGGAAGTGGATTTCCTGACTTCTCGACAGCCATTGTGAGTCCCCAGCAAAACTGTGGCGAGTGGACCCCACGAGTGACGAGGAACAGCAATACACGGGGACCGTGCACTATTGTCCAGTGCAATCCCTTCGCAACGCTCTACAAACTTGTGCATTGGACCATTTGTGGTCCAAGCCTCCAGCAGGACTTGCAGCAAAAATCAACGGTATATCCCGTCCCGAGTGACCGTGGGCTCCTGTGAAGCATTTCCTGAGGAGGCGTCTTCGCGATCACTTGCCCGTTGACTAGTGGGTCCCTTGAAGACTTTCTCATCAACTACAAGGGCTCTCCTGGTTTCTCCAGGCCTGCCCTCACTTACCCTTGCTGGGTGAGTCCCTCAGACCATGCTGGTCTGCACCATCGACTTTCTTCAGTCTACACGAGACTTGCAGTTGCCAAGGCTTGTTGGCTCCAATCCGGTTGTCAACACCGCCATCAGCTGCAGACATCGTGGGACACTCCGAATCCAGCTGCTGGTCATCGTCGATCCTTCCTGGACCTCGTGAGTGAAGAGTCAAAACACCATCGACGCCCTGAAATCACGCGACATCTGTGGCCATCCATCTTCCTGGCCACCGGTCACTGGCAAGTGACCTTGAACACTGTCCCTTCAATTTTCAGGTCTTCTGCATCTTGAATCCACCTTTGGATTCCACCGGACACTTCTTCACTCGACGCAAGCAGCAAGTTTTCTTTGGTCTCCATAGAAAACAGCGACGCGACGCGACCCGACACCAAAAGACACCTATGCACCCGGCTTCCCTGGGTGAGGTAACTAGCTCCGGTCCCCTAGCGTGTGTTGGCCCTTGAAATACTTACCTTGTAAGTGGCTTGCTTGTAGACTTCCTCGAAGTACCCTAGAACTTTAAAAATCAAACCACGACTTGCACCATTGTAATCAATAGGGAACCCGCGGCTGTGTTCACACACTGCACGCGTCTCCCGTGAGCTTGTTTCTTACCTGCTAACACTGCAGTAGTCAAGCCCCAGCGATTCCCCAGGCCCTAGGCCTTGTCATTCTGCAAGTCGACATTGTTATACCATTTTTTTAGTATATGGTCTGGTACGCCCCTAGGGCTCCAGCCATATTTGTGCTCAATTTATTGTGAAACGTTGACATTTGAATGTGTACCTGGCTTCTAATCTCATAAAGAGATTAGTAGAGTGTGTCTAGTAATAAATACATATATATTTGATACATATACCTGTGTGGTGCCCTTTCATTTGGTAATTCAAGAGATTATAAGGTAAAACGAGCTGCTTTACATTCCTCTGAGACTTAGCCTGAAGGCTGCTCTCCACAGCTACCACTAGGATAGCTTTCTTTAAAAGGTTGTCTTAAACCTATCTACCATAAGTCGAATTGGACTGGTGCAAGGTGGCCACTATAACTAGTGACCAGCATATGCCAGGCCAACTTCTCACACAGGCCATGTGCACTGCTCCCATTCTGCAAAGTCCTGACTATTCCAAACAATTCATTGTTCAAACTGGTGCATCTGAGTTGGGGGTAGGGGCTGTGTTATCACAACTGAATGAAGAGGGGCAGGATCAGCCAGTAGCTTTTATTAGCAGAAGGCTGAACCTCAGAGAGAAACGTTGGTCAGCTATTGAGAGGGAAGCCTTTGCTGTGGTTTGGGCCTTGAAGAAGCTGAGGCACATATAATCCTATCAGTCACCCCTATGGCAGGCCTTATCAATCCTGAAGGCAGGGTGCTGGGTTTTATGTGAGAGGGTGCCCCTGCATGAGCAGAGCCCCTCTGCAGCCTTCGGAACCTATTTTCAGGGGTTGTTTGTGATGCAGCCAACCATATATATTTAAGTGCATTATAGCCTCGCGGTAAATGTTAACTTTAAAACAGCTGCTTAAACCTGTCGTGTTTGGTGTCAAACACCTTGGGCCTCCCTGCCAGTAACTGGCGGGGGAGATATGATTCCACCCTTCTAGAGGGACTTGTGTGAAACACCGGTACACCCGGTACCAGCTTTCTCGACCTGGGCATCACAAAATGGATGCTGCCAGCCACAGACACGAGTCTGCCCTCCTGCTGCTGAGCCAAGCTCGAGCAGAGGAAGGCCTAACAATAGGTTTCCTATCACCGGGAGGTGCGACCACCTCCCAGACAGGCTTTTGTGTATTGGGGCTGGGTGGATGCACTCTTAGAGTGCCAGAAAGTCTGCACTGGGGGCACATTTGGTGTCCCCATGCATAGTCCAGCTCAAACCAGTTGCAGGAGCCATTTGCTCCTGCTCTGGCGAGAAACTGGACAAAGGACATGGGTGTAGCCACCCCTCTGTCTTACCCCTCCCCTAGGAGGGTCCACAGAGTTAGTCCAACCCTTTCTCTGGGTATAAAGTGGGAAACCTGACTACAGGACTTTGGATTTGACCTGGACTGAACTCTGCAAGCAGAAACCAAGTGCTTTGACGGTCTACACTTCGCTGGACGACTGAAGAATCTCCCTTGGAGTAAAGGAGTTACTCCCCTGTAGCAGCAGGCACCTAAACGCACCTGACCGGTTTGCATCTCCCGAGCTCCTGAGGACTCCGAAGATTTCTGCAACACAGGAGGTGGGTTCCCGAGCATCTCTGAGATCGATCTGCTCTCTCAGCAATCCTGAGACCAGTATCCAGCTTGGGGACCGTGCAACCCAAACCCCTGTGCACATGGACTTTTGCAGCAGCATATGCTTTTTGAAGATCCCTGAGGCTGTGCTTTGGACTACGTGTAGTCCCAACCCGAGCAGTTTTTCCACCGAAGATCTCCGGCCTCCACTCCACGAGTGCTCTGTGGGCTGGTGCTTTGTGATTCCGCTCAAGGTCCCTTCGCTATCCCTAGTCCGTTGGCCTGTGGGTCCTGGCGAGGGTCACTTTGATTTTACTTGGGCTTCCCTGGTTGCTCCAGACGTGCCCTGACTCATCATAGCTTGGAGAGTCTTCTGGACCTTGCTGGTCCTCACCGTAACCTGTTTCCTCTGCCCGCGTGGGTTCCCTTTGCCAAGGCTTGTTGGTGTTCAATACGGACACTGACCCCTCAGCACTCGACATCCTTTGTGGGACAGCTCACCTCTGGACTTTGGTCATCGTCGACGTCTCCTGGTCCCCGTGGCTGCAGAGTCAAGCATCCTATCTTCACACCTGAAGCACCCGACATCGGTGGGCATTCGTCTATCGAGCCCCTGGTCACCCAGAAGTGACCCAGACTCAATCCCCTCTGCTTTCAGGTTCTTCTCACCTCGGATCCAGGCTTGGATTCCACCGGACACTTTTCATCTTCCCGGCAGCAGTACTTCTACGCATCACGCCATTGAAAATGACAAGGGTTTCTGACACCACTTGACCCCTATGCACCCAGCTCCTCTGGGATAGGTAACATGGGTACCTTGGTACTCGCAAGGGTGCTGGCCTTAGAACCTTCTATGTTCCAAAGGGTTTGCTCGAAGTCCTCTACGAAGTGTCCTTAAACTGTAATTTTCCAACCGCGACTTTCCCATGGAGTTGTACGGCGCACGCGTCTGTGTTCCCACACTGCACCTGTCCTACTATTAGTACAACAGAGCAGATTGAGTATACAGACATTTTTAACGAGTTTCGTCAGGTAGCAGAAACGGTAATAGAGATGGTTTGTACAGAGCAGTAGGAGCAAGTTCGAGTATGCGTAAGTCAAAGAGGCGTATGTGTCCTTGAGGGGAGTTGTGGGGACAAGTTTGAGGTAGTGGACTGGTAGAGTGCCTTGTAAGTCAGTGAAAAGGCTGATAGGCTAGTAGGGCATCAGACGGTGAGGCAAGTGCGGAGTGAAGGGAAGAATTTGCTCATCAGGAAAGATTTTGCTTCCCTTTTGAATAATGGTGTAGACGAGATGGTTGGCTGCATCACAGACAACCCCGGAAAATAGGTTCCGAAGGCTGCAGAGAGGTCCTTCTCATGCAGGGGCACCCTCTCACACAAAACACAGCACCCTGCCTTCAGGATTGATAAGGCCTGCCATAGAGATGTGTTAGACGGACCGGGAGGGTCGGCCGAGGACAAGGGGAGAGGTCTCCGGGGAGAGCCGTCTCCAACGATCGTACAGACGAGTAACTTCCCCCCCACAGATGTACACAACACAAAGATAAGGTTTAACGTTCTTTATAAGCAATCTTTAGGTACGATAGAATGGTACAAGGAGGTCAGGACACAGGGGTCCCCTCGATTCTAGTCTCTTGCTTGGGAAAGGGGGTAGCGGGACAGTCTTGTTACCAATCTGGTAGATGCGATGATATGATGGATAGCTCATAATCCTCGAGCTCGGTGTTCTAGCTGGACGGGCCGCGGCAGCGCCAGCAGGTCCCGGTGAAGGTGGTCATTACACGGTCCGCGGCAGCGCCAGCAGGTCCCGATGAAGGTGGTGGTTACAACGGTCCGCGGCAGCGCCAGCAGGTCCCAACGAAGGTGGTAGTTACAACGGTCCGCGGCAGCGCCAGCGGGTCCCAATGAAGGTGGTAGTTACAACGGTCCGCGGCAGCGCCAGCAGGTCCCGACGAGGATGGAGGATGCAGAAGGCCGCGGCAGCGCCAGCAGGCAGCGCCGGTAGTCCGTCAAGGATGAGTTCTTCTCGGTGTCTCTCGACTCCAGGATACAACTGCCTTCCTGCTCTGGAGCTGCCCCAGTTATAGGTCTGGCGCCCTTTGATGTCCGGACCCTCGCACTTGGAGGGCGGGAGGTCCGGGATGAGGGAGTCCAGACACCCAGCAGGGGGGTGGAGCCAGCGCCCGGGGAAGCTGGGGGGCGATCGGCACCTGGCGGGGGAGAGCCATCGACACTTCTTTCTCCCATCGACCTGCCAAGTGGTCCGTTCACCTCCTGGGTGGATGGTGGTGCCGGGATGTCGGAGCCTGGCCAGGCCCAGGGTTAGGGTCGAGCTGAGGCCACGCGGCCTCGTGGTGCAGTGTCCAAGATGGCGGCCGGGCCGGGCGAGGGAGCCGGTAGTGGTTCGGCCCCATGATACAGAGATGTCCGGGGGCAGGAGTCCAGTCTGGAGACGGGGTGTGGGTTGTTTCTGTGGGTAACACCTGGAGGGCCGGGGCTCGGGCCCTGTCATGCGGGGAGGGAGCAAGCCCTTCATGTGGCCTGTCCAACAAGATGACTAATAGGTTTCTATGTGCAGTGATTTAGAATAGATACAGGTAACCCATATCTAAGTAAGGGGTGCATGCACCACCTTACACAGGCTGCAGTAGCAGACCTGTGGTGCCATTTTGAATGGTCTTTCAGGGGTGGCATAATACATGCTGCAGCCCCTGGGAGGCCTCTGGGGTACCTATGCCCTGGGTACATGGTGTACCATATACTACGGACTGATAAGGGTACCCCAGTATCCAATATGGAGTGTACCTCAAGTACATGCAATCAATTTAGAGGAGAAAGCAGATAGACTGGGGACCTGGATAGCAGGAACCCAGTCAGTCTAAGTTGAAAACAGTGATATATCAGCAAAAATTGGGGGTAACCATTAGAAGCAGATCCTGCTCTCCTACAGGGGTCCCGTGAGGGGTACAAGCTGAAGGAGGAACCATGAGGGGTGCAGGCTAGAGGAGGACCCATAAGGGGGTGCGGACTGGAGGAGGGCCCGTAAGGGGGTGCGGGCTGGAGGAGGGCCCATGAGGGGGCAGGCTGAAGGAGGGCCCTTGAGGGGGTGCAGGCTGGAGGAGGGCCTGTAAGTGGCCCAGGCTGGAGGAGGGCCAGTGAGGGGTAAAGGCTGGAGGAGAGCCCGTGAAGGGGTGCAGGCTGGAAGAGGGCCCGTGAGGGGGGTGCAGGCTGGAAGAGGTTCCGTGAGGGGGCAGGTTAGAGGAGGGCCTGTAAGGGGGTGCGGGCTAGAGGAGGGCCCATGTGGGGGTGCGGGCTGGGGGAGGGCCTGTGAGGGGTTCAGGCTGGAGGATAGCTCGTGAGAGGCACGGGCTGGAGGAGGGCTCGTGAGGGGTGCGGGCTGGAGGAGGGCCCATGAGGGGCACAGGCTGGAGGACGGCCAGTGAAGGGTGCTGGCTGGAGGAGGGCCCGTGAGGAACGTAGTCTGAAGGAGGGCCCGTGATGGGCGTAGGTTGGAGGAGGATCCATGAGGGGGTGCAGGCTGAAGAAGGGCCCATGAGGGGGCGCAGGTGGGAGGTGGGCCCGTGAGGGGGTGCAGACTGGAGGAGGGCCCGTGAGGGGGTGCAGGCTGAAGGAGGGCCCATGAGGGGGCGCAGTCGGGAGGTGGGCCCGTGAGGGGACACAACCTGGAGGAGGACCCGTGAGGGGGGTCCTTGAGAGAGTCCAGGCTGGAGGAGGACCCGCGAGGGGGTGCAGGCTGGAGGGCCTGTGATGGGGTGCAGGCTGGAGGACAGCTCGTGAGAGGCGTGGGCTGGAGGAGGGCCCGTGAGGGGTGCAGGCTGAAGGAGGGCCCGTGAGGGGCGCAGGCCGGAGGACAGCCCGTGAGGGGCGCAGGCTGGAGGAGGGCCCGTTAGGGGTGCAGGCTGAAGGAGGGTCTGTGAGGGGGTGCAGGCTAAAGGAGGGCCTGTCAGCGGTGCAGGCTGGAGGAGGGCCCGTGAGGGGTGCCACCTGGAGGAGGGCCAATAAGGGGTGCAGGCTGGAGGAGGGCATGTGCAGCCTGGAGGAGGGCACGTGCTGGACGTAGGCTGGTGGAGGGCCCGTGAGGGGCGCACGCTGAAGAAGGGCCTGTGAGGGGGTTGCAGGCTGGAGGAGGGCCCGTGAGGGGGCTCAGGCTGGAGGAGGGCCCGTGAGGGGGCTCAGGCTGGAGTAGGACCCGTCAGGGGGCTCAGGCTGGAGGAGGGCCCGTGAGTGGTGCAGGCTGAAGAAGGGTCCGTGAGGGGGCGCAGGCTGGAGGACAGCCCATGAGGGGTGCAGGCTGGAGGAGGGCCTGTGAGGGGGTGCAGGCTGAAGGAGGGCCCGTGAGGAGGTTCAGGCTGGAGGGCACATGAGGGGTGCAGGCTGAAGGAGGACCTGTGAGGGGGTGCAGGCTGGAGGAGGGCCCGTGAGGGGGCAGTCTGGAGGAGGGCCTGTGAGGGGGTGCAGGCTGGAGGAGGGCCTGTGTGGGGGTGCAGGCTGAAGGAATGCCCATGAGGAGGCCCAGGCTGGAGGAGGGCCAGTGAGGGGTGCGGTTTGAAGGAGGGCCCATGAGGGGGAGCGGGCTGGAGGAGGGCCTGTGAGGGGCGCAGGCTGGAGGATGGCCCGTGGGGGGCGCAGGCTGGAGGAGGGCCCGTGAAGGATGCAGGCTGGAGGAAGGCCAATAAGGGGCGCAGGCTGAAGGAGGGTCTGTGAAGGGGTGCAGTGTGAGACCGGCCTCGTGGCGTGGGCGAACTCTGAACCATCTGAGCCCTGCTGACGCTGTCGCGGCTCCCCGAACTCTGAACCATCTGAGCCCTGCTGACGCCGTCGCGGCTCCCTGAACTAAGACCCTCCGGTGCCTGCTGAGTGACTCGCGGCCCGCTCCTCCAAGAAAATCGGCAGAGATCGCCGAAAGAAGCAACATCCCCTCAGCTCGAGGATTGAGAGCTGGGCGCCGGATACCTCGCAGAGACACTGATTGAAAGACTGTCCCGCTACCCCTTTTCCCTCCATCATAAGATCGCCGCCGCTTGTGGCATTAATCCTGCACCTGCCTGCCGGATCATAAAGATCCCTGATAACCACCAATAAAAGCTTATTATCTTGCAACGATTTACTGTGTGGTGTCCCTCTATCCGCAGAAGAGAGAAGCGTAGCGCGTGCGATCCTAGGTGCGAGACCCTTCCAGGAAGGGCCTCCCTGCTCTTGCTCGGCCTAACTGGGAAAGGTGGGCCTCAGGGTGGTCAGGAACACATTCCGCAGCCTCCCCGGGGAACGCCTTCCAACATTTGGTGGCAGGCGACGGGATCCGAGCCAACACCTAGAGATCGTGCAGTAGACGGCATACGCATCACCAAGAAGGATGGAAGGAGAAACTTCCCTAGGTGCCGCAGGCACCAACCCGAGCACACCGAGAACTGTAACAATTTTGCAAAGACTTTGGAATCGCTACCACCGGACTAAGCACGAAAGAGGACTTCCAGGGGGCATTAAAAACCTGGGTCGAGGCAGAAACTCCCCGGACACAAACAGAAGGAGAACCTCCCAACGAACCACGAAGCAACCCGGGGAGGAACGGCGCCCCCGAGAGGGGCCTATCCCCAGAGGAACTAGCGGACCGAGAAAGAGATCGCAACCACGAACTAGAACTAGCAAAATTAAAAATCGAAGGAGAGCTAAAGCTGGCTGAGAAAAAACTGGCGGTGGAACAGTTACGCCTACAAGGAGAACTAGAGGAAAAGAAACGACAGAGAGAACACGACGAGAAAAAACTCCAACTAGAGCACGAACGTAGCCTAAAAGAAATCGAGCTCAAGGCTAAGAAGGCGGAGGCCCGACCCTCGGAAACCCAACCCATCTCCTCCACCGTGGAACCAAAGGTCCACATCCCCAAAGATGTGGTGAAAGAATACTATAAGAACGACGATATTCAGCAATGGTTCAAGGCCTACGAAGTCGCCATGACCTCCCACCGAGTCCCGCAGAAGTACTGGGGGGCTGGGCTGTGGGGCCGGTTCCTGAGCGAGGGGAGAGATACCCTGTTGGACCTGCCCTCCACCGTGATGAACTCCTACAGTCACATGAAAGAGGCTCTAGTAGCCAGATATGGGCTCACCCCTGAAATGTACCGGCAACGGTTTAGAGACTGCAAAAAGATACCCGGTACCACCTGGGTGGAGTACGTGAACTTCTACAGCCGGGCCTTGGACGGATGGATCAAGGGCAGCAAGGTCTCCACCTTCGAGGAGCTGTTCGACCTAATCGCATGGGAACACTTGTCCGCAAATTGCTTCGTAGAGCTGCGCCAGCACCTCCTGGACAGCAAACTCACAGACCCTCGAAAACTGGCCGTCGAGGCTGACCGATGGGTGAACACCCGGGCCACCCGGGGCCCCGTGGGGGACTACGGTCGCCACAGTCAGGGACCCCCCCGCCAGAGGGGCGGAGGGAATCAAGGCCGGCAAAGGGAGCTTCCGGGGGGATCCCCGCTCAGCCCTCCCAGAGGACAATCTCCGCCCTTTCCAGCTCCACCTCCGGCCAGCACCGGGCCACCAGGGAGGCCGGGGCCCCGAGTGAGGATCACCTGCTTCCGCTGCCAACAGACCGGGCACTATGCCAGCGACCCCCAATGTCCCCTGTACCAGCGGTCCACCACAACAACCCCGCCGACTCGACAGATGGCCTCCGTAGCCCTGGGGGAAGAGATAGAAGACTCCGAAGAATGGGAACCAGCCGCCATGGCCTTGGTCTCCCTAGGGGATCGAGAGATGGTCCCCGGAACGTCCCTGCCTGCCAACACGAAGAAGTACCGACAGCAGGTGACGGTCAACGGTCACTGCATCGAGGGCCTCCGGGACACGGGGGCGAGTGTCACGGCGGTTCATTGTCACCTGATCTCCGAGGATCAGATCCTGCCTGGCGCCTTTTGTCCCGTCATATCATCAGACAATTCCGAGAGCCTCTGTCGGATGGCCCTAGTCCCCTTCGAAATGCGGGGGAGTCACCGGCAAGTTAAAAGTGGCGGTCCGAACCTCCCAGCCCGTGGACTGCCTCCTGGGCAATGACCTTGAGAACTCCCCGTGGGGACAAGTGGAACGAAGAGCCCACCTCGAGATGATGGGCCTCCCCGAGTGGGTATGCGCCACCACTCGCTCAATGACTCTCCGGGCACCTCCCTCCGAGGGGGAAGAGCCCATGCCGCTAGACACCGCCACCACCCCCGAGATCCAGAATACACCACCAGAGGCCAACGACCCCCTTCTGGACGAACCGACCGCTCCCGACGAAGGGTTAGTGCCTTCCGACCCCGAAGCCCTGACGCACCTCGAGGTCCTGCCAGAACTGGCCCAGTGGCCCTGCGAAGGAGGCCCCTCCCGTGAAGAATTCTGCCAAGAACAATCCACCTGCCCGTCCCTCATCGGACCCCGACAACAGGCCGAGGCCCAAGCAGCAGGCAACCAGACTGGCACCCACTGGGTATACTGGGAGGACGGCCTCCTGTACAGCGAACAGAAGTCGGCCGAGTTGGGATCGGCCCGGGTACTAGTGGTACCCCTACGCTTCCGAAGTCTCCTCCTGGGCCTGGCCCATGATGTACCCCTGGCCGGACACTTAGGCCAAGATAAGACCTACCAACGGCTCGTCACCCACTTCTATTGGCCCAAGATGCGAGCAAATGTGGAGGCCCACTGCAAATCCTGCCCCACGTGCCAGGCCAGCGGAAAGAGTGGGGGCAAGCGCAAGGCTCCGCTCCAGCCCTTCCCCGTCGTCAGTACCCCTTTTGAGCGGGTAGGAATCGACATTGTGGGACCGCTGGACCCCAAGACCGCCCAGGGCCACCGGTTCATTCTCGTCCTAGTGGATCATGCCACCCGTTACCCCGAGGCCATCCCTCTCCGCACCGTGACGGCCCCCGTGGTGGGCCGGGCCTTGATGGGGATCTTCTCCCGCATGGGGTTCCCCCGCGAAGTCGTGAGTGACCGGGGTACGAACTTTATCTCCCGTTATATGAAATCCCTCTGGCAGCAGTGCGGAGTATCGTACAAATTCACCACCCCGTACCACCCCCAAGGAAACGGACTAGTCGAGCGCTTTAACAAAACGCTGAAAGGAATGATCATGGGCCTCGAGGAACCCCTACGCCGGAGGTGGGACGTCCTCCTCCCATGTCTCCTGTTCGCCTACCGGGAGGTTCCCCAAAAATCCCTGGGGTTCAGCCCATTCAAACTATTATATGGACACCCCGTCCGAGGACCCCTGAGCCTGGTCAAGGAGGGGTGGGAAACAACCCCCCGGGGGACCCCTCCGGACGTGTTCCGATACATCTTGGCGCTCCGCAACCAGACCCGAAAATTCAGGGAACTCGCAGAAGCAAACCTCGAGGCCAGTTAAGAAGAAATGAAGCGCTGGTATGACCAGAATGCTACGCTGGTCGAGTTTCAGCCGGGCCAACAAGTCTGGGTCATGGCCCCGGTGAGACCCTGCGCTCTCCAAGATAAATGGACTGGGCCCTTCAAGGTGGTCGAGCGGAAGAGCCAAGTCACATATCTCATCGATGTGCAGTCCCCCCGGAACCCCCTCCGGGTTCTCCACGTGAACCGCCTCAAGCCCCACTTTGTGCGGACCGAATTAAGTCTACTCCTGGCCACCGACGATGGGGCCGAAGAAGACACCGAGCCCCTTCCAGACCCCCTGGGGGCGAAGGAAACCGATGGATCCGTGGAGGGAGTGAGACTGTCGACCGCCCTCACAGCCCAACAGACCGACGACTGCCGCCAGCTACTAGGGCAGTTCGCGGATCTCTTCTCCCTGACCCCCGGGATCACCAGCTGGTGTGTCCACGACGTGGACACCGGAGACAGCCCGCCAGTGAGACATCGGGCCTACCGGGTCCCTGATCGGGTCCGGACCTGCATCCAGACCGAGGTGGCAAAGATGTTAGATCTCGGGGTGATTGAACCCTCCGACAGCCCCTGGGCCAGCCCGGTAGTCCTGGTTCCGAAAGCGACTACCCCGGGTGTTGCCCCCGAGCTGAGGTTTTGCGTGGACTACCGAGGCCTCAATGAGGTCACCCGAGCAGACGCCCACCCTATCCCCTGTGCCGACGAACTCATTGACCGCCTTGGGGCCGCCCGCTACCTCAGCACCTTCGACCTGACCAGTGGGTACTGGCAGATTGCCCTCACCGAGGGAGCCAAGGAGCGCTCCGCCTTCTCCACCCCGGATGGGCACTACCGCTGTTCGGAATGAAAAATGCCCCGGCCACCTTCCAGCGGCTGGTGAACAGGGTCCTGTCCGGACTAGAAGGGTTCAGCGCAGCATACCTCGACGACATAGCGGTCTTCAGCTCCCAATGGACCGAGCACCTCCAGCACCTCCGTCAAGTCCTGCTGGCTCTGCGCCGAGCCGGCCTCACCGTCAAAGCTAGCAAATGTCAAATTGGGCACGGCTCTGTAACCTATCTGGGGCACCAGGTGGGGAGTGGGCAGGTCGCCCCCCTCCAGCCGAAGATCGACGCCATCTTGTCCTGGGAACCCCCTGCAACCCAAACGGAAGTCCGGGCCTTCCTGGGCCTCACCGGCTACTACCGAAGGTTTATTAAAAACTATGGCAGCATCGCAGGCCCTCTCACAGAACTAACCTCCAAAAAACACCCCAAGAAAATACACTGGACTCCCTCCTGCCAGAAGGCGTTCGACACCCTAAAGGCCGCAATGTGCGCGGCTCCAGTGCTCAAAGCACCCGACTACACCCAGGAATTTGTGGTCCAGACGGACGCCTCGGAACACGGCATCGGGGCAGTCCTCTCACAGTACGACGACAAAGGCATAGATCAGCCCATAGCCTTCATCAGCCGAAGGTTACTGCCCCGGGAACAGCGGTGAAGCACAATTGAACGAGAGACGTTCGCAGTAGTCTGGGCCCTCAAAAAGCTACGGCCCTACCTGTTCGGAACACACTTCCGAGTGCAAACAGATCATCGACCCCTGCGGTGGTTGATGCAGATGCGAGGGGAAAACCCCAAGCTGCTACGCTGGTCCATCTCTCTCCAAGGGATGGATTTCACTGTGGAACATCGCCCCGGGACTGACCACGCCAACGCGGACGGCCTGTACCGATTCTTCCGCTTCAGCGAGGAGAACTCCCAAGTGGATGGGTAGTTCTCCCCGCCTTTCAGCTGGGGGGGGCACGTGTGAGACCAGCCTCGTGGCGTGGGCCCTCCCGGCCAGCAAGTTACACTACAACCACACCGAACCTCATGGGCACGGCCTCCCGGCTTCCGTGAACCAACATCCCGAGGGCCGACCAGATCCCCAACACGCATGCCCGGCCGAGGGAGAACGAACCCCCCCCCCAAACCAGACCGAGAGGCGCCGACCCTGTCACACCTCTGGTCTCTCCCCCGAGGGAGGCTTCGATCGACCACCAGGCCCCCGGTGAGCGGGCGCCTCGCCTGCTGAGTGTCTGGAGTCCCTCCCAGACCCACCTGAACAGATCAAGGGGCCGAGCGACAGGAAACCCCGACACACCGCCCCCCAGGCACCAGACCCCTCTCCGCGAGGACTCCGGACTTCAAAGAGGAGGGGGGAGTATAACAAGGGGTGCTGAAGGGACGAGAGGCAGAGAAGACCTGGACTGACGAGAGCCTGCGGACTTGGTCGCGGCTCGATCGCTCCCCGAACAGAAGAACGCTCCCCGAACTCTGAACCATCTGAGCCCTGCTGACGCTGTCGCGGCTCCCCGAACTCTGAACCATCTGAGCCCTGCTGACGCTGTCGCGGCTCCCCGAACTCTGAACCATCTGAGCCCTGCTGACGCTGTCGCGGCTCCCCGAACTCTGAACCATCTGAGCCCTGCTGACGCTGTCGCGTGTTGGACAGGCCACACGAAGGGCTTGCTCCCTCCCCGCACGACAGGGCCCGAGCTCCGGCCCACCAGGCATAACCCACGAAAAGCACCTGTACCCCGTCTCCCGACGGATCTTCTGCCCTCGGACCTCTACTCATCACGGGGCCCAGCCCCACCGGCTCCCCCGGCCGGTTCAAGCCGCCATCTTGGGCCCTGCACCACGAGGCCGCGTGGCCTCGCCCCGACCCTAACCCCGGGCCTGACCGGCCCGACATCCCGGCACCACCATCCACCCGGGAGGTGAGCGGACCACTTGGCAGGTCAATGGGAGGACGAAGTGTCAAGAGCTCTTCCCCCGCCAGGTGCCGATCTCCTCCAGCTCCCCCAGGCGCTGGCTCCACCCCCTGCTGGGTGTCTGGACACCTTCATCCCGGGCCCTCCGACCTCCAAGTGCGAGGGTCCGGACATCAAAGAGCGCCTGCCCTATAACTGGGGCAACTCCGGAGCAGGAAGGCAGTTGTATCCTGGAGTCGAGAGACACCGAGAGAACTCAGCCTTGACGGACTACTGGCGCTGCCGTAGCCCGCTCTTGTGAACCATCGTCCTGCCTGCTGGCGCTGCCGCGGCCTTCTGCAACATCCATCCTCGTCGGGACCTGCTGGCGCTGCCGCGGCCCGTTGTAACGACCATCCTCACCGGGACCTGCTGGCGCTGCCGCGGACCGTACATCGACCATCTTTCCGGGACCTGCTGGCGCTGCCGCGGACCGTGTACCGACCATCTCGACCGGGACCTGCTGGCGCTGCCGCGGCCCGTACCAACTAAACCACCAAGCTCGAGGATTGTGAGCTAGTCATCATCTCATCCGAGCTACCTGACTGGTAACCAGACTGTCCCGTTCCCCCTTACCCTGCATTGAGAGACTTGAATCGAGGGGACCCCTGAGTCCAGACCTCCTTGTACCATTCAACCGTACCTTAAGAAGTGCTTATAAAGAACACTGAACCTTATCCGTGTGTGGTATCTGTCTGTGGGGGGGAAGTTACTTGTCTGTACGATCGCTGGAGACGGCTCTCCCCGGAGGCCTCTCCTCCTGACCCCGGCCGACCCTCCCGGTCCGTCTACCCTTTCTAACATTGGTGGCCAGCGGCGCGATCCGAATCAACGCGTAATCGTACAGAGAGTAGCTCACCCCACGACAAAAACACGATGTCAGCCAAAGATAGCAGCTCCACCGAGAAATTCCAAATGGATAAGTTGGAAGAATACAACCACCGCGAACTGAGACAATTCTGCATAGAACTTGGCATTGCTACCACCGGCCTGAGTACCAAGGATGATCTAAAGCACGCCCTAGAGTCGTGGACAGAAACTGGGGTCGCCGGACCCTCCGACCAAAGCAGCATCACACCAGAGGGGAACGCCACGGCTCCCGAGGAGCGGGGAACGGGCCTCTCGCAGGAGGAGATCCGAAAAAGAGAAAGAACCAGATTGCACGAGTTGGAAATGGCACGACTCAAGATGGATGGGGAACTCAAGTTAGCTGAACAGAAACTCAACCTCGAGCATATGCGGCTCCGAGAAGAACGAGAAGAGAAGCAGAGACAGAGAGAGCTGGAGGAGAAAAAAATAACGCTCGAGCACGAGCGCCAACTAGCGGAGATAGAACTTCGGAAACAGAATAAAGCACTGGGGGTGCCTGAGCGACCACACACCCCGGGGCCAATCGAGAAAAAAGTCCACATCCCCAAGGATGTTGTCCGCGAGTATGTCCGAGAAGACGACATACAACAGTGGTTTAAAGCCTACGAGATCGCCATGACCTCCCACCGGATCGACCGGAGTGATTGGGGAGCCGGACTTTGGGGGAGGTTTGTCAACGAGGGTCGCGATGCCCTACTGCAGCTCCCAGATCACCAAATGTCGTCCTACGACCACATGAAGGCTGCCCTCCTCACCCGCTACGGCCTCACACCCGAGATGTACCGCCAGAGGTTCAGAGATTGCACCCGGATCCCAGGTACAACTTGGGTAGAATACGTGAACTATTTTAGCCGTGCCTTCGAGGGTTGGATCAAGGGGAGCCATGTCTCCACCTACGAACAACTCTTTAACCTTATGGTATGGGAGCACCTGTCGAACAACTGTTTCGTCGAGCTCAGGCAGCACCTCCTCGACAGTAAGCTAACTGACCCCCGGCAGCTCGCCGCCGAAGCTGACCGATGGGAAAGCACCCGGGTGGGCCGGAGGGGGCCACACGAACAGAACAGAAGCAACCCAGGCCAGCACCGTCCTCGGGGAGGAGGAGGGGGCCAGGGGCGAGGGAGAGACGCCTTGCCAGCAACACCCGTGGCCAGCACCCCGCCTCCGGCCGGCCGGGGCAACCCCCCGTGGCGTCCTGGGTTCCGAGCCAACGTCACGTGCCACCGATGCCAGCGAGTCGGCCACTACGCCAATGACCCGAGCTGCCCGCAGAACCAAACACCCAAGCCCCGCCAGGTAGCTGCCGCCGCCCTGGGGGAAGAGCGATTATCGGGGGAACCAGAAGAGTATGAGCCGGCCCCGCAAGAGTGGGAACCGGCCGCCATGGTCCTGGCGTGCTTAGGGGGAAGAGACATGGTCCCACGGGCCCCCCTCCCCGCTAACACCAGGAAATACGGTCAGTGGGTGACCATTAATGGACAGCGAGCCGAGGCCTTGCGTGACACAGGCGCCAGTGTGACGGCCGTCCGCTGTCACCTGGTGAAGCCCGAGCAGATCCTGCCGAACATTCTCTGCCCCGTCCGCTCGGCAGACAACTCTGAGAGTATGTGTCAAATGGCCTGCGTCCCGTTCGAATGGGGAGGGGTCTCCGGCCTGTTGAAGGTGACGGTCCGGGACGATGCCCCCGTGGACTGCCTCCTGGGGAATGACCTCGAGAGTTCCCCGTGGGCCACCGTTGAGAGAAGAGAGCACCTGGGGATGCTGGGCCTCCCGGACTGGGCCTGCGTAACCACCCGGTCCATGGCCGCCCGTGCCGTCCCCCGATCAGAAGAACCAGAATGGCCAGCACCTCCGCCCCCGGTCGCCCCAGTAGAAGACAATGACGAGGCCAGCCTCCCAGACCCGACGACCGAAGGGGACGCGCAACCCCAGAACCTTCCTGACCTGGCTCAGTGGCGTCAAGCAGGGGGGCCCACCCAAGAACAGTTTCGCCAGGAACAAAAGACCTGTCCCTCCCTCGAGGGACTCCGCCAACAAGCCAGCGCCCAGAACGCAGGGGACTCCACCGGAACTCACTGGGTCTACTGGGATAACGACCTGCTATACAGCGAGCAAAGAATCGCCGAGCTGGGGGCCGGTCGAGTACTGGTGGTACCTCTCCGCTTCAGAGACTTTCTGCTCAACCTGGCCCACGATGTCCCCCTGGCTGGACACCTGGGCCAGGACAAAACGTACAGCCGCCTAGTGACCCACTTTTTCTGGCCGAAAATGAGGAACGACGTCCTGAACCACTGCCGATCTTGCCCCACATGCCAAGCCAGCGGGAAGAGTGGTCGGAAGCTGAAAGCCCCTCTGCAACCCTTCCCTGTGGTCACCACCCCGTTCGAGAGGGTGGGGATAGACATTGTGGGGCCTCTGGACCCCCGCACGGCACAAGGACACAGGTTCATCTTAGTACTGGTGGACCATGCCACCCGCTACCCCGAGGCGGTGCCCCTACGGACCGTGACAGCTCCGGTGGTTGGCCGGGCCCTAATGGGGATCTTCTCCCGGGTAGGCTTCCCCCGAGAAGTCGTCAGCGACCGAGGCACGAACTTTATATCCAAATACATGAAGTCCCTCTGGCAACAATGCGGGGTCACCTACAGATTCACGACCCCCTATCACCCCCAAGGGAACGGACTAGTGGAGCGTTTTAACCGCACTCTCAAGGGGATGATTGGGGGATTGGAAGAGCCCCTCCGTCGCCAGTGGGATGTACTACTCCCGTGCCTCCTCTTCGCCTACCGAGAAGTTCCCCAGAAGTCCCTCGGTTTTAGCCCTTTCGAACTCCTGTACGGGCACCCTGTGCGAGGGCCCCTCAGCCTAGTAAAAGAAGGTTGGGAGATGGCCCCCCTAAAGACCCCTCCAGACGTCTTCAAATACCTCCTGGCCCTACGCAATCAGACCCGGCGCTTCAGAGAGATGGCCAAGGCGAACCTCGAGGCCAGCCAGGAGGACATGAAGAGGTGGTATGATCACAATGCCTCCTCCGTTGAGTTCGAGCCTGGACAACAAGTATGGGTGATGTCCCCCACCGAACCATGTGCCTTGCAAGATAAGTGGACGGGGCCCTTCAAAGTGGTCGAGCGCAAAAGCCCCGTCACTTACCTCCTCGACCTGGGGACCTCCCGGAACCCCCTTCGGGTCCTCCACACCAACCGACTCAAACCACACTTTGTGCGCTCAGAACTCAGCCTCCTGATGGCTACGGACAGTGGGGCAGAGGAAGACTCCGAACCCCTCCCGGATCTTCTGAAGACTCAGGAGAATGACGGCTCCGTGGACGGGGTCCGGCTCTCTGACGCCCTCACTTCGGAGCAACGCCAGGGCTGCCGGAACCTCCTGCTGCAGTTCGCTACCCTGTTCTCCCTCACCCCCGGGGTCACCCCTTGGTGTTTGCACGACGTGGACACCGGGGACAGTCCCCCTGTCCGACACCGGGCCTACCGCGTACCAGATCGGGTACGGGCCTGCATACAGGAGGAAGTGGCCAAGATGCTCACAATCGGGGTCATCGAGCCCTCGGACAGTCCCTGGGCCAGTCCGGTTGTATTGGTCCCCAAAGCCGCTGCCCCCGGCACCGCACCTGAACTGAGATTCTGCGTCGACTACCGGGGCTTGAACGCTGTCACCCGGACCGACGCTCATCCGATCCCCCGAGCAGACGAGCTGATCGACCGGCTGGGGGCCGCCCGCTACCTTAGTATCTTCGACCTAACAGCGGGCTACTGGCAAATCGGCCTCACACCCAGGGCTCAGGAACGGTCAGCCTTCTCTACCCCCGATGGCCACTATCAATTTAAGGTCATGCCCTTTGGCATGAAGAATGCCCCCGCCACGTTCCAACGCCTTGTGAACCAGGTCTTGGCAGGGCTTGAAGAATTCAGCGCCGCCTACCTGGACGATATCGCTGTATACAACCGCCACTGGTCCGACCACCTCCGTCACCTCCAAGAGGTCCTGCAAGCCCTCCAGCGGGCCGGCCTCACCATTAAGGCCGGCAAGTGCCAGCTTGGCCAAGGGTCTGTGACCTACCTTGGGCACCAAGTGGGGAGCGGGCTGGTGGCCCCACTACAACTTAAGATTGCTGCCATCCAGTCCTGGCAGCCCCCCGTCACCCAGACCGAGGTCCGAGCCTTCTTGGGGCTCACCGGCTACTACCGGCGGTTCGTGAAGGACTACGGCAGCATCGTGGGGCCCCTCACGGGTCTCACATCCAAGAACCAGCCGAAGCGGGTCAACTGGACTCCTGATTGTCAAGCGGCCTTCGAGGAGCTGAAGGCCGCCCTGTGCACCGCCCCGGTGCTCCAGGCCCCCGATTACAGTCGGGAATTTGTGGTGCAGACCGACGCCTCCGACCACGGCATCGGGGCCGTCCTCTCTCAGCTGAACCCCGAAGGTCATGACCAGCCGGTGGCCTTCATCAGCCGACGTCTCCTGGCCCGAGAACAGCGTTGGAGCACCATCGAGAGGGAGGCATTTGCAGTAGTGTGGGCCCTCAAAAAGCTCCGACCCTATCTCTTCGGTACCCACTTCCGGGTACAAACCGACCATCGACCCCTGCAATGGCTGATGCAGATGCGGGGGGAGAACCCAAAACTCTTGCGCTGGTCCATTTCCCTGCAGGGAATGGACTTCACCGTGGAGCACCGACCAGGCCAAGACCACGCCAACGCAGATGGCCTGTCCCGCTTTTTCCGCCTCGACGAAGAGAGTCCCCAAGGAGATGGGTGACTCTCCCCGCCTTCAGCTGGGGGGGACGCATGTTGGACAGGCCTCACAGACGGCTTGCTCCCTCCCCGCTCGACGGGGCCCGAACCCCGGCCCACCTGGCATATCCCCGCAACAAGCACCTGTACTCCGTCTCCCGACGGACCCTCTGCCCTCGGACCCCTACTCATCACGGGGTCCGGCCCCACCGGCTTCCCGGCCGGGTCAAGCCGCCATCTTGGGCCCTGCACCACGCGGCCGCATGGCCTCCCCTCGACCCTAACCCCGGGCCTGGCCGGCCCCGACATCCCGGCACCACCATCCACCCAGGAGGTGAGCGGACCACTTGGCAGGTCAATGAAAGAACGAAGTGTCAAGGGCTCTCCCCCGCCAGGTGCCGATCGCTCCCAGCTCCCCCAGGCACTGGCTCCACCCCCTGCTGGGTGTCTGGACACCTTCATCCCGGACCCTCCGACCTCCAAGTGCGAGGGTCCGGACATCAAAGGGCTCCAGCCCTATAACTGAGGCAGCTCCGGAGCAGGAAGGCAGTTGTATCCTGGAGTCGAGAGACACCGAGTGAACTCAACCCTGACGGTCTACTGGCGCTGCCGTAGCCCGCTCTTGTGAACCATCGTCCTGCCTGCTGGCGCTGCCGCGGCCTTCTGCAACCTTCACCTTCCTGGGACCTGCTGGCGCTGCCGCGGCCCGTTGTAACGACCATCCTCACCGGGACCTGCTGGCGCTGCCGCGGTCTTCTGCAACAGTCATCTTCCGGGGACCTGCTGGCGCTGCCGCGGCCCGTTGTAACGACCATCCTCACCGGGACCTGCTGGCGCTGCCGCGGACCGTATATCTTCCGGGGACCTGCTGGCGCTGCCGCGGCCCGTTGTATCGACCATCCACACCGGGACCTGCTGGCGCTGCCGCGGCCCATACCACCTAACCACCAAGCTCGAGGATTGTGAGCTCATCATCACCTCATCCGAACTACCTGATTGGTAAATAGACTGTCCCGCTACCCCCTTCCCTACCTTGTGAGACTCTAATCGAGGGGACCCCTGAGTCCAGACCTCCGTGTACCATTTAACCGTACCTTAAATAAGTGCTTATAAAGAACACTGAACCTTATCCGTGTGTGGTATCTGTCTGTGGGGGGGAAGTTACTTGTCTGTACGATCGCTGGAGACGGCTCTCCCCGGAGACCTCTCCTCCTGACCCCGGCCGACCCTCCCGGTCCATCTACCTTTTCTAACAGGGCCGGAGCTTTTTGAGGGCCCACACCACTGCGAAGGCCTCCCTCTCGATGGTGCTCCAGCGCTGTTCTCGGGCCAGGAGACGTCGACTGATGAAGGCCACCGGCTGGTCATGACCTTCGGGGTTTAACTGAGAAAGGACGGCTCCGATGCCGTGGTCGGAGGCGTCGGTCTGTACCATGAATTCCCGACTGTAATCGGGGCCTGGAGCACAGGGGCGAGCATAGAGCGGCCTTCAGCTTCTCGAAGGCCGCTTGACAATCGGGGGTCCAGTTAATCCGCTTCGGCTGGTTCTTGGACGTGAGACCCGTGAGGGGCCCCACGATGCTGCCGTAGTCCTTCACGAACCGCCGGTAGTAGCCGGTGAGCCCCAAGAAGGCTCGGACCTCGGTCTGGGTGACGGGGGGCTGCCAGGACTGGATGGCAGCTGTTGGACAGGCCACACGAAGGGCTTGCTCCCTCCCCGCACGACAGGGCCCGAGCTCCGGCCCACCAGGCATAATCCACGAGAAGCACCTGTACCCCGTCTCCCGACGGATCTTCTGCCCTCGGACCTCTACTCATCACGGGGCCCAGCCCCACCGGCTCCCCCGGCCGGTTCAAGCCGCCATCTTGGGCCCTGCACCACGAGGCCGCGTGGCCTCGCCCCGACCCTAACCCCGGGCCTGACCGGCCCCGACATCCCGGCACCACCATCCACCCGGGAGGTGAGCGGACCACTTGGCAGGTCAATGGGAGGACGAAGTGTCAAGAGCTCTTCCCCCGCCAGGTGCCGATCGCCTCCAGCTCCCCCAGGCGCTGGCTCCACCCCCTGCTGGGTGTCTGGACACCTTCATCCCGGGCCCTCCGACCTCCAAGTGCGAGGGTCCGGACATCAAAGAGCGCCTGCCCTATAACTGGGGCAACTCCGGAGCAGGAAGGCAGTTGTATCCTGGAGTCGAGAGACACCGAGAGAACTCAGCCTTGACGGACTACTGGCGCTGCCGTAGCCCGCTCTTGTGAACCATCGTCCTGCCTGCTGGCGCTGCCGCGGCCTTCTGCAACATCCATCCTCGTCGGGACCTGCTGGCGCTGCCGCGGCCCGTTGTAACGACCATCCTCACCGGGACCTGCTGGCGCTGCCGCGGACTGTACATCGACCATCTTTCCGGGACCTGCTGGTGCTGCCGCGGACCGTGTACCGACCATCTCGACCGGGACCTGCTGGCGCTGCCGCGGCCCGTACCAACTAAACCACCAAGCTCGAGGATTGTGAGCTAGTCATCATCTCATCCGAGCTACCTGACTGGTAACCAGACTGTCCCGTTCCCCCTTACCCTGCATTGAGAGACTTGAATCGAGGGGACCCCTGAGTCCAGACCTCCTTGTACCATTCAACCGTACCTTAAGAAGTGCTTATAAAGAACACTGAACCTTATCCGTGTGTGGTATCTGTCTGTGGGGGGGAAGTTACTTGTCTGTACGATCGCTGGAGACGGCTCTCCCCGGAGGCCTCTCCTCCTGACCCCGGCCGACCCTCCCGGTCCGTCTACCCTTTCTAACATCGCGGCTCCCCGAACTCTGAACCATCTGAGCCCTGCTGACGCCGTCGCGGCTCCCTGAACTAAGACCCTCCGGTGCCTGCTGAGTGACTCGCGGCCCGCTCCTCCAAGAAAATCGGCAGAGATCGCCGAAAGAAGCAACATCCCCTCAGCTCGAGGATTGAGAGCTGGGCGCCGGATACCTCGCAGAGACACTGATTGAAAGACTGTCCCGCTACCCCTTTTCCCTCCATCATAAGATCGCCGCCGCTTGTGGCATTAATCCTGCACCTGCCTGCCGGATCATAAAGATCCCTGATAACCACCGATAAAAGCTTATTATCTTGCAACGATTTACTGTGTGGTGTCCCTCTATCCGCAGAAGAGAGAAGCGTAGCGCGTGCAATCCTAGGTGCGAGACCCTTCCAGGAAGGGCCTCCCTGCTCTTGCTCGGCCTAACTGGGAAAGGTGGGCCTCAGGGTGGTCAGGAACACATTCCGCAGCCTCCCCGGGGAACGCCTTCCAACATGCAGGCTGAAGGAGGGCCCATAAGGGGTGCAGGCTGAAGGAGGACCCATGAGGGGTGCAGGCTAAAGGAGGGTCTGTGAGGGGGTTCAGGCTGGAGGACGGCCTGTGAGGGGTGCAGGCTGAAGGAGGGTCCATGAGGGGGTGCAGGCTGATGGAGGGCCCGTGATCGGTGCAGGCTGGAGGATGGCCCATGAGGGGTGCAGGCTACAGGAGGGGGTTCTGGGGGTGCGGGCTGAAGGAGGGCCAGTGTGGGGGTGCAGGCTGAAGGAGGGCCCGTGAGGGAGGAGGGTCCTTGAGGTGGCTCAGGCTGGAGAAGGGCCCGTGAGGGAGCTCAGGCCGGAGGAGGGCCAGTGAGAGTGCAGGCTGAAGGAGGGCCCGTGAGGGAGTGCGGGCCGGTGGAGGGCCTGTGAGGGGGTGCAGGCTGGAGGGGGCCCCTGAGGGGGTGCAGGAGGGCCCGTGAGGGGTGAAGGCTGGAGGAGGGCCTGTGAGGGGCTCAGGCAGGAGGAGGGCCTGTGAGGGGGTGCAGGCTGGAGGGGGGCCGTGAGGGGGTGCAGGGGGCCAGTGAGGGGTGCGGTTTGAAGGAGGGCCCATGAGGGGGAGCGGGCTGGAGGAGGGCCTGTGAGGGGCGCAGGCTGCATGACAGCCCGTGAGGGGCGCAGGCTGGAGGAGGGCTTGTGAGGGGGTGCAGGCTGGAGGAGAGCCCGTGAGGGGTGCAGGCTGGAGGAGGGTGAGTGATGGGCACAGGCTTGAGGAGGGCTGTGAGGGGTCGCAGGCTGGAGGAGGGTCCGTGAGGGGGGGACGCAGGCTGGAGGAGGGCTCTTGAGCGGCGCAGGCTGGAGGATGGCCCATGAGGGGTGCAGGCTACAGGAGGGGGTTCTGGGGGTGCGGGCTGAAGGAGGGCCAGTGTGGGGGTGCAGGCTGAAGGAGGGCCCGTGAGGGAGGAGGGTCCTTGAGGTGGCTCAGGCTGGAGAAGGGCCCGTGAGGGAGCTCAGGCCGGAGGAGGGCCAGTGAGAGTGCAGGCTGAAGGAGGGCCCGTGAGGGAGTGCGGGCCGGTGGAGGGCCTGTGAGGGGGTGCAGGCTGGAGGGGGCCCCTGAGGGGGTGCAGGAGGGCCCGTGAGGGGTGAAGGCTGGAGGAGGGCCTGTGAGGGGCTCAGGCAGGAGGAGGGCCTGTGAGGGGGTGCAGGCTGGAGGGGGGCCGTGAGGGGGTGCAGGGGGCCAGTGAGGGGTGCGGTTTGAAGGAGGGCCCATGAGGGGGAGCGGGCTGGAGGAGGGCCTGTGAGGGGCGCAGGCTGCATGACAGCCCGTGAGGGGCGCAGGCTGGAGGAGGGCTTGTGAGGGGGTGCAGGCTGGAGGAGAGCCCGTGAGGGGTGCAGGCTGGAGGAGGGTGAGTGATGGGCACAGGCTTGAGGAGGGCTGTGAGGGGTCGCAGGCTGGAGGAGGGCCCGTGAGGGGGGGACGCAGGCTGGAGGAGGGCTCTTGAGCGGCGCAGGCTAGAGGGGGTATGTGAAAGAGCGCAGGCTGGAGGAGGACCCATGAGGGTCGTAGGCTTGGGGAGGGCCCGAGAGGGGGTACGGGCTGGAGGAGGGCCCATGAGGGGCGCAGGCTGAAGGACGGCCAGTGAGAGGGTGCAGGCTGGAGGAGGGCCCGTGAGGGACGCAGGCTGGAGGACGGCCAGTGAGAGGGTGAAGGCTGGAGGAGGGCCCGTGAGGGACGCAGGCTGGAGGAGGGCACGTGAGGAGGTGCAGGCTGGAGGATGGCCCGTGAGAGGGTGCAGGCTGGAGGAGCGCCTGTGAGGGGGTGCGGGCTGGAGGAGGGCCTGTGAGGGGGTGCGGGCTGGAGGAGGGCCCGTGAGGAGGTGCAGGCTGGAGGAGGGCCAATAAGGGGCGCAGGCTGGAGGAAGGCCATGAGGGCGTGCAGGCTGGAGGAGGGCCCATGAGGCGTGCAGGCTGAATGAGGGCCCGTGAGGGGGGTGCAGGCTGGAGGAGGGCTCTTGACCGGCACAGGCTGGAGGGGGTATGTGAAAGAGCGCAGGCTGGAGGAGGGCCCATGAGGGTCATAGGCTGGAGGAGGGCCAAAATGGGGCGCAGGCTGGAGGAAGGCCGTGAAGGGTTGCAGGCTGGAGGAGGGCCCATGAGGGGCGCAAACTGGAGGAGGGCCCATGAGGGGGGTCCTTGAGAGAGTGCAGGCTGAAGGAGGGCCCATGAGGGAGTGCAGGCTAGAGGAGGGCCCGTGAGGCGCGCAGGTGGGAGGTGGGCCCGTGAGGGGGCTCAGGCTGGAGGAAGGCCTGTGAGGGGTTGTATACTGGAGGAGGGCCCGTGAGGGGGCGCAGGCTGGAGGGCGGCCCGTGAGGGGGTGCGGGCTGGAGCAGGGTCTGTGAGGGGTTGCGGGCTGGAGGAGGGCCTGTGTGGGGGTGCAGGCTGGAGGAGGGCCCTTGAGGAGGCCCAGGCTGGAGGAGGGCCCGTGAGGGGTGCAGGCTGAAGGAGGGCCCGTGAGGGGGTTCAGGCTGGAGGATGGCCCATGAGGGGTGCAGGCTGGAGGTGGGCCCGTGAGGGGTGCAGGCTGGAGGACGGCCTCTGAGGGGTGCAGGCTGGAGGAGGGCTCTTGAGGGTGCAGGCTGGAAGGGGTATTGCAGAGAGCGCAGGCTGGAGGAGGGCCCGTGAGGGTCGTATGCTGGAGGAAGGCCAATAAGAGGCGCAGGCTGGAGGAGGGCCCTTGACGGGTGCAGGCTGGAGGAGGGCACGTGAGGGGAGCAGGCTGGAGGAGGGCCCGTGAGGGGCGCAGGCTGGAGGAGGGCTCTTGAGGGTGCAGGCTGGAAGGGGTATTTCAGAGAGCGCAGGCTGGAGGAGGGCCCGTGAGGGGCGCAGGCTGGAGGAGGGCCCGTGAGGGGGTGTAGGGTATATGGGGTCTGTGAGAGAGCGCAGGTTGGAGGAGGGCCCGTGAGGGGTGCAGGCTGAAAGAGTGCCCATGAGGGAGGAGGGTCCTTGAGGGGGATCAGGCTGGTGGAGGGCCCGTGAGGGGGTGCAGGCTGAAGAATGGCCCGTGAGGGGGCGCAGGCTGGAGGAGGGCCCGTGAGGCGCACAGGCGGGAGGTGGGCCCGTGAGGGGTCACAGCCTGGAGGTGGGCCCGTGAGGGGCGCATACTGGAGGAGGGCCCGTGAGGGGGGCCCTTGAGAGAGCACAGGCTGAAGGGTCCGTGAGGCAAGCAGGCTGGAGGAGGGCTCGTGAGGGGTTGCAGGCTGGAGGAGAGCCTGTGAGGGGTGCAGGCTGGAGGAGGGTCTGTTAGGGGCACAGGCTGGAGGAAGGCCATGAGGGCGTGCAGGCTGGAGGAGGGCCCATGAGGCGTGAAGGCTGAATGAGGGCCCGTGAGGGGGGCGCAGGCTGGAGGAGGGCTCTTGACCGGCACAGGCTGGAGGAGGTATGTGAAAGAGCGCAGGCTGGAGGAGGGCCCATGAGGGTCATAGGCTGGAGGAGGGCCAAAATGGGGCGCAGGCTGGAGGAAGGCCGTGAGGGGTTGCAGGCTGGAGTAGGGCCCATGAGGGGCGCAAACTGGAGGAGGGCCCGTGAGGGGGGTCCTTGAGAGAGTGCAGGCTGAAGGAGGGCCCATGAGGGAGTGCAGGCTAGAGGAGGGCCCGTGAGGCGCGCAGGTGGGAGGTGGGCCCGTGAGGGGGCTCAGGCTGGAGGAAGGCCCGTGAAGGGGTGTATGCTGGAGGAGGGCCCGTGAGGGGGCGCAGGCTGGAGGGCGGCCCGTGAGGGGGTGCGGGCTGGAGCAGGGTCTGTGAGGGGTTGCGGGCTGGAGGAGGGCCTGTGTGGGGGTGCAGGCTGGAGGAGGGCCCGTGAGGGGGTTCAGGCTGGAGGATGGCCCATGAGGGGTGCAGGCTGGAGGTGGGCCCGTGAGGGGTGCAGGCTGGAGGACGGCCTCTGAGGGGTGCAGGCTGGTGGAGGGCCCATGAGGGGCGCAGGCTGGAGGAGGGCTCTTGAGGGTGCAGGCTGGAAGGGGTATTGCAGAGAACGCAGGCTGGAGGAGGGCCCGTGAGGGTCGTATGCTGGAGGAAGGCCAATAAGAGGCGCAGGCTGGAGGAGGGCCCTTGACGGGTGCAGGCTGGAGGAGGGCACGTGAGGGGAGCAGGCTGGAGGAGGGCCCGTGAGGGGCGCAGGCTGGAGGAGGGCTCTTGAGGGTGCAGGCTGGAAGGGGTATTTCAGAGAGCGCAGGCTGGAGGAGGGCCCGTGAGGGGCGCAGGCTGGAGGACGGCCCGTGAGGGGGTGTAGGGTATATGGGGTCTGTGAGAGAGCGCAGGTTGGAGGAGGGCCCGTGAGGGGTGCAGGCTGAAAGAGTGCCCATGAGGGAGGAGGGTCCTTGAGGGGGATCAGGCTGGTGGAGGGCCCGTGAGGGGGTGCAGGCTGAAGAATGGCCCGTGAGGGGGTGCAGGCTGGAGGAGGGCCCGTGAGGCGCACAGGCGGGAGGTGGGCCCGTGAGGGGTCACAGCCTGGAGGTGGGCCCGTGAGGGGCGCATACTGGAGGAGGGCCCGTGAGGGGGGTCCTTGAGAGAGCACAGGCTGAAGGGTCCGTGAGGCAAGCAGGCTGGAGGAGGGCTCGTGAGGGGTTGCAGGCTGGAGGAGAGCCCGTGAGGGGTGCAGGCTGGAGGAGGGTCCGTTAGGGGCACAGGCTGGAGGAAGGCCATGAGGGCGTGCAGGCTGGAGGAGGGCCCATGAGGCGTGCAGGCTGAATGAGGGCCCGTGAGGGGGACGCAGGCTGGAGGAGGGCTCTTGACCGGCACAGGCTGGAGGAGGTATGTGAAAGAGCGCAGGCTGGAGGAGGGCCCATGAGGGTCATAGGCTGGAGGAGGGCCAAAATGGGGCGCAGGCTGGAGGAAGGCCGTGAAGGGTTGCAGGCTGGAGGAGGGCCCATGAGGGGCGCAAACTGGAGGAGGGCCCGTGAGGGGGGTCCTTGAGAGAGAGTGCAGGCTGAAGGAGGGCCCATAAGGGAGTGCAGGCTAGAGGAGGGCCCGTGAGGTGCACAGGTGGGAGGTGGGCCCGTGATGGTGCTCAGGCTGGAGGAAGGCCCGTGAAGGGGTGTATGCTGGAGGAGGGCCCGTGAGGGGGCGCAGGCTGGAGGGCGGCCCGTGAGGGGGTGCGGGCTGGAGCAGGGTCTGTGAGGGGTTGCGGGCTGGAGGAGGGCCTGTGTGGGGGTGCAGGCTGGAGGAGGGCCCATGAGGAGGCCCAGGCTGGAGGAGGGCCCGTGAGGGGTGCAGGCTGAAGGAGGGCCTGTGAGGGGGTTCAGGCTGAAGGATGGCCCATGAGGGGTGCAGGCTGGAGGTGGGCCCGTGAGGGGTGCAGGCTGGAGGACGGCCTCTGAGGGGTGCAGGCTGGTGGAGGGCCCATGAGGGGCGCAGGCTGGAGGAGGGCTCTTGAGGGTGCAGGCTGGAAGGGGTATTGCAGAGAGCGCAGGCTGGAGGAGGGCCCGTCAGGGTCGTATGCTGGAGGAAGGCCAATAAGAGGCGCAGGCTGGAGGAGGGCCCTTGATGGGTGCAGGCTGGAGGAGGGCACGTGAGGGGAGCAGGCTGGAGGAGGGCCCGTGAGGGATGCAGGCTGGAGGAGGGCTCTTGAGGGTGCAGGCTGGAAGGGGTATTTCAGAGAGCGCAGGCTGGAGGAGGGCCCGTGAGGGGCGCAGGCTGGAGGAGGGCCCGTGAGGGGGTGTAGGGTATATGGGGTCTGTGAGAGAGCGCAGGTTGGAGGAGGGCCCGTGAGGGGCGTAGGCTGAAAGAGTGCCCGTGAGGGAGGAGGGTCCTTGAGGGGGATCAGGCTGGTGGAGGGCCCGTGAGGGGGTGCAGGCTGAAGAATGGCCCGTGAGGGGGCGCAGGCTGGAGGAGGGCCCGTGAGGCGCACAGGCGGGAGGTGGGCCCGTGAGGGGTCACAGCCTGGAGGTGGGCCCGTGAGGGGCGAATACTGGAGAAAGGCCCGTGAGGGGGGTCCTTGAGAGAGCGCAGGCTGGAGGGTCCGTGAGGCACGCAGGCTGGAGGAGGGCTTGTGAGGGGTTGCAGGCTGGAGGAGAGCCCGTGAGGGGTGCAGGCTGGAGGAGGGTCCGTTAGGGGCACAGGCTGGAGGAAGGCCATGAGGGCGTGCAGGCTGGAGGAGGGCCCATGAGGCATGCAGGCTGAATGAGGGCCCGTGAGGGGGGCGCAGGCTGGAGGAGGGCTCTTGACCGGCACAGGCTGGAGGGGGTATGTGAAAGAGCGCAGGCTGGAGGAGGGCCCATGAGGGTCATAGGCTGGAGGAGGGCCAAAATGGGGCGCAGGCTGGAGGAAGGCCGTGAGGGGTTGCAGGCTGGAGGAGGGCCCATGAGGGGCGCAAACTGGAGGAGGGCCTGTGAGGGGGGTCCTTGAGAGAGTGCAGGCTGAAGGAGGGCCCATGAGGGAGTGCAGGCTAGAGGAGGGCCCGTGAGGCACGCAGGCGGGAGGTGGGCCCGTGAGGGGGCTCAGGCTGGAGGAAGGCCCGTGAGGGGGTGTATGCTGGAGGAGGGCCCGTGAGGGGGTGCGGGCTGGAGCAGGGTCTGTGAGGGGTTGCGGGCTGGAGGAGGGCCTGTGTTGGGGTGCAGGCTGGAGGAGGGCCTGTGAGGAGGCCCAGGCTGGAGGAGGGCCCGTGAGGGGTGCAGGCTGAAGGAGGGCCCGTGAGGGGGTTCAGGCTGGAGGATGGCCCATGAGGGGTGCAGGCTGGAGGTGGGCCCGTGAGGGGTGCAGGCTGGAGGACGGCCTCTGAGGGGTGCAGGCTGGTGGAGGGCCCATGAGGGGCGCAGGCTGGAGGAGGGCTCTTGAGGGTGCAGGCTGGAAGGGGTATTGCAGAGAGCGCAGGCTGGAGGAGGGCCCGTGAGGGTCGTATGCTGGAGGAAGGCCAATAAGAGGCGCAGGCTGGAGGAGGGCCCTTGACGGGTGCAGGCTGGAGGAGGTGCACGTGAGGGGGGCAGGCTGGAGGAGGGCCCGTGAGGGGCGCAGGCTGGAGGAGGGCTCTTGAGGGTGCAGGCTGGAAGGGGTATTTCAGAGAGCGCAGGCTGGAGGAGGGCCCGTGAGGGGCGCAGGCTGGAGGAGGGCCCGTGAGGGGGTGTAGGGTATATGGGGTCTGTGAGAGAACACAGGTTGGAGGAGGGCCCGTGAGGGGCGCAGGCTGAAAGAGTGCCCGTGAGGGAGGAGGGTCCTTGAGGGGGATCAGGCTGGTGGAGGGCCCATGAGGGGGTGCAGGCTGAAGAATGGCCCGTGAGGGGGCGCAGGCTGGAGGAGGGCCCGTGAGGCGCACAGGCGGGAGGTGGGCCCGTGAGGGGTCACAGCCTGGAGGTGGGCCCGTGAGGGGCGCATACTGGAGGAGGGCCCGTGAGGGGGGTCCTTGAGAGAGCGCAGGCTGGAGGGTCCGTGAGGCACGCAGGCTGGAGGAGGGCTCGTGAGGGGTTGCAGGCTGGAGGAGAGCCCGTGAGGGGTGCAGGCTGGAGGAGGGTCCTTTAGGGGCACAGGCTTGAGGAGAGCTGTGAGGGGTCGCAGGCTGGAGGAGGGCTCTTGAGCGGCGCAGGCTAGAGAGGGTATGTGAAAGAGCGCAGGCTGGAGGAGGGCCCATGAGGGTCGTAGGCTTGGGGAGGGCCCGAGAGGGGGTACGGGCTGGAGGAGGGCCCACGAGGGGCGCAGGCTGAAGGATGGCCAGTGAGAGGGTGCAGGCTGGAGGAGGGCCCGTGAAGGGCGCAGGCTGAAGGAGGGCCTGTGAGGGGTGCAGGCTGGAGAAGGGCCCGTGAGGAGGTGCAGGCTGGAGGAGGGCCCGTGAGTGGGTGCAGGCTGAAGGAGGGCCCATGAGGGGGTGCAGGCTGGAGGAGCGCCTGTGAGGGGGTGCGGGCTGGAGGAGGGCCTGTGAGGGGGTGCGGGCTGGAGGAGGGCCCGTGATGAGGTGCAGGCTGGAGGAGGGCTCGTGAAGGGCACAGGCTGGAGGAGGGCCAATAAGGGGCGCAGGCTGGAGGAAGGCCGTGAGGGGGTGCAGGCTGGAGCAGGGTCTGTGAGGGGTTGCGGGCTGGAGGAGGGCCTGTGTGGGGGTGCAGGCTGGAGGAGGGCCTGTGAGGAGGCCCAGGCTGATGGAGGGCCCGTGAGGGGTGCAGGCTGAAGGAGGGCCCGTGAGGGGGTTCAGGCTGGAGGATGGCCCATGAGGGGTGCAGGCTGGAGGTGGGCCCGTGAGGGGTGCAGGCTGGAGGACGGCCTCTGAGGGGTGCAGGCTGGTGGAGGGCCCATGAGGGGCGCAGGCTGGAGGAGGGCTCTTGAGGGTGCAGGCTGGAAGGGGTATTGCAGAGAGCGCAGGCTGGAGGAGGGCCCGTGAGGGTCGTATGCTGGAGGAAGGCCAATAAGAGGCGCAGGCTGGAGGAGGGCCCTTGACGGGTGCAGGCTGGAGGAGGGCACGTGAGGGGGGCAGGCTGGAGGAGGGCCCGTGAGGGGCGCAGGATGGAGGAGGGCTCTTGAGGGTGCAGGCTGGAAGGGGTATTTCAGAGAGCGCAGGCTGGAGGAGGGCCCGTGAGGGGAGCAAGCTGGAGGAGGGCCCGTGAGGGGGTGTAGGGTATATGGGATCTGTGAGAGAACGCAGGTTGGAGGAGGGCCCGTGAGGGGCGCAGGCTGAAAGAGTGCCCGTGAGGGAGGAGGGTCCTTGAGGGGGATCAGGCTGGTGGAGGGCCCATGAGGGGGTGCAGGCTGAAGAATGGCCCGTGAGGGGGCGCAGGCTGGAGGAGGGCCCGTGAGGCGCACAGGCGGGAGGTGGGCCCGTGAGGGGTCACAGCCTGGAGGAGGGCCCGTGAGGGGCGCATACTGGAGGAGGGCCCGTGAGGGGGGTCCTTGAGAGAGCGCAGGCTGGAGGGTCCGTGAGGCACGCAGGCTGGAGGAGGGCTCGTGAGGGGTTGCAGGCTGGAGGAGAGCCCGTGAGGGGTGCAGGCTGGAGGAGGGTCCTTTAGGGGCACAGGCTTGAGGAGAGCTGTGAGGGGTCGCAGGCTGGAGGAGGGCTCTTGAGCGGCGCAGGCTAGAGAGGGTATGTGAAAGAGCGCAGGCTGGAGGAGGGCCCATGAGGGTCGTAGGCTTGGGGAGGGCCCGAGAGGGGGTACGGGCTGGAGGAGGGCCCACGAGGGGCGCAGGCTGAAGGACGGCCAGTGAGAGGGTGCAGGCTGGAGGAGGGCCCGTGAAGGGCGCAGGCTGAAGGAGGGCCCGTGAGGGGTGCAGGCTGGAGAAGGGCCCGTGAGGAGGTGCAGGCTGGAGGAGGGCCCGTGAGTGGGTGCAGGCTGAAGGAGGGCCCATGAGGGGGTGCAGGCTGGAGGAGCGCCTGTGAGGGGGTGCGGGCTGGAGGAGGGCCTGTGAGGGGGTGCGGGCTGGAGGAGGGCCCGTGATGAGGTGCAGGCTGGAGGAGGGCTCGTGAGGGGCACAGGCTGGAGGAGGGCCAATAAGGGGCGCAGGCTGGAGGAAGGCCGTGAGGGGGTGCAGGCTGGAGGAGGGCCCATGAGGCATGCACGCTGAATGAGGGCCCGTGAGGGGGGCGCAGGCTGGAGGAGGGCTCTTGACCGGTGCAGGCTGGAGGGGGTATGTGAAAGAGTGCAGGCTGGAGGAGGGCCCATGAGGGTCTTAGGCTGGAGGAGGGCCAAAATGGGGCGCAGGCTGGAGGAAGGCTGTGAGGGGTTGCAGGCTGGAGGAGGGCCCATGAGGGGCGCAAACTGGAGGAGGGCCCGTGAGGAGGGTCCTTGAGAGAGTGCAGGCTGGACGAGGGCCCATGAGGGAGTGCAGGCTAGAGGAGGGCCTGTGAGGCGCGCAGGCGGGAGGAGGGCCCGTGAGGAGGTGTATGCTGGAGGAGGGCCCATGAGAGGGTGTGGGCTGGAGGAGGGCCTGTGTGGGGGTGCAGGCTGGAGGAGGGCCCGTGAGGAGGCCCAGGCTGGAGGAGGGCCCGTGAGGGGTGCAAGCTGAAGGAGGGCCCGTGAGGGGGTTTAGGCTGGAGGGCACATGAGGGGTGAAGGCTGAAGGAGGGCCTGTGAGGTGGTGCAGGCAGCAGGAGGGCCCGTGAGGGGATGCACGTTGGAGGAGGGCCCATGAGAGGTGCGGGCTACAGGAGGGACCGTGAGGGATGAAGGCTGGAGGAGGGCCCCTGAGGGTTGCAGGCTGAATGAGGGCCCGTGAGAGGGTGCAGGCTGGAGGGCGGCCCGTGAGGGGCGCAGGCTGGATGTCGGCCCGTGAGGGGGCATAGGCTGGAGGGCGGCCCGTGAGGGGTGCAGTTTGAAGGAGGGCCCATGAGGGGGAGCAGGCTGGAGAAGGGCCTGTGAGGGGGTGCAGGCTGGAGGTGGGCTCGTGAGGGGCACAGGCTGGAGGAGGGCCCATGAGGGGCACAGGCTGGAGGAGGGCCCGTGAGGGGCACAGGCTGAAGGAGGGTCCATGAGGGGGCTCAGGCTGGAGGAGGGCCCGTGAGGGGTGCAGGCTGGAGGAGGGTCTGTGACGGATGCATGCTGGAGGACGGCCAATAAGGGGCGCAGCCTGAAGGAGGACCTATGAGGGATGCAGGCTTGTGGAGGGCCCGTGAAGGGCGCAGGCTGGTGGAGGGGGGTTCAGGCTGAAGGAAGGTCCGTGAGGGGGCTCAGGCTGGAGGAGGGACCGTGAGGGGTGCAGGCTGAAGGAGGGACCGTGAGGGGGTGCAGGCAGGTGGGTCCATGAGGGGGTGCAGGCAGAAGGAGGGCTCATGAGGGGTGCAGGTTGGAGGGCGGCCCGTGAGGGGCGCAGGCTTGAGGAGGGCCCATGAGGGGGTGCGGGCTGGAGGAGGGCCTGTGTGGGGGTGCAGGCTGAAGGAGGGCCCATGAAGGAGGAGGGTCCTTGAGGGGGCTCATGCTGGAAGAGGGCCTGTGAGGGAGCTCAGGCGGGAGGAGGGCCCGTGAGGGGTGCAGGCTGAAAGAGGGCCCGTGAGGGAGTGCGGGCCGGTGGAGGGCCTGTGAGGGGGTGCAGGCTGGAGGGGACCCCTCAGGGGGTGCAGGAGGGCCTGTGAGGGAGTGCAGCCTGGAGGAGGGCCTGTGAGGGGGTGCAGCCTGGAGGAGGGCCCGTGAGGGGTGCAGGCTGGAGGAGGGTCCATGAGGGGGTGCAGGCTGGAAGGGGGCCGTGAGGGGGTGCAGGAGGGCCTGTGAGGGGGTGCAGCCTGGAGGAGGTCCCGTGAGGGGTGCAGGTTGGAGGGGGGCCGTGAGGGGGGCCATGAGCGGGTGCAGGCTGGAGGAGAACCCGTGACGGGGTGCAGGCAAGATAAGAGCCGTGTAAAGCGTGAGAGGCCGAGAAAGGGGTGTCGGCTGGGTTTGAGGCCAGTGAAGAGATGGGGCTCGTGATGTGTTGACAATAACTGGGAGGCTCTGGGTGGTGGAGGCTGGATCTGAGAGCGGTGAGTGAGGACTGTTGAGAGGTGAGTGGGGTCCGAGACCTCATTTGGGGAGGCTTTTATTTTATAGTGACCACACCGTAATCCGCTCCACACAACACGCATGCACAGATGTCACCCAAAGATTACACTGACACTTTCATTATGGGTGGAGAACTGTCGCAGGTTTATTTCATACAACATAAGTATGACGATAAGTGGGTTATCTTACGGGCGATCCAGGGCAAGCAGCCCCTCGCTGCTCCGCCCGCCTTGCGAGCCAGCACGCACGGTGGGTCGATGCCCTGCAGTGCGGCACATTTTTTCAGCTCCTCCTTTGGATCATGTGATCTGTCTAATACTCCCGCCCCTTTTAACGGGGGCAGAGCATGTTGTGGCACACCCCCGGTTGGTCAGGCCCCCCAACCGCCCGAAGGACTAACGGGGCGCCGTCGCGGTCTTCCCAGAACCTCCTTCGGCTCCCGGACCTTGGCTCGGGCATACTTACTGTGCCGGACAGGGGTACCCTTACTGTACCGCCTGTCGCAGAGGTACCCTTACTGTACCCTTCTGCCTCCAGATCGCCCTGTAACTCCGCCACAGCTCTGGGGAGGCTCCCGTCGATGCCAGAGCCCCCCCTTCCCTCTATTGCTGCTACTGATGCCCTGCCCCTGCGAGCGCCTGTTGGACAGGCCACACAGAGGGCTGGCTCCCCCCCCGCACGACAGGGCCCGAGCTCCGGCCCACCCAGTATACCCCCGTGACAAGCCCCTGTACTCCGTCTCCCGACGGACCCTCTGCCCTCGGACCCCTACTCATCACGGGGTCCAGCCCCACCGGCTTCCCCGGCCAGGTCAAGCCGCCATCTTGGGCCCTGCACCACGCGGCCGCGTGGCCTCACCTCGACCCTAACCCCGGGCCTGGCCGGCCCCGACATCCCGGCACCACCATCCACCCGGGAGGTGAGCGGACCACTTGGCAGGTCAATGGGAGAACGAAGCGTCAAGAGCTCTTCCCCCGCCAGGTGCCGATCGCCTCCAGCAGCCCCCAGGCGCTGGCTCCACCCCCTGCTGGGTGTCTGGACACCTTCATCCCGGACCCTCCGACCTCCAAGTGCGAGGGTCCGGACATCAAAGGGCACCAGCCCTATAACTAAGACAGCTCCGGAGCAGGAAGGCAGTTGTATCCTGGAGTCGAGAGACACCGAGTGAACTCAACCCTGACGGTCTACTGGCGCTGCCGTAGCCCGCTCTTGTGAACCATCGTCCTGCCTGCTGGCGCTGCCGCGGCCTTCTGCAACCTTCATCTTCCTGGGACCTGCTGGCGCTGCCGCGGCCCGTTGTACCGACCATCCTCACCGGGACCTGCTGGCGCTGCCGCGGCCCTCTGCAGCCTTCATCTTCCTGGGACCTGCTGGCGCTGCCGCGGCCCGTTGTATCGACCATCCGCACCGGGACCTGCTGGCGCTGCCGCGGCCCATACCACCTAACCACCAAGCTCGAGGATTGTGAGCTCATCACCATCTCATCCGAATTACCTGATTGGTAAATAGACTGTCCCGCTACCCCCTTCCCTACCTTACGAGACTCTAATCGAGGGGACCCCTGAGTCCAGACCTCCTTGTACCCTTTTACCGTACCTTAAATAAGTGTCGATAAAGATCACTGAACCTTATCCGTGTGTGATATCTGTCTGTGGGGGGGAAGTTACTTGTCTGTACGATCGCTGGAGACGGCTCTCCCCGGAGACCTCTCCTCCTGACCCCGGCCGACCCTCCCGGTCCGTCTACCTTTTCTAACATTGGTGGCCAGCGGCGCGATCCGAATCAACGCGTAATCGTACAGAGAGTAGCTCACCCCACGACAAAGCACGATGTCGACCAAAGATAGCAGCTCCACCGAGAAGTTCCAAATGGAGAAACTAGAGGAGTACAACCACCGCGAACTGAGACAATTTTGCATAGAACTTGGCATTGCTACCACTGGCCTGAGTACCAAGGATGACCTAAAGCACGCCCTTGAGTCGTGGACAGAAACGGGGGTCGCAAGACCCTCCGACCAAAACAGCGTCACACCAGAGGGGAACGCCACGACTCCCGAGGAACGGGGAACGGGCCGATCACCGGAGGAGATACGAGAAAGAGACAGAGTCAGACTGCACGAATTAGAGATGGCACGACTCAAGATGGATGGGGAGCTCAAGTTAGCTGAACAGAAACTCAACCTCGAGCAGATGCGGATTCGAGAAGAGCGAGAAGAAAAACAGAGACAGAGAGAGCTGGAAGAGAAAAAGATAACGCTCGAGCACGAGCGCCAATTGGCAGAGATAGAACTGCGCAAACAGCATAAGGACTTGGGGGTGCCTGAAAGACCACACACCCCGGGACCAACTGAGAAAAAAGTTCACATCCCCAAGGATGTGGTCCGCGAGTATGTCCGAGAAGACGACATACAACAATGGTTTAAGGCCTATGAGTTCGCAATGACCTCCCACCGGATCGACCGGAGTGATTGGGGAGCCGGACTTTGGGGGAGATTTATCAACGAGGGTCGCGATGCCCTGCTGCAGCTCCCCGATCACCAAATGTCGTCCTACGACCACATGAAGGCTGCCCTCCTCACCCGCTACGGCCTCACGCCCGAGATGTACCGCCAGAGGTTCAGGGATTGCACCCGGATCCCAGGTACCACTTGGGTGGAATACGTGAACTATTTCAGCCGGGCCTTCGAGGGTTGGATCAAGGGAAGTCAGGTCACCACCTACGAACAGCTCTTCAACCTCATGGTATGGGAACACCTGTCAAACAACTGCTTCGTCGAGCTCCGGCAGCATCTACTCGACAGTAAGCTGACTGACCCCCGGCAGCTCGCCGCCGAAGCTGACCGGTGGGAGAGCACCCGAGTGGGCCGGAAAGGGCCACACGACCAGAACAGAAGCAACCAAGGCCAGCACCGTCCTCGGGGAGGAGGAGGAGGCCAGGGGCGGGGGAGAGACGCCTTGCCAGCAACAACCGTGGCCAGCACCCCGCCGCCGACCGGCCGGGGCAACCCCCCGTTGCGGCCTGGGTACCGAGCCAACGTCACGTGCCACAGATGCCAGCGACTAGGCCACTACGCCAACGATCCGAACTGCCCGCTGAACCAAACGCCCAAACCCCGCCAGGTAGCTGCCGCTGCCCTGGGGGAGGAGCAGTCGTTGGAGGGCCCCGAGGAGTGTGAGCCGGACCCGCAAGGGTGGGAACCGGCCGCCATGGTCCTGGCATGCTTAGGGGGAAGAGACATGGTTCCGCGGGCTCCCCTACCCGCCAACACCAGGAAATACGGTCAGTGGGTGACCATTAATGGACAGAGAGCTGAGGCCTTGCGCGACACCGGCGCCAGCGTGACGGCCGTCCGCTGTCACCTGGTGAAGCCCGAGCAGATCTTGCCGAACATTCTCTGCCCCGTCCGCTCGGCAGATAACTCTGAAAGCATGTGCAAGATGGCCTGCGTCCCGTTTGAATGGGGAGGGGTCTCCGGCCTACTGAAAGTGACGGTCCGGGACGATGCCCCCGTGGACTGCCTCCTGGGGAATGACCTCGAGAGTTCCCCGTGGGCCACCGTCGAGAGAAGAGAGCACTTGGGGATGCTGGGCCTCCCGGACTGGGCCTGCATAACCACCCGATCCATGGCCGGCCGGGCCGCCCCCCGATCAGAAGAAACCGAATGGCCGGCACCTCCGCCCCCGGTTGCCCCCGTAGAGGACAACGGCGAGGCCGACCTCCCAGACCCGGCCCCCGAAGAAAACGCGCAACCCCAGGACCTTCCGGATCTGGCTCAGTGGCGGCAAGAAGGGGGGCCCACCCAAGAACAGTTCCGCCAGGAGCAAAAGACCTGTCCCTCCCTCGAGGGGCTTCGCCAACAAGCCAGCACCCAAGCCGCCGGGGACACCACCGGAACCCACTGGGTCTACTGGGATAACGACCTGCTCTACAGCGAGCAAAGAATCGCCGAGCTGGGGGCCAGTCGAGTTCTGGTGGTACCGCTCCGCTTCCGAGACTTTCTACTCAACCTAGCCCACGATGTCCCCCTGGCTGGGCACCTGGGCCAAGATAAAACGTACAGTCGACTGGTGACCCACTTTTTCTGGCCAAAAATGAGGAATGACGTCCTGAACCACTGCCGATCGTGCCCCACATGCCAAGCAAGCGGGAAGAGTGGCCGGAAGCTTAAGGCTCCTCTACAACCCTTCCCGGTGGTCACCACCCCGTTCGAGAGGGTGGGGATAGACATTGTGGGGCCGCTGGACCCTCGCACGGCACAAGGACACAGGTTCATCTTGGTACTAGTGGACCATGCCACCCGCTATCCCGAGGCGGTGCCCCTACGGACCGTGACCGCTCCAGTGGTTGGCCGGGCCCTGATGGGGATCTTCTCCCGGGTAGGCTTCCCCCGAGAAGTCGTCAGCGACCGAGGTACGAACTTCATATCGAAGTACATGAAGTCCCTCTGGCAACAATGCGGGGTCACATACAGATTCACGACCCCCTATCACCCCCAAGGAAACGGACTAGTGGAGCGGTTCAACCGCACTCTCAAAGGGATGATTGGGGGATTGGAAGAGCCTCTCCGTCGCCAGTGGGATGTACTGCTCCCGTGCCTCCTCTTCGCCTACCGAGAAGTACCCCAGAAGTCCCTCGGCTTTAGCCCCTTTGAACTCCTATACGGACACCCTGTGCGAGGGCCCCTCAGCCTCGTGAAGGAGGGCTGGGAGTTGGCCCCCCTAACGACCCCTCCAGACGTCTTCAAATACCTCCTGGCCCTACGAAACCAGACCCGGCGCTTCAGGGAGATGGCCAAGGCGAACCTCGAGGCCAGTCAGGGGCGCAGGCTTGAGGAGGGCCCATGAGGGGGTGCGGGCTGGAGGAGGGCCTGTGTGGGGGTGCAGGCTGAAGGAGGGCCCATGAAGGAGGAGGGTCCTTGAGGGGGCTCATGCTGGAAGAGGGCCTGTGAGGGAGCTCAGGCGGGAGGAGGGCCCGTGAGGGGTGCAGGCTGAAAGAGGGCCCGTGAGGGAGTGCGGGCCGGTGGAGGGCCTGTGAGGGGGTGCAGGCTGGAGGGGACCCCTCAGGGGGTGCAGGAGGGCCTGTGAGGGAGTGCAGCCTGGAGGAGGGCCTGTGAGGGGGTGCAGCCTGGAGGAGGGCCCGTGAGGGGTGCAGGCTGGAGGAGGGTCCATGAGGGGGTGCAGGCTGGAAGGGGGCCGTGAGGGGGTGCAGGAGGGCCTGTGAGGGGGTGCAGCCTGGAGGAGGTCCCGTGAGGGGTGCAGGTTGGAGGGGGGCCGTGAGGGGGGCCATGAGCGGGTGCAGGCTGGAGGAGAACCCGTGACGGGGTGCAGGCAAGATAAGAGCCGTGTAAAGCGTGAGAGGCCGAGAAAGGGGTGTCGGCTGGGTTTGAGGCCAGTGAAGAGATGGGGCTCGTGATGTGTTGACAATAACTGGGAGGCTCTGGGTGGTGGAGGCTGGATCTGAGAGCGGTGAGTGAGGACTGTTGAGAGGTGAGTGGGGTCCGAGACCTCATTTGGGGAGGCTTTTATTTTATAGTGACCACACCGTAATCCGCTCCACACAACACGCATGCACAGATGTCACCCAAAGATTACACTGACACTTTCATTATGGGTGGAGAACTGTCGCAGGTTTATTTCATACAACATAAGTATGACGATAAGTGGGTTATCTTACGGGCGATCCAGGGCAAGCAGCCCCTCGCTGCTCCGCCCGCCTTGCGAGCCAGCACGCACGGTGGGTCGATGCCCTGCAGTGCGGCACATTTTTTCAGCTCCTCCTTTGGATCATGTGATCTGTCTAATACTCCCGCCCCTTTTAACGGGGGCAGAGCATGTTGTGGCACACCCCCGGTTGGTCAGGCCCCCCAACCGCCCGAAGGACTAACGGGGCGCCGTCGCGGTCTTCCCAGAACCTCCTTCGGCTCCCGGACCTTGGCTCGGGCACCCTTACTGTGCCGGACAGGGGTACCCTTACTGTACCGCCTGTCGCAGAGGTACCCTTACTGTACCCTTCTGCCTCCAGATCGCCCTGTAACTCCGCCACAGCTCTGGGGAGGCTCCCGTCGATGCCAGAGCCCCCCCTTCCCTCTATTGCTGCTACTGATGCCCTGCCCCTGCGAGCGCCTCTTGCACGTCCAGCAAGAACATGTCCATCCCTACCCTGGACAGGTGTACCCCATCAGGCTCATAGAACCCCTCCATTTTCTCTTGGAGCAATGCATGTCTGATGAAAACCCATGCCCCAAGTGATGTATTGAGAGTGTCATGGTTCCCAAATTGCTGCTGCTTCGAGGTTTGCATGATGTCTTGACAGGGCAAAACATTTAACGTAACTGCTATATGGACGCCGTCTATCATGGCTCCGGATGAAGCTAATATGACTGACTGAGCTGCTGAAGAATACGTATCTCTCAGCTCGAGGACCAAGATTTGCGAACGTTTCCCAATTCCCTGGCTCCAAGGAAAGGCTGGGCGAGAAGGGCCACACCTACATCTGTTTCCCAGGCTTGAAAATATGGCATAGGTACCAAGGCATGGCGATATAGGCGCTTATGGACCTGCCATCCGATTAAGATTTTCAATTGCAAATTGCAAATGAGGGGCCTTCCTGCCTTAAAAGTGTTTCCAAACAGCTACCGCACAATAAAGCAAGGTAAGGTAACGGGAGAGTAACCACCTCCCCTACGTATATAAACACAAGCTGACATCACGGGTATCTAATGAGGGGGGCGGGTCCTTGAAAGCTGTGAGCATCAGACAGTATGGGGGGCAACAGCCTCTGTCTTTGTACTCTCACCCAGCACACAGGAACATATGCTCACTGTCCCTGGCTGCATCATGTCACTGTCTCTGGATGGTTAATGCCACAACCTTAGCTGGTGACAGCATTGTTGGCAAATGTGTCATAGAGACAATCTCACCTTCCTACAGCATGCCAGTACAAATAACTGAAAATTCGATGAAACTGCTAAATCTGCCACGTTTACCTTTTCGGTCATTAACCCCCTACTTTTGGTTCCTTTCACATGGTATTATTCTATTGTTTACTGCAAACCAACCCGTATCTTAGCAACATCTCCTTGTTTTAGCCTTTCTACTTGCAAATTAAGTTGCATTAATTTGGATGATAGGGTCTTCAACTAGTCCCGCTGTTCATCCCAATCTTTTCTTGCTCTCCACTGGGACAGCGTATACAGTTTCGTTGCCGGTTGAATATGAGCTAGATTTAAACTTTATTGCTGCTGCAAGGAGTTAATGGTTTGCCTACAGACCTTGTTATACCAGCGTTGTTGCGTTATGCAAATTCGTGGCACCAACATAGTGGCTTGAAAAAGAAACCTCGTATTTTATCAAATAATTTGTTTGGAGCCCCAGTTATGATTTCATGTACATCTTCATGGTTGGTGTTAGACGGACCGGGAGGGTCGGCCGAGGACAAGGGGAGAGGTCTCCGGGGAGAGCCGTCTCCAGCGATCGTACAGACGAGTAACTTCCCCCCCACAGATGTACACCACACAAAGATAGGTTTTAACGTTATTTATAAGCAATCTTTAGGTACGATAGAATGGTACAAGGAGGTCAGGACTCAGGGGTCCCCTCGATTCTAGTCTCTTGGTTGGGAAAGGGGGTAGCGGGACAGTCTTGTTACCAATCTGGTAGATGCGATGAAATGATGGATAGCTCACAATCCTCGAGCTCGGTGTTCTAGTTGGATGGGCCGCGGCAGCGCCAGCAGGTCCCGGTGAAGGTGGTCGTTACACGGTCCGCGGCAGCGCCAGCAGGTCCCGATGAAGGTGGAGGTTACAACGGGCCGCGGCAGCGCCAGCAGGTCCCAACGAAGGTGGTAGTTACAACGGTCCGCGGCAGCGCCAGCAGGTCCCAATGAAGGTGGTAGGTACAACGGTCCGCGGCAGCGCCAGCAGGTCCCGACGAGGATGGAGGATGCAGAAGGCCGCGGCAGCGCCAGCAGGCAGAGTGATAGTTCACAAGGCAGGGCTACGGCAGCGCCGGTAGTCCGTCAAGGATGAGTTCTTCTCGGTGTCTCTCGACTCCAGGATACAACTGCCTTCCTGCTCTGGAGCTGCCCCAGTTATAGGTCTGGCGCCCTTTGATGTTCGGCCCCTCGCACTTGGAGGCCGGGAGGTCCGGGGTGAGGGAGTCCAGACACCCAGCAGGGGGGTGGAGCCAGCGCCCGGGGGAGCTGGGGGGGCGATCGGCACCTGGCGGGGGAGAGCCATCGACACTTCTTTCTCCCATCGACCTGCCAAGTGGTCCGTTCACCTCCTGGGTGGATGGTGGTGCCGGGATGTCGGGGCCTGGCCAGGCCCAGGGTTAGGGTCGAGCTGAGGCCACGCGGCCTCGTGGTGCAGTGTCAAAGATGGCGGCCGGGCCGGGCGAGGAAGCCGGTAGTGGTTCGGCCCCATGATACAGAGATGTCCGGGGGCAGGAGTCCCGTATGACACGGGGTGCGGGTTGTTTCTGTGGGTAACACCTGGGGGGCCGGGGCTCGGGCCCTGTCATGCGGGGAGGGAGCAAGCCCTTCATGTGGCCTGTCCAACATGCGTCCCCCCCAGCTGAAGGCGGGGAGAGTCACCCATCCTCTTGGGGACTCTCCTCGTCGAGGCGGAAAAAGCGTGACAGGCCATCTGCGTTGGCGTGGTCTTGGCCCGGGCGATGTTCCACAGTGAAGTCCATCCCCTGCAGGGAGATGGACCAACGCAATAGTTTGGGGTTTTCCCCCCGCATCTGCATTAGCCACTGCAGGGGTCGATGATCTGTTTGCACCCGGAAGTGGGTACCGAAGAGATAGGGCCGGAGCTTTTTGAGGGCCCACACCACTGCGAAGGCCTCCCTCTCGATGGTGCTCCATCGCTGTTCTCGGGCCAGGAGGCGTCTGCTGATGAAGGCCACTGGTTGGTCAAGTCCCTCGGAGTTCAGCTGGGAGAGGACCGCCCCGATGCCATGGTCGGAGGCATCTGTCTGTACGATGAATTCCCGACTGTAGTCGGGGGCCTGGAGCACCGGGGCAGTGCACATGGCGGCTTTCAGCTTCTCGAAGGCCGCTTGACAGTCGGGGGTCCAGTTGATCTTCTTCGGGTGGTTTTTGGATGTGCGTCCCGTGAGGGGCCCCACAATGCTGCCATAGTCCCTCACGAACCGCCGGTAGTAGCCGGTGAGCCCCAAGAAGGCTCGGACCTCGGTCTGCGTGACTGGGGGCTGCCAGGACTGGATGGCAGCGATTTTGAGTTGCAGAGGGGCCACCAGACCGCTTCCCACCTGGTGTCCGAGATAGGTCATGGACCCCTGACCAATTTGGCACTTGCTGGCCTTGATTGTGAGGCCGGCCCGTTGGAGGGCCTGCAGGACCTCTCGGAGGTGGTGGAGGTGGTCGGACCAGTGGCGGCTGTACACAGCGATATCGTCCAGGTAGGCGGCGCTGAACTCCTCGAGCCCCGCCAAGACCTGGTTCACTAGTCGCTGAAAAGTAGCTGGGGCATTCTTCATGCCGAAGGGCATAACTTTGAAGTGGTAGTGGCCATCGGGGGTAGAAAATGCGGATCGTTCTTGGGCCCGGGGTGTGAGACCGATCTGCCAGTAGCCCGCTGTCAGGTCGAAGATGCTGAGGTAGCGGGCAGCCCGCATGCGGTCGATTAGTTCATCCGCTCAGGGGATGGGATGAGCGTCGGTTCTGGTAACAGCATTCAAGCCCCGATAGTCGACGCAGAATCGGAGCTCAGGAGTGGTGCCGGGGGCAGCAGCTTTGGGGACCAGCACGACCGGGCTGGCCCAGGGGCTGTCCGAGGGCTCGATGACCCCGAGCGTGAGCATCTTTGATACCTCCTCTTGGATGCAGGCCCGTACCCGATCTGGTACGCGGTACGCCCGGTGTCTGATAGGGGGACTGTCCCCAGTGTCCACGTCGTGCAAGCACCAGGGGGTGACCCCTGGGGTGAGGGAAAACAAGGTAGCAAACTGCAGCAGGAGGTCCCGGCAGCCTTGGCGCTGTTCCGGGGTGAGGGCATCGGAGAGCCGGACCCCGTCCACGGAACCATCTTTTTCACGAGTCTTCAGGAGATCAGGGAGAGGCTCGGAGTCTTCTTCCGCTCCACTGTCTGTAGCCATCAGGAGGCTGAGCTCCGAGCGCACAAAGTGGGGTTTGAGTCTGTTGGTGTGGAGGACCCGGAGGGGGTTCCGTGGAGATTCCATATCGATGAGATAGGTGACGGGGCTCTTGCGTTCGACCACTTTGAAGGGCCCCGTCCACTTGTCCTGCAAGGCACATGATTCGGTGGGGGACATCACCCACGCTTGTTGGCCAGGTTCGAATTCGATGGAGGAGGCATTTTGATCGTACCATTTTTTCATGTCCTCCTGACTGGCCTCAAGGTTCGCTTTCGCCATCTCTCGGAATCGCCTGGTCTGATTGCGTAGGGTCAGGAGGTACTTGAAGACGTCTGGAGGGGTCTTTAGGGGGGCCATCTCCCAACCTTCTTTGACTAGGCTGAGGGGCCCTCGCACCGGGTGCCCGTACAAGAGTTCGAAAGGGCTAAAGCCGAGGGACTTCTGGGGAACTTCTCGATAGGCGAAGAGGAGCCACGGAAGTAGTGCATCCCACTGGCGACGGAGGGGTTCTTCCAACCCCCCAATCATTCCCTTGAGCGTGCGGTTGAACCGCTCGACTAGTCCGTTTCCTTGAGGGTGATAGGGGGTCGTGAATCGGTAGGTGACCCCGCACTGTTGCCAGAGGGACTTCATGTACTTCGAAATAAAGTTTGTGGCTCTGTCGCTGACGACTTCTCGGGGGAAGCCCACCCGGGAGAAGATCCCCATTAAGGCCCTGCCGACCACCGGGGCTGTTACAGTTCGCAGGGGTATAGCCTCGGGGTAGCGGGTGGCGTGGTCCACCAGTACCAGGATGAACCGATGTCCTTGTGCTGTACGGGGGTCCAGGGGCCCCACAATGTCTATCCCCACCCTCTCGAATGGGGTGGCGACAACTGGGAAGGGCTGCAGAGGTGCTTTGAGTTTGCGGCCGCTCTTCCCGCTGGCCTGGCACGTGGGGCAGGACCGGCAGTGGTTGAGGACGTCGTTTCTTATCTTTGGCCAGAAAAAGTGGGTCACCAGGCGACTGTAGGTTTTGTCCTGGCCCAGGTGTCCAGCCAGAGGGACATCGTGGGCCAAATTTAATATTTAACAGGAAGTCTCTAAAACGGAGGGGCACCACCAGCACTCGACTGGCCCCTAACTCCGAGATTCTCTGTTCACTGTACAATAGTTCGTTGTCCCAATAGATCCAATGGGCTCCGGTGGTGTCCCCTGCGCTCTGGGCGAGGGCTTGCTGGCGGAGTCCCTCGAGGGAGGGACAGGTCTTCTGTTCTTGACGGAACTGTTCCTGGGTGGGCCCCCCTTCTTGACGCCACTGAGCCAGGTTGGGAAGGTCCTGGGGCTGAGCGAGCCCTTCGGGGGTTTGCTCTGGGGGGTCGGTATGGTCGGTGTCCTCTACTGGTGCGATCGGGGGAGGAGGTGCTGGCCATTCTGGTTCTTCTAGTCGGGGGATGGCACGGGCGGCCATGGACCGGGTGGTTACGCACGCCCAGTCCGGGAGGCCCAACATCCCTAGGTGCTCTCTTCTTTCTACGGCGGCCCACGGGGAACTCTCAAGATCATTCCCCAGGAGACAGTCCACGGGGGCATCCTCTCGGACCGTCACCTTCAACATGCCGGAGACTCCTCCCCATTCGAAGGGGACGCAGGCCATCCGACATAGACTCTCCGAATTATCGGCTGAACGGACGGGGCAGAGAATGTTCGGCAGGATCTGCTCTGGTTTTACCAGGTGACAGCGGACGGCCGTCACACTGGCCCCCGTGTCACGTAGTGCCTCGGCCCGGCGTCCATTAATGTTCACCCACTGACTATATTTCCTGGTGTTGGTGGGTAGGGGAGCCCGCGGGACCATGTCTCTTCCCCCTAGGCACGCTAGAACCATGGCGGCCGGTTCCCACTCTTGTTGACCCTGCTCGTATTCTTCCTGTTCTTCGGAGATTTGTTCTCCCCCCAGGGCGGCGGCAGCTACCTGGCGGGGTCTCGGGGTTTGGTTCTGTGGACAGTTCGGGTCATTGGCGTAGTGGCCGACTCGCTGGCATCGGTGGCACGTGACATTGGCTCGGAGCCCCGCGCGCATCGGGGGGTTGCCCCGGCTGGCCGGGGGCGGGGTGCTGGCAGCGGGAGCGGCCGGGACGGTGTCTCTTCCTCGTCCCTGGCCTCCTCCTCCTCCTCGGGGACGGTGCTGACCTTGGTTGTTCCGGTTCTGTTCGTGCGGCCCTCTCCGGCCCACTCGGGTGCTTTCCCACCGGTCAGCTTCGGCGGCGAGTTGCCGTGGGTCAGTCAATTTACTGTCGAGGAGGTGCTGCCTGAGCTCGACGAAGCAGTTGTTAGAGAGGTGCTCCCACACCATGAGATTAAAAAGTTGCTCGTAGGTCGTTACGTGGCTTCCCTTGATCCAACCCTCGAAGGCTCGGCTGAAATAGTTGACCTATTCCACCCAAGTTGTACCCGGGATCCGGGTGCAGTCTCGGAACCTCTGGCGGTACATTTCGGGAGTGAGCCCATATCGGGTGAGGAGGGCAGCCTTCATGTGGTCATAGGATGACATCAGGTGGTCTGGGAGCTGTAACAGGGCATCGCGGCCTTCGTTGACGAACCTCCCCCATAGACCGGCTCCCCAGTCACTTCGATCGATCCGGTGGGAGGTCATGGCGATCTCGTAGGCCTTGAACCACTGTTGTATGTCGTCTTCTCGGACATACTCTCGAACGACATCCTTGGGGATGTGGACTTTCTTTTCTGTCGCTCCCGGGGTGCGTGGTCGCTCGGGCACCTCCAGTTCTTTGTTCTGCTTCCGTAGGTCTATCTCTGCCAGTTTGCGCTCGTGTTCGTATGCTAATCTCTTTTCTTCGAGCTCTCTCTGCCTCTGTTTTTCTTCCCGTTCTTCTCGGAGCCGCAGATGCTCTAGGTTCAGTTTTTGTTCGGCTAATTTTAGTTCACCGTCCATTTTGAGCCGTGCCATTTCTAACTCATGTAGTCTGTTTTTTTCTCTCTCTTGGATCTCTTCCTGCGAGAGGCCCGTTCTTCGCTCTTCGGGAGCCGTGGTGTTCCCATCTGATGCTGTAATGTTTTGGTCCGGGGATCTGGCGGCCCCGGTTTCTGCCCACGACTCAATGGCGTGCTTGAAATCGTCTTTGGTACTCAGGCCGGTGGTAGCAATGCCTAGTTCAATGCAGAATTGTTTCAATTCACGATGGCTGTACTCTTCCAATTTCTCCATCTGGAATTTCTCGGTGGATCCGCTCTCTTTGGTTGACATCGTGGTTTTGTCGTGGGGTGAGCTACTCTCTGTACGATTACGCGTTGATTCGGATCGCGCCGCTGGCCACCAATGTTAGACGGACCGGGAGGGTCGGCCGAGGACAAGGGGAGAGGTCTCCGGGGAGAGCCGTCTCCAGCGATCGTACAAACGAGTAACTTCCCCCCCACAGATGTACACCACACAAAGATAGGTTTTAACGTTATTTATAAGCAATCTTTAGGTACGATAGAATGGTACAAGGAGGTCAGGACTCAGGGGTCCCCTCGATTCTAGTCTCTTGGTTGGGAAAGGGGGTAGCGGGACAGTCTTGTTACCAATCTGGTAGATGCGATGAAATGATGGATAGCTCACAATCCTCGAGCTCGGTGTTCTAGTTGGACGGGCCGCGGCAGCGCCAGCAGGTCCCGGTGAAGGTGGTCGTTACACGGTCCGCGGCAGCGCCAGCAGGTCCCGATGAAGGTGGAGGTTACAACGGGCCGCGGCAGCGCCAGCAGGTCCCAACGAAGGTGGTAGTTACAACGGTCCGCGGCAGCGCCAGCAGGTCCCAATGAAGGTGGTAGGTACAACGGTCCGCGGCAGCGCCAGCAGGTCCCGACGAGGATGGAGGATGCAGAAGGCCGCGGCAGCGCCAGCAGGCAGAGTGATAGTTCACAAGGCAGGGCTACGGCAGCGCCGGTAGTCCGTCAAGGATGAGTTCTTCTCGGTGTCTCTCGACTCCAGGATACAACTGCCTTCCTGCTCTGGAGCTGCCCCAGTTATAGGTCTGGCGCCCTTTGATGTTCGGCCCCTCGCACTTGGAGGCCGGGAGGTCCGGGGTGAGGGAGTCCAGACACCCAGCAGGGGGGTGGAGCCAGCGCCCGGGGGAGCTGGGGGGGCGATCGGCACCTGGCGGGGGAGAGCCATCGACACTTCTTTCTCCCATCGACCTGCCAAGTGGTCCGTTCACCTCCTGGGTGGATGGTGGTGCCGGGATGTCGGGGCCTGGCCAGGCCCAGGGTTAGGGTCGAGCTGAGGCCACGCGGCCTCGTGGTGCAGTGTCAAAGATGGCGGCCGGGCCGGGCGAGGAAGCCGGTAGTGGTTCGGCCCCATGATACAGAGATGTCCGGGGGCAGGAGTCCCGTATGACACGGGGTGCGGGTTGTTTCTGTGGGTAACACCTGGGGGGCCGGGGCTCGGGCCCTGTCATGCGGGGAGGGAGCAAGCCCTTCATGTGGCCTGTCCAACAGTTGGCATTGTCTCTATCCTGCCAATACCTGGGTCACGTCTGCCTTAATTGATGACTATACATCTGGCTTTACTGCTAGCTTTGCCCATTTAACCTGTCAAATGTCGTTGGAAGGCAACACATCTCTGGTCATGCTCATTTCAGAAGGTGTTGAGCCCTTTCCATTATTAGAAAATGTAAGTGCAAAGTCCAAGAGGTATGGTCGCTCTCTACTCTCTCAATTATGACCATGTAGATGAGGGCATGCCATTCTGGGGTGTCTGGTTGATGTATGCACAGGTAGTGGATACTCTCCCCCGTGTAGTGCTGTAAAACGTGTGAACTAGTTCATCAAATTCAGCCAGCCACCCCCTAGGCGGAGGCTTGCACTCCCTAACTTCTGCTTGTGTAGAACCCGGTCACACCTCCAGTTCAGTAGAATTTAGTAATTCACGACGTTGACGACCCCCAGGGGCCTGATACTGGGTAGTGTATATGCGGCCCAATATCACCTTGGACACTTAGCTTGGGGTGGATGGGTGTTAACCTAGCCTGGCTGAAGTGCAATACCTATGACAATCACTCCTGACAAGATGTGCCAACGCAGGTAGAAGTAAGGGTTATCAAGCCCGCCTTGCTTCCTTTCCCAGTTCAACACAGGTCGAAAAAGATGCACACGCGATTGGTTGATCCTTATCATAAACACAGCCAAAAGGGTGGCGGACGCCATCCTTATTGAGATACAGACACTCGAAGGCCAGATTAAGACCACCATTTCTAGTGCTGTCTTCAAACGGAATTTAGAAGAGACAAATAAATCCAATAAGGAACACAAAGACACGATCCTTTTGACGAAAATAGAGAAGTTTAAGAAAGACCTGGCACGCTTCTCTCTGGAGAAAGTCTATCCCTACACTAGTGAGCAATATGTTCCACCACAGTTCAACAAGAAAGGGAGAAGATATGGTTCTAACTACTCCTCGTCAGGATCTGATGTTTATTCTACTGATTCAGAGACTGAAAACAATGTGCAACCACCTAGGAGAGGAGGAGGACAACAGTCTCGCCCTTACCAAAGACGTGGTATGCCAAATCCTTATCAATCAGGAGGACCATGGTGGCCACCAGTTCCTTGGGGATATCAAATTCCCCCCTTTACTCAACACATCCCCCCTTTTGCAGCACCACCCCCTTCATTCCCCGGACAAATGTCTTTTTTAGGGGTAGGCCGTGGACGAAGCAGAGGCAAAAGGAGAGGGCAGCCACAGGTACATTGGCAGATGGACCAACAACTGCCCAACACCCGCAGCAAGAAAGGGCAATCACAACCACAACCAGGGACCAGCACGGACACAACGATCTAGTCGTTAATTTGAGTACTAGGACTCTTACATCACTTGAATCACAGGTCCTAAACAAAGGTTTGGGCTATGTCCCAACCAACAAGGGAGATTTGTTCCAACTCAGAGTTGAAATGGCCAAATTCTTTCGGAAAATCCGTTTACACTTCTTCTTCAAAGACAGGGAACTCTCTACATCCCCGGATGACTCTTCTGATAAGAATACAGGTCTCAAATTACCATCCACGTTCAACCCTCCAACTCACTTAATACCTGATCGAGTCAAAGTGTTTGAACAAGCGGTTATCCATGACATCACTGGTCTAGGGTCTAGAAAAGAGAAAATCTACCACAATTTGTGCAAGAGTGAAAAACAAGCCCTCACTATGTTGGCCAATGATGAATCCATCATTATTAAACCGGCCGATAAGGGTGGGGCTATTGTCATTCTAGATACTGAGGACTACCGCAGGGAATGTCTTAGACAACTTGACGACCCGAGGTCATATAAACGTTTGACTGAAGATCCCACCCCTAGACTCACTAGAGAGATTCTCGCCCTGGTTGAGGATGCGAAAACAGCTGGCTGGATCACAGAGCAGGAAGCTCGCTTCTTGACACCTACACACCCTGTGATGCCACACTTCTATGTATTACCAAAAATACATAAGAATCAAAAACCCACTCCAGGACGACCCATCATTTCTGGGATAGGTTCCCTTCTGGAACCTCTCTCTACTTTTGTTGACTTTTTCCTTCGCCCACTTGTCAAGGAAATGCCAACTTATTTGCAAGACACCAAGGATGTCCTACGGTTGCTACCCGATATCAACTATGATGTAGCAACCGATCTCCTAGTTAGTTTCGATGTGGAATCTTTGTATACCTCGATTCCACAAATAGAAACTTTACAAGCAATTGAGAGCCTATTGGACACAAGAGATTTGGACTCTATAACACCGGTGCATTTCATCATGGACTTGGCCAGGCTGGCTATGATGGAGAACTTTTTCAAATTCGAGGAGACTATATACCTTCAAGTCTCGGGCACATCTATGGGGAGCATTTTTGCTCCCAGCCTGGCCAATCTGTATGTCCATCTCTTTGAGCAGAACAATATCCTCATTCAGACTAATCCATTCCGAGATCGGATCAAAGTCTGGAAGAGGTATATTGACGATATTCTGGTGGTCTGGCAAGGTACTCTGTCATCACTCCTTGATTTTCATGCCTGGCTGAACTCGAGGAATAACTACCTGCGGTTCACAGTGACTTCTGACAAAAATCGTTTGCCTTTCTTAGACATAGTGATCTTCCCGAATGAGGGCACACTTGGCAGTGAACTTTACAGGAAACCCCTCTCTAAAAACTCACTTTTGAGCTTCAACAGTCATCATCCCAGATCACTCCGGGAAAACCTGCCAGTTGGACAGTTTCTGCGTATTCGCAGAAATTGTTCCGATACCAGTACTTTCAATCAGCATGCAGAAGATCTCTCTAGCCAATTGAGAGATAGACAATATCCGAAGCGCCTAGTGAAAAGGGCTTGGAAAAGAGCCTCGAACAATAACCGAGGAGCTCTTATTGAACCTCCCGAGCCTAAGCCTCCGCTGTCTAGAATGACGTTTGTCAATACTTTTAGCACTTGGTCTAACCAAGTACAGAAAACGGTGCGCAAGCATTGGCGGGTCCTAAATATAGGCAGTGAGAATTTGCCTTATCCTCTTTTCTCTTTTAAAAGAGGCACCAACCTCAGAGATAGTCTTGTTCACACCAGACCGAAAATCAGAGTCTCAACCAACATCAATACCTTATGGGATCTGGTCCAGGGTCATTTCCCATGTGGCCAATGTGCAGCATGTCCACAGACACAGGCCACCAAGACGATTGATATAGGTACTGGCATCCCCTGGGTCCTCAAAAAACACACCAACTGCAACACAGACAAGGTTATATATCTAATTACTTGTCCTTGCTCCTTGCGTTATGTGGGTATGACCACACGCAAGGTGAAGACACGCATAAATGAGCACAAGAGCACGATCAGACGTAATAAACAGGCCACAAAACTTACCAATCATTTCCTGTCATTTAAACATAAACCAGAAGACTTGAGATGGCTGGTCCTAGAACAACCGTTTATTCCAGCCCATGTCACAGATTTCACCAAATTCCTGTTCCAAAAAGAACAGAAGTGGGTTTTTAAACTCAAAAGTGACATTTCTGGCCTGAATGATGAAATCCCGTGGTCGTCACTTGAGTGAGACGAGACATCTGATTTTCCATCTGCCTTTATGTCTCACATCCATCTATGTCATATTACAACAGGCATTCAGCATTATATTCCATCTGTAATTTTGTTATGTACATATAGTGTAGTAGCATTATTTCCTACTATCCACATAAGTTCTGTGGTCAGTTTTACAATTTTGGTCATCTATTTTACATTTGGGTGCTTTAATATCGTCCTGGATGTCAGCTCAGGTTTTTAAACACTCATGACTGGTGTCTTTCAATGCTCGAGTCACGTCAAAATACTGTTAATTATACTTTGGCCGCCTGGAACTACAATTCCCAGTCACTTCCGGCATTACGCTGGTTTGCCTTACCCACGTGTTGGTACACTGATCCGGAAGTGCTCCTAACGCCGTGACGTTTCGACGCAGCCTCACGCGTTATTACGGCGCGAGCTTTGCCCGTCGAGTACCTCCCCTTCAAGCTCAGATGACAGAGCGGGGTACCGACGGACAGGTGAGTCCTGTATTTCTTCACTTTTAAATATCCGAGTAATCACAACATCGGAACGTCGCGCGTTTGCGTGTCAATATCAGCATGTTTTTTGTAACTCTTTGTGCTAAATATTCACTCCAGTATCTCAATTGAGTTGTAATAAGATTGGAGGAGGCTCTGTTAAATCTATGTCTTACGGAGCTTGACAAACCGAAAATCTATATCGGAACTTCGCGCTTTTGCGTGTCAATATCAGTATGTTTTTGTAACCCTTTGTGTGAAATATTCACTCCAGCATCTCAATCCAGTTGTCATAAGATTGGAGGAGGCTCTGTTAAATCTATGCCTTACGGAGCTTGACAAACGGCAAATCTACTTCGGATTTGCATAATTTAAGATAGTTCCTTTTTCTTTAAGATGCACAACAGTGTCTTATCATATACACACAGATACATACTGTTGTTCCTATCATTAAGATGCGGTTATTGTTCTTCACGGAAGATCCGACAGAGAGGTGCTCCACTTGCTCTGTTTTTAAGACCAACACTCTGCCTTTTTTTTACACTTGTCTAGCTCAAACGCTCAAAAGACTATTTCTGGTAGTTCTGGTGTTCTGAACACGTCATGTCCACTGGGATTAATCCTTAATAAGTCTACCTGAAATTCCCTTTTGTAGAGCGGTGCCTCAATATCCTGAGCAGATGCCAGGCGAGGTGAGGTGCATGCCCATAATCATCTGGGTAAGTGCACAGTTTAAGTACTACTTTACTTCAAGTCATGTATACACTATGATTATGACAAATGATAATACACACTGTGTTTTCATACATATGTTCTGTATTGCCACTAACACTCAGCTGAACCTCCTTCTATTTGATTCACATTTAGGTTTCTAACCTGTAACAGTTCCATTGGGACATACAGATCAGACCAGGTTGTATGGTATACCTTACTGGTGGAAATCTTTAATTTTCTTGCTTGTATTGTTTATCACTTTTTGCAGTAGCGTATATGGGTCCTGATGAGAGCTTGGACTTAAAGTCCAGTAGCCGAAACATGTAGACCATCGATCCGACAGTTATCTGTTAAGCTGTTTACGCACAGGTTTTATCAATGGCATCACGATAGCGCCAGAATAAAATTTATAGCATCTGGATAGCCATTTTTAATAGCACTCTTTTGTTTATTTTTTGCACTGCAACCATCACCCCACCGTTTGTTCTCACTACTGGGACAACTGAATGACCACCATTACCATCAGAGTGGTTGGTTCTTTCAGCTCAGTCCTGAATTCCCAGATGATGATAAGCCACCTTTGGTGGGTGATGGGAATTATACCTTTGTTATGTCATTCACTGTAGTTGATGTGGAGGTCTCATTTGCCTAGTCTGTTAGAGTTGTGTGTATACGGAACATTAGACCCTCAGTATTTGTTGTAAAGTATATATGGATTAGGGGATTTATACTGCAGCTGGTCTTTAAACTGTCCCTTGGACCCTCCCCCACTTTCACACTTTGTGAGAATCCTCTGTATTCAGTATTTGAGCAGCTACGGCTGCGGGTCCCTCTCTTTTTTTACATACTCTCCATACTCTAGGAGAGCTTTTGATTTATTGCTATTTGACAGTGTCACATCATGGCAGAGTTCACTGGTCTTTCTTTCAATGAAGACGTTCTTCAGTCCATACTTAGCACTAACCCCTGTATCCTAGATTCCTTATCTTCAGTCACAAACTCCACACAAGACGACTGGCAGTCACTACTTAATCTTAAGAACTCTCATTCTCGCACCTTCATTCATGGTGCGATAATGACCGAATACCTAAGAAGTAATAGTGCCCCGATGGGCCTAATAGTGACCAATGCCCCTAGACTGTTTCTTTCTGATAAAGCTTTCTTGAAAGACTGGTCACTAATCGCGTGGCGTTGCACACGCGATTGGTTGATCCTTATCATAAACACAGCCAAAAGGGTGGCGGACGCCATCCTTATTGAGATACAGACACTCGAAGGCCAGATTAAGACCACCATTTCTAGTGCTGTCTTCAAACGGAATTTAGAAGAGACAAATAAATCCAATAAGGAACACAAAGACACGATCCTTTTGACGAAAATAGAGAAGTTTAAGAAAGACCTGGCACGCTTCTCTCTGGAGAAAGTCTATCCCTACACTAGTGAGCAATATGTTCCACCACAGTTCAACAAGAAAGGGAGAAGATATGGTTCTAACTACTCCTCGTCAGGATCTGATGTTTATTCTACTGATTCAGAGACTGAAAACAATGTGCAACCACCTAGGAGAGGAGGAGGACAACAGTCTCGCCCTTACCAAAGACGTGGTATGCCAAATCCTTATCAATCAGGAGGACCATGGTGGCCACCAGTTCCTTGGGGATATCAAATTCCCCCCTTTACTCAACACATCCCCCCTTTTGCAGCACCACCCCCTTCATTCCCCGGACAAATGTCTTTTTTAGGGGTAGGCCGTGGACGAAGCAGAGGCAAAAGGAGAGGGCAGCCACAGGTACATTGGCAGATGGACCAACAACTGCCCAACACCCGCAGCAAGAAAGGGCAATCACAACCACAACCAGGGACCAGCACGGACACAACGATCTAGTCGTTAATTTGAGTACTAGGACTCTTACATCACTTGAATCACAGGTCCTAAACAAAGGTTTGGGCTATGTCCCAACCAACAAGGGAGATTTGTTCCAACTCAGAGTTGAAATGGCCAAATTATTTCGGAAAATCCGTTTACACTTCTTCTTCAAAGACAGGGAACTCTCTACATCCCCGGATGACTCTTCTGATAAGAATACAGGTCTCAAATTACCATCCACGTTCAACCCTACAACTCACTTAATACCTGATCGAGTCAAAGTGTTTGAACAAGCGGTTATCCATGACATCACTGGTCTAGGGTCTAGAAAAGAGAAAATCTACCACAATTTGTGCAAGAGTGAAAAACAAGCCCTCACTATGTTGGCCAATGATGAATCCATCATTATTAAACCGGCCGATAAGGGTGGGGCTATTGTCATTCTAGATACTGAGGACTACCGCAGGGAATGTCTTAGACAACTTGACGACCCGAGGTCATATAAACGTGTGACTGAAGATCCCACCCCTAGACTCACTAGAGAGATTCTCGCCCTGGTTGAGGATGCGAAAACAGCTGGCTGGATCACAGAGCAGGAAGCTCGCTTCTTGACACCTACACACCCTGTGATGCCACACTTCTATGTATTACCAAAAATACATAAGAATCAAAAACCCACTCCAGGACGACCCATCATTTCTGGGATAGGTTCCCTTCTGGAACCTCTCTCTACTTTTGTTGACTTTTTCCTTCGCCCACTTGTCAAGGAAATGCCAACTTATTTGCAAGACACCAAGGATGTCCTACGGTTGCTACCCGATATCAACTATGATGTAGCAACCGATCTCCTAGTTAGTTTCGATGTGGAATCTTTGTATACCTCGATTCCACAAATAGAAACTTTACAAGCAATTGAGAGCCTATTGGACACAAGAGATTTGGACTCTATAACACCGGTGCATTTCATCATGGACTTGGCCAGGCTGGCTATGATGGAGAACTTTTTCAAATTCGAGGAGACTATATACCTTCAAGTCTCGGGCACATCTATGGGGAGCATTTTTGCTCCCAGCCTGGCCAATCTGTATGTCCATCTCTTTGAGCAGAACAATATCCTCATTCAGACTAATCCATTCCGAGATCGGTTCAAAGTCTGGAAGAGGTATATTGACGATATTCTGGTGGTCTGGCAAGGTACTCTGTCATCACTCCTTGATTTTCATGCCTGGCTGAACTCGAGGAATAACTACCTGCGGTTCACAGTGACTTCTGACAAAAATCGTTTGCCTTTCTTAGACATAGTGATCTTCCCGAATGAGGGCACACTTGGCAGTGAACTTTACAGGAAACCCCTCTCTAAAAACTCACTTTTGAGCTTCAACAGTCATCATCCCAGATCACTCCGGGAAAACCTGCCAGTTGGACAGTTTCTGCGTATTCGCAGAAATTGTTCCGATACCAGTACTTTCAATCAGCATGCAGAAGATCTCTCTAGCCAATTCGAGAGATAGACAATATCCGAAGCGCCTAGTGAAAAGGGCTTGGAAAAGAGCCTCGAACAATAACCGAGGAGCTCTTATTGAACCTCCCGAGCCTAAGCCTCCGCTGTCTAGAATGACGTTTGTCAATACTTTTAGCACTTGGTCTAACCAAGTACAGAAAACGGTGCGCAAGCATTGGCGGGTCCTAA